>NW_004443977.1:10192845-10213956 GCF_000243295.1 Trichechus manatus latirostris
ACTTACAAGGAAGACCAGTTAATACAACTATTACCCAAATTTACACACCAACCACTGATGTCAAAGAGGAGGAAATTGAAGATTTTTATCAAATTCTGCAGTCTGAAATTGTGCAATCAAGATGCATTGATAATTACTGGTGATTGGAATGCGAAAGTTGGAAACAAAGAAGAAGGAACAGTAGTTGGAAAATATGGTCTTGGTAACAGAAAAGACACCAGAGATCAAATGATACAATTTTGCAAAACTAACAATTTCTTAATTGCAAATACTTTTTTTCACCAACATAATCGGCAACTATACACATGGACCTGGTCATATAGAACACACAGGAATCAAACTGACTCCATCTGTGGAAAGAGACAACAAAAAAGCTGAATATCATCAGTCAGAACAAGGCCAGGGGGTGACTGCAGAACAGACCATCAATTGCTCATATGCAAGTTCATGACGAACCTAAAGAAAATTAGAACAAGTCTATGAGAGTCAAAGTATGACCTTGAGTATATTACACCTGAATTTAGAGACTATGTCAAGGATAGATTTGACTCATTCAACATTAATGACCAAAGACCAGACAAGTTGTGGAATGACATCAAGGACATAATACATGAAGAAAGCAAGAGGTCATTAAAAAGAAAGAAAAGACCAAAATGGATGTCAGAAAAGACTCTGAAATTTGCTGTTGAACGTAGAATAGCCAAAGCTACTCAGAAAAGGAAGGACTTGAATGCTGTCAGGCAATCTTATTATATTTCCCTGATCATTCACTCTCCCACAATTCTAGATTATTATTTCATACCTTATGATTTCATACCTTATTATCTTCCTCATTCCACAGAAAAGGAACACACGATGAAGTAAAAGAACTGAACAGAAGATTTCAAAGGGTAGCTCAAGAAGACAAAATAAAGTATTACAATGAAATGTGCAAAGACCTAGAGTTAGAAAACCAAAAGGGAAGATTACGCTTGTCATTTCTCAAGCTGACAAAACTAAAGAAAACATTCAAGCCTCGAATTGCAATACTGAAGGATTCTACAGGGAAAATATTAAACGACACAGGAGGTATCAAAAGAAAGATAGAAGGAATACACAGAGTCACTCACTGTACCAAAAGGAACCGGTCAACGTTCACTATTTCAGGTGGTAGTATATGATCAGGAATCGAAGGTACTGAAGTAAGAAGTCCAAGCTGCACTGAAGGCATTGGCGAAAAACAAGGCTCCAGGAATTGACAGAATACCAATTGAGATGTTTCAATAAACAGATGTAGCACTGGAAGCACTCACTCTTCTATGCCAAGAAATTTGAAAGACAGCAACCTGGCCAAGACTGGAAGAGATCCACATTTGTGCCCATTCCAAAGAAAGGTGATTCAACAGAATGCAGAAATTATCAAACAATATCATTGATATCACATGTAAGTAAAATTTTGCTAAAGATCCGTCAAAAGCAGTTGCAGCAGTACATTGATAAGGAACTGCCGGAAATTCAAGACAGATTCAGAAGAGGACGTGGAACGAGGGATATCATGGCTGATGTCAGATGGATCTTGGCTGAAAGCAGAGAATATGTTTACCTGTGTTTTATTGACTATGCAAAGGCATTCAACTGTGTGTATCATAACAAATTATGGATAACATTACGATGAATGGGAATTCCAGAACACTTAATTGTGCTCATGAGGAACCTGTAAATAGATCAAGAGGCAGTTATTCAAACAGAACGAGGGGATACTTCATGGTTTAAAATCAGAAAAGGTGTGTGTCAGTGTTGTATCCTTTCACCATCCTTATTCATCTGTATGCTGAGCAAATAATCAGAGAAGCTGGACTACATGAAGAACACAGCATCAGGATTGGTAAAAGACTCATAAACAACCTATGAGATGCAGATAACACAACCTTGCTTGCTGAAAGTGAAGAGGACTTAAAGCACTTATTGATGAAGATGAAAGATCAAAGACCACAGCCTTCAGTAAGGATTAGACTTTAACATAAAGAAAAGAAAAATTCTCACAACTGGACCAATAAGCAACAACAGGATAAATGGAGAAAATATTGAAGTTGTCAAGGATTCCATTTTACTTGGGTCCACAATCAATGCCTATGGAAGCTGCAGTCAAGAAATCAAATGACGCAGTACACTGGGCAAATCTGCTGCAAAAGATCTCTTTAAAGTGTTAAAAAGCAAAGATGTCACTTTGAGGACTAAGGTGGGCCTGACCAAAGTCATGGTGTTTTCAATTGTCTCATAGGCATGCAAAAGCTGGACAATAAATAAGGAAGACCGAAGAAAAACTGATGCCTTTGAATTATGGTGTTGGCAAAGAATACTGAATATACCATGGACTGCCAAAAGAATGAAGAAATCCGTTATTAGGAGGGATCTGTCCCTGGAGAAGGACATCATGCTTGGTAAAGTAGAGGGTCAGTGAAAAAGAGGAAGACCCTCAACAAGATGGACTTACACAGTGGTTGCAACAGTGGGCTCAAACATAGCAACAAATTGTGAGGATGGTGCAGGACCGGGCAGTGTTTCGTTCTGTTGTACACAGGGTCACTATGAGTTGGATCGGACTTGACAGCACCTAACAACAAAAATAGCAAGCAAAAAATTAGGAGAGGAGAATTGCTAGAGCAATTTCCTTATTAGGTAAAATGGAATCTAATGCACAAATGGAGGGATTATCTTCAAATGGGGCATGGCTAATGTATCAATGCAAACAGGTGGAAAAGCAGTGTATGAAGGTACATATGTTAGCAATAAGTAGAAGTTGTAGTGTAAGTCTGTAAAAGTTCATTTCTGATTGATTTTTTTTTTTCCCCAGTAAAGTTGGAAGGAAGGTCATCAGTCAGGAGGTGATGGAGGTTTGAGGAAGATAATAAGGTATGAAATAATAATCTAGAATTGTGGGAGAGTGAATGGATCAGGGAAATATAGTAAGATTGCCTGACAGCATTCAGGTCCCATTTGAGGCACATGATCAAGAATTTAAATTGAAAGTAGTCATCTTGTTGTATGTTTTATTTTCTCCATACATTTGGCTGCATATGTGCAGATAGGGAGTAGGTAGAAAAGTTGGGTTTAATTGTACACGACTCAAGAGAGGAGCAAGAGAATCAAGAGTGTATGCAAGAGAGTGATTGTATTGACCACAGAAGCTGGGTAAAGAAGGGAAGAAGGACATCAAAGGAGTTAGGACAATGAAAAGGAGGGTAATATCAATAGAATGGAGGCCCACTGGGGTTAAAGGAATGCTGAGTCTCAGTGGAGGAAGGGAGCTAGAAAGATAGCAAGAGGAGACAGTGGTGTATAAAACCAGTGTTATTTGGATTATGATTATGGAAGGGTTTCATCTATTGGTAATAACAAGGTCTAGAGTAGACTTTAGAACAGGGTTCCTCAACAGTGGCACCACTGACATTTTCTGTTGGACAATTCTCTGTTGTAGGGAGCTGTCCTGTGTATGGTAGGGTGTTGATCAGCATCCCTGGACTCCACCCACTAGATGCCAGTATTTCCTCTAGAACTGTGACAACTAAAAATGTCTCCATCCATTGTGAAATGTCCCCTGGGGGCAAAATGTCCCCTAGTTGAGAACCATTGCTCGAAAATGTGGTCATATGGTCATAGCAGTCGGTGAGTGGGGTAGAGCAGAAGTGAGGATAATGAGAGGAGTATTGGAGAAAGTGGCAGTAAGTCAGGAGCTAAAGGCCTCCAGAAACGAGGGGGATAACTCAGAGTCAGTGCACCACAATAACAAGGAAGAGTGGTGGATGATATAATCTGATGATATGAGATTCAAAGCTGGGGCTTTCTAGGGAGGACAGAAAGAATGGTCAGAAAGCAGCAATCAGAAGCAAGGCGGACACTTACCCCATCCCCATACTCCGTGGTAAGAGGATTATGTGAGGAGAATCAGCCGCTATGACAGAGGGCTGCAGAGAAAGAAGTGTCCTTAGAGACGTAGGGAAAGCTAAGTTTCTAAACAACAAGAAGAAAGGAATGCTCAGAAAAGCAACTGAAGGTAAAGAAGATTGTCATGGATTGAGTTGTGTCCCCCAAAAATACCTGTCAGCTTGGCTGGGTCATGATTCCCAGTATTGTATGATTGTGTTATCTGATGTGATTTCCTTATGTGTTGTAAACTCTATCACTATGATGAGATTATATGTGATCTCCTTATGTGTTGTAAATTCTATCACTGTGACGAGGTTATACTGATGAGGTTGACAAGATTAGTGTCTTAATGCAATCTCTTTTGCAATATAAAAGACAAAAGCGAGCAGAGACACATGGGAACCTCACACCACCAAGAAAGCAGTGCCAGGAGCAGAGCGCATCCTTTGGACCAGAGGTTCCTGTGCTGAGATGCTCCCAGACCAAGAGAAGACTGATGCATCACAAGGACCTTTCTCTAGAGCCGACAGAGAGAACCTTCTGGAGCTGACACCCTGAGTTTGGACTTGCAGCCTACTGGACTGTGAGAGAATAAACTTCTCTTTGTTAAAGCCATCCACTTGTGGTATTTCTGTTGGAGCAGCTCTAGAGGACTAAGACAAAGATTTTCGTGATAATGCACTATCAATTCCATAAAGCATAGTGGAAGGGTTTAGGAATCGGGGAAGTATGATTAAAGAGTACAATATGGGGAAGTGCAAGATGTGTTTCTGAAACTGGGAGGTAGAATTCACTGGGAGATCCACTGAGGGTAGTAATGGTGTAGTGGAGGCAGACCTTTAAAATGAGAAAGCAGCAGCCTTCTGTTACTTTGACAAAAAAGTGGATAGAGATAAGAATATGTAGGGAATAGGGCACCTACCACTAAGGAGTCACACTATCATTACCAACCCTAGGCTCTGATGCTAGCCAGGACAAAAGGATAATTTTCCAAACTCTACAAACTCTACCAAAGAACAGCATCAGCTTTAATATCAGGAAGTCAACCAAACATAGATAAATCTATTAGGAGGTGAGAACAGGGTTTTCAAGCTCCAGGAGCTAAGGAAACCTTCAGGAAGGGTGAATCTTGTGTAAGATTAGTGCAGAAAGATCTAAAGCCCTAAATTTCACTCTTGGGGTCAATTAGGAAAGTGCTTTCCTCACTAGAGGTTTAGAAATCAGAGTGATCTAAGAAGGGCAGAGTGGCTGTAAAGAAGCAATAAGATATGGCCAAGAATCCAGAGGACTTGATCTAGGAGTTACATCCTGAAAGAGAATGCAGATTCCCAGAGGGACTGGGAACCCCACCAAGTCATAGAAGATTGAGGAAATGAACCTGGGCTAGTGAGCCCAGGAAACTGAACCAATCAAGCTAAGAAATGACAAATAATTCTATCTGGATAAGGAATTAGTGCTTAGTAATGCTCATGGCAACAGCAGTCAAGAAATCAAATAACGTATTGCAATGGGCAAATCTGCTGCAGAAGACCTCTTTAAAGTGTTAAAAAGCAAAGATGTCACTTTAAAGACTAAGGTGCTCCTGACCCAAGCCATGGTATTTTCAATTGCCTCATATGCATGCGAAAGCTGGACAATGAATAAGAAAGACAGAAGAATTGATGTCTTTGAATTATAGTGTTGGCAAAGAATACTGAATATACCATGGACTGCCAGAAGAATGAACAAATCTGTCTTGGAAAAAGCACAGCCAGAATGTTCCTTAGAAGCGAGGATGGCGAGACTTTGTCTCATGCACTTTGGACATGTTATCAGAATAGATCAGTCTCTGGAGAAGGAAATCAGGTAAAGTAGAGGGTCAGCAAAAAAGAGGAAGACCCTCAACAAGATGGACTTACACAGTGGTTGCAACAATGGGCTCAAACATAGCAACAAATTGTGAGGATGGCACAGGACTGGGCAGTGTTTCGTTCTGTTGTATATAGGGTCGCTATGAGTCAGAACCAACTCAACGGTACCCAACAACAACAACAATCTATTTCTCTTTCTTTACAGGCTTTAAAAAAAATACAGTGACTTAACAAATTTAAATAAGTAAAAATAAGTTTTACATATTTACAAATAAGTAAAAACCCCCCTCTTCACTTCCACTTGCTTCTAAGACGTAATCACTGCAAACAATTTGGTGTGCATCCTTCCAGGCTTTTTTCTATTCTTGTATAAACAAACACACACAGAGTTAGTATTTTCTCCCCGAAATAGAACTGAATTACATATATTCTTATGCATATTGCTTTTCCACTTAATATATCATGGCCATCTTTCCAAGGTATATATAAGCCTACTTCATTTTTTTAACGGCTTCATTGTATTATATTACATTGCATGAATAAACCATAATTTATTTCCATAATGATGGACATTTAAACTGTTTCCAAATTTTCCCTATTATAAACAATGCTGCTTTGAACAATCTTGTGCACATGTCTTCATATGCTAATAATTCTACAGATCCTACATTCCTACTTGCTGGATTAAAGGATATAACTGATACTGCTAAAAAATGTCCTCCAAAAGTATTGTACCAATTACCTTCCCACCCCAAATATGTAAGGAGTGGCAAGTTCTCCCATAGTCTTGCTAAAGCTATGATAATCTTAAATTTTTCCAAACGACAGGAGAAAAACAGGACCTCATTCTTGTTTTAATGTGGACTCTTGTTTTATTTGTTTTGGTGTGAGGGGGTATGTCAGTTTATCGAGAATAATGAAAACTTTTTTCAAATTCACATATATGCATAAACATTAAACCAACAGTACACCACTTCATTAAATAGACTGATTGCTAAATGGAAAGAAACTTGAGAATAGCAATAACTACTCACATAACTAATACTTTTGAATGCTTATATGTGCCAGACACTATGAAACTTACCTTAGTATATTATCTCTTTGAGGCCTTAAAACTCTATTCAGTAGAGAGTATTACTATCCCCATTTACACAGGAAGAAGCTGAAGCAGATAGGTTAAGTAAATTTCTCAAAGTCACACAGCTAGTAACTGAGTAAGCCAGGTTTTGAAGCCAGACCACCTGACTCTGGAGCCTCTATTTAGAGAAGTTAAGTAACCTGTTCAACCAAAGTGAGTGACCTAGTAAGTGGAGCAGTCAGGACTCAAACCCAGGTATGCCTGACTCCAGAGCACACACATATATTATTTGTTTAATAGAATTTATATTATCAATATGAATAAAGTAATGATAGTGTTGGGTAGAATTTATTCATATCCAAACTTTAGTTTTCCTAGTAGTTTTGGTTCTGTTTTGCCTAAGATTAAAAAAAAAAAAAAAAAAAAATACTGGCCTTGCCTTGGTTGAACTAAAGGCAGGGCCACTGCCTTGCACGACTCCAGAGGCATCATAGTTATGGGAATGGAGCTTACTGGAGTTGTGCAGTACCAAACCTGCAGGGCTATATGTGGCGGCCCCAGGACCAGGTGCAGACTCGCTTTAGGAAAAGGAAGATTTCATCCACAACTAGGACAAAAGCACTAAGGAAAACAGAGTATTCCCTAGTGGTTGGGAGTAGTATTGACAGCTGTGAAAGCCTAACTACAGATTTCCAGAACTAGGGTAGTTGCTGAAGCGAAATCGTCTGGAGACATGAAAACTTTTCATTGCTGCTCTCTGCACCCTAGGGTGTTCCCTTACAAGAAAATGCATGATACATCGAGACTACTCTTTGGAGAATCAATGGTTCCCTAAGAAACAAAATGGAATAAAGGACAAGTATCATCCACAACTCAAGTCTCAAGAATAAGATGCCTAAACAAGTAAATGAAGAGAGAGAAAGAAAACAAGTTTTACTATGCTAGAGAAGGTAGTAGAGAAAGGGAGATATAACATAAATGGACTCGACTAGATAATTAGTCCTGGAAACTTCTTAGTAATCTTCCAAAAGCACCCCCCCCCCAAAAAAAAAACCCACTAGAAAATTAGGAGAACCTTGAAAATGTTCTCAAGGGGAAAAATGATGCTAAAAGAAACCTAGATGTGGTGAATATAAAATGAATGGAATTTTGGATTCATTCCTACTGTAAGCCTCTCTTAGAATTGAGGCAAAGACAATTGCAGACTTGGGAAGAAAGGCTGAACTTGACCAAATTAAAATGGCCTAAAGCCATGAAGAGACCATGGGTAAAACAGAAACACATCAGCTGGAACAGAGGATGGGCACTTGGAATCAGCACAGTTACTGAAGGAAATGAAGAAGATTCAGCCAAGGTAAACATGATTATAGAGAGTGCTGATCACATGCTTGATTGAGATGGGGATATTCCAGTTAGTCACATTTTCTAGTTTAATGTTTACCATATATTTCGTAAACAGATTACCAATTTTCAAAGAACCAGAAAAATAAAAATAACACTAAAATATAAGATGCCTCATAATCTTCCAATAACGTGAGGTGTTCTTAAAAATCTCAGTCACCACAACTGTCTAAGGTTTGTGCAGAATCTGGGCTCAGTTACTGACTTGTCAAAGATCTGGTGAAAAAGAAAATCTAGAAAGATGTAGATGGCACCAAATAAGGAGATGACAATAGTCAGACAGGATACATTTTTAGCTCAAAGGATTTAGTACAGTAAAAAGCATGGTGAATGATAAGAGCAACAGGACAGAGGAAAAAATACCATATTCACTTTGACAACTCACTAGACTATAAGCTCTATGAGAAAAAGGACTTTGTTTTGGTCACTGCTATATCACTACGGAGCCTTGGTGGCACAGTGGTTAAGAGCTTGGCTGCTAACCAAAAAGGTCAGCAGTTCGAATCCACCAGCCACTCCTTGGAAACCCTATGGGGGACTTCTACTCTGTCCTACAGGGTTGCTATGAATCGGAATCGACTTTACAGCAATGGATTTATATTACTACATCTCAAACAGTCACTGGCACATGACAGGCACTCAAAAATAGTTGTTTAAAGAAGGAATAAGTGCTATTCTGTTTAATATGCCCTTTTCCTATTCTCTCAAAAAATATTTCTTGAAAGAAAGAATGAATACTATTCATTCTGTTTAATATACCTTTTCCCCACTCTCTACTTAGAGAAATTCTCATCCTTCAAGGACCAGCTCAAATTTCTTCTCTTCCTCAAAGTCTTCCCTGATTCTCTCCTACTGCCCCTGCCTCCTCCAAAAAGTCAGAATTAAATCTTCTTTATTCTTTCCTCCCAAAGTACATTAAAAAAAGAAAAAAAAGTTGTCATTGGGTTGATTCCTACTCATGGCAACCCCACGTGTCTTAGAGTAGAGCTGCGCTCCATAGGGTTTCCAGTGGCTGGTTTTTCAGAAGCAGATTGCCAGTCCTTCAGAGGTGCCAAAAGCCCATTCCCTGACCTATATGTGCTTTCATTTTGTTCTGCATTGTATTGTAGTTCAGCGTTTATGTCTGACTCTTCCTTGAGGGCGAGGTTCAGGGTTTAGAAATCCTTGAATCCTCATCTCTACCATAATGTTTTGTAGACAGTAATTACTTAAATGTCTGCAAAGTTTAATAAAATAAAACTATATTCTTGGTATCAAATAAGATGCCAGCATATGATAGGCGCTAAATAAATGTTTATTATTTGAATGAACTGAAGGAAAGATAATACTAAGAAAGCTAAATTGCCTCAAATCCCAGGGTTGGGAGAAATCATGCCTTGAAGATAGAGAAATGGTCTCTTTCTCTTGGTTCTAAGAAGAACTTGCCTGGTTCCTATGCCCAGTATCAGGCACTCTGGCACCAAAACTGGGGAGATAAGTTTGAGGGAGTTCCAGGTAGAGTAACATAACTGATTTGGGGTGGGGGAGGAAAGAATGAAAAAGGAGAGATTAGAGGCTCAAGCTAGGCAGATGGCCTAAGTGTCATTTGAGACTAGACCTGATAACCTTCTGCCAACATTGGGAGAGGGTAAACACCCAGGAGGGGAGGAATTGTTTAGCCTGGTCCAACAAGCTAAAAGTAGGAGAAAGGACGAAACAAGGGACGGCAGATCAAAGCCCTGTGACAGGAAAGCCAATCCAGAGAGACACTGCTCTCCTCGGACTCAGAGAAAAAAATTCCATATACATTTTCATAGATATCAACAAGCGTTACTATCCTCATCTTCAGGCATAAAGGATGTCTACAAACAGACAGATTATTAAAGCCAGAAGAAGTGAAACCAAATACAAAGAACCTATACTTGGAACAGAAAGTCCTTTTACTATTATGTAAAATATAGTCCCATACCCAGTGTTCTTTAAGCAGTACTCAAAAAAACCACTGATTCAGACTGAACCTATAAGTAAAAGCACCTTCAAGAGAAGATGAAAGAAGAAAAAGTAGATGGAAAGAGAATCACCAAAGCAGTGGAACTGGAATCCCATAGTCTGGTAAAATGCATGAAACCTATCTGTGTTCTCAATTGCTATTTTCCATTCTACTTTAAGAAAGATAACACTCAAAATAGAATTTTCTGAAAACATATTTCCTATTTCGCATTCCTCTCCAAGACTGCCTGCTTGTCCCTCAGTAAGTTTTAGTGGGCTTCGATGGTGCCTACAACATCAGTAAGTGCTGTGAGTGGTAGAGATATAGAAGATATGGTTTCCTCCTTCAAAGAACTTGTAATCTACGTGAGGAGATAAAATATAAAGGTGTGAAAACAGCAAGAAAATAACTGCAACGAAACATATGATATGTGCAATAGAAAACAGGATAAACGATTTATATAACTGCTGAAGGTCTGTGTGAAGTAAGCGGAAGTTAAGAGTGAACTGATAATTCAAGGAAGGCTTCCTGACAGAGGTGAAGAAGAAAAATAGAAATGAGCTGATGGAAATCAATTTATGGGTTTATAGAAGGTTACAGAGCTAGAAGGAACCTTAGGGTATATTCTATCCAAAGTGCTTATTTGATAGATGAATAAACAGAAGCCCAGCGGGCTTAAGTAATATGTTCAAGTCACAAATCAAATAAGCAGAAGAACTAGAATGCAAATCAAAGTCTTCTAACTTCAAATCCAGGGCAGATAACAGGAATATACACAAAGAAGCAAGAATTAGCAATGCATGTAAGGAAGAAAGTAAGCAGACTGACTTGGCTGGGACAGAAGGACTGTTTCATAGAGCAATGAGAAATAAGAACCCTCAACCTATGCCCACATAATCTTAGTGGCTGCACATGAGACTCTCTACTTCTCTCCCTCTTCAAGAACACCCACCCTACCTCAAATTAGGGAGTGGGGCCCTGCAGGGCTTCTGCATTTCCGAAGCCACATCTCTCCTCTGGGACCTAATATCCTTCTAGGGGCCACAATCCTCACTCCCAGATGCCTACTGCTCCTAAGGGCCCTAGAACCTCCGAGATACACATATGGCAAAACTAACTGAGAAGCTACTCCACATAAGAACTTCTGGTTCTGCTCACAACCCCACCCTCCTCCTTTGCCCCCACCAACACTGAGGAAACCAGATGCACAAATGGTTAACAGAGGAAAAAAAAAAAATCCCACCCAGACCACTTAAAACGCGGCTAGTCTGGCTGGGCTTCGAATGCGCTCAGAGACTGCTCCATGTCTGCTATTTATAGCCTCTGGGTGCCCAGCCCAGCTTCCAGGTCACTAATTGTGGCCCAGCCCAGAGCCAACCCCCACACCTCCTCCCCTGCCCTGCAACACAGGGAACAAGAAGCAAATCCAACTTTGTACAGCCCAGGAAGAACAGCCAGGAGGGAGATCTGAATCCAAGACCCTATATCAAATGCCTTGTGGAAAGTATTGAAACTGTCAGAAGGATCTGTCCTTGTGCCGTGTATCCAGGAAAGCTGAGCTTTCCCCTCCTTCTATATATAAAGAAGGCATCTTTTCCTTAATTCTCTAAGTTCACCCAAGGTTGAATCCTAGGTTCAAGCTAGCCCGTTCAAATACCAGAGAGGGGATACACAGGCTTTGGGCATCAAGGCAACCAGCCAACGGTCCAACAAAGAGCATATCTCTTTGAGTTAAGTGTCTAAACATCAGTGGATTTGTACACTGCCTCTTCTTGGGGTCTATTTGTTAGAGTATCTACTCATTTATTTGTATTACAACTACAGTCAGTCCATAACAAGAAAAGCATCTGGGGAGGAGGCATGCTCAGAATTGAACTAAAAATTCTTTTCTAGCACCTGCCAAATACATTTTAAATCCTCTACATGCTTAGTTTCAGCAGAGGCCCTGAATATGGTAGTTTTGAGAATGATATAAATAATCCCTTCTGATTCCAAGATGATATCATTGGAGTATTATTCTGTAATACTACTTTCTCCCTAAGAATGCAGACGACTGAGATGGGCAATGACCTTTTTTTTTTTTTTTTTTTTTTTTTGGCATATGAGACTTTGTGAAGTTATCCTGACTAGTGAAAGTGTTGTATAAGGCAGAAGGGTTAATACCATGATTTCTTGGCAAAAAGATTCAGCGAGGCTTTCTCTGTTAGTTCTGTACCATACTACAGGAGGGCAACCACCAATGGGCCACATTCTCGACTATCAATTCTATATCTGAACCCTATATTCATCCCAGTTAAACTTGCCCACTGTCAGTGATGTTCACATTCAGAACAAAAGACTGGGGACTAGGCGTGAAGAAAGAGTTAAGCAGCTTAGAAGAAGAGTAAGAAGTCCTTCCCTTTCCCAGCGCCCCAGCACCCAAACAGTGGTTACCATTCTTCTGAGGCCAGCCTATGAGCTCCTAATCCTCTGTATCCTTGATCGATGCTGCCCAAGACTACGCATCCCAACGTCAGTCTTCCTCTTCTGATTTTGGGGTTCATTTGGGCCTTTCGATAATATGCCAGGGATTCTATTTATTGGAGCCAGAACCAGAATGCTGCTGTGCTATCTCATCATCACCCACAAATACCAAATCCCAGCCCCAAATGACCCCAAATCTTTCCTCCCAAGACCACAAGAGAAAAACAAAAGTTTCCAAATTAAAAAACTAAAACTGGCAACAAAGGTGCCCCATGGCAGTAACCTTTAAAACTGGCCATTAAAGTTTATAAGTCAGACAGGCACCAACGTGAACGATCAAGAAGAGAAAAACAGCCCCCTCCCTTGGGAACCCAGAGCCACAGCCTTCCCCCTAAAGCCACAGAGCTGATGTCACAAGAAGCGCATGCTGCCATCAAGGGCTCTCTGTGTCCCAACGACAACCACTCACAAAGTAGACAGCCTCTTTGTGCTGGAGGCAGGCAGGCGTCTGGCTGAGAATAAAGGAAGGGGAGGGGCAAGAAGGCGTGGGTTGGAGGTATATATGAGGTAGGAAAAAGCAGGAAGGGGGAGAAAAACAACAAATCTCCACCTAGACATGAAGGCTGCCTGTAATTCACAGGCCAGGAGGGGACAGGCCCTGTCAAACTGACTAGGACAGTGGTTCTCAACTTTTTTCCACCCAACACACCTGAAAATACCACATATTTTTATCAGTAACTGGTTCATTATGCAATGATCTTACCTATCCTGGGGCAGATAGGGCACATATCAGAATCTTCTTGGCAAGAGTATGCATAGTTTGAAAAGGCCTTCAAGCGATTCTGACCCCTTCCAAAGGGGCCTGTACCCCCTATGAATAATCATCCTTTTAGGGAGCTTGCCTCTCCCACCTCCCTTCCTTCCTTCCATCTATTCAACAAATACCTTTTGAGAGCTTATATGTGCCAGGCATTGTTCTAGGGATGCTAGGGATACAGCAGTGAACAAACAGACAAAATTCCCTGCCCTCATTGAGAATCCATGCCTTCACAGGGGGGAAAAACAACATAATAAAAAAGTATAACCTGTGGTATTGTTGGTAATGGTACGTAGTAAGGAGAAAAATGAAGCAAGCAAAGGGGATAGAAAGTGTTGGCTGGGGGGGGGGGCTGAAATTTTAGATAGGGTGGCCAGGAAGTCCTCGAGTATCAGGTAGCATTTGAGAAAAAGCCTGAAAGGAGAGAAGGAATAAGCCGTGTAGATATCACGGGAAAGAGTATTCTTAGCAGGGGGAAGAGCAAGTGTGAAGGTGAGGAATAAGCCATGCAGACATCCGGGGAAAGACCATTCTTAGCAGAAGGATGAGCAAGTGTGAAGGTGCTAAGGTGGGGCACACATCTGCAAGGCTCAAGGAGCAGTAAGTAGACCACTGAGCTCGAGCCCATATACACTGCTCTCACAGATCTCCTCCATTCCAGATCCTACGGCTCTGAGGAGTCTGAGCTGACTTTTGGACTAAATTGTTCAGCCAGAGACATGCTCACAATCAGAAAGAATTGTTTGGTGAAAGGGGATATGGGTAGGTAAGATGAGCTTTAAAATATTTCTCTTTATTTATAAACAGCTAAAAGTTCTTTTAAATAAAATCTTATCCATCCTCACAAAATCCTTATAAAGAACAAAGGTCATATACCTTAACTAAAGACCAAGGGAAAAAAATAACTAGGTCAAGAATCATTTTTAAAGCTAAAAACTGAGAGTAAATAGAATTTACTCTTAATACCCAGTCCAGTGCTCTAATTATTCTTAAAGTCATAGAATATTAAAAGCTGTAAGAAGTCTTAAGAAATTATTTTATCCATTCTCCTCATTTTACTCAAGAAGCAGCTGCCAAAATTAAATCTCATGTTTCTTGGAAAAGGGTTAACACTTCTTAGAAAGCAAAGTGAGTGGGGGGTGGGGGGTGGGAGATGATACAGATTCTATAAGAGAGGACAATTTCTCTCAAATCCTACCTTCTAGATACTCTCCTGAAAGGGGAAGATATGATGATGACATTAAGATTGCTGTTGTTAGTTACCGTCAAGTCTGCTCTGACACATTAGGATTACAGAAGACTAAAGAGTGATCTCTGTCCCCTGAGCCCTAGAAAAAGTCTAGTTACTTCCACATGCTAAGCCCACTGCCCTTTATCTAGTTCCCTGCAGCCCCAAGTGTCCTCTGTAAGACAGAGTCTGGCCAAGCCAGTGGGCTGCAGGTTCTGAACATAGAACTGAGTCTGCAGTGTGAATACAGACACACATACAGAGACACATACAGTCAGTGGGAAATAAGGGGAAAGGAAAGCACACACAACACAACACACCAGGGCAGCTGCAGAAAACAACTGCTTGTTAAGTTAAAATTAAACTCTGCACAAATATTGACCTTTGGAGGGGACAGAAACCGGTCCCGTATTTACCAGCTTTATAAATGGGACTGACCACAGCTGCCCCACGCACTTGGCCGGCACGATGGCAGGATGGGGAGAGGCCACGCTTTGGGGGTGGGAGATGAATGAGAGGGGCAGGAGACATTTTAAACACGCTCTTAAATGTAGTTACTACTGGTAGGTCAAAGTTCCCTAAAGCCTTAAAAGAGGAATTTCTAGGAAAGCAAATAAGGCAGTCTCTGAAAACAGGGGATCAGAGAAGTAGGGATAAAGAGGAAAAAAGAAAGTGTCAGAAAGAAAAAAATAGCTAAAAATAGTAGACACATAACAGAGATTGAAACAACTGAATGGAGAGAACACTGAGGAACTTATCCTTTTGAACCCTGGCCCTTGGTCGAACCAAGAGTCATAAGATAGAAGACCAGGTGACCAATTTAAGTAAGATAAAGGAACAATCTAAATTGACCTGACTTGAGTCTTGGCTCTACTGCTTACTTGCTAAGCAACCTTGGGAAACTCACGGACCGTAAGTTTCTTCATTTATAAAATAGGAATAATAATAATACAAATACATTGCCCCAATTCATAGAGACCACAACCAAAAGAAGACAATGTAAGTGAAAGAGCTTTGCCGACCACAAATACCACACAAATATAAATTATTATTATTAAATCTCTCCCAGTTAACTGTGTGCCTTTATACTCCAAACTGGTCAACAAACACAAGTCTCCCTAGGATCAAGGTCAGGGGCAGGAGGGAGAGCTTGAGCTTCTCCCGAGCTTTCTAATACTTAAAAGGCCCCTAAAGGTATACACCTAAACACTTCCCTTGCTGTAGGATAACAGGCAGGTCAGCCAGCTGAAGAAGGCCCTGATGGTCCTATACAAGACTGAAAAAGGTACAAAAGAGGAGGGAGAGTTCATCCATACTATTTCCCTGAAAGATGATCTTTGGTAACCTAAGATTTTCTCAGGAACAAACATCATGGATGCTGGACAACTTAGTTCTGCTCAAATCTCTGATGCCTTCATTCACTTTTACTCTCCCCTTTACACTCATGACTTCCACAATTAATAATAATAAACATAAAGTCTGGATCCATCTCCATATAGTAGGGTATAACCCTTCCCCAAATTGTGCCACCAACAAAAGTCACAGTCCTTAAACTATTTCAAATAAAAATACTTTGAAAAATACATGAAGAGATATTACCCAAATTGATTGCCCTGTTTTACAGAAAGCTCCTGTGCCTTTTTATGCAGTATGCTGTTTACACTATACATCTTAAAATTATGAGGTATGCAAGCATCTATCACTTATGGAATATGAGAAAGACAATGATTAGGTTAAGAATCTTTATCTCCTCAGTGCTAACCAAACACATGTCACTAGTATCTTTTGACTTTGCTTCACTTGTTCAATGTTTTACCTTAATATATTACAGTTTATCGTGTTAAACGTGTGTCATAAAATATAAACAATGTACAGCAGAACCACGTCAGCAGTTCAGGAAGAATTTCTAACGCTGCAGTCTCCGTAGTCACAAGGCAGGAAGATGCTCTGCATTTGTTTTGCACCAAATACGTGCTGAAGTACAAACTCAAAACTGGGGAGGGGGAGATAGACAGAAAAGGAAACGGGGAAGAGAACGGAGAAATTATGCTCTAGGTGGGGGAACAACGTCCTTGAATTCTGATCCAAGAATTTATTTTAAAATGTCATCATTGTTACTCAGAGCCCTGGTGGCACAGTGGTTAAGAGCTTGGCTGAGAACCAAAAAGTCAGCAGTTCGAATCCACTAGCTGCTCATCGGAAACCCTATGGGGCACTGTTACTCTCCATAACTCTCTTTCTGTGGTTTTGTCCTTCTTCAGGGGCTCCACATGCATGATATACTTATAGCTTCAGTCACTCGGGGCTTCTAAGTTATTCTGACGTAGAAAAGAGTCCTGTCCCCGCTCCACCTCCATCTTTCTTATGAGCAAATGGCTCTATAGTCTTAGTTCCATTTCCATAAATTATGGAGAACCTGAGATAGCTGACCTTCCCTGTATAAGCCTAAAGAATCTTAATATTCTTTGTCAAACCTATTAATCTTCAGTCAGAACTGATATGATTTTCATGCTATTCAATACTTCTAGAAAAAGGGAAATGAGAGTCACCATAATTAAGATTATCGCCCATTAACATACCAGAGCAGTTCATCTCCCTCATTCTAAGTGTCAGTGCTCACAGGAGAAGCCCTGAACAGAACCTGTCAACTCATAATTCTTTAGATCCTCCTCCCACAGTGTTCTCATCCAAATAAAATCAATGTCTCAGACAGGGAGATTTCTAGGCTAAGAAAATGGGGCAAGAGCTGAAAACAAGCATCTTCAAAAGCAAAACGTTCTGAAGGAGAAACTCAGGGCTTTAAACAAACTAAGTAAATCTCTGAAAAAACAAAAAAGCCCAGAATAGGACAAGCAATTATCATCCAACAATTAGAAGTGACATATCCAAGGACACTGTGGCCTATGAGTGGCCTCTTGACTCCCTACCCACAGCTCCATCTATAAAACCCTGCTGATCCCCTCCTAAATTCAAGCTGCCTCAATTCAACAACATTCAGCAAAAAGCAGGCCCACACAGAATTCCTAGTTGAATGCTGTTTGTCTCAGGGATCTTCTACTCTCTCTAAGCCAAACTGGTAGACTGGTCTCTCAGAGAAGTCCCTAAGCAGATCATATACCAGCTCTGATTCCTATTTAGAATGCCTTGGCCTAAGGAGGCGAGATGTCATTCTTGGAGGCTTCAAGATGGAAAGGCACTTTAATACTGAGGATGACAGCAATGTAAGGACTCCAAAAGACTACAAGAGGTGATGCTTACACAGGCTTAAGAAACAGAAAATGGAAGCCAGAGTCACAAGGAAAAGAAGGAGACCCTTACACAGGGACTGGATAGGGGTGGGAGCACAGTGAAAGCAAACAGGAGAGTCCCACAGACCTGGAGAACATCTCCACACACAAGACTCCATCTGTTTTATACCTGAGGCCCAGATATTCCAGAAGTTTTTGATTATGTAAGAACTATATAACTAAATTTCAAGCATACTAGGAAGCATCCCTCCACTGTAATCTTTGAAGGCCCTCGAGAAGCAAATAAGGAAACATTGCTACTGGGTACCAGTGAGTGCTGCCGACTCACCATCCTTAGGAAATGTCTGAACAGAGTCTTATTCAAGCCAAGGGAAAATGCTGTTAAAACACACAAAACTCCTTTGACTAATGTGAGGGGGAAAAGAGCCTCTATAATTAACAGAAACTGTCACAGGCATTGGGGGCCTCCAACACGTTCTACGCTAACCACTTGAAAAGACCCGGTCTTAGGAGAAGGCTGGGGTTTCTGAGTGGGGCTCCAACAGGCTGGGGACAGCTTTTTCAAAAGAATCCCACCATCTTTAAAAAAAGAAGAAGAAAAAGTGGGGGAGGGAGGGGGAGGGGAGGAAAAACCCAAACCTCAGCTTAATGGTTTTCCACTACTGGAACTAGAAAGCAGAATAGAAGAAGAAAAGTCCAAATGCAACCAGTTTTCAATTAGGGCCTAATTAGAAAGAAAAGTGGCAGTACTATTACAGATCTGGGAGAAAGAAATGCAGTCAATGACTTTAGTTTGAGCTGAGCCATCCACTTGAAAGCTGTGATGATTAGAGGGACAAGTTATGGTAAGAGATGGTGGGGGTGGGGACAGGGGTTAGAAGAAGAGAGCCTAGGGGCTGGCTGATCATGCCAATCAAGAACCAAAGCCAAAACCAAACCGTTGCCGTCGAGTCGATTCTAACTCACAGCGACCCTACAGAACAGAGTAGAACTGTCCCATAGGTTTAAGGAGCGGCTGGTGGATTCAAACTGCTGACCTTTTGGTTAGCAGCCGAGCTCTTAACCACTGCACCACCAGGGCTCCAGAACCAAAGCAGAGAGTCAAAAACATTTACTGATCACCCACAATCTGCAAAACATTATTTAAGGGCTGTGAGGAGAAATAAAGATAATAACAGACATAACTCCGACCTGAAGAGGCTTATAAACACTGTCTATGCAATAAGTAACCACCTCTTACCACTCATATACACATGTACAAGACTTCAGAGAAAATTGAACCTGGACTAACTTCTATACACAAAATTCATTCTGACCTCTGGAAGCCTCTCTCTGCATTTCTCCCAGCTCCTACTTATTTCCATATATGACACACGGAGACCCCACTACAAAAAGATAACATCATCAAATACAATTCCTGAATGAAGCTATCTGGATTTGCCTCAGCCCTCTAAAGAAGCCGGTCAAGGCCTATACCCTGGTTCAGGCAGGCTGAGACCCTATGGCAAGCTGCGGAATCTTAGAATAGCTGGAAGGGCATTTTCTGTTTTCTTCATGGTCCCAAAGGATTCCAGTCATTTTCTATGTAAAGGCCATAATACATGAGAACAAGCAGAAATGAACCGGGAATGGGCACACTTATATATGGCTATGGGAAGCAAAGGATCAGCTGGTTCCACTCCATATTTGCAATAAAACAAAACAAAGCTGTTTGATTGGTAGAGGTATGGAATACTTTCTTCCCCTTGCTCTGGGGTACCCTCTCCCTTGTTGACTCAACTCAGCAACTTGGAGGAGGGACAGGAAGGGCTAGGGCAAACATGTCACAGCCTTTAGTGAATAGGGCCAACAGAAAGGAGAGGCAAAGAACAGAGCTGAGGGGAAAGGAAAAGAGGAGAGGCCTCCTTCCCATCCCACAACCTGGGCTCCATCCAACACAAAGTTAATTCCTAACCTCAGCTTCACCACCCTGCCCACTGCTTGCATGATTTATCCCCCTATCTGCCTGCAGCGCCTTTACAAGCCTCCCAGCCCTACACACCATTATAAAAGCTGTCTGTGCTGCTGGCTGGACCTGGCCTGGCCCAGGCTCCTGCCACAGTAACCCTTCCCACCCCTTCATTTTACAAGCCTTTCACCATCACGGAAATCTGAAATCCCACGAAAGAACAGTAAACATCACAGGGGAAAGAAAATACTTAGCCAGGCCACTCTGGACAGCAGAGACCCAAATGGACTGATGTCTTGAAGCCAGGGATGAGGGCCCCTAGGCAACAACAGTAAGCTGCCTTCTTGCCTGAGCTCAGCTGGACAATAACAGAAAGATGCGCACAGATGTGCCAATCCTCTATGGGGCACAGCCAAACATCTTGGTGCCCTGGGAATTCCCAGGCTTAAAGAATCAGCTAGTATGTCAGGAAGACTCATGAGTAAACACAGGTGTCAGGTTTAGAGAAGCGTGTAGAAATGTGAGTAACAGAAAGAGACTAAACATTATTCATTTATTCAGGCCACAACTAAGTCAGAATTAGCTTTGTCACCTTCTTGTAGGCTCCACAGGGAGGTAGCATGGTGTACTGGAAAGAGCATGGGCCTGAGTTCGAAAGCTGGCTTCGTCACTTATTTATTAGTTATGTGACCTTGGGCAAGTCACTTACATTCTCTGAACCTCAGTTTCACTCTCTGTACTATGGGAAAATATCAACTCATAAAAAGGTTGTGACGATTAACGATACCATTTACAGACCCTATTTGACTGCATGGCACTCACTAGGTACCAAAAAAAAAGGTAGCTATTATAATTATTTAGGAGCCCTGGTGGTGCAGTGGTTAAAGCAATCGACTGCTAACCAAAACGTTGGCAGTTCAAAACCACCAGAGGCTCCATGGGAGAAAGATGTCGTAGTCTGCCTCTGTAGAGATTTACAGCCTTGGAAACCCTATGGGGTCGTTATAAGTCAGAATTGACTCGATGGCAATGGGTCTGGTTTTGGTTTGGTTATTATAATTATTTAGGGTGTTAGACATCCTAAAATGAGGGGATCCTATTCCTTCCGCCTGCAAATTTAGCCTGCTTAACAAGTTTCCTCTTTATTCTACACAAATTTGCCGTTTTTAAACCAGATTCCATGGTTTGAACTCCTTGTCAGAG
>NW_004443977.1:10214056-10216434 GCF_000243295.1 Trichechus manatus latirostris
GGGAATGGGCACACTTATATATGGCTATGGGAAGCAAAGGATCAGCTGGTTCCACTCCATATTTGCAATAAAACAAAACAAAGCTGTTTGATTGGTAGAGGTATGGAATACTTTCTTCCCCTTGCTCTGGGGTACCCTCTCCCTTGTTGACTCAACTCAGCAACTTGGAGGAGGGACAGGAAGGGCTAGGGCAAACATGTCACAGCCTTTAGTGAATAGGGCCAACAGAAAGGAGAGGCAAAGAACAGAGCTGAGGGGAAAGGAAAAGAGGAGAGGCCTCCTTCCCATCCCACAACCTGGGCTCCATCCAACACAAAGTTAATTCCTAACCTCAGCTTCACCACCCTGCCCACTGCTTGCATGATTTATCCCCCTATCTGCCTGCAGCGCCTTTACAAGCCTCCCAGCCCTACACACCATTATAAAAGCTGTCTGTGCTGCTGGCTGGACCTGGCCTGGCCCAGGCTCCTGCCACAGTAACCCTTCCCACCCCTTCATTTTACAAGCCTTTCACCATCACGGAAATCTGAAATCCCACGAAAGAACAGTAAACATCACAGGGGAAAGAAAATACTTAGCCAGGCCACTCTGGACAGCAGAGACCCAAATGGACTGATGTCTTGAAGCCAGGGATGAGGGCCCCTAGGCAACAACAGTAAGCTGCCTTCTTGCCTGAGCTCAGCTGGACAATAACAGAAAGATGCGCACAGATGTGCCAATCCTCTATGGGGCACAGCCAAACATCTTGGTGCCCTGGGAATTCCCAGGCTTAAAGAATCAGCTAGTATGTCAGGAAGACTCATGAGTAAACACAGGTGTCAGGTTTAGAGAAGCGTGTAGAAATGTGAGTAACAGAAAGAGACTAAACATTATTCATTTATTCAGGCCACAACTAAGTCAGAATTAGCTTTGTCACCTTCTTGTAGGCTCCACAGGGAGGTAGCATGGTGTACTGGAAAGAGCATGGGCCTGAGTTCGAAAGCTGGCTTCGTCACTTATTTATTAGTTATGTGACCTTGGGCAAGTCACTTACATTCTCTGAACCTCAGTTTCACTCTCTGTACTATGGGAAAATATCAACTCATAAAAAGGTTGTGACGATTAACGATACCATTTACAGACCCTATTTGACTGCATGGCACTCACTAGGTACCAAAAAAAAAGGTAGCTATTATAATTATTTAGGAGCCCTGGTGGTGCAGTGGTTAAAGCAATCGACTGCTAACCAAAACGTTGGCAGTTCAAAACCACCAGAGGCTCCATGGGAGAAAGATGTCGTAGTCTGCCTCTGTAGAGATTTACAGCCTTGGAAACCCTATGGGGTCGTTATAAGTCAGAATTGACTCGATGGCAATGGGTCTGGTTTTGGTTTGGTTATTATAATTATTTAGGGTGTTAGACATCCTAAAATGAGGGGATCCTATTCCTTCCGCCTGCAAATTTAGCCTGCTTAACAAGTTTCCTCTTTATTCTACACAAATTTGCCGTTTTTAAACCAGATTCCATGGTTTGAACTCCTTGTCAGAGAACGAGCCAAACAGAAGTTCCCTGGGGAAGTTCTCTTTCTTATCCACTGTCTTGAGTATCTTGTTCCTTCATTATCGTGGACTGATATAACCTAGTTCTGCCTCTGGCCTTCCTCACAGGTGCCCACTGGCTCCTCCAGCCTCAGTTCGTAAAAGCTATTTTTCTTACGCTTCATATGCTGCAAGAGAACCTACCAGCACCCACTGGGCTCCATTTTTTCCAGATATGCTGAACTGCCCCTATTACAAGAGGGTCTAAGCCAGAACTCAGGTTTCCCCAACTAACTTAATAGAGAAATGGCCACTAAAGAATTCAGCATGAGTCTCTGGAGGTCCAGAATGCCCTGCAACTGAGGCTGAGTGCTCCCCAGAGCTCTGTTATTCACTTGGGGGCAGGTAGTGGGAAGATGGAGGGGGAGTGGGAGGGCCAGGGAGGGCAGGAAGAGAAGAGAGCCTTGATTCAGGGGGCCAGACTAAGTCCGCTACAGCCAGGCTCCTCTGAGGTTTCTCGGGTGAAACACACCTCTGTGATGGCTGTGTCTGTAAAGCGGATGGAAATGCCCATAAAGCCATATCAAACCCTGTGCGGAGAAGGACAGGGTTATATATAGAACCAGGAACCAAAGGGGCCACAGGGGACTCAGGAGGACAGCTCCGCCCAGCCCTTAAACCCACCCCGGGTAGGGGGGAGGCCCAAGGAACAAGCTCAAGGAATGAAGGTTGGAGACAGCCCGGCGCGGTTGTGAAGGAAGTGGGGAAATTAGGGGCGTCAGGGACAATGCTAGAAGAGAGCTAATGACTAGGCTGTGGGAATCAATCAGGACTGGGGGAACCAGTGCCTGCTCCAATACA
>NW_004443977.1:10216620-10236275 GCF_000243295.1 Trichechus manatus latirostris
AAACAAATTCACAGAAAGGAAAAAGAGGCTCACAGAATGAGGTAAGAGCCTTAGAAGCCATGGTATCTGGCAGAATCAGGCACAGTCATGCCAGAGACAGAAAGTGAACCAGCTCTTCCTCCACTCTTTGATTTGCTGAGATTTCCCCTTCCCCTTAACCTTCTTGCCAAAGTAGGATGTTGGAGGTACAAATCTTGAGTGATGGAGAGCTAGGAGATACGAAGCTCACAAGAATTTCTTACCTGAGCAACCTCCAGGCAGTCAATCCCCTACTCCCCCACCTCCAATTCAAAACACAATCTCTCCCTCTCCCAATCCCAATTCTTTTTTGGCTAGCATGAGAAGTATAACAATGTTTTGGCGCCACCTGCTGTCCTTTCCTGACAGCTGAGTAGAATAGATTCTTGAATGAGATGAACCTCCAACTCACCTTCCTTAATTTATCTAAGCCCTAAAGGAATGGAATTCAAGACGAAAAAAACCCACTACTTCTACCAAAGGGAATATTCCTGTGGAGCACATTGGAGAAATCCAGTGTTTCACCTTCTCCTGTTTCCTGGGACAAATGTCTTAGGAACTCCAACGAGGCAGAACTCTCTCACTGGGTTATTTTCAGTCTTACAGCATTAGTCTGTGGAGTTCCTTCTCCAAGAATCTTACTCATTTGAGAACTGTGAATACTCAATAATCCATTTCCATAATAGATTCCATCTATTTTTAAATTATTTCTACATCACACTGTTTTGGTTTACTTGGTTTTGGGTAGGAATTCTAATTTTGCACCTAGATGGCATGATCTTTTGTCATCAAACACTAGAATGAAAGCTGTGCCACCCAACATGCAATAAGTCAGATATCTCATACTGCTCTACCATTCCTATGGTCTTCCCTCACTCTGGGCAAAAATTCTAATAATTAATAAGCCCACTGAGAAGCCAGTCTATCTCAAAAATGTAAATATTTGTTCCTTCATTTAATAAATATTTCTTGAGCACCTACTATATACTAGGCATGAGCTGGAGACACAGTAGTAAATAAGATAGACAAGGTTCCTACTTTTATGAAGCCTGAACTCTAGCATCATTTATTTGACCCATTGAAGTAGTCTAGCAAATTCACATTCATCTTAAAGAATACCTTGTGTGAACAGCAAAGATAAATACAGAAATATAAAGAGACTTTGTAAAGAGAATTAAGAAATATAAGAGGAAGGATATACAGAGACTGAGGCAATGAATTGGTATAGAAAATAATTGTTAATACCTTTCTTTCCTCATATTCCTTATGGCCAAGTTTCTTCCCTAAAACCCATTCCTGGACCAGCCTAGTAACTGCATGCCAGCTTCCATGGTCAGCTTTCTCAGACCTCAAGATTTACTGGTCTCTAGTAGAATATAAGGTCACTATGAGTCGGAATTGACTCGATGGCAACGGGTTTGTTTTGTTTTTTGGTAGTAGCATATGGAGGAAAGGGGATAGCTATCTATTCAATGCCTGGGATTGACAGCTTATATTATATGCAAGTATTTTCCCAAATGGCCCCACAGGAAATATGTGGGAGTCCATAAAAGGTACTGTCATCTTTGACAGAGAAGCTTCTGATAGGCCCTAGCATGAAATAGTAAATTGAGAGAAATGGAGAATGAACTATATAATCTTAGGGCTAGCCATGCCCTCTCCTAATCTTACTCTCCAATTGTTCCCAAGTAGGATTATACTACAACAGTTATTAGGGAAAGAATCTTAGAGAATTCTAGGAAAGGAGTTTCCAAAGTTTCCCCTGATAACATATTCTAGTAAAAAATTCTTCTCCATACTTCAACTGCATCCTTATTACTACAATTCAACTTCATCGCTTCATGCACTATCTTGAGTGAAATGCAGAAGAGCTATTTAACCATCCTACATGTGCTAATTTTTCATATACAAAAGATTGAGCTACCACTCAATCTACTCTCTGGATTAAATAATTTCATTTTCCTTGAACTCTTCTTTTTAATTCTATGTCCACCCTTGTTCATTATTGTCATGATTTTCCTATCGGCACTGAGGCCCCCAGGCATTTTTCAGACATAGCACCAAAATCCTAAGAGCCCAACTACTGCCAAATACAATGGGAGAGTGGCCTCAGGCTCTCATGCTATTCTTTTAATTATACAATCTGGAATTATGTTCATCTTTTTAAATACTCAAACTATGCCAAAGACTATATCACAGTTGGGAACTCTTACTAGTTAAACTTTTCAGAAAGAAAGGGCAAATTTTCCAACTTAGGGAGTAGAAGGGTATTTTAAGGAAAGAAGTTCCAGCAAATAAGATACCAGAATACCTGAAGCATCTAACAAAGGGAGTGGCTGCCAAGGCTGATAAGCAGGAAGCCCAAGAGGGGCATTTGGAGGGAATTTGTGCCTTCTTGGAGGAGTCCTAGTGGTGCAGTAGTTAAAGCACTCAGCTGCTAACTGAAAGGTTGGCAGTTTGAGCCCACTAGCCCCTCCGCAGGAGAAAGATGTGGCAGTCAGCTTCCGTAAAGATCTACAGCCTTGGAAACCCTATGGGGCAGTTCTACTGTGTCCTATAGGGTCCCTATGAGTCAGAATCGACTTGATGGTCAGCACTCTGTGTTATATCTCTATGACAGCACTCTCCCTTGCATTTTTTTTTTTTTAATGGTGTGTTGTCTTTATTTTTATGTGACGGGGGCTGGGAATCACAAATAAAATTAAGCACAGAATTATATGGAAATATTCTGCTTTAACTGAAAGTTTACAATTCAAGTTAGTCTCTCATACAAAAATTTATACATACATTGTTTTGTGACCCTAGTTGCTCTCCCTATACTGTGACAGCACACTCTTCCCTTCCACCCCAGATTTCCAATGTCCATTCAACCAGCTCCTAACCCTCTCTGCCTTCTCATCTCGCCTCTGGACAGGAGCTGCCCATTTAGCACACTGTTCACGAGTATCATTTTACGTCCCATAGTCCAGTCTAATCTTTGTCTGAAGAGTTGGCCTCAAGAATGGTTTTAGTTTTGGGCCAACAGAGAGTCCAGGGCCATGTCTTCCAGGGTCCCTCCAGACACAATCAAACCATTAAGTCTGGAGTTTTTACTAGAATTTAAGTTATGCACTCCTCTTTTCTCCTGCTCCATCAGGGACTCTCTGTTGTGTTCCCTGTCAGGGCAGTCATTGTGGGAGCCAGGCACCATCTAGTTCAAAAATATGGAACGCTTCACAAATTTGTGCGTTATCCTTGCGCAGGGGCCATGCTAATCTTCTCTGTATCGTTCCAAATTTAGTATATGTGCTGCCAAAGCGAGCACTCTCCCTTGCATTTTAAGTAATTGTACATCTATCTGTCTCCTTTGCTGGACTCCATGCTTCTTGGGGCACGGATCATGTCAGTCACCTTTGAATGCCTAGCACTCAGTGAGTTCTTAAAAATTCTAGCTTCCTACTCCCTGTAGTACCTAGTACAAGAACTCAAGTCTTGTGGTATTCAATAAATCCTGGATAAGGATGATAACATTAATAACAGCCATCCAGCACAACTCCACGAAGTTGTCAGAGGAGTTTAGGATATTGGCATGAAAACTCCTTTTGCTGTTGGCCTAGACATTTACTCTTAAGGTTTGCCTCCTCCTCAAAAGACTCCAGGAAATAGGGTTAGTTTCAAGTTCTAGAAACTAATCATTCCTGTTTTCTCCAAGCTAAGAGCCTGAAGGAAGACGGCAGATACCTCATGAATACTGATGAGCCTCTGCGGTCACATGAATATTAACAACACCCTGTGGCTTTCGGGAACAGGAGCCCAGCTAGAAGGTCTAATATTAACCTTGGCTAGGCCCAAAAAGTGGGAAGAGCATATGCCCATACGTCCATGGGGAGTAAAGAGAGGACAGCAGAGCCCGGTTTGGGGTTGGCCCCTATGCAAACACTAGACACAAGGGCAGTTAGGAAAGGACTAAGCATTGTGCCCCAAGTCCCTGGGGCTGGGGCCTATTAGCTACTACCCAGGCAGAAATCCTCAATTTTCAAGCTTTGCAGAAATGCATAAATTAGGATGCAGAAAGCAAATCCTACTCAATTCAGAGAACAACTAGTAAGGATATACTGACCTAGTACAATAGTTTCAGCAGAGGGATAGGGAAGGTTCAAAGTCAGATCATATTGAACAAAAACCAGAATCAAATAGTAAGACTCAATTAGGCAACAAAATACACATTTAGCAGATCACACATTAACAGTGATGGAAGATCTACAGACTGTAGAGCTCCTAACTCCAAGCTCTTTACGGCACTAGCTGACACAGAAGTCAAAGACTCAGGTTTAAGAGGAAAAATGTGCTGGGATTGAAATAGCAAGAAATAGAAGGTGCAGGTTCTTCCTTTTAGCATCTACAGACTGTAAACTCAGGAGACATCAGAAAGAATGATGACTGTTATCAAGAAAAACAAACTAGAAGTACTGTGAATCAGAGCAGACCAGAGAAACGCATGAACCCCTGGCCCCGGGTCTAAGTTCAAAACCTACTCCGATACCACATGACAGCATAAAAGGAAAAGCAGGTTAAGTGGCTCCATATAGTGGTTGGGAATAATGCTAATTATTCTCTCTGTACTCACGGGAGTCTCTGGGTGGAGCAAACAGTTAAAGCGCTTGACTACTAGTGGAAAGGTTGGCGATTTGCCCAGAAGCACCTTGGAAGACAGGCCTGGTGATCTGCTTCCGAAAAGTCATAGCTTTGAAAACCCTACAGTGCAGTTCTACTCTGCACACATGGGATCGCCATGAGTCGGAACTGACTCTACAGCAACTAACATCAACAACACTGTACTTACAAACCAGGTCAGACTGCAATTAAAACTAGAAAAGTACCTCTTTCCTCCTCTAGCCTGGTCCTACTCAAAGGCCTTGACCCCTTAGCTCTGCCTGAAAAGCTGACCCAGCCCCCTTCACACACACTCAAGAGGAACAGAGAAGCCTGTGGGCCTAGCCCAAGTTGAGGTGGTGAGAGGCCACACCTAGAAAAAGGGTGGGGGCTGCTTACGGGAGCTGTGTTCTGTCACACAATTACCATATTATGTAGCTCTAATAAAAAGAAATACTGGAAGTTTTACTAGTGCCATATAATAAAGTATAGAATCTGGGAGATGAGGGTGGGCAGAGGTAGAGAGACAGAGGGGGAAAAAGGGAAAATCAGAATTGTTAGCAATAGCCCTGGCAACAACAACTCCCAGTATTCGCCATACTAGGTAAACTTCAAAGCTGCAGGCCTGGGGCATCAGGCAGGCTCTCACTAACCTAGATCAAGGAGGCTTACTGTTAGCCCCTTCTCCTATAACAGTGTCTATCGCTGACTTTTTCCTGGTTAACAAAAAAAGAGATGAGGAAGTGAGAGGAATAGGAAGGAGGAACAAAAAATGTCAGAAAAATGGAAGCTAGGCCTGAAAAGGCTGAGACCAGACCAAAGGGGCATCAGTTGAAAGAATGAATGGAATGTGAGTTTTAAAAGGTTCTATTCTGAGGCTAAACTTCTAACTCTCACCATCCAACATACCTGACAGTTTTGAAAGTTCCCAAAACAGGGTTTTCCACCATTGCCCTGGCCCCTTCCACACATCTCTCACACTACCCGCCCAACCACACACTCCACTAGCCACCACCACAAGCCCAGTGCACTCCGCACCTACTACAACCACACAACACACACCCACCACTTCTCCCACCCTCCCCTCCTCATGCACAGTCCTCACAGCCACAGTGTCGCACACACACAACACGCTCACCACAACACACTCCTTCCCGAGGGCACTGGCTGCCTGGGCATCATCCCGACTTAAGACACATCCTAGATAAAAACATTTTGAGTCTACAATCCTCTTTAACATTTCTAAATTTTCTATTACTCAGAAAATCTCCCCAAAGAGAGGGAGCAGTGAGGGCTGTGGCATTATTACAGAGGAGACTATACGCAGAACAAATATAGAGCTGCTTTATTACAAGGCAGTGTGGGGTTGGTGGCTGACTGATTACAGGGACACTCCCCAGGCTCTCTGCAGTCCCAGACCTCAATAAAGGCCAGACTAGAGCTGCCTTCAACTGAGGGGCAATTGGATCTGAGGGCTCCTAGAATCCCTTCATTCCAGTCCAGGATATGATACCTGCCTTAGCTGAAGATAAGGAGAAAAGCAAACACAATCTAAGAGAGACCACGCTTGGCAAAGAGCCACCAGGCCATCTTCTCAAAGGCAAACACAATTAGGCTGGTTTGGGCTTTTTGGAATAAACAGATTCCAAACTTCAGATAAAAAGACTGAAAACCAAGAACAAATTAATAGATTTAAAGCTCATTTACACCAGGGACAGTGAAGAGTGAGGGGAAAGAATGGACTAGAAGACAGAGAAACAGCACAGCCTAAGTGACTAAAAGCAACCCATATTACACATAAAATCATAGAAGAGTGGGAAATCCACAAGTCCTCTCTTCTGGGCTCTGGGCACATGGTGTCCCTTCCTGGGTGACTCACAATGGGATCACCTTTAGCCCCTGCTTCATGTGGTAAGGGCCGCTTTATAAGGAGACACACCGCGAGCCTTCTCCTCCTCCATCCCAGCGAGCCAGGGGGATTGCGTCACTGACCTCCACATACACTCACTCCCTCCTCTTTCCAACAGGCCACCACACAAGGGATCTTGTCTTGTGGTCCCTGCAATCCTTTCATCTGGGCTCCAAACCCACTGTCACCTTGGCCCTGAATCACTCCCCAGGAGACACTGGGAAAACATAGCTGGACAAAGAGCGTCTGGGTTCTGTATGGCTAGAATTTACTGCTCCTGGCTGGTGAGCAAGCCCAGGCCATGCTTTTCACTTTCCAAAGACCAGGGCACAGGGACAATTTGAACCTGGTCTTGTGGGCAGCCTTGCCTATAGACTAGGTTTCTACTGATTTGGGTGATACCAATTCACTCCAACTCCCAAGAGGTGAAGGATAAAAAGGGCTGAGGGGCAGCTCTAAAGGTTCTAGCTCCTCTACCCTACTTGTTCGGTGGTTGAGGAATTGCTAGAGTTGGAAGCAGGCCAGCATGTATAACCCACAGTTCTGTACTTATCCCACTTAGCTATTCTGTTTTCAGGGTAGCCCCAAGGAAAATACTTTGGCAGCAGCAAATGTCATTGTTTTTCAGATCCTTCTCCAAAATAGAGGATTCCCCTCCAACTGTGTCTTACCTCATTTCCATGTCTCATGGTCCTAACATTTTCCCTTGACCTTCTACATGATGATACTCCAATTTTCTATAATTTCTTGGCCATTTTCTATAATTTCAGAACCAGTGTTTGAATGTGCAGATTTAAAATGAGCTACAGGAATGTTTTTTGATCTGAGTTTTCTTCCTTATCAAATACATTTCATTAAAACCGAGCCTCTGAGATGGTGTGGGACAGTGGAAAAAAGCTCTGCACTAGAAAATCACAGGATGCGGTTCTGGTTTCAAAGGCAATTACTTGCAGGACTTAGGGTCACTTAATTTCATCCTGAAGTGGCCCTAGTAGGTTAAAAAAAAAAAAAGAACTACATAAAATTGATCTTTATTTTTAGTCTTCTTTTTATCTCCATATAAATATTTGTGCATACTAAATATTACTCAATGAAACCTGATCATTTCACCAGGCAGTTATGAAAATCAAATTAAGCAATAAAGGTAAAGTCCTTTGCAGAGTATATAGTACCACAAAAATTTACTGCACATTTATAATGGGTCACACAAGTTAAATAAGACAGATAATATCCCTGTCCTCAGGAAACATACCTTCTAGAAGAAAAACCCAAAAACCCATTGCTGTCTAATCAATTCCGACTCATATGGACCCTACAGGACAGAGCAGAACTGTCCCATAGAGTTTCCAAGGCGAGGCTGGTGGATTCGAACTGCCGACCTTTTGGATAGCAGCCGAACGCTTCACCACTACGCCACCAAAACCAGTAATTCCAATACACTGTGGATATGATCTATGATAGGGCAAATAAAATAGCACATAAGAAAGGCTGAAGTGGGAGGGCCAGGGAAAATTCCCTAAAGGATGTGACATCTTCACTGAAATAAAAAACAATGAACAGGAGTTAGCCAGGTGATGGGAGTTATTCCAGAGGGAACAGCATGTATCAAGGACTAGAGGTAAGAGAGGGCATGTTGGACTAAAGGAACTAAGAGCAGTTCACCGTGACTGAAGAGTAGATTTGGGACAGAAGGTAGGGAGTGTGGATGGGGATGAGTGTGACATAGTAGAAGACTGGGAGATGAAGCTGGAGAGGTAAGCAGAGGCCAGATCATGAAGGAACTTAATGGTTTTATTAAGGAGTTTGGACTTCATCCTAAGGTCAACAGAAAGACACTAATCAGCTTTTGGAGCAGGGACACATGCCCAGGTTTACTTAAATCAGTGGCTTTCATCTAGTTTTTTTCCTGATTGCAGATCCCTGGAGTGAGGAGAGTGTTAAAAAGAGAAAGGAAGCAGAGGTTCAGACTGGACCTGCTTCTTTTCCTTCAGTCCTTTAGCAAGGGTGGAACCCAGCAGGTTGCTACTCCTTTCCTCATGGGACTCCCCAGCCCTTTAACTTCTTGGCTTACTTTCCAAACAGTTTTCCCTCTCAGTCCCCTTATTCCTCTCTCTCTGGCAAAGAAAAACCTTTGACTGCATGGTAAGTCCTCTCCGGCCAGCTGTCCTATTGACCTGGGGTTTTAGCCTCCTTGCTTGAACATAGCCCTCCACCCTCCAACTAGGGCAAGTCACGTAGCCCTGCCAATAATCCACATTTCTAATCCAAGGCCCATTTCTTATCTCTAACTTGAATTCCACCAACTCTGCCAATATTTACTTTTCTCCTTAGTCCTAGATCTCTCAACCTCTAGAAACAATTTGGTGGCCTCTTAACAGAAGACTAAGATAATGCTGACCAAACACATGATCAATCTGCATAACAAAGGCCTCATACCTAGATAATAATGACAGACTAGTAAATGAACTATATGAAAACATCCACTCCTTTTTTTTTTTTCTTCTTCCCCTCATCAAGTCACTTAGAGCTGCAGTTAAGATTAGAATTAATACCATACAGGAAAATCATGGTCATTACCTCTCTCTTGGTCTCACCATTTAACTTTAGAATCACAAAATCTTAGCACGTGGGGAGAAGCATTTACAGTCATCTGGTCCAAACTTCCACCTCAGTGTCAGACATGATTTGGCAACTGAGATCAGATTACTTGTTACTACCTGGCATTTCCTTAGAAATTCCCTTTTCTGTCCATCCCAGATGAAAAGGTTTAGGGTAAGACCTCTTTGTCCAACAGGAACTAGCTCAAACTTACTAGGTCTTAAGGTTATAGAACAGTGCTATTCAAAGTGTGATAAGCAAACAGGTGCTGGTCAGTGAACTCTTTGCTACTATTCCATGATGAGATAAGTACAGAAATTGAGTGTCTTTAAAAAAGTTTACAGCAATCTGACATTGCCATGACATTCAAGCACGTGTTCGGAGGACTCATCTCAATGAACAGGGTATAAAACAGTTTGAGGGTTGTTGAACTTGTAACTTGTATGCACTGCATGCTAGTTACGCACAGTAAGACCATGTGCCAGATTACTTTGAAAAGCCCTGTTCTAAGAGGGTTTCCATGAGAAGAGAAAAGGTCTGGAGGTAGGAGGACTAGCTCTCCTCTTTTTTCTCCCCCTTCTGGATAAGACAGAGTGAATCTGCTGCCTAGGACGAGGAACAGGAAGCTGCTCCCACTAAGCCACTGGTTGTATGGGGTGAAGAGGAGGGCAGGAGTTGGTGGCCAGGTTATCAGGCAGTAACAAACTCAGCATCCAAGCACGCGACTTCCAGCAATGCAAGGAGTTTCCTTTGTTTTGGGAAAACAAAAGCTGCAAGAAGCCTCTCCTTGACACATTCTTGCCTGGCTTCGGGAGGAGCCCAACCACCCCTGACACACAAACAGGACAGTGTTGGCCAATGAGGGACAAGCCAGTACCCTGACCACAATCCCTGTTTGCTTTTCCTTTTCCACCACTTCCTCAGTTGGAGGGCCACTTTGGGGCCACAGGTAGCTGCCAGCTTGGGTCACCATTCAAGAACTTCACCCCCAGTGACCCAGTCCCTAGTCCATACAACTCCTCTAATACCCTCTCTACAGTCTTTCTTGCCCCAACCTAGTACTGGTCCTTTCCCTAGAATTTTAGGTAAAACTAAGACTCAGAGTACCATTCTGACAAAGGCCATGGTATGTTCTAGCAATCTATACTGTCTTAACTCTAAAACCAAGATCAGTGTCTATTCAAGTGCCCAAGAAGAACAAAATTTGAGGTTTCAACAGAATATTCTGAACAACTATTCTTATGTTACCTGAACAAGGTAACTTGATTACATTAGATCCTCAGCTTCAAGAACCCACTTATCACCAAGACTAGCATATATAAAACAATGCACCTCTTCATGATGCAGGATGTTGTCAAAACTAAACTTCTACAGAGCTAGGTAGGGAGTTTAGGACCAAAGACACAAAAACCCAGCAACACCAGGGAGCCTACCTCTTGGGGATATAAACAGAGTAAGAATTTCAACCTCTCAGATTCACATGAAAATGCCACCTAAGACCAAAGTTTTCAGGACATTATCTCCAAGAGCTCTGAGAAGTAAGGCTAGCAAGTCCCACTTACGAATTTACTATGATAAATCAAGAGCCTTGGGGACCAGCAAACTTTCCTCCCTCTCCTTGTAATCAAGGGAGCTTACTCTTTTCCCTGATGGTTCAAGAGCCCAATTTCTATGAAGACTCATTTGTCCAGTAAGGGGAGGAATGTGGGGGCGGGACTCCCCCCGCTCCAGGCCGCCTTCATGCCAAGGAAGGAGGAAACAGAATAAGCAAAATAAAATTCATAAAGCGAGGCAGTAATTATGGTGTGGTCAACAAGAGGCTGTTCCTCAGGCCCATCATTATGTGGCTAAATTTAACGCCCTGCGCGGCCAGGGGAACCGTGCGCCCCGGGCACCGTGTGTCCACACAGACGCCAGCTCCGCCACCTTCACCAGCTCGACAGCCGCCAGGGCTGCCAGAAAGCAGGTCACAATTTTTTTTATAGTCTGTTTACCAAGATGCTGTTTTTACTGCCGAGGTTTCTCTCATTTTATCTCTTTTTCCCTTTTCCCCAAACAGACTGGCCTGTATTTTCTGTCCTGGTTTTTTTTCTTTTTTTCTCTCTTTCTCCCTCTCTCAGTACTATTTTCAGAACTCTAATTTTATATGGTATGTCCCTTTTTTTTTTTGGTAAATATTTGCCATGACTAAGCCAGGCACATCTAGTTTAAAAGGCTCCGTCCCACAAAACATCAGTCCTTTAATGATATGCATCTCATTAGCTTGCCTCATGAAAAGGTGTATAGAAAAAAAAAAAAAAGCAACTTACAGACTCTCTCACTTTTTATATCTACAGAGACCTATATTTATATACACAGAAAAGCTGAAAACTGACGTTCTGAGCCCCAATATGAGGCTAGTACAATGGTCATTTGATTCAGGCTTGAAGGTCTCAGAGGCAGTTTCAGAAGAGAGGGGCTACCGGTCTGTATATTACTGTCAGTCGACCCAGGTGGTTTCGACCAGGTCAGTACAGCTGGAACCAGTCCTTAGACTCTGAGGTATTAGGGCTCTCTATAGCAGGGGAACAAAATTTTGGGATGTCCTCTGACACTAAATTTCCTAAAACAAGTGTGAGAAAATAAACAGAGGCAAAAGGGCACCAAAAGTTCCCTCTTTCACTGGTGGATGAAGTCAAAGAAAGGGAAACCATGAGTTAGGAGAATGCTGAGACAGCCCCCTCCAAGTTGGAACTTGCACACCTCCCACTCACCATCCAAAGGGCTTCTCCAACTGGGCAAAGCCCCAAAACTGAGGAGAGGATTTCTTACTATACACATTCCACTTGATGAAAGGGGTTGTATAGTCTTGTCTATGTATTGCACCAAATAAAAGGCACAAAATCCAAAAAACATTCTCCAGATACTTATCTGTGATGCTTTTAAATGCAACTTGTTGCGATGGTGTTAGAGGAGCTCCCAGCATTCAGTATTTTCAGTAAGAAATGTTGAGAGGTGGAAACAGACAGGTATATGGATTGAGAGACCTTGTGAAGTACAGACTTCCCCTCATAGGGAGTTTGTCCTTTATAGGGGTCACCAAATGTCCAGAGCCTCTAACTAGGTTTTCATTAGTTCATTTAGAGATCATCAGACTCTAGAGGATTGACTAATGATAACTAAACTCACAAGAGACAAATTTAGAAATTAAAATGCCAATTTATTAGTTTACAACTTGGGGGCTATGTCATTCCAGTGACTGGAGAATCTTCATCTGCTTTTTCCTAGGAACCTGAATAAACACTGTGAGTTCTACTTGCATGCACAGAAAAAAAGCAAAAAATAGCAAGTAGCTTTATGGGACAGTTCATACACATTGTGGAAAAAGCCAGACATATATTCTTGTTCTACTATATCATTGCTTTGACACTGAACCAGATAAGTTAATAAATTGTTACTCTTTGGATCTTCCTTTTTTGAATTCTATATAGACTCTACCCCTCTTTTAGTATATCTCCTCAAATATCATAAATTAATTACATAACTGTTTTTCTTAAACTGCTTATGAGTCTAGAAGTGTACAAGACCAAGAGTTAGAAGAAAAGGATGTGGAGTAAGACAGGAGACAGTACTTAGGGCAGAGTTCCCTAGCCTTGGATTACTTTCCTATCTTTTAATTAAGTTGGTCTCTATACTCCTCACAAATGGGCCTCAGTCTTGCCTACTGCCTACATAAATTTCCAAGTGTAGCTGTGTAACACAGAGCAAGGCAACGGGACACAATGGAAGAACACTGGACTAGAAGTTCTGAGCCCTGGGTTCTGGTGCCAAATTCTACCACTAAATGTTTATCTATATGAGTTCCTTCATCTTTGTGGGCCCAAATGCCCTCATAAGTAAAACAAAGTAGTTTGATATATCCTTAGATTGATAAAGTTCCTTCCAGCTCATAAAATTCTATGATTCTGTCTTCCATATGAGGTATTTGAGATGCTACAATTTCCTTCACTGAGGTACTAGTCTAGGCCGTTGATGAGATTTGTAACCTAGTCTCATAAGCAGTATATTTATAAACCATTGGGTAGGTTACTTTTGTAGACAGCTAATCTGATCCACTTTATATTGATTCTTATTTACCACAGTCTCAGAGGTTACCCCAAATTTGGGGTATACTCTGCTTGAGACTTACACCTCCTTATGAACCCACTAAATTCAGCAATTTCACTGTGATCTTCCTCCAGCTGATAGAGGTTGCAGAAAACCAAATGCTAAGATGAACAACTATTCCTTCTTTAAACCAAGCAGTATTATCATCCCTTCTCAAAGTTCCTCTTCATTCCCAGCTTCACCCACACCAAAATGGAAGGGGTTCCTTGGAGTAAAAGATTCTAAGGGGGCAATGTACAGCATTAAAACAGCTTAGGCTTCAAGCATATGAGTTTGTTTTTGTTAGGTGCTGTGGAGTCGATCTCAATTCATAGTGACCCCAGGTAACAGAGTAGAACTCATAGAATTTTCTAAGTTGTAATCTTCTTTTTTTAATTGTGCTTCAGATGAAGGTATAAAGAGTAAATTAGTTTCTCATTAAACAATTAATACACATATTGTTTTATGATGTTGGTTGCCAACCCCACATGTCAACACTCTCCCTTCTTGACCTTGAGTTCCCTATTACCAGCTTTCCTGTCCCCTCCTGCCTTCTTGTCCTTGCCCCTGGGCTGGTGTGCCCCTTTAGTCTCGTTTTGTTTTATGTACCTGTCTAATCTTTGGCTGAAGGGTGAAACTCAGGAGTGACTTCAGTACTGAGTTAAAAGGGTGTCCAGGGGTCATACTCTCAAGGTTTCTCCAGACTCTGTCCGATCAGTTAAGTCTGGTCTTTTTTTGTGAGTTAGAATTTTGTTCTACTTTTTTATCCAGCTCTGTCCAGGACACTGTACTGTGATCCCTGTCAGGGCAGTTGGTGGTGGTAGCCAGGTACCATCTAGTTGTGCTGGACTCAGTCTGGTGAAGGCTGTGGTAGTTGTGGTCCATTAGTCCTTTGGACTAATCTTTCCTTTGTGTATTTGGTTTTCTTCATTCTCCCGTACTCCAGAGAGAGTGGGACCAGTGCAGTATCTTAGATGGCTGCTCAAAAGCTTTAAGACCCCAGACGCTACTCACCAAAGTAGGATGCAGAAAATTTCCTTTATAAACTATGTTATGCCAATTAAGCTAGATGTCCTCCAAGACTAGGCTGTAATCTTTACAGGAACAGATTACCAGGTCTTTCTCCCACAGAGCCACTGGGTGAGTTCAAACTGCCAGTGTTTCAGTTAGCATTCAAGTGCTTAACCATTGCACCACCAGAGCTCCAAGCATAGGAGTAACAGCAGCTAAACAGATTTTGAAGAGTCCCTCAAACCACCATACCTAGGGAGAGCCCCTCAGATTGCATAAATGAATAAATTGCCCAGTGGTGTCTTTCCTTCTGTAACCATTCACCACACAAAACCCCTCTGAACTCTTAGCTCAAGATCACGTCTTCCAGAAATACCTTACCCAGACTAGGCTGGTTTAAATTCCATTCAGATGAATCTATTACTTCCTCCTCTCAGATAACATACATGTTTTATATGTTTAAAATATTATTTGTATACATGTCAATTATACATTAGCCAGTTGTCTAATCTCCCTCAAAAGTCCATCTTTCAAGGACAGAAATTATGCTTAAACTTTTCAGTATGACTCCACCATACTTAATATTTTCAATGGTGCTTAATAAGTACTGTCCACATAGAGTTTAAACCTGTAAACAGAAAAACAAAGAGACCAAAGATCTCCTACACAGAATGGAAAAAAAAAAAAAAATCCTACTTGAAACCTGGCAATTTCTCCCGTGACAATTCCCTTATGGGAGAAACAATGATACCCATGATTCCTGCAGTCTCATGCCCTAAAACTGGGTATCTACTATGCTAACCCACAGGACTTAGTCTATATAGAGCTATCACATTTCAATACGGCTCACTATCCAAAAGAAATATCACACATAAATGAAGGATACAAGAGAAGGCTTTAGGCATAAGATTAAAGTTATAAGGCCAACAAACCAGGTAAGTTTAAAGGTACGTTGTTTGATACTTTTGTTTTCTCTCTTCATTACTATAACCAGAGACAACATTTGCCCATGTAAAAGACTCCTTGAATGCCAAGATATTTAAGCTTCAATCACTCATTAAACACACATTTATTGCATACCTCCTATCTACAAGGCACTGTGGAAGGTCCAGAAGAGACAAAACTAGCAAGACACAGTTCTGCCCTTAAAGGAATTTATAATCTAACAGGGGAGATAAGTATAGAAGTTCTTATAATACAAGGCCAAAATGACAAGCGACACAGGAAAGATACAAAGTGTTAAAGGAGTTCAGAAGAGAGGCAGAATATAACTTGTACTTTTACTTCTGATCATTCCACTATTTCTGTCACAACAGATAAATCACGTAATCATCTAACCCTCTTTTTTCACTAAGGAGAATTTATGCCCTTGGAAAGGTTACATCTTCTGCAGAAAGAAGCTGAACATAAGCAGGAATCAAGTCATCTGTTTTCAAAATGGAAATCCTGGTGGTGTACTGGTTAAGTCCTACGCTGCTAACCAAAAAGTTGGCAGTTCGAATCCACTAGGTGCTCCTTGGAAACTCTATGGGGAAGTTCTACCCTGTCCTATAGGGTTGCTATGAGCCAGAACTGACTCGATGGCAATGGGTTTGGTTTTTTTTTTAATCTTCAAAGGATCACTATCACCCGTCCCTTCATGCCATCCACGAATACCACCGGAAGAACTAATCCACTTTACTCAACTCCATAGGGCACTTGCTTTCATAGTATCACTTTCCTTTTCACCAGCTTAAATTTCTCCTTTTCCACTGGCATCTTCTTTGCCTTCAAACACGTATGTTGTCTTCTCATCTTAAAAAGGGTTTTACTTAAACCTACTATTATTTCTAGCTCCAGCTATCTCTCATTTCCTTTTCATTGTGAAACCTCTCTGATGAGAGTTCTACACTCTTTGTCTCCACTGCCTTATCAATCCTTCTTTAAGTCCTGCAATTACAAAGAGCCTCCTGATCTTTCCTCAGTCAGTCACCCATTCTCTTTGGTCTCTCTCCTCAATTTGGCTCAACCTCCTTGGTAATGGAAAGAGCATGGGATTTGAGTCAAGACAAATATGGGCAAAGCAGCTGAATGATCATAAGCAAAGTATTCAGCCCTTGAGCTTCTGTTCCTTCATCTTTAAAATGAGGAGAATATCACCTACCTCAGGTTTGTTGTAAGGATTAAAAGTTATAACTTAGGTAAAGCACCTAGCACTGTGTCCAGCACAAACACAGTACGTACTTTATAACTGTTAGTTCCCCTTTCATGGCTTCTAATTTACTACTCAATCCTGATTCTCTTCCTACTTCACTCACATTTCCTTTACCGGCTCCTACTACTCCTTCCAATTATAATTGTTCCCCAGATATCAACCACTGGATCTTTGCTCTTCTCTCTATGTTCTTGCCAGCAAAAAAAAATGCATCCATTCGCATACCTACAAACATCATTCCTTTGCAGATGATTCCCAAATCTATTTCTATAGGTCTTTATTTCAATCCTTCTCCAGCTTAAATTTCTCCTTTTCAATTCTTTTTTCTAACTTTTTTCTATTTTTTCAATTCTTTCCTAACCATTCCCACTTGTGTGTCCTATGTTGTTGTTGTTAGGTACCGTTGAGTCGGTTCCTACTCACAGTGACCCTATGTACAACAGAACAAAACACTGCCCGGTCCTAAACAACATCACAATCGTTGTTATGCTTGAACCCATTGTTGCAGCCACTGTGTCAATCCAGCTCATTGAGAGACTTGTTCATTCTTCTGGCAGTCCCTGGTATAGTCAGTATTATTTGCCAACACCACAATTCAAAGGCATCAATTCTTCTTCGATCTTCCTTATTTATTGCCCAGCTTTCACATGCACACGAAATGATTGAAAATATCATGGCTTAGGTCAGGTGCACCTTAGTCCTCAAAGTGACATCTTTGCTTTTCAACATTTTAAAGAGGTCTTTTGCAGCAGATTTGCCCAATGCAATACATTTATTTGATTTCTTGACTGTTGCTTCCATGGGGATTGATTGTGGATCCAAGTAAAATGAAATCCTTGTCAACTTCAATATTTTTGCCTTTTATCATGATGTTGCTTATTGGTCCAGTTGTGAGAATTTTTGTTTCCTTTATGCTGAGGTATAATCCATACTGAAGGCTGTAGTATTTGATCTTCATCAGTAAGTGCTTCAAGTCCTCTTCACTTTCAGCAAGGAAGGTTGTGTCATCTGCATATCATAGGTTGTTAATGAGTCTTCCACCAATCCTAATGCCACGTTCTTCTTTACATAGTCCAGCTTCTCAGATTATTTGCTCAGCGTACAGACTGAATAAGTATAGTGAAAGGATACAACCCTGACATACACCTTTCCTGACTTTAAACTACGCAGTATCCCATTGTTCTGTTCAAATGACTGCCTCTTGGTCTATGTACAGGTTCCTCATGAGCACAATTAAGTCTTCTGGAATTCCCATTCTTATGTTATCCATAATTTGTTATGATCCACACAATCGAATGCCTCTGCATAATCAGTAAAACACATGTAAACATCTTTCTGGTATTCTCTGCTTTCAGCCAAGATCCATCTGACATCAGTAATGATATCCCTTGTTTCATGCCCTCTTCTGAGTCTGGCCTGAATTTCTGGCACTTCCCTGTTGATGTACTGCTGCAACTGTTTTTGAACGATCTTCAGCAAAATTTTACTTGCGTGTGATATTAATGATATTGTTTGATAATTTCCTTATTCAGTTGGATCACCTTTCTTTGGAATGGGCACAAATATGGATCTCTTCCAGTCAGTTTGCCAGGTAGCTGTCTTCCAAATTTCTTGGTATAGATGAGTGAGCAGCTCCAGCTCTGCATCTGTTTGTTGAAAGATCTCAACTGGTATTCCGTCAATTCCTGGAACCTCGTTTTCCACCAATGCCTTCAGTGCAACTTGGACTTCTTCCTTCAATACCATCAGTTCTTGATCATATGCTACCTCCTGAAATGGTTGAATGTCAATCAGTTCTTTTTGGTACAGTGACTCTTTGTATTCCTCCCATCTTCTTTTGATGTTTCCTGCATTGTTTAATATTTTGCCCACAGAATTCTTCAAAATTCCAACTCGAGGCTTGAATTTTTTCAGTTCTTTCAGCTTGAGAAATGCCAAGCATGTTCTTCCTTTTTGGTTTTCTAACTCCAGGTCTTTGCGCATTTCATTATAATACTTTACTGTGTCTTCTCGAGCTGCCCTTTGAAATCTTCTGTTCAGCTCTTGAACATTCCTCTGTTCGCTTTAGCTACTTGTCTTAAGTTGGGTTCTCTAGAGAAGCAAAACCAGTGAAGTGTATAAATATATATAGAGAGAGATTTACATAAAGGAAATGGCTCACGCAGTTGTAGAGGTTGGAACATCCCATGTCCATGGGTCAGTTTGGAGGATTCTCCTGATTCTAGTTGCAGGGGCTGGCAAACTCAAGTTTGGGAAGTCAAACAGCAGGGCTCTGGCTTACAGGCTGCGAAGACCAATGAATCCCAAGATCAACAGGAAAGACAGTAGGTAAGCTGCTAGCTCCAGTCCCAAGAGCTAGAGGTCAGATGAACAGGAGCCAGCTGTAGGATCCAGAGCGAGCAAAAGCCCATGACCTTTGCCAGAAAGTCCACCTATATTGGATGCAAGCCACACCCCCAAGGAAACTCCCCTTCAACTGATTAGCTACTCACAGCAGATTCTATCATGGAGGTGATTAAATTATATCAAATCTCATCATGAGGTGATCACATCATTATATGACTGTCAAACTACATCATAATTGCCAAACCACTGAGAATCATGGCCCAGCCAAATTGACACGCAACCTTAATGATCACACTACTCTACGTTCAAGAGCAAGTTGCAGACTCTCTTCTGACATCCACTTTGGTCTTTTCTTTCTTTCCTGTCTTTTTAATGACCTTTTGCTTTCTTCTTGTATGATGTCCTTGATATTATTCCACAACTCATTTGGTCTTCATTCATTAGTGTTCAATGCATCAAATCTGTTCTTGAGATGGTCTCCAAATTCAGGTGAGATATACTCAAGTTTATATTTCGGCTTTTGTGGACTTATTTTAATTTTCTTAAGCTTCGATTTAAACTTGCATATGACCAGTTGATGGTCTGTTCCATAGCAAGCCCCTGGCCTTGTTCTGACTAATGATATTGAGCTTTTCCATCATCTCTCCATAGATGTAGTTGATTTGATTCCTGTGTATTATATCTGGCAATGTCTACATATATAGTTGCCACTTATGTTGTTGAAAAAAAGGTATTTGCAATGAATAAATCGTTGATCTTGCGAAGTTCTATCACTTGATCTCTGGCATCGTTTCTATCACCAAGGCCATATTTTCCAACTAC
>NW_004443977.1:10237367-10274971 GCF_000243295.1 Trichechus manatus latirostris
GCTGCTGAGCTCTTAACCACTTCGCCACCAGGGCTCCAAGGCATTGTTAAATGGCCATACTATAAAGAGTGGACTTTCATGAAACCCTTCCTCTAGTAGGGGTAAGGGAGAGTAGGGAGTACTCCACTCTGTGAATCATCATAAAATGCTCTGGAGGTATATGAAACTTATAGCTTAGGCCTGAAAGTGCTAGATATTTGTTACAAATAAAAGTATCAGTCATGATTCTGTCACAGATCAGTCCTGAACTAAATGGATTTCTCAGACTGGAGATTAGAAACAAATGAGACTATGGATATGGCAGAGCTAACAGAAAAAAACAAAGTTTTCATTTTAAGTAACTTCCCTTGAATGAGTAAGATGCACAGCTCCATGCAGCAGTGTCTGTTAAGTTGTGCTTACCTATCTGGGTCTAGATAAGGGGCATGCACAATATGGTTTTCCACAAGCCCCTACAACTCTCTACTGTCTTAAGTCCAGCCTGATACACCTATTTATGTTATATGCCTGGCCCCTGCAGGCATCTGAGTTTGTAATACCCGGTTCTGAGTTTTATTACGATAAGAGAATTTGGGATCTGATAGAGTATCTCACTATTGGAATTCTCAGAATCAGAAACCTATACTTTAGAAATAGGTAATTTTATCCGATCTGTATTTTCTAGATTGTGTTCCTTTTTGTTTTCCCCCAGATCTTTAATAAATTTTCTTTTGAAAGCACCAGTCCTTATAAAGATTTGTAAAAGGAAAATAAAGATAGAGGCCTTTTAATCCATTCTTAGGCCAAAAAAGAAAAGAAGCGGTGACCCCTGGTAGCAAGACTTGGTGGTGACCACAGGAATCACAGAGAGAAAACCCCAAAGAGGAGGCAAAATTTAGAAGAAATATAGTTGAGGAACACATGCTGCCATCTCCTCCTCTCTGGAGATTTTCATTCCAGAGCTCAAATACTGGTGGATTTGTGTTCTAAATAAGGAAATCCATTCCTTTACATGCCCAAGATTGGATTTAATTGAGCCCCCACACATGATTTTCCTAGCCTGTCAATGGTACCACTATTCTTCAGGTCACACAGGCATACCACTGACAGCCTAATCTGCCCAAAAGATCACTTTCATATGTCAATTCTCCAGGCAAAACTTGCAGTTGCTCCCCACTATCTACAACAGTAATTAATAACTACAAGCAAGACGAACCCCCCCCTCGTTCCTAGGAGATATGCCCTTGTTTGAGAATCACTTACATGTGATGAGAGACGTTAATGATTGGACTGAATTGGACAAATAAATGGGTTACAGGCAGAAAAAACCCTGAGAAGCACTTACTTTCAGAAGAAAGCACTGACTCTCCAGCCCAGCATTTAAGGCCCTCCACAATGCAGGCACATGTAGTTATTTTGCTAATCTTACTTTCTACTAAATCTCACTCACTCTTATTTCCCATTGTACATCCTTTTTCTATGTGCTTCCCACCAAAAATGCCTTCCACATACTTCTCTATCAAAATCTAAACCACCCATTAGAACCCAATTTAAGTCCTGACTTTTCCAGGAAGCTTTTTCCAATCATTCCACTACTGTGGCCCTTATTAGCATCCACCAAACACTGTGAACGCTTTGGTGACACTATCATACTTATAAGCTCTTAGAACCTGGTATAGTGCATGTGCTTACTGAATACTGAAAGAATGAATAAACTGCAGGTTCTTCTAGATCACAAAACTGATACACACAATAGTAAGGAGTACCTTCTCCTGCTTCCAGATTTATCCTTCTTTGTGATGCCCACAAAGGATACTTAAGAAACACTCTGAATCCTATGCCTCCCTCTACATAAAGGCTGGAACATATTGAACAATAGGTGCATGGTAGGGGCGCATCCCTCCTTCTAACTGTGGAAGCAAAGCCCAGAGAAAGGAAATATTGAGGAAAGAAGAAACAATAATTTTCTTTTAGCTCTATGACTAGTGTTCTTTCCAGGATTTTGTTAGATTCTTACTCCTTTGCTTTCTGAAATAGTAATATCATAACTGGATCTAGAAAAAGAGGCTCTGGGGTCTCTCAATAATAAAAGACTCAAATTTTATACTTCATCCCAGGTTGGGACCACCACCCAAAAAACATATGTGTCAAAGAAACAGGGCAGGTAGTAGAATGTCAACTTAACAACGATCCTCTCCTTAAGCTGCTCATTTATTTACATGGAGGGCTGTATGTCTAAGGCCACCAACAGATGATAATTTGATGACCTATTCATTGGAGATGTCAAATAAAGAAGAGAGACAAAATATGATTCCTTCAACCATTTAACAAATATGTACTGACTGCCTACTATTTGCGAAGGCACTGTGCTAGGACCATGGGATAAATCAGTGCACCAAACATAAATCTTTTACATAATAAACATAATAAAGTAAGCATATTTTATGGAAGCATGTTGGAAGATGAGTGCTATGGAAAAAAAATAAAGTAAAGCACAGTACAGTGAAATGAGAGTGCCAGGTGCAGAGGGGGCAGGGATGTAGGTTACAATTTTAGATAACACAGCCAGGGTAGACTTCATTGAAAAGGTGACATTTGAACAAAGACTTTATTGTGGTTTTAAAGATATTCTTTGAAACAAATTATTTGATATCTTCCCCTTAAGAGGTGGTGAAGCTTAATTACCCTTTCCTTGAAGGTGGGCAGGACTTAGTGACTCACTTCTAATGAACAGAAAATAGCAAAATAGTGATGTGATGTCACTTCTAAGATTGGGTAATAGAAAGACTAAGCTTCTATCTTGAAGGGTGTGTGCGTCTGTCTGTCTATCTCTCTCTCTCTCCCTCTCTCTCTCTTTCAGATTACTGGCTCTGGGGAAGCCAGGGCCATGTTATGTGAGCAACCCCAGGGAGAGACCCCTGTGATGAGGAACTGGCACCTCCCGCCAACAGCCATGTGAGAGAGTTTGAAAGCGAATTCTCTAGCCCTTTAGGATGACTGCAGCCCCAGATGATAACTTGACTACAACTTCATGAGAGATCCTGAGCTAAGCCAGCTAAGCTACTCCTGGATTCTTGACCCTAAAAAAGTGTGTGAGATAATAAACATTTGTTGTTTTAAGCTGCTAAGTTTTGGGGTAAGTTGCTATGCAGCAATATATAACTAATACAGACATAAAGGGAGCGAGGGAGTTGGCCATGCAGATAACTGAAGAAAAAGCATTCCAGGAAGAGGGAATAGCCAATGTAAAGGCCTAAAGGTGGGAGATGCTTAGAGTCAGAAAAACATCAAGAGGCTAGCGTGGCTGCAGTGGAGAAAGTGAGGGAGAGCATCAGAAAGGTAATGAGAGGCCAGATCATGTACAGTCTTGTAGGCCACTGTAAGGTCTTGGGGTTTTACTCTATAAGTGAAATGAGAAGACACTGAAGGGCTTTGAGCAAAAGACTAACATGATCTGTCTTAATAAGATCGCTTTGTTGGTAACAGGCCACAAGGGAGCAGGGATAGCAGCAGGGAGACAATAAGGAGGCTATTGTAATAATGCAGGTAGGAGATGATGATGGCTCAGACCAGAGTGGTAGCAGTAGAGGCGAAGGTAGGATTTCCTGAGGGACTGGATGTAGGATGTGAGAGAAAGATAAGAGTCATGAATGATTCCAAGGTTTTTGGCTTTAGCAAGTGAAAGGATGACACTTTCGTCACCTAAAATGCAAGGGGGTTCTGAAAAAGCAGATCTGGGGGTAAGATTCAGAGGTAAGGAGTTTAGTGATTGCTTGTGTGTTGCTGTGATGCTGGAAGCTAAGCCACCAGTATTTCACATACCAGCAGGGTTACCCATGGTGGACAGGTTTCAGCAGATCTTCCAGACTAAGACAGACTAGGAACAAGGACCTGGCGATTGATTTCCGAAAAAAACTGGCCAGTGAAAACCTTATGGATAGCAACAGACCATTGTCTGATGTAGTTCTGGAACACAAGACCCTCAGGTTGGAGGGCACTCATAATATGACTGGGGAAGAGCTGCCTCCTCAAAGTAGAGTTGATCTTAATGACGTGGATGATGTAAAGCTTTCAGGACCTTCATTTGCTAATGTGGCATGAGTCAGAATGAGAAGAAACCGGTGCAAACACCCATTGGTAACCAGAACATGGAATGTATGAATTATGAATTAAGGAAAATTGGAAGTTGTCAAAAATGAAATGGAGTGCTTAAAGATAAATATCCTAGGCATTAGTGAGCTGAAATGGACTGGTATTGGCCATTTTGAATTGGACATTAATATGGTCTACTGAGCCAGGAACAACAAATTGAAGAGGAAGAACGTTGCATTCGTTGTCAAAAAAAACATTTAAGATCTATCCTGAAGTATAACACTATCTGTGATAGGATAATATCCATACACCTACAAGGAATACCAGTTAATACAACTAGTATTCAAATTCATGCACCAACCACTAATGCCAAAGATAAAGAAATTGAAGATTTTTACCAACTTCTGCAGTCTGAAATTGATCAAACATAATCAAGATGAATTGATAATTACTGGTGAATCAAACGTGAAAGTTGGAAACAAAGAAGAAGGATCAGTAGTTGGAAAAGATGGCCTTGGTGATAGAAACGATCTGGAGATCACATGATAGAATTTTGCAAGACTAATGACTTACATCAGAAATACACTTTTTCAACAACATAAATGACAACTATACACGTGGACCTCACCAGATGGAATACACAGCAATCAAATCAACTACATCTGTGTGGAAAGAGATGATGGAAAAGCTCAATATCAACACTCAGAACAAGGCCGGGGCTGACTGCGAACAGACCATCATCAATCGCTCATATGCAAGTTCAAGTTGAAGCTGAAGAAAATTAAAACAAGTCCATGAAAGTCAAAGTACGACTCTGAGTATATCCCACCTGAATTTGGAGACCATCTCAAGAATAGATTTGATGCATTGAACACTAATGATCGAAGACCAGACAAGTTGTGGAATGACATCAAGGACATCATACATGAAGAAAGCAAAAGGTCATTAAAAAGACAGGAAAGAAAGGAAAGACCAAAGTGGATGTCAGAAAAGACTCTGAAACTTGCTCTTGAACACAGAGTTGCTAAAGCTAAATTAAAAAAAAAAAAAAATGATGAAGTAAAAGAGCTGAACAGAAGATTTCAAAAGGTGGCTTGAGAAGACAAAGTAAAGTATTATTATGAAATGTGCAAAGACTCAGAGTTAGAAAACCAAAAGGGAAGAACACACTTGGCATTTCTCAAGCTGAAAGAATTGAAGAAAAAATTCAAGCCTCGAGTTGCAATATTAAGGATTCTATGGGTAAAATACTGAACAACACAGAAAGCATCAAAAGAAGATGGAAGGAATACAGAGTCACTCTACCAAAAAGAATGGGTCAACGTTCAACCATTTCAGGAGATAGCATATGATCAAGAACCAATGGTACTGAAGGAAGAAGTCCAAACTGCACTGAAGGCATTGGCAAAAAACAAGGCTCCAGGAATTGATGGAATACCAACTGAGATGTTTCAACAAATGGATGCAATGCTGGAAGCACTCACTCGTCTATGCCAAGAAATTTGGAAGACAGCTACCTAGCCAACCAACTGGAAGAGATCCATATCAGTGCCCATTCCAAACAATGGGAAAATTATCAAACAACATCATTAACATCACACTCGAGGAAAATTTTGCTGAAGATAATTAAAAAATGGTTGCAGCAGTATTTGGACAGGGAATTGCCAGAAATTCAAGACATCAAATGGCATATTGCATTGGGCAAATCTGCTGCAAAACACCTCTTTAAACTGTTACAAAGCAAAGATGTCACTTTGAGGACTAAGGTGCACCTGACCCAAGCCGTAGTCTTTTCAACTGCCTCATATGCATGCAAAAGCTGGACAGTGAATAAGGAAGACTGAAGAAGAAATGATGCCTTTAATTAAGGTGTTGTCGAAGAATACTGACTATACCATGGACTGCCAAGAGAACAAACAAATCTGTCTTGGAAGAAGTACAGCCAGAATGCTCCTTAGAAGCGAGGATGGCAAGAGATTGTCTCAAGTACTTTGGACATGTTATCAGGTAGGACCAGTCCCTGGAGAAGGAGATCATGCTTGGTAAAGTAGAGGGTCAGTGAGAAAGAAAAAGACTCTCATCGAGATGGATTGACACATGACTGCAACAATGGGCTCAAACATAGCAGCGACTGTGATGATGGTGCGGGACCGGGCAGCAATTTGTTCTATTGTATACAGGGTGCTATGAGTCAGAACTGACTTGAAGGCACCTAGCAACAACAACATCCTCCCTTATGACAAATGCTATGATAGAGGTACGAACAGGGTGCTATGGAATAGCTGGATAGTGCACTTATGCCTAGAAGGGGAGCAGACTAAAAAAAAATTTCCATGGAAGACTCACAGAAGGCAAGATGCCTGTGCAGAGTTCAGAAAGTTGAGTAGGAATTTGCCAGGTGGACAAGAGATAAGCAAATTCCAAGAAATGGAGTGAGAAATGGATAGGCAGGAAGCTGTCAATACCTCAGTATGATGAAAGTGCAAGGTGTGTATGGAGGAGTGACAAAGAATCAGGATGAAGATGTCAGCAGGACCAAATCCAGAATGGTCTGGTGTGGCATACAAGGAGCTTGAACTTTATCCAATAGGCAATGGGGAACTACTAAAGGACTTAAAGCAAGAAAGTGACATAATCAGGTTTCTATTTCAGAAAGATCATTCTGGCATAACCAGAAGTTCAACTGGAGGAGAATAAGGACTGACTGGAAGACAAGGTAGAAGACAAGCCCCCACTCCCCAAAAAATGGGGGGTGCTAATCCAAGACAACAGAAGTGGGGGTAGAGAAGGGCAGATTCCAAAGATATGGGATAATTTAGGCTTTGAAAGTAAGGATAAAGAGGAACGTGGGTGACTCCCAAGCTTCTAGCTTAGGTAACTGGAAGGCTAATGGTACAATTCCCCAAGGTAGGGAATATAACAATAGCTTTGGGGGGGAGTAGATGATTCATTTTGGACATTTAGGGTGTGGTACATGTGGGACATCCAGATGGAAATGTCAAATATGCAGAAAAAAATATAGTCCTCAAACAGCAGAGATACAGAATTGGTACTCACTGGTGTTCTGGTGACAGCTGAAACTGTGGTCTGGATGAGATAACTCACAAAGGGAGAGTGAAGAGCGAGAGGATCAAGGGCACAATCCTGGATAACATTAACATTTAAGGGGCAAATAAGGTATGATGAGCCAGCCAAGGAAACCAAGTAGAAGTGGTCTGTAAATGAACCTAACAGGGTGATAGCAATGTTCAAATTAAAGGTCTCCCCATCTTCCTCAGGTGTCTTTGATATTACCACTAGCTACCTGAAAGCAGCAATGAATATCTTCATAGACTGAAGTATCTGCTCTAGAATTAGGCTGCAACCAGACAGGGGATGAAGATAGTAACTAAAACTAGACAAGACACAAAGACCATGGCTACATTTCAGATGCTGAGTCAAATCAATTTTAACCACAGCCCCCAAATTTCTTGGTTTAGGTATTACAGTGAACAGAAGGTTTAAGTCTTAGAAGGCATTCAGAACGCAGCAATGGGAGCGATTACTATGCAGACTACCCTCCTTTGACGACAGAGAGGAGAGAATTGCAGTCCCTGTCTCTGCTAAGGTCCCCCTCACTAAGGAAGCCAACTTCACACAACTGCCCAGGTTTTGGTGTCAAGGGCTGATTCTTAGCCAGGGATTGCCAGCTGCAGAGGGCGGGGCTCTATTTTGGGCTGCCTGCTGTCCCTGAGCCTGGCCACGTCTGGTTTGAGCAGCATGCAGCCCCAGTGACTCACACACCCATGCAAACCGCCTGTGGCTCAGTGGCATAGCCTCGGAATGCCAGCCCTAGGCCAGCTCCCTCCTCACCCCATTACACTGGGATAAATAAATAAAGAGCCCGCCAGCAGCCACACAGCCTGATGGTAACCAGATGGAGGGAGGGAGGCATGAACAGGGCCAAAGGAAGGAACTCCCTCCAGTGGACTAAAGTGAGAGTGGGCTATGCCAGCCTACTCATCCTAAACTTCCTCTTTAACACAGTTCCTAAAGGTTCTTCTCAGCCTGCAATCATTAGACATGCTCTCTATGGGAATCCTGCCCTATGAGGATCATGCCGGTAGCCACTCCACCCAGCCCTAGCTCCTTCACTTCCCATTTGAATCGACATTGCCAGTATTCTCCTTCTAGTTAGACCACCATTGACTGGCCCCCTTGAGTTCCCTGGAAATGAGAAATCAGAGACTCTTCGGAGGTGAGGAAAAACAACAGGACTAAATATGGGGAAGTAATCCCTGTTCAATCCTTAAATATTTTTCCTAGCCTTAGTACCCTAGAAACCTCCCCGTTCTACTGCCCCCTGTAGCAATGTTCCCAATGAGACTAGGAAAAGCAGACCCCAGGCACTGACCCCATGGCCTTCTGACATCAGCCCTGGCCCCCCTACACCTTCGTCCTGAGCTCTCTGTCCCTGGTTTGTTTATCTTCCTATTCCATGTTGCTTATTTTGATGGCACATCCTTTCAGCTCAGTCTTGGGTGACCCCATGACCCTTCTGTGTCCTGTTTGTAGGATCCCAGACAAGCAGAGTAACTGAAAAGATGCAATGCCCATAAGAAATTCATGGCCCCAGTAGAAAACCTTTTGATTCCAGTAGCTATGCAGGACATTCTGAGGACAGCACAGTGATCCCAGGAGGTCACAGAAATTCCACATTATCCTAGCCCTAATATCTTCTATAATTGGTGTGTACAAACAACTAGTTAAAGTAGCAAAACAAAATAGGGATAACCCAAGACTATGAGTCAAGAAATGTGGGAGGTCCTAAACATACAGCTACAGCTATATGACCTCAGGCTTATCTCTCTGAGGCTCAGTTTCCTAATCTATAAAATGGAAAGTTACAACTACCTATCTCTCAGATCGTTTCCAGTTATAATAAAATCCTATATGCCTATAAGGTTTTGGCTGTGATCCACTCAGACTTAGAGGATGAATACTTTTGTTTTTTTCTAAATTTTATTTATTTTGTTGTTGTTGCTGAGAGTATATACCGCAAAACATACACCAATTCAACAGTCCATACATGTACCAGTTAGTAACACTGATTACACTCTTCCAGTTGTGCAATCATTCTCATCCTCCTTTTCTGAGTTGTTCCTCCCCCATTAACATAAATTCACTGCCACCTACGGTTCTTATCTAATCTTTGAAGTTGCTGTTGTCAATTTGATCCCGTATAGATAGTTCTTAAAAGAGCATAATGCTCAAAGCAGGCATTAGGCATTTTTTAGTAGTTAAGCTAAACTACCGTTTGGTTTCAAGAAGACTTCAGGGGATATTTTTGGTTTAAGGTTTAAAGGTTACCTTACAGTAATAGTTTCAGGTATTCATCCAACCTTCATGGCTCCAGGAAGTCTGGAGTCCATGAGAATTTGAAATTCTGTTCTTCATTTTCCCCCTTTTGATCAGCATTCTTTTATAAAATCTTTGATTAAAATGTTCAGTAATGGTAGCCAAGCACCATCCAGTTCTTCTGGTCTCATGGCAAAGGAGCCAGTTCATGGAGGCAGTTAGCCATGCATTTCATATCCTCCTTCTATTCCTGACTCTCTTTCTTCCTCTGTTTTTCCAGACAAATAGAGACCGACTATTGTGCCTTGGATGGCCGCCTGTAAGCTTTTAAGACCCTGGGCACTACATATTGAAATAGGAGGTAAAACAGAAGCACAAAACATGTTATTAGGCTAATTAACTGGGATGTCCCATGAAACCATGACCCTAAACCTCCAAACCAAGAAACCAAAGGATGAGTACTCTTGAAGTAGTTGGTTTCAACACACTAATACCCTTCCTGAGCCCCCACTTGGATTCTATATGCTTTCTCATTCAGTTCTGCAGGGCTCCACCCAACAGTATGAAATAGATGAGCCTCCAATTTTATAAATGAGAAAATAGAGGCTCTGAGAGAAGGGATTTATTCAAAACTGCAAAATGAACCAGGGGAATAATTGAAGACCTCAAATATAGGTCTAAAAGAATTTTCATAAAATCCCCCTATCATCAGTTTATCAACATATTCATCCACAAGCATTCAACGCTGTCCTTGCCCTCAAAGAGCCTGTACGCTAGCAAAGAAGAAAGACACAGTCTTACAGACATACAAAGAGTGAAGTTCTAAGTGGTAAAATAAAGGGATGAACCAAGGTACTAAAGTAGCAGGAAGAAAGATTATCTTAACAAGAAGAATCTAGAAAGGTTTCCCAAAGAAGCTGAAGCTAACACTTAAAAGATTAATAGAAGTTTACAAGGTAGATAAGGCCAGAACATTGGACATTCTAGATAAAGAGAAACAATGCATAAAGGCTATAAAAAACAGTGTTTTGGGCAATTCAAAGTAATTCCATATGGCTGAACCATAAAGTTTATAGACAAAAATGTTAAAACATCAAGCTGGTTAGGTGTGCAGGTGTTAGATCAAGAACGGCATTCTCTGCTGGGCTAAGAGGAAGCCATGCATTATTTAACTAAGGAGCTGAGGCAGGGAACTAATATGTCATCCCCAACCTATGTGAATCTCCCCTAAAACCCAACTTATAGACTCCCCCCCAAAACTACCTGACAGAAAATAGTCTAGGAAATCTCTGATCTCTGTCACAAGTTTAGGTTTAATGGCCCCTCCTTCCCCATAAAGACTTGAAAACTATTCTGACTTAGCAAGGCACACTTTCCTTCGTCTCCAGAGTTATAATTGCTTCAGTGCATGGACTCAGCACTAACTCACAGTTTTTACTGTGTCAAGACCCCAATCACTATGGAGTCATTGCTCAGTCCATGTACTGAGGCAGAACAGAAGGTTCCAAATCAGGAATACCTGCTTTATGCCTTACACTGTGAAAAGTGCTAATTTCGGGTTTAAAAGAAGTATGATGCACAGTCCCTGTCCACAAGGAACTTACAAATTAGCTTAGAAGACAAGACAGAAATATGAATAATCTATAAACAACACAATACTATAATAGCATTATTTACTTACACAATAAAGTACCAACTTGGGCAACAAGTATAATTAGAAAATGGGGCAATAATACTAAGATGCTAACTGTACAACCAACAAGTCCCAGAAGAGTTAGGGAACGAGAAGATCAATATTGACTGGCATTATCAAAGGTCACTATTATTAAAACTCCCCCAATTTGGCATTTAATAGATGTTTCTTTTGGCCAAGCTCAATCCTTAGAAGGGAAACCCAGGCAGGAGCTCCTGACAGGCCACAATTATCTACTCCTCATTCATTCCTTTGCCAGTCCCCTTGTATAAACACCGTAATTTTCCACAGCCTACTGTGCCCACAAGACAGTTCCCAAATGGTAGCACTGAGCTTTTAACCTTCCTCTACAGCTGGATGCCGAAGGGGCCTCGACAAGAAATAATGACTACTCCTCTACTCCCACAATCCAGACATTGTGATCAGGCCTCAACAAGCAAAAATTTAGCAATTGGTCAACCAAGCTTACAGAATTCCAAATGAAATCCCTAGGTACTTTAACAGAGATGTTTTACACATACTACATTCTTTCCCACTACTTCCCCCATCTTACCCATGTACATCTCAAGCTTTATCAGACTTTCTGTAGGCAACTTTTTCAGAGAGAGGGTTTTTCAACCATACAAGCCATTTAACATCCAACATGCAAATCATTACTCAGGCACCTGGAAAGAGGAAGTAAAGCAAAGTTGCTCCAGAAGAAAGGAAAAAATATCCTACCTCTACCATAAATTGCTCCAAGAAGGAATTTTCTTCAAATGGTTCTGTCTTTAATCGATCTATAATGAGAAGGAACAGAGGAAAGAAATATGAGTTCTAGTGATGCCTTTGAATTATGGTGTTGGCGAAGAAGATTGAATATACCATGCATCACCAAAAGAACAAACAAATCTGTCTTAGAAGTACAGCCAGAATGCTCCTTAGAAGCAAGGATGGCAAGACTTCATCTCACATGCTTTGGACATGCTATCAGGAGGTGCCAGTTCCTGAAGAAGGACATCATGCTTAGTAAAGTAGCGGATCAGCAAAAAAGAGGAAGACCCTCAACGAGATAAACTGACACAGTGGCTGCAATAATGGGCTCAAACATAAAAACAATTGCATGGACGGCACAGGACACGGCTTCGTTCTGTTGTACACAGGGCCACTATGAGTCAGAACCAACTCGATAGCACCTAACAACAACACAACAGGATGAGCTTCCACCCTGTGAAATGAAAAGAGAACAGAGCTCAGGACTTCTTGGAAAGAGAAGAAAGATGCAATATCCAAAGACATTTAGGCCAGTGGGCAAAGAAGGGTTTGAGAGTATGTGGGCAAACAGGGAGGAGAAGAGAGTGACTAACAAATGACAGGTTTGGTGGCAGCATCTACTCTAGGAATTTTTCCTGCCACAAAGACAAAGGTCAAATTCCTAAACTTCCAACTTCATTTTAACCTAGTACAATTTTGTATAGCTACCGGCCCCTTTCCAAAGTCTTTCCTTGCCATTGTTTAGGGCATGTCTGGACTCGGTTATAGCTTCTATTGACCACTTGGGCCCTAGCCAGGTACTCGAGGCAGAGAGAAGTATTGCCTGATATCAAGAATCCAACTCCTGGTCAGTATCCAGCATCCACCCTTGGGGAAGCACCTCTTTAATGCTAATGAAATCTCTCTCTTTTCTAAGGCCCTCAAAAAAGTCCTTACTCTTTGAAGGATGTCCTCTCACCTCGGCTCAGCGTAGCCCCACTCTCGTGGTAGTCCTGGATCTCCGCGTCTTTCATATAAAGCAATGTTGCTAGTTCCCTCACTTGGCACTGCAATGCCAGACTCATGCCCATCAAAGGACGAATCAAGTGTTGAGAGACCTTTGAGGGGAGAGATATCAATTAGCCAACAGACACAAAGTACTCCCTAATACCGTATTAGGTATTAGAAAAAGACACTAAAGAATGAACATCTTCACAGAAACTTAGTTTCATAGGCATCAAAAAAAAAGTTGCCACTGAATCAACCCCAACTCATGGTGATTCCATGTGTGTCAGAATAGAAATGTGTTCCATAGGGTTTTTGGTGGCCAATTTTTTCAGAAGTATATCACTAAACCTTTCTTCCAAGGCACTACCGAGTGACTCAAACCTCTAATCTTCCAATTAACAACTAGTGTAACAATTATTTGTACCACCCAGGGATTCCTTCATAGGCAAGCAACTCATTTATATAAATGTAAATACAAATACATTAATTTAATAAGTATATTAAAGAGGTTCAAGGATTTTCTTTGTGAAGCAGATAAAAGAATGGAAGAATAAAGGAGAACGTCCATGAACAGATGACCTAGAGTTGTGATTTAAAGAGAAGACCATGAAACAAATGATAGAAGGAAAGGGTTGGCTCAACTCACAGTAGAGGCTGAGAGACAAAAGCAGAAGATCCAAGTAACCCAGAAAGTCAGTGTGGCTACAGCAGAGTATGTAACTGGAGTACAACAGAAGGCAAAAATCAACAGAAAGTAGAGAGCTTTGAAGGTTGAATTAGCTCCAGACACTGTTAAGAGCCATTTCAAGGCTGATGATAGCCCAGAATGAGCCCAGAGTTTTAATTTGTTCCATAAATTCAGCAAAGTCTAAGGTCATTTTTATAATAGAAACAAGCCAGTCACCAAGAGACCAGTCTCTAGGAAGAGACCTCCCTCACACACACACCTTGCTCTTAACAAGAGGTAAGAAGGATGCAAACATAGCCATATTGTAGTACAGCTAGGGTGATACTCTCATATGATAACGTATAGCTATATAGAATAATCATTAGTTCTCCCACACAAGGTGTCCATTAGCCTGTCAACAAAAATAACTAAAATCAATAACCTATTTGTGGCTAGGAGATGTTATCAGAGTTCCTTTCCCTTCCCTGGAAAGGAGATGGACTAAAGCAGGCGCTTAGAAAAAGAAATGCCCTAGATCAGAGGTTGGCAAACTTTTTCTGTAAAGAGCCTGTTAGTCAATATTTTTGGCTTTGTGGGCCATACAGTCTCTGTTGCAACTACTCAGTTCTGCCACTGTGGCATGAACACAGCCATAGACAATATGTAAATGAATGAGGGTGACTGTGTTCCAATAAAACTTTACAAAAGTAGGCGACAGGTCAAATTTGGTCTGCTGGCCATAGTATGCCAACCCCTGCCCTAGATCTAAAAAGGGGTGTTTTTAGACGAGATACCTCATGCAGGCTTCAAGTAAGGAAAAGGTACTGCAGTGTTCCATAGTATATGCCAGCCAGACATTCACCTAGACCAGGGTCAGAAGTCTGAACTCTTCAGACGTTTGTTTTCATGATGCGTTAATTTTCCAGTAAAAGTTACTACTAAAAACTCCAACTGTATTGTGGTTCAAACTAAGAGGAAAAGACTTTTTTCTACATTTCTCTGAGGTTAGATTGGGAGAGAAGAGACTGGGTGTGTATGTGGATGGGAAGGGGGTGTCTGAGTGGCAGCAGCTTTTGTACCAGCACCAGGACCTAAGAAGCGCAGGGTTACTGGCACAGAGTGGGAGGCCAGAAATCAAGTCCAGCTGTGGATATTAGTCACTTTTTGGTTTACACCTCATTCCATCATATAGTACATCCCAACCTGGCACTGTCTCCCAGCTCAGGTGCTTACATAAACTTAAGCCTCTAAGAAGTACTGTTCAGGATGTGACAGACATCCTGTGTTTGGGGAAATTGGTCTGCTCTAGACTCAACCTTCTTTCCTTGAAATTGTTTTGTTGAGTGTTCAAGTTAGATCAGGAGGAAAAAGATGTGAATACTTAACATATGAAAACCAGTCAATGTTAGGCAAGTTGAATTGAAAATAATGGCTACTGCTAACCACGCAGCATCACCATCAATTTGGTGCCAGCACTCAAATGACAGAAACTTCTGAAGTTAATACCCAGCCTCTCTCTGGGGAGCTACCTTAAAGCATTTTCAGTGGTGGTAAATAAAACAACAAGAACCATGAGAAGGAACAGTTTTTTAAAAATGCAACATCTAACTACGTATAATAATACCATACCAGGCACCTAAAATTATCTAACAGACCCCACTGTCTTTTTATCAGTAAATATTCCAACTGCTCAAATAACTTCATAGGATTGGGTTACACCACTTTGAATCCTTGGGGTGTAACTCATTTCAAACACTAGAATGATTTCCCTTAGATCAACTGGTTAGAATAAGACATTGTGGCTAAGGTAATGCATTTCACTCCAAATCTTTCCACGTAGCTTTGCTCTGTTCTTGGACATAGTTTAACTCTAGACGGAAACCTTGAAAATATGCATTAATGATTATAAGAAAGACTGGTTAAAATGTATAAATGAATCAAAGCAAATCCACAGACAGCACAAGGAAAAATCTTGAAGTGCTAGGAGGTCACGGACACCTCCTCCATTCACAGAGCAATATATGAAGAGATAACGAGTCAATCCAACAAACGCCTACTGGGTGCCTAATATGTGTAAGGCCCCCGTCACAACAGTGAAGAAGGTCAAGAAGTGCAGCGAGTCTAGAAGCAGGCAATTCCAATCTTTTCCAGAGGAAAAGCTATTTATTTATAATCTCCTCTAAAGTCTTCAGATTTCTCACAGAAATGTTCACAAATCATAGGCAGGAGAACAGAATGGCAGTTATTAATCCCAGGATCAATCATTATCAGGTGATCCAATGAAAGGGTAACAGACTGAGAATGAGGAGACCTGGATTCTATTCCTGGCTCCAAAATCACCTAGATGTGAGAATGGCTTAAACCCAGAGTAATTTCAGGGTCTTTGTCTTTTTAAAAAGAGAATTGGAATATTTTCTCTCACAGGTCCACTATAATGTTAAGTTTAATTAATATTATGTATGTTCTCTTATTTAATCCTCACAACTCCACAGTAATGGTGTAACTAGTATCACAATTTTACAGATGAAAAAACTGAGTCCTAGAACATTTCAGTAACTTATCCAAGGCAATACAAGTAGTCTGAAAGTAGTGGAGCTGAGTTACAAATTCAGGTCTGATAGTTCCAAAGCCTGTGCTCATTCTACCACAAAGAGACCTTTGGATGTGACTCCTAGGATCATAAAATGGTCAAAGAGGTAAAACATTTGAAAGTCAAAATATGAAATATTAAGAATTACATGAGATACTAGAAAAAAGAGATTATGGGAAGGAGGAGGAGATAAAGTAAAGTTGGCCAGAGTAGAGATGAGCTCAGTGTTAGAAAACTGAGTCCCAAAGTCTTATATATTCCATAATATTCTGCAGAGACTTCAGAACCATTACATTATCAATGTGAATACACTACGTTGTAGAGGGTGTATTGCTGGTAAGAGTTGAGCTGCATAATCTCTCTGGAGGAAATGTGGCATTATGTTAGCAAGATTACAGATGCATATACTCTGACCTGGCTATTCCACTTCTAGGAACTTACTCACACACTTACACTCAAAAAGAGTAAACACAAGGACATTCACTGTATATCAAAGCAACAGACTGAAAACAACTTAAATGTCTACTAACAGGAGATCAGTCAAATACATTCTGGTACAACCAGCTCAAACACTGTGCAGCTACTGAAGAAGATCAAGGCAGGTTTCTAAACGTATTAATATGGAATGATCTCCAAGTTCTATAATTAAGTGGAAAAAGTAAGGTACTGAACAGGCTGCACAGCATGCTAACATGTGTGAAAATATATACATATACACAGAAATACATCTGATTGTGTGTGTATATATGTGTATGTATATGTATGTGTGTATATGTATGTGTGTGTGTATATATATATACATGGGGCAGTTCTACTCTGTCCTATAGGGTCGCTATGATTCCAAACCAACTTGATGGCACATAACAACATGTGTATATACGTAGATGTGGGTGTGTGTGTGTGGCTTTCTTTAAGAATTCACAAGACTCTGATATCAGCAGTTGCTCTGGAGAAGGAAAATAATGAACTGGAGAAGGGGATAGAAGGGAGATCTATTTTTTTCACTGTATACCCTTAAAGGTTGTTTGAAATTTTTGACTTTTACAAGAGTTACTCATTCAAAAAAATTAATAAAAACCATCACAAAAATGAGTAACAAACAAAATTATGTCTGTTTGACCTCACAGACACACACACCAGCCTGAAATAGTATCCGCCTACATCCCTGCCAGTGTCCACTGGTTCTTTTTCTCTATAAAGTTTCCTCAGGTTCAGAGGTTTCCCTGGATTGGCATTCTTCTTTTAATAATAAATATTTTATTTTAACTTAAAGCATAATTTTAAGCATTTTTTCAAAAGATAATTTCTTCTCACGGCTAACCAGGACTCACCTACTCCAAACACTGCCATCTCTTTCCTTATTACAGCACCCCAATGAGAGGAATTTGCTTAAAATATATATTTTCAATTATGATATTATTATACCAGCTCATCAGCCTCCAAAGAGAACTGCCTTCCCAATCTCATTAACTGTTCTGCTAGGGTCATGTACTGCAAAATGAGACTGCTTTACCTATTGTGTGGACTCCCCAAAAACTGCCCAAACGTTTGATCCCAGGACAAGCATTATTGAGAGAACAGTGCCCCCTGGTGTCACTTAGAAAAAGCTACAAGGGCCTTGCTTTTAAATAGGTACAGGCAGTTAGTTCCTGGGTTACAAACGAGATCCATTTCCAAGTCTGTCTTTAAGTCGAATTTGTAGGTAAGTCAGAACAGGTACATACAGTTCTTATTTAGCATCAGTTAGTCAAATGTTTGTCTCACTATATAGCATATGTTTACCTTTCTATGCATATAAAGAAGCTCTAGTGGCATAGTGGTTAAGAGCTCAGACTGCTAACCAAAAAGGTCGGCAGTTGGAATCCACCAGCCACTTCTTGGAAAACCTATGGAGCAGTTCTACTCTGTCCTATAGGGTCGCTATGAGTTGGAATTGACTCAACGGCACACAACAAAACAACAACAATGCATATAAAACATTTAAGAAACACTTCCAAACGGCACAACGTTTTCATGAGCATCACAAACTAGCAAGTAGACAGGTTATTATGAACCATTGTATGTATTTAAATAAAATGTTTACTGTAATAGACTCTATGGTAGTCCGTTCTTAAGTACAAACTGTCCGTAAGTTACTAACTTGGGGACTGCCTGTAAATTCTATACAGTATATCTAAAGCAGGAAGGAAATTTTCAGAAAAAGAAATTCAGTTCAACAAGTGTGAGTGACTACTATATGCTAAGTATTGTTGCTGAGCCTTGGAAATCCAAAGCTAAATGAGAAGTAGTTCTCCTAGCACTCAAGTCTAGCTTTACTGGGTTTCAGATCAAAAAAATCAAAGAACAGTTTTGCAACTACAGACCTTTTGGTTAGCAGCTGAGCACTTAACCATTGTGTCACCAGGGCTCTTTTAATTAGCGAACAGTAGACGCTTAATAAAAGCTGAATTAATAAATTATGAATAAAGACACTCCCTTTGCAAGGAAAAGATATAGCAGTCAAGAATCCTTTTTGCCTTCTGTTTCGCAGAGGAAAGTCTTCTAATGCGGAAGAATTTCACATGGTGTTTGTGAAAATATAAGAGCTCTTAGAGCTTCATTCATCTCAAAGCAGCTGGCATTCCCTTTATTACACATTCAAATTGTACTTACCAGGGAAGGACTAGCTAGGATGCAGTGAAAATTCCAATAGAAGGGGAGACCAGAGAGCTCACTTCGTACTCGTAGTATCAATGCCTCTGCTACACGATCACAGGAGAAGGTAGCTTCACTAGGGCGAGCAGTGTCCTTCAACAACGGGCGAAGCAGATCATCCAAATGACAGAGAAAAGCTTCAGGAGGCGCAGTTAGGCGCTTGTTCAGCTCCTAAAGAAACAGCCGGAATTGCAAAGACTGAGAGTGCTAAAAGCAAACTGACTCCCTCTTAAGTAATAGCAAAGAAACGTCCTGGTTAACATGAAGACAACGGGCATGGGAAGATAAAAACATCAGAACAGGACAGAAGAAAACAAAAAGGAGAGAGTCACAAAAATCAGCTAGTCTACTTAACATTTCTGCCTAGGGCAAATCAATTTATCAAAACCAAAAAAAAAACCAAACCTGTTGCCATCGAGTCGATTCCAACTCATAGCAACCCTATAGGACAGAGTAGAACTGCTCCACAGGGTTTCCAAGGAGTAGTTGGTGGATTCGAACTGCTGACCTTTTGATTAGCAGCCGAGCTCTTAACCACTGTGCCACCAGGGCAAATCAATTTACAGACTACCTATATAGATCAAATAATAGTTTCTATACCGCATATAGTGCAGAAACTATACATACACATATACAACCATAAGGAAAGATTCCAGGGCTATAGGAAGAAGTCCTGTACATTAAGAGGAATTGTCTCAACCTGATTCAACCTTCTTTGGCAACCTACAGGCCAACAAGCTGGTTGATTTGAATGTCCCCTGACCTTCACTAGGAAAAATATTATATCCACCAAGACTCCCCCCCTTCCTCTCCCCCCATACTTCTCTTCACACTTACCTTGGCTCGCTGGCTTACCACACTAGTGTCCACCTGTTCGTGCCACATTTGCTGAAGATCAGAAACCAGCAAGGCATAGCCGTGTTTGGTGATATAAGCCTTGGCCAAGAGGGAGTTCTCAGCAAGCTGTAGCCATGCCCATGGTTGCATCAACAAGCCTTGTTCCAATTCTTCCATCTGCAAGAGAGTCCCAACTTAGCAAAGTTCCAGTGAGGGCACTGCTCAGACAGCTCTATATCAACTAAAGTCCTCCCTGATCAAACAGAAGGCATGGATTTACATTCTCCCCATTATAACCAGTTGAACACCAACCTTTGTTGTTGATGTTCTATGCCATTGAGTCAATTCTGACTCACAGCAACCCTGTGTGACACAGTAGAACTGCCCCATAGGGTTTTCTAGGCTGTAATCTTTACGGGAGCAGATCACCAGGTCGTTCTCTCAAGGAGCCCTTAGATGGGTTCAATTCGCAAACCTTTCAGTTAGCAGTCGAACACTTCACTGTTGCACCACCAGGTCTCCTTGAACACCAAACTTACCTCCTAATGACTAAAAATCTATTTGGAACTTTGAGGGATTTTCCCCCCATATTAAGTTCCTAGAGGGCAGAAAAACATCTCTTCTATATTGTCTAAGCCTCAGCATAATGGTATTAGTATTTCTGCTTTCTAGTAATATAAATTAACGTGGAAACCTAAACCATTCTTGTTGCATCTTTATCATGTTCCTAATACGTCAATGCTATCCATTCCCAGAACTTCTAGAAGAGAAAGAGCAATCTTGTCTTATAAAATATCATAAATCGTAAGTGCCATGGGCAGGAAATACAAATTATTTGATAATTATCTAAAAACAAAGCTCTGGAAGCTCTCAGGATTTGAAAAAAAAAAATCCCCCAAACAGAGGTTCTTAATCTAGAGTTGAGATTAGTCTAGATCCTCTGAAATTATAAACAAAATTTGTACATAGATCTATTCATTTTGTGGGTGAGAGGTCCATAGGTATTGGCAAATTCTCAAAGGGATCAATGACAAACAAAAAAGAATAAGCTTTGTATCCGGGAGAAAACAGAAAAGCCCCAAATCCCATTTCAACAAGAACTCGAATGATTAGAAAGTCATGCATAAAAAGGCACATCACAGAGGCAGACACTGAACTAACTTCCACATAACCTACCCCCCACCCCCCACCCCTACCCTCACCCCCTGGCTGCCGCCAATGATGTCATGCCCTGCTGCATATCCTGAAACTTCTGGAAACCAACTTTTCTATATCAACAGCTAAAATAGTAGCCTTAGCCTAGCAGATGTTCAGAAACTACGCTTGCTTGACTGGAAATTTGATAATTTTTCCTGTGGGTAAAAAAAAAAAAAAAAAAAAAAATATAATTTCTTTCATTATTTCAGTTTATAAATACAACGGGAAGACAAGTGCCAGGAGGAAAAATCTTAGAATGCAAAGAATAAAATCCCTTGTTACATCTGATTAACCCTGTTCTGTTCTTCCAGTCATTTTCCTCTCAGCCTAAGCCATTATTCTTCTAACTATAACCTAGCTTTTGAAGCATGGCTTTGTAACATAACTTAATTTGTACAGTCACTAACAGGTGTATTATAAATACATTGTGATTTTTATTTGCAGTAATGGCAAAACCTTGTTTGGAGGATAGGATTTCTTTTATATTTCCCACATGACGTTCTTAGGGGCAGAGAACGTCTTGGAATGATTAAGCTCACTAGGCAAGAATTCCTTGCTGCCAAAGGTCACAGCTGCAAGTAAGTCACCAAGTCCTTTTATCTCTCTTATAGGCACCCCCCACCCCTAGTGTGCACTCTAAGAGTCACCAAAATTGGGTAAATTACTCTAGACCATCACTTCGGAAAGTGTGAAAGCTCAGAACCCTCAGACTTTTTTTTTGGGGGGGGGGGCGGTTATTTAAAAGGTGGCCAGGGCCCACTGGTCCCATAAAGGAGTTGGCTTGGCTGTTTAGGAGTCGACTGCTCAACCATGAACGTCCCGTTCTAAGTCTGTGGCTGCTATATCTCATTCTTTTTTTCTTTCTTTCAAGGTCGCCTTTAACATTCACGTTAACCAGATTCACCCGTTTTAATATTCTTGAGTAGAAGAGGGTCGCTGAGCGGCAACAGCGGGGTGGGGTCGCCCGAGAACTACCACCTGCACCAAGTTCCATCCCTCGGCCTTGGGCCCCTCAGGGGCAGTTCCTCCGACACCCTGCAGAGGGCAGCAAGGCCCCAGAGACGATCCAGCTCGGCCACGCCTGTCCCTCTGGGAGTTGACGAACCCTGGGTCCCATTACCACAACCCCACCCTAGAAGCCCCGCCTGGCGTCGTTTCTATCCGCTCTCGCTAGAAGGCTCTTCGCCATCCGCCTTTCTGTTTCTACAGCACTGGCTGTAGGGTCACTATGAGTCAGAACTGACTCGATGGCAGTGAGTTTGGTTTTCTGGAGTTTGGCTGCACTGAGGCGCGGCTCGGGACCTCAAAAGGTAACAAAGCCGACAACCCACAGCTTCGTCACACCAAGCAGCAACCCGCCGAGGAATACACTCACATAAGCCTCACAAACCCCTCCTGGCAGCCGAGAGGCAGACTGCGCGCGCGCGCCACGCGCAGCCCCGCCCACTCCCTGAGGCCTCTCTCAGCACCCCGGCCGCGCGCGGTCCCTTCTGGGAGAGAGCGCCTGTGCCGGCCCAGCCCACAGGGCTTGAGCAGCCCCTTGCCGCCCGGCCGAGGCCCCGGTCCCGGCCGTGACTCGGCCCGATCCCACCTACCGTGAGCGTCTGCGAGAGCTCCCACCCTCCCCGCAGCAGCCGCCGGTGCAAACCGAAAGGCCTAGAATAGAGGTAGCCTCCCCTCCCCCCGCGCGGAGGCGGAGCCTTGGGCCACGGGGCGGAGCCCAGGCCTGATGTGGGCGGGGCCTCTGGGCCTACCGAGCTGATGAAGGGAAAGCGCAGAGCTGGTGGGCTACTCGGGCCTGGAAAATAAGGAGAGGGTGGGCAGCCCACTCACTAGTAGAGAGGAGGTAGTGGCACTCCTTGAGTCCCGTTAGCGAAGAAGAAAGAATACCGAATGAAGTGTAGGATAGAGGGTCTCAGGTTTGGATTTGTCAACAAACAAGTCCCTTCCCGTCTATGAAATGAGGGGATTGAACGTCACTAAATCTAAGGTCCTCACCAGCACTGGACTGGTTTAAGAGACGTGTCTCCTAAGCGTAAGTCCCACTGTCTGACCTCACCCTTTGCCTCTCCTGCCTCATTTCTCCATTCATCTGCATACTTATGCTACGTCACCCCCAAGAAACTTGAAACCTCTCAACTCACCTAGTACTTGTACAACTCATGGTTTTGTTCAAGCTGATCCCTGAGCCTGAAAAATTCTCCCCATCCATTCCCCGCCTCCCTTGTCAAGGCCAGCCTCAGGGCCCCTTCTTGTATAAAGCCTTTCCCACCTCCCCGTCACCAATCAGAATTAATTGTTCCCTCCCCTTTGCTCCGAGAGCATTATTTTAATCTTAATTACAGACTGATTGCCTTCTGCTTTGCATTTTAGTTAATCACGTAGGTCCGTAAGTGCCTTTGAGGGGGTAGAGACCCTGTATTGTTTATATCTGTAGTTCCAGAATCTTGCACATGGAAGGCACTCAGTAAATATTGGTTAAGTGAATGCTGGGGTTTAAGTGGCATTCATGGTACACAGGCAAAATCTTATTCATTCATGACCCACTAAACCACTGAAAGGTTGGTGTTTGGAACCCACAACTGCTCCGAGGGAGAAAGATGTGGAACAGTTAGGCCTAATTAATAGAAAGAAAGGCACACACCTAGTGGGAAATAGGAACTTTAGATGGGCCCAGGTTAGACACACACACACATACCCTCTCACTAGGAGAAAGTAGAGCCTGGGAACTGACTCCCCAGCAAGTTGAACTAACCAGACAGAAGTAGGCATCCTGGGATTACTGGGAACTAAATCCTTCTCTGGTAGGCCCAGGGCATGGCTCCCCAAAGCCAGGCAGCAAGTCTGCTGTCTCTCCTGGCTCAGAAGGCTCTCCTTCCTCATCCCCAAGGTCTTCAGGCAGTGGGCAGAGGCAATGGAGGGGCTGGGGGATGCAGGAACATAGGTTTTGAATGGAGAGAGGAAGCCCATACTCTTGGACAGCCTTCTCTCTGGACATCTGAGGCATCCAAGTCTCTTGGGCAGCAAAAGGAGATGGAAGTTCTTGACGCAGGCCTCTCTCAAGCTGTGTGCCTGCAAAATAGAGGTTGGTCAGGCCATTGTCCAAACTAAGGAGTGATGACTTCCTGGCCACTCCCTAATCTCTATGGCCTGGCATCAACTTACCAGAAATGGTGTTCTCTAGGAAGAAGCCCAAGAGTCCAGCCAGGAAGATGGGCTCCGTCAGCAGTGAACGCAGGAACACATCCAACGAGCTCCAGCCTACAGGGGCCAGACAGGAACTCTGATCCTATCCAAGGCTAGAGAGTCTTATCCTTCCAGGCCTAAACCTAAGTCTTGAACTAAGGACAGTTCTTTCTGAATTGTCATTCTATCTTCCCCTGCCCCCATTTGTCCCTCTACTCTCCACTTCCCACACCCACACCCTCCACACAAGATCCCTGCTGAACACCCTGTCTTCTGAGCATCCACATGCCCTCCAGACATGCTTTGAGCACCAGGCTCCCTTTCTCTGTAAAGTTTGATATTAAAAGCCCCAATCTTATCTCCCATTTCTTACCTTCTGTGTTCTAGCCTGGGTTTCTCAACCTCTAATACTACTAACATTTTGGACTGGGTAATTCTTTGTTGAAGATCCCTGGTAGAACAGTGATTAAAGCACTCAGCTGCTAACCGCAAGGTTGGTAGTTCGAACCCACCAGCCACTCCACAGGAGAAAGATGTGGCAGTCTGCTTCCATAAAGATTTACGGCATTGGAAACCCTATGGGGCAGTTCTACTCTGTTCTATAGGGTCTCTACGAGTCAGAATCGATGGCAATGGGTAATTCTTTGTTGTCTCTTCTGTGCGTAGAAGGATGTTTAGCAGCATCCCTGGACTTTACCCACTAGATGCCAGTAACACCCACCCATCCTGGCCCTGTTTATGGTGGTTAAAAATGTCTCCAGACATTGCCAAATGTCCCCTAGGAGGGAAAATCACCCCCAGTTGAGAACCATTGCTCTCGACAAACCAAGCCATTTGCTGTACCCAGGACATGCCCTATGACTGCCTACTTCTATGGCTTTGTTTATGATGGTTCCTCCGTCAGGATGATCTTGTTCCCACTTCAAGACCAGAGAAAAGTTACTTTCTCCATGAAACCTACCTGGATCCTCTCAAACAGAAACCATCTCTCTCACCATTGAGCACCACAACTCTTTATCTGAATCTTTCTTGTTCTTTTCTTACACATCTCATCTTTTTTACTAGACTGTAACGCCTGCAGCATCTTTGTATCCCAAGGGGCTAACATAAACCAAAAAAAAAACAAACCTATTGCCGTTGAGTTGATTCCTATTCATAACAACCCTATAGGATAGAGTGGAACTGCTCTATAGGGTTTCCAAGGCTATAAATCTTTTCGGAAGCAGCCTGCCACATCTATCTCCCGTTGAGCGGCTGGTGGGTTTGAACCACCAACCTTTCGGTTAGCAGCCGAGCACTTAACCACTGCGCCACCAAGGCTAACATGGTGCTCAATAAATGTTTGTTAAACAAATGGATAAACTGTTTATACCAAAGCCCAGAGGAGGGTGTGGGGCCAGGAGTCCACAGAACCTGAAGCCTCAGGCCCTTGCTTTCCCACTCCCGAACAACTCTTCCCCTCCCCACTCCTCCCACCTGTGATGAGAAGGACTGGGGCTTCCCGAAGCCATCTTGGCAGCAGCAGGGCTATGAAGATAGAGAAGCCGACTATGAAGACATTCCGCCCAGAGTCAATGTCAGCCAGGTGGAAGCTGGAGAATCCAGTAGACAGAACCACAGCCTGGGTCACACCCAGAACCCCACCTGTATTGTATGGAAGAAATCCAGGGGGTTGGGAGAGGGCTGGCACAGCAAGGGGTAGTACAGAGCTGGGCAAGTGTGGGGAGAGGGGAGAGACAACCAAAAGGCTTGTTTCTGATTCCGCAAGAAGCCCAGAAGCCCAGTCAAGAGGCCAAGATGCTGGGCCGAGAAAATGAAGGCAGCTGACACATACGCATATCAATTATCCAGGGAGGATACTCAGAAAGCAAGGGTGCCAGCCATAAACAACTGGTTGGTTCATACTGGTGAGTACGGGCTCCATACCAGCCCTGCTGATACATCCACTCACCAAGTACAGGCAATGGGATGGTGGTGAGGAGCTGGGCCAGCCTGGGGGAGAGCCCGAGCCCCACACAGAGCAGTCCTACCAAGTGCGCTACTCGCCGGGATCCAGCCTAGTGAAGAAAAAACACGAGAAAACACAGCTACCTCCTCAGATTCTTCCTAGATCTTCACCTGACCAGCTCATTCTCATCATTTGGATCCCAACTTAAATGTTATCTCCTTCAAGAAGCACTCCTGACCACTACATCTAAAGGTGCCTCCTTTACTCATCCACTATCCCACTTACCCTGCTTTGTTGTCTTAATAGCACTTACTACTCTCCAGAATTTTTTAATTGTCTGCCTCTCCTTCTGTGAAGTCCTCCAAGAGGGCAGGGACTTTGTCTGACTGTTCTTCTCTGGAACCCTAGCCCTGGCACAGTGTCTGATGCATAGAAGGAGTTCAGTAATGGTTTCGTGTCTTCCCAACACTCCCAGCCCTGTATACCACTCCTAGGCACCTCTCTAAGTGAGAAAACTATTATGAAGTGCCTAACAGAGCGGTGGGCACAGCTGGCTATCAGTGTGAGTTCCCTTCCCTCTCCTGCACCTCCACCCCCCACCCCCATCCTGGGTCCAAGGACCATACCTGGGTAAGACTCAGTGTGCCCACATTGGGGAAGCTGGATGCAGTGCCCATGGGACTCCCCAGTAGCCCGGCCAGCACACTGCCCAGACCCTCCAGGCTCAGCCCTCGACTGCAGGCATGTGGAGGTGGTGAAGGCAGATGCAGGAGCTGGCCACACAGAGCATAGCAGCCCAGGGAGCTGGTGGAGGCTGCCAGGGCCATGGAGATGCCCGCAGCCAGAGCCCTGGGCGTCAGCAAGGGCCAGTCCCACTCACCTGAGAAGGAAGAAAGTACTGCTTCAGGGCCAAACTCAAGTCTGAAGCATCCCCCTGCTGCCAACTACCTTGCCACGAGAATCCTAGATGCCCCATTGTCTTTGAAGACAATGCCTTAGGACAAAACAACTGAACTCTAAGGATAAAGGTTCAACTCCTTGGTCTACAAGATCTGCTTTGGTCTGACCCTTACCTCTCTCTCCAGTCTCATCTCCCGCCACATTCCACCTCATTTCCTTCACTCCAGACGTACTGGCCTTGTTTCAGGCTCTTGTACTTGCTGTGCTCCCTGCCACCACAGGGCGTTTGCATGTGCTGTTCTTGCTGCCTAAAATGCTCTTCTCTCCTGCCTTCATCTATTTATCCCCTACTCATCTCTCACATTTCATCTCAATGATAACTCCTTAAGAATACCCTTCCTGACCTCCCTGATGAAGTCAAATTCCTCCAACATAAGCAAGCTCTCATGACACAAATGTACCATCCCTTTGTTACACTTACCACAACTGCAATTTTACACTTACTTGGGTGACTATCTAATTAGTATGTGTATTCCCCAGTGGACTGTAAGCTCCATGAGGGCAGGTACAGTATCATCATTGTGTCCCCTATCACATGCCTGGTACATAGTCAGCACTCAACAGACCTTTATTAATAATGAATGAACAAATTTCATGTACAATGCCTCAAAAGTAAACTTTATCTATAGGTCACCAAGTCAAATGTCTATAGGAGTAGGTAACATAAATGTGTAAATTGGGTAAGAAATATCAATAGGAAGTGGGGGACTGTGAAAACTATAGATTTTTTAAAATGCTGACTCAAGTAAAACACCTGGAGTGAGGGGGTGGAATTAACCCTCAGACTTGCAATGCCCCTCTTCTATATATTTTTTATTGTAATAAATACACATTTCAACAATTTTCACATATACAGTTCAGTGACATTAATTATGTTCATCATGTTATTCAACCATCACCCTTACCTGTTCCCAAATTATACCATCACCCTTATCAGAAGCTCAGTGTTCCCTTCATATATGTTTTGAGAAGACACAGGATTTAACTCAGAAAAGAAATCCATTAAATCTTGAATTCAAATAAACACCATTAGGTGAGTAATAGGACAGAGGACTAGAAAACCCACCTGGGTGAGGTAGCCAAAACCATGGTGCCTCGATGGGGGCAGACAGCTCCAGGGGGATAGTGCTGAGACCCAGAAGGGCAGAGATGATCCACACACAGGCCACAGGGAGCAGCACCTGAGGGGCGAAAAAGGGAAAGAATAGAATTTGTCCCCCAGAACCTTCCGAGCCAGCCTTGGAGGGATAGACAGAAGCCAAAAGGTAGGGGGCCAAGGGGGCCTTCCATGCCAGCCCTCTTAACCTCGATTGCCTCTGCCCAGGCCCCCACATACCGAGAGAAGCCGGAAAGCAGGGATGTGAGCACAAGTTGGAGAGGCTGAAGCTAGCCTCCAAGGGCATGGTGGTAACTGGCAGGAGCCCAGGTGCTGAGAACAGACCACCATGAGCAGGATAAGCCTAGGACAGAGAAGGAGCTTTAGGAGCAAGATGAAGCAGCACCCTGAGGGGTGTTAGTGAACGTGGAGTGGGTAGAATACAATAAAAGGGGGTCTCAGAGAAGAAAACCCTCATCGAAGGGGTAGGAGGGGCACCTTGGGGGACAGCAGGAAACAGCATGAAAGTCAGACCAGATGAACCCAGGGAAACTCTTCGATTGAAAATCTAAAAAAGTGTTGTCTGCTCAAATGGCTGCTGAATCTGATAGGGCCAGCAGCTCTGCCTTCCCCAGTCCCACACACCACCACTGGTCACCATCCCACACCTCTCAGGACTCACGTACAGCAAGGCCAGGCCCCAGTGAATGGAGCAGAACAGGGCCACCTCCCTGTGGGCAGACAGCCCTGCCACAACTAGGCCGGGGGCCAGAACCAGGGGCCCACAGTGGGGGAACAAGCGGCCAGGGACCCCCAACAGCCCCAGTGTGCCCTGCAGCAGCCCGGATACCACCACTGCTCCGGACACCTGCAGAGTATAGGAGAGGACACTCTGCTCAATCAGGTTGATTTCAGCCCTAGACCTCCTAACTAATTCCAGGGACAGGTCCTTCCCCCAACCCCTTCCCCCAGAGCATCTTAGTCCCTGCATAATGGAAACGGGAGCCTCCCAATCCCCCACCTTAGCTCTTCTCCCCAGGAACTCACCTCTCGGAGAGAAGTGTTCCCGGGTTCCAGGCCATGGCAGCCAGGCCCCCCACACAGGCGCAGCATGAGGGAGGCTAGGAAAGGTTTAGGGCGCAGAGAGGAGAAAGGTGGGTAAGATAGACCCCCACAGCTCCACACTCCTAGCTGGTGCCTGGCCCAGCTCCAAGGCCCCTACAGTGCCTGTAAGTCCCACCATTGCCCAATCTCAATCCTACTCCCACCTCACCTGTATATTCAGAATAGCACCCAGCCCACCCTCACCCCCTGCCCTTGCTCTGTGCTCACAGTTGCCAGGTGTCTGGGTGGCCATAGGCAGCTTCTGGCTGGTCAGCACCAGAGCCGGGATAAGGAACTCCAAGGATGGGGCCTGAACGAGAGGCAGCCTGTAGGAACAGCAGCCTAGGCAGCTCTGGACACATGTGGAAGCCAACAGGACTCCCCCCAGTCTCTTCTACCCTTCAGGACCCCAACCCCCCTCTCTCCAGTGAGGTTCCTTCACCTGCTGCCCATCCAGGTTTGTAAGGCAGTGGACACACCACTCGAAAAGAGGCTGGAGGCCAGGAGCTGGGCATAGGAGTAAGAGAGTCCTCCTGGGGGGAGACTGCGGAGCAGGAGCAGGTGGGAGACACAGAGCAGAGAAGCCAGGACAATGATATGCTGCAGGGGGAGGAACGGGGTGGGGTGGTCCTCAGGCACACACCTCTCCCAGGAAATATCGATTTCCCAAGGGTCTCTCATGCCACATCTACCCCACCCACCCAACACCCTCCAGCCAATACCAACCCCTGCACCTCTGCCTCCTACCTGCAGAGCCAGAAGACAGCTGAGGCCCCAGGGAGGAGGCCCACCCAGAAAGACCCAAGAGGGGGTCGAGGGAATCTGGGGAACAGGTAGTGATGGCTGGAGAGCCAAGGCATCCTGGGAGCCCACAGACTGAAGTTGGCTGGGATGTGGGGGTGATCGGCTCATGCTGCCCGGCCTCTGTCTTATCTTGGCTTCCCTGGGCCAGAGTTAAGTAGACAGTAAGAGGTCAGAGTTTGGGTGGAGTTAGCTGCCTGAGGTGGGGAGGGGGTGGGACTGTCAATGAAGCAGAACAAAGGGATGAGGGATTTGGAGCAGGAGGCGGCCCTTTTACCTTTGCCCAGCTCTTGTGCAACTTCCATCACCCATTAACCGGGGAGCCAAGTTCTGGACCCCTCCCCCAAGAATCTCCATCCAGATCCCCTACTACTAGACCAGGCTCTGGAAAGTAGGATAGGAGGGTGAGGAGACCTACCAAAATAAACTGGGGAGATTTCGTAGACTGTATTCTCCACTCAGCACCATTTAGAGCCATCACTGCTGCATCTGTGGTTCTCACCCTTTTCAGGACCAAACCCCCTTGACCAGCTCAAAATGAAATTCAAGAATAATATACCTTATATCACACAGGCTGACAATGACCACCACTCCATATAATATCCTCATATAATGGAGAAATAAAAAGTAATTTATAAAAAAATATATTTCAATATGTAAAAGCTTAGGCACAACTAAACCAGAAGACGAGGTAGTTCAATCCCCAGTCATATGCAGAACCACTATGAATTTGATAACTACAAATGCCAATTGATACTTGTGTTTTATTGGTGACTCAGAAACCACAAGCAGTGCAGCCATTGATAACCTGATTTTCTAAAATGATAAACAAATCCTTGGTAAAGTGCTGAAAAAACAGAGTACCATTTTCTCTTAATTTACATGGAGGTGCATTTCTGGAAAACTAAGTCTTTTTCAAAACGTGCAAAAAGCTTTTTCTTGTTTACACATACAAAGGAAGACAGTTCTAGGTTCAGATAAATATAAACAAGTTTTTCATACACATGATGTCCAGCAGGTCATTCAAAAGTTGTCTTGGGAATTCCTTATACTGAGGGAAGGACCTCTCGAGGGAGATTCCTGAGCATTTCAGGATATCTAGCACCCAACGACAGTGGGTTTGTCTTTTGGTTTAGCACCCTGCCCAGGCTGACTAAATGCCAGTAGCATCCCCTCAAATCCTTGTGGCAACCAAAATGATACTCCATCAATTTCCAAAATGCCCCCTAGGGGGCAGTACCACTCCTGCCGTCGATTATCTTAAGCCTGAGCCAATTTCGACTCAGTGCCCCTGTAGGACAGAGTAGTACTCCCTCGTAGGGTGTCCAAGAAGCGGCTGGTAGATTCAAACTGCTGACCCTTTGGTTAGCTGCCACAGCTCTTAAATACTGCACCACCAGGGCTCCAACTTTAGCAGTTCCAAATACTCTTCGGTCCAACGGCCAGGAACAACTTTTCCTTCTTCCAGCGATAACTCAGCCTTGGAGTTCTTATAACATTGCGGACTACTACGACACATCATGACAGTGAGGAACTCAGGGTAGAGAGAAGTGTGCCTTGGGGACTGCCCTCAAGGAACTTTCAGGGTTCTGATGGCCCCTCTCCAGATGTGCTTCAGGATCCACAAGAACATGCGACAGACAGGGCCAACCCCAGGCATGATACGATCACCATCTGTAACCACGGCACTTGAAGTTGAGCGGTGCTGGGGTCCCAGGGTGCTGGGAGCAGGGACGGGGGTGTTTGGCATAGGACCCTGCAACTAACAATAGGGAAGTTCCGAAAAGGGGCTCAGAGAAAACAATTTGTGTGACGGGATCAGGAAGTAAGGAGGCTTAGAAGGCAGATCCTGAGAGGAAAGACCTTCAAGGGCTGCCCTAGAAGGAAGAGTCCAGGCCATGCAATTGAAACTGTTTATTGAAACCTCAGTTCTACAAAAGCGTGAAAAACCCAGATACAAAGCAGTGGCCAGAGAGGCCTGTGAAGAGAACACCAGAAGAAGAACCAGAAGAGGGAAGCGTAGGAGCAGGGCAGTAAGAGAAGGTGGAAGACAAAAGGTCAAGGTTGAAGGTCCCATTCCCTGACTCCATTAGACTGCACCTAAGAGACGGGCGTGTAGAGGATTTCCCACATCACCCAGCCTTCCCTCAACAGCACCCACCTCGGCCCTATTAGTCCCTGGCTATCATGCCGCAGAGACATCACACAGACCTAGGTTAACCTGTTCCTCCTTCCCTCACCCCACCTACCCCATCTCCCACCCTCCCACCCTAGAGAACCCAAAAACAAGTCTAGAAGAGCCCCAGGGAGGTGGAGAGTCAGGGGCTTCTCTTCTGTTGATCTGTGACACAGCCCAGTCAGTGAGCTGAACCTTTCCCAGGCAGTATCACTGCCCCAGGCAAGCAGCCAGCCACTGAGGTCTGGGAGAGTGAGTGGCCTTCTGTTGTCTGCCCCACAACCCCTTCAGTCCAGCACTGGAGAACAGGGGACCAGCCAAGGACCCAGAGAGGTAGACAGGATCTAAACCAAGCTCGGCTCCTCCAGGTTCTCAAGGACTCCCAAGTCCTCTTAATGCATTCCTCAGAGCCTTCCCTAGCCTGGGAAAATGAAAGACTTGAGGCGGGCCAGCTCCATGACACTGAAAAGGGAACATTGCTGGGGCTGGGGGAGTAGAGGGGGCATCAGGCTCCAAGACCAGGGGGGAGCCAGGCCATGGGTGTGGTACCAGGTGCTGGGAGGCCCAGTAGAGACCGTATGGTTGGTGTGGTGGCAGGCACGGCAGGTTGGGGAGTCTCTCTGAAGCTTCTGGCAAAGGGGGCATTTGTGGAGAAGAGTGGGAAGGGCAGGAGGGTCTGGGGAAGGCAATGGTGGGGCAGTCAGGGAGGCCAGAAGACTTCCCCAGAGCGAACGCAGCCCTATGTCCCCTTCCAGGCAGCTGGAGATGTTAGCAGGAGACGGCAGGCACTGTGGCACAGGAGAAGGTATGCAGGACTCCAAGAGGCACCTGGAGGCCAGTCTAAGGTCAGGGGGACCAGGTGGAGGGCTGCAAGACAGCCCCAAGGACTGGTGGATCACAGCCACTGATGCCACAGCCAGGGCCACACTGCTCACATATGCCATGGCTAACAAGCAGGATAGCTGCAGCAGAGAGGGTAAGAAAGGTCAGTGCACACATTCTTGGGGGCATCTTCCCCTAAAACATGCTTCTAAGGTCTGTAACACACCCACCCCTTGTCTCCAGAAACTTGTCTCCAAGTTAAAGCTCTCTGTAGCCATTTACACCCCACCTTACCTGACTACTCCTAAGTCCCACCTACTAGCTTTATGTCATCCCACCCTACATACCAGCCCTGTCAAGCCCCATCACTCCTCACCTTTGCCAGCTGCTGACAGAGGGAGCCCAGGGCCAGCTGCCAGGCTGGCTGCTCCAGCAGAACACACAGGTCTGTGTAGGTGTACCAGCCCCGCCGCCGCCCCTGCTGCTCAGCCACACTGGTGGAAGTGGAGAAAAGAGAGACAATCCACAACTCTCCTGCACCCTCATACCCTGCGAAACCTTCATAGGCCCTCCACCCAAAAATACCGGGGAGGGGCTTGTTAGACTTCTAGGCTATCTGCCGAACCAGAAACTGAGGGTTAGGCACCAAAAATCTGTATTTTAAATGAGCTTCTCCTGCCTCCACCCTCCCAAAGGTGATTATAAAGAGGACACACAAGTTGGGGAACCACTACCTTGAGCAATTCCTTTCCTTGTCTCCTCCCTCCCCCCCAGTTACACGGATCCTCTTCTCTAGCTCCTACGGCTTAGGCCTCAGCCCACAAATCCCTCAAGCCCCTGTTCCCAACTCCTAGAACCTACCAGCTCTCCAGCCAGCTCAGCACCTCAAAGATCTCCCGAGGGTCAGTGTAGAGATGCCAGTCCTGAAGGTTGGACATGTAGGAGTTGGATATGAACCAGTCACGTGATAATAAGAACAGCAACAACAACTACAACCACCACTATGACTACCACTTAGTTGGCACTTACTGTGTGCCAGACTTGGTTCCAAACGCTTTTATGCACTCACTCGTTTAATCACCACCTATCTGGTTTCATATCATACGCTCCATTAAGGGCAAAAGAACAAGATTACCCTGAGCAGGATCTGTGCCCACAGAGAGCTTAAAGTCATAGAAAAAAGCACAGAGAAAGTAGAGAAGGAAATAAAAAGAAACCCTAAGACAAGCTCTGACTCAGAGTGTACAAGTATTGTGGGGCCATGGAGGGACACCGGAAACACTCCACTCCTGCCTTCACCACTCCAGGAACCTCCAAAGGCTGTGGTTAATCAACAAGGGCTGGGAAGGGAAGATAGAATGCGGACATGTACAAAGAGAAATGAGGGAACAACAGCAGACTGAGACAGAAAAAACAAAGAGTGAAGGGAATGTAAAGATGGGCCAGGGAAACAGAGCAAGAGAGAGAGAGCAGCTACTCACCATGGCACTCAGGAAACCCCTCTCCAGGGCATTGAGAGTGGGCACAGCCACACCCCCAGCAGCTCCCCACTCGTCATTAAAGACCTCCTCCTCCTCCCCTTCATCATAGAGGTACTTACTGGCCACCATCTACAGAGAAAGCAGAGGTGTCGTCAGTAATGTTCACACCCAGCTCCTGGAACACCAGAGAGATGAAAGGAAGGGGGCGCCTTACCATGGAGATCAGGAACAAGTCAGAGGATGACACATGCTGTAGATAGTCTGGGTTTCGATGCCGGAGCCGCTCAATGTACACCAGAGCTAGCATCATTGCACAAGGGGAGATGCATGCCTCCCTGGGTGGTAGAAAGAATCAGTAATTAAACCCAAGCGGCTCTCAGCTCCTGTAACTCTTATGATACTCAGCCCTGAATTTTTATATTTTCTTTTTAGAGATAACCATTGTTCTCTCTCTAGGACCCAAATAATCTCATACTGTCCCTCTCAATTCCAGGCTCACCGCGACACATGAGCTACGTATTTCTTCTGAAGTCGGTGAATAGGGCTGGGGGCTGCCTTCTGTAGCAGTTCCACAGCAATGTCTGCAAGACACAGAAGGAAAGCAGGATAAACAACCCCTCCCCAACACACACACACCAACCCCCACTGGTAGCAGCATAAGACCCAGATACGTATTAGCTGAGCCCTTGAGAACAGGACTGTAGTAACAAAATAGAGACCAAATTCTCCCACGCTGAGACAAAAAGTCCATTTCAAGTTTGGATTTCAGCTCCTTCCAGCAGGAAGGCTTATTTCCCATCCACCTGAAATTACCCAGAATAAAGGTACCTTGTTTATTTTGGAGATAAATGATGGATTACTTGAAAAATTCAAATTTCAATTAAAATTTAAAGTTTCTAGTATACAAATACCAAGAGTGACAACAATTTGTGAGATACCAATTTTTTTTTTATTCATTTAGACTAAAAGAATATGAAACAAACCACGTTCTTGAACCGAGTACCAAACGAGATGGTTGGGAAGAGACAGTGCAATTCGCCGAGTAAACCTACAGTCATTTTGGCGACTGCTGACAACCCCATTTTCATGCTTCTCACATGCCCGGACACACCCCACCGGCTAACCTGCCACAGGGCTGGAGAGCTCCTCTAGGCTACAGTCGGCCTCCCAGTCCCAGCCATAGTAGAGTCTCTTTCGGAGCCGCGCGCTCAGCTTCTGGTGTCCCGGGAGGAACTGAAACAGAGCAGGAAGGTGGTGGAGGATGAACTGCAGGGAACGGTATGATGGAGAGCCTGGCTCTGGACTAGAAAGGGGGGAGCGGGGCCGGAGGCCTGCCGTATTGCCAATGGGGCCCCGCCCCACCCGGCCCCGAATTCTTGGATTGTTTGCCAATGTCAGCCTGGTCCAGAGCGGGGGAATGTCTCCAACCAGGGCTCCCCGGTCTGGTCACCCCACCCCCATCCCTACCGCCGCGATTCTCCCTCAGGGCCCAAAAGCCAGGGCCTCGAGTAGGCACAGTCAGAGCGGCTGCCACCGGCTCCGGAACACGAGAGTCAGGCGAACTCGCGGCTCTGCTCCGGCCCGAAGGGGGAGCGCCTGGGTCCCGGCTCCGAGCGCCAGGAGGCCGGGGAAGAGGCCGGCCGCGCGCTCACCGTGAAGTCCTGGAAGCCGGAGAGAGAGAAGGTGCCTTCTTCATCCAGTAGGAGCCCCGCCAGGTCCATCGCGCCGAATGCCGTCGTCCTGCGAAGGAGGAAGGCAAGAGGACTAGTCGTAAGGGGCCGGGAACCGCCCCTGCTCGAAGTCCACCAGTCCGCCTGCCTCCCTGGTGCGGGCCAACGCGCTCGCCCGGGCAGCCCCCTCCTCTTGCGCTGGCAGCAGGCGGGGCTCGGGCGGGCGGGCGCCTCTTCCTGTTCCGCCCCGGGCGGGGCGCGGGGCCCCGGGGGCGGGAGCTTGGCTCGGCGCATATCTCGTGGAGTGGAGAAGACCCGGCTGCGAAGCGCGGGCTCCCGCGTGTGCCGCGCAGCGTGTCCGTCCAGCGTTTACAGGCCGCGGGAGAGTCGCCGGTGAGTCTGCGCCCGGGACCTCCTGCCGCACAATCTGCCGCGCCGCCCGTTCCGATCGCCGGCTTCGAATTCCTGGGTTCTCTGGGATCTTGAGCAAGCTACAAAGCCAAGCCCCAGCGTGCCCTCGTCTGAGAAATGGGGACAATTCCTAGGGGACTGTGCCGCACTGAAGACAGAAGAGACAGACCATTTGGTACCAATGTAATGCTAATGTGAATGAAGCAAGACACTAACAGCGAGTTGCTCCCAAATTGTTTAAAACGGGAGCTACACACACGGCAACATACATAAAAAACATCAGAAAAGATACCACAACAAACTTCAAACAGTGGGTGAACTGTGGACAAGGTGGGAGGGAAACTTACTTTCCGCTGTATACCCTTCAGTATACACGTAGCTGGAAATTTTAGCAAATTTATTACCTATTTTGTAGGATTGTTTAAAGAATTAAATGATCTGAAGGAAATATAAAGTGCCTGGTACGTTGGAAATCTCAGTACTGATATTAACATGTCCCCGACAGTAAACAGCACCTAAACAAGGCTTTATTTTTAAACTTGCACGTCCCGTCCCACTCCCAATCTCATGCTTAAGGAGAACGAATTTCAGTGCATGGAGGCAGGAAAAAGATTTACAGAAAGCTGGGAAAAAAACTTTTCTGAGTAGCTGAAGCTGTTTTTGAGTCTATGGAGTCACGCGCTGGTGTTTGTTTATCCGCTGAGGGGAGGGAACAGGAACTGGGAGGACGAGTGCGTCGAGGATTGACTATCGTGAGGGCCGCCGCCCAGCCCTGAGCAGCAGCAGCAGCAGATGCTACCGGGGGTCCCGGGCGTCGTGGGAAGCCTGCTTCCTGCACTTCTGATCGGCATCACACCAGGGATACTGGGCCAATACCAGAGTCCCTAGCCGCCCTGCCTGCACACGGAAGAGAAGGAGCTGTAGTCGGGGAAACACCGATATTCGGTCCATCGGCCAGGCGTAGTACACCGACGAACTCCGACCTCTGCTCACGACTTCGGCAGCCAGAACACGCACCTGCGTAGGCGCAGCGTCATCAACAGCCGGCCGGCGCAAGCGCCGGCCGCCGTCTCCAGGCGGTTAGGCCGCGTCACGTGACGGAATCGTCCCGCCGTCACGTGAC
>NW_004443977.1:10276473-10277284 GCF_000243295.1 Trichechus manatus latirostris
CTCTCTCTCTATAGCATCATCCCCAGAGGAGCCACACTCTGACAGGTGAATGCAGGCCACCTTTGGAAGACAAATGCCCAGATCTTGTCTTGCTTGCTGGTGCCAGTGTCATAGAACAGGGCAGTACTGCAACTTCTGCAGACACAGACCCCACCCTAGTGAATGGAGTGGTAACAAGCCACCGAGTTTGCTTGGTCATAGGTGCATGTGTGGGTGTTTGCATGCCTGCTCCTTTTGGGGCGGAGGGCTTGGTGCTCTGGGCTTTGCTTCCCAGGACTGGGACAGCCAACTGTTGGGAGGTGGGGTTTTCCACTTCCTTAGACTGAAGACCTCATTGGCATTCTCAGAGAGATTTGAGTGCCTAGAAAGCTGGTGTCTGAGGCCTCCAGGGGTCATGTCGTGTTTCCCCAGTGAGGGTGCGGGGTCAGGCGCCCAGCCGCACCTGCTGAGTGTGCCCGAGTTGTGCAGATACCTGGCTGAGAGCTGGCTCACCTTCCAGATTCACCTGCAGGAGCTGCTGCAGTACAAGAGGCAGAATCCAGCTCAGGTAACTTTCCCCATGCCGTACAATAGTTCCCTGCCCTGTGGGGAAATGGGGGAGTAGATAGGAGTGATACGAATTCCTTGGTTGGAAGCCCTTAAGGGAGAGGCCTGGCTGCAAATAGCCTGGTACAGGAGGCAGGCTTGCTCTGGGGAATGAGCTTCTGATGTTCTGACACTACCTTCTGCCAAGACAGAACAGTCACAGTTACAGCTGTTCGCTGGTATTTACTGCAGACTTCCTGAATTGATGTTCTTGGACATCCTGTTG
>NW_004443977.1:10278995-10349936 GCF_000243295.1 Trichechus manatus latirostris
TGTGGCCCCTGGTGGTTTATCATGAGCTGATCCAGAGAATGTACACACGCCTCGAGCCCCTGCTCATGCAGCTGGACTACAGCATGAAGGCGGAAGCGGACGCTCTGCATCACAAACATGACAAGAGGAGTAAGGGGCTCTGTTATCTTTGAAGGGCCAAAGAAGGGGAGGGCCTTGGCTTATAGCTTGTGAAATGCTCTGGAGTTTAGGTTGTCCTGCATGTCCCCTGATTCTGTCTCTGGTGGTCACTGCCCTGCTGCTCTTGCCTTCTCTAGAGCGGCAGGGGAAGAACGGACCCCCAGGAGGTGACGAGCCACTGGCAGAGACTGAGAGTGAAAGTGAGGCCGAACTGGCTGGCTTCTCCCCGGTGGTGAGGCCCAAGGGGATGGAGGTGGCACGTGGAAGACTGGGGAAGGATCTTTCTGTTTTAGAGCTGCCATCTCTCAAGGGGGTGGGAGTTAAGGGGCTCCTAGAAAATTGGTTTTCTTATTCCTCACTTGTCTTGTTTTATCTTGGTTCTTCTGCAGGTGGATGTGAAGAAAACAGCACTGGCCTTGGCCATTACAGACTCAGAGCTGTCAGATGAGGAGGCTTCTATCTTGGAAAGTGGCGGCTTCTCTGTATCCCGGGCCACAACTCCGCAACTGACCGATGTCTCTGAGGGTATGGGGAGCCCTTTGTCCCTCCTGGTCTTCTATTCCCTGTCGTAGGACATTGGTTGTGCTCTCTGCGCCCAGTAAACGTTCTCTCTGGGGAACTGGTCCTCTAATACTACTCCAACTCATGAATGACCTTAACACCAGGGCCAGGCCCAGCAGTCCATGTCCGGGGTTCACATTCTCAAGCTGATTGGCCTGTTATGGCCGATGAGAATGGCAGATCCATTCCTGAGCCTTTGTTTTCTGCACAGATTTGGACCAGCAGAGCCTACCAAGTGAGCCAGAAGAGGCCCTGAGCCGGGAGCTGGGGGAGGGAGAGGAGGCACAGCTGGCCCCTCCCGAAGAGCTGCTGGGCCCCCCACAGGTCCTCTCAAGGCAGGCCCTGGACTCAGAGGAGGAAGACGAGACAGCCAAGGAAACCTTGCTGCAGCTGTCCTCTCCTCTTCACTTTGTGAACACACACTTCAATGGGGCAGGATCCCCCACGGATGGAGTGAGGCACCCCCCAGGGGGACCGCCGGAGACGCTGAGCCCAGAGGCAGTGACTGGTGACCTGACCACTCTGCCCAGCACCCTCACCGTGTCACCCCCACTTTGCCTTGCCGAAAGTGACCCAGTCTTCTCCTCCTCCTTGCTCCCACCTCTCCCCCAGGACTCACCCCAGCTCCTGCCTGCCCCCGAGGAAGAAGACACACTCACCACTGAGGACTTTGAGTTGCTGGATCAGGGGGAGCTGGAGCAGCTGAATGTAGAGTTGGGGCTAGGACCAGAGACACCGCCAAAATCCCCTGATACTCCACCCGTGGGGCCTGACACCCTATCCCTGGTACAGTCAGACCAAGAGGCTCAGGCTGGGGCAGAACCATAAGCCACAGGGAAGGGAGCTGCAGGTGCAGTAGGGTTTCCTGGCTAGGGGTGTCCCTGTTTCCTCCTTTCCCTACTGCTCTGGAGGGGCAGTGAGGGGGGAGCTGGCTGTCCTTGTGCAGCCAGTCCACCCTCTCCCTGCCTGCCCACCTGCCATCTCAGGCCTGGTGCAGTACCTGGGCCTGGGATCGGTTTTAAGTCTGTAAATAATTTTACATTTTGGTTAGTGGGTGTGAACAGAGCTAGGGAAGTCCTTCCTGTAGCCTGCACTTGGCTCCTTGCCTCACCTCACCTTTATTCTCATTCCACTGTGCCCCAAGCCATGGTGGTTTGTCCCTTTCTTTTTCCTCCTATCTTCAGGGACCTGTGCTGCTCCGCCCTCATGTCCCACTTGGTTGTTTAGTTCAGGCACATTTTTCTCGCCTGTCTCATACTCCTCTCTGCTTTATTTCCTTGTTGTGTCCTGTACTTAGCAGCTCAACACTCGCTCTTCCCCACCTTTTCCTTCCCAGCAAGCACTGGCTAAGCTTTAGCGAGGCCCCTGGTCTAGGAGGTAAAGACTAAACCTGGGGTGGTGGGTCGGCAGTAGTTGTGTCTCTAAGTCACTAGTCATTGTCACCTCCACTGCACCCTCGCCCTAGTTCATCCTGGCTTCTGATGATACAGGAGAGCAAGATCCCACCGCGTATGCACAGCACTGGGGCTGGTGAGCAGGAGCTCTGGTGGGATGGGAGGCTTCCTCACTGTCCCAGGGAGGAGTGAGAGACCTGCTTCGGTGGGCTGTGGGTGGTCCAAGTGTGGTGGGACCCCCCCTCCTGGGGTCAGGAAGTAGACAGTAACATCTGTGCAGGTGTCGGCAGAAAAATAAAGTGTTGATTGGCTAGAACTGCTGCTGCCTGCCTGCTTCACTGTGAGCTACCCCCACACCCTGCACTTTGCCCCCTCCTCACCCCTGACCCCCTTGTCATAATCTTGGCTGTTTATTTCAAAACCCAGACCCACTGCCATCAAGTCGATTCCAACTCATAGCAACCCTGTAGGACAGAGGAGAAGTGCCCCATAGGGTTTCCAAGGCTGTAAATCTTCACAGAAGCAGACTGTCACATCTTTCTCCTGTGGAGCGGCTGGTAGATTTGAACCACGAACCTTTTGTTTAGCAGCTGAGCACTTAACCACTGTGCCACCTGGGCTCCTCTACCTCAGTGCAAAAGGAAGCCAGAAGAAAGCATTGCACAATCTTGACTTCCCTTTAGCTATCTTTCCTTGCAGTGTGATACATTTAGTGAGATTTAGCATGTGTGAATAAAGCATATGCAGGAGGAAATTCCCTTGTCTTCCCAATCAGTAAGAAGTTGGGGCCGTAACAATTGTCTTCTACCATGTTCCCTACAGGCTTAACACTCTTAGGAAGTCCTCGCCTATCCACATGCTAACAACTTACTCAGCCCTGGCTTATCTATACTGGGGGAACCAAACAAGCAATAGAGGATGTATAGCTGCATCAAAACTGGTTTCTGGGCATGAAACATTAAAGAAATAGTAGCTAACACCAAATGCATAAGATGTGCTTGGCACTATTTTAACTGAGTTTTATGTACTCATGTTTTTTCCTTACAACTGTGTGAAATAGGATTATTATTAACTGCATTTAACGGACAGGTTAACTCCTGACGGTCACAAATCCTAGTAAATGGTGGGACCAGGATCCAAACCAATCCAGTCTGGCTCCAGCAAACACTCTCTTGAACGGTAAGCTCTTGCCCATTAATAGGGTGCAAATGGGGAGATAAGCAAGGACTTGGGAGTAGAGAACCAATTTATACCTCGACTTTACATAAGGTGGACTCTTGGCAGTCCTCCCTCTGGGGAAGACTAACAGTAAAAGCCCAGAACAGAGTAGATGGCCTCCTTTATGGGTTCAGGTCCTCAGCCTCCAGTCGGAGGTGCCATATGGCAGCGCTACCTGTCTTTTTGAGGTTGACTTGGTCACATCTCTCCTGAGTGTGAGAATTTTTCCTTGCCGTTTGTTTCACATTTGCCCGAGAGAGAACCTTTCGCGGTTGATTGAGCTGCTGTCTTGTGCCATTGAAGGAACATGAACTTTTAGTCATCCAGAGATTTCAGAGAAAGGAAAAACAATTCTATCAACAAATTGGCAATTTGAGAAAAATAGAATTAACCCATCAGAAAGACGAAGATTGCCATGTGCCCTACCTTTAATCCATATTCATGTTAAGGTCACAGTTTGAGGATAGAGCCAGAAGCCTGTACCTGGATCTGAACATTCAGAGGATTGGAGCTCCTCCCATGAGGGTCCGTTCTTGACATTCACCCTGGTCTACTGGTTGCCACACATTTGGCTGTGATTTTTTTTCATTATCATGTGTCCTGGTCATTTAAAGGATAAGAGAAAGCTTTTCATATGAGTGAAAACAAAATTCAGCAGAATGTGTAACCTACAATGAAGTTCAAAAAAATTAACTGTAGAAATACAGGGTGGGGGAAGAAGAGTTGGCTACGTGTGTATGTTGGGGTGGGTGGAGTGCATTTTAACTATAAATTCAAACTGAGCTGCTCGTAAACTTAATGTAATTTTAGGCTGCATTAATAGAAATGGAGTCTCCAAAACAAGGAAGATAATACCGACAGTGTAGTGTGCTTGAGTTGGAACACAGAAGATGGCTTGCTACGCTTGTGACAGACTGACAAATTGCAGTGTGTTCAGAGATGGAGGTTGAGAATCACTGTATGAAGAACTGTTGAAGGAACTGGGAGTGTTTGAGAGAGCTGAACTGAGTCATGTCAGCTGCCTTCAAACATTTGAAGGGTTGTCTGTTAGACTTCAGAGGACAGAAGTCTTTGGGTAGATCATTATTAATAGTAGTGCGACACAATTTGGTTTTCTGGTCAAAGAATATTGTGAAAGTAGTTTAAAATAATCTTCAAAAGCAGAAAGATCAAGGATAGATATTCTCTAAGAGAAGAATCAATTCCATTATGGAGGGAAAGTATGTTGTTCTGCTATTAGCATCCAACTAAAGTCTTTTTGGACTTCTCTTCCTCCAACTGCTCCCTTAAGTGCTGGCATTTCCTTGGGTCTGCCACTGGCTTGCTTTTCTTCGCATTCTGTTCCCTTATCTAGACCGTTTCTTGTATTCACTCATTTGGTTTCCACTCATATGTGGATAGGATTCCTGAGTGGCACAGTTAAGTACTTGACTACTAGCTGAAAGGTTGGCGGTTCAAACCCACTTGGAAGCACCTTGAAAGACAGGCCTGGCGGTCTGTTCCAAAAAGTCACAGTCTTGAAAACCCTATGGAGCAGTTCTACTCTGCACACAGAGGGTCGCCACGAGTTGGAATTGACTTCGTGGCAATTAACAACAACATATGCGGATGTCTTAACCCCTGTCCCAGAACTTCCAACTAGGTGTCTCCACTTGACGATCCCACAGGTACCTTCTGCTCAACGTATCAAAAACTGAGCACATCCTATTTCCACTCTGTACTCTACCCCCATCCCCAAATAATAGGCTCTTTCTATGTTTTCCATCTCACTTGCTGGCACCACCAACTACACAGGCCTACTTCTCCCTCTCCTCACACCCAGTCAATCACCAGTTGCTGCCAGTTTGGTATCCTAACTATTTCTTGACTCTGTTGCCTCCATCACAGCCCTGATTCAACCCTCCTCTCACTTGGCGCCCTGATTCAACCCTCTTCTCACTTGGCACACTGTGACAGTTACCCTGCCCCTACTCTTGTCCCTCACCTCAAATTCACAGCTAACAAGGTGGCTGTTGTTAGGTGCCATTGAGTCAAATTCATCTCATAGCGACCCCATGTGACAGAGTAGAACTGCCCCATAGGGTTTTCTAGGCTGTAATCTTCATGGGAGCAGATCACCAAGTCTTTCTCCCGCAGAGCCACTGGGTGGGTTCAAACACCCGCCCTTTCAGTTAGCAGCTGAGTGCTTAACCGTTGCACCACAAGGGCTCCTGAACAAGGTGGCTAGACTATTTAAAAATACAAATTTGACCACCTTTATGCTAGTTAATATTAATTAAAGGCTCTCCTTCTACAAAATATAATTCAAACTCCCTGATACGGCTAAGAAGCTTTCTCTGAGATCTGGCCTTGCCCTATCTTACTCTTTACACTACAGCAACATAAAACCCTAAACAGCTTGTCCTTCCCTCTGCCCAGCTATGCCTCCCACCCACCACCCTACACACACACCCCCTATCTCACCCCTTGGCAAACGCCTCACCTGTCTTTTAAGATGTTCTTCAGGCTACACCTCATCTAAGAAGACTTTCCTGAAATCTCACATCCCCATCCCCATGTCAGACCTCTTCTAGTCCTCCCACAGTATCTTGCACATACTGCTATTTTTCCACATATCACATACACTGTTCATTCTCTATGTATGCATGTGTATATCAGGTATATTGGTATATGTAGAGCCTCTACTATACTGCTTATTCTTGAGGGTAGGGACTATGTTTCATTCCTCTGCCTATCTCCAAAGCCTCGCACAGCACCTAGCACATAGTGAATCCTCAATGTGTGTATGTTGAACCATATATCAACACATGGGAAATTACCACGCTTTTTAAAATGGTTAAGTGCTTGGCTACTAACCAAAAGGTTAGTGGTTCAAAGCCACCCAGAGGTGCCTTGGAAGACAGGCCTGGCAATCTGCTTCTAAAAGGTCACAGCCTTGAAAACCCTGTGGAGTGTAGTTCTGCTCTGCAACACATGGGGTCGCCATGAGTCAGAAACAACTCTACAGCAACTGGTATTAATAATTAAAGAAAACACATATTTGAACAACTAATAATATACATTGGTTGAGTTATTTAGTGTGTTTCAGTCACAGAACTGAGCGCTTTACACGGATAATTTAATTTTCGGCTTAGCCCTTTAATATAGGATACCATTCTTTTCCCAGTTTTAGAGGAGGAGATTGAGGTTTAGTGAGGTAAACTGACATGCCCAAAGTCACACAGCTGGTTGTGATTACAGTATAAATGAGGTATAGCTGCATTAAGAGTTTGAACACACAAAGATTTGTTTGTTTTGAAAGCATTGTTGCATCCCACAGACTTCAAGGCGAGGGAAAAAATGTCAAGAGACAAAACAAACTTCTCTTGCAAGAGTAATTATTCTAGACTCTTTAAGCAAGTAGAATTAGGAACAGAATAATATTAAAAATTAATGCAATTCTCAATATTAGAATATCAATCTATGTTCAGTGGAAGCAAAGAAGATGGATACAAACAGGAATGCTCCCTTTAAACAAAAACTAAAGCTTACTAGAAATTTTTTAAAAAATCGCATGCAGAGAAACAACCTCCCCCAAAAAATAATATTCAAAAAAGATCTCCTCAAAGTTATCAAACAAGACATGAGATTATTAGAACAAAAAAGACAGAGGACTGTATTTTAAATTAGATTATGCCTATCTCCTTAGCATTCTTCTGAAGTATTATACCAGAAAGAGCTTTTTCAGCAGCTAGAAAACTTTCCACAAAAAATACACTTACAACTCAACAGTGACACCACTGATGAACTTTATTTAAGATTGTTCTTTAGATGAAGGTTTACAGAACGACTGTCTTCTCATTAAACAGTATACATACTCTTTTATGACATTGGTTAACACCACCACCACATGTCAACACTCTCCTTTCTCGACCTCGGGTTCCCTATTACCAGCTTTCCTGACCCCTCCTGCCTTCTAGTCCTTGCCCCTGGGCTGGTGTGCCCCGTTAGTCTCGTTTTGTTTTATGGGCCTGTCTAATCTTTAGCTGAACGGTGAACCTCAGGAGTGACTTCATTACTGAGCTAAAGGGGTGTCTGGAGGCCAGACTCTCGGGGTTTCTCCAGTCTGTCAGGCCAGTAAGTCTGGTCTTTTTTTGTGAGTTGGAATTCTGTTCTACATTTTTCTCCAGCTCTGTCTGGGACCCCCCAGTTGTGATCCCTTTCAGAGCAGTCAGTGGTCGTAGCCAGGCACCATCTAGTTGTACTGGACTCAGTCTGGTGGAGGTCATGGTAGTTGTCATCCATTAGTCCTTTGGACTAATCTTTCCCTTGTATTGTTTTCTTCATTCTCCCTTTCTCCTGAAGGGGTGAGACCAGTGGAGTATCTTAGATGGCTGCTTACAGGCTTTTAAGACCCCAGACACTACGCACCAAAGTAGAATGTAGAACATTTTCTTTATAAACTATGTTATGTCAACTGAGCTAGATGTTCCCCCACACCATGGTCCCCACAGCCCTCAGCCCAGCAGTTCAGTCCCTCAGGGAATTTGGATGTGTCTATGGAGCTTCCATGACCTTGCCTTGTACAAGTTGTGCTGGTTTTCCCAGTATTGTATACTGCCTTACCCTTCACCAAAGTTACCACTTATCTATCATCTGTTTAGTGTTTTTCCATTCCTACTCCTCCCCTCCCTCATAATCATCAAGGATTGTTTCTTTTCATGTGTAAAGCTTTTCATGAGTTTTTATAGTGGTGATCTAAGAGATCACTTTTTTAAAAAGAGAAAATAATTTCATTTTCAATGATTTATATTTTCATTTTTATCGGTTTTTTTTTACTTTAAAATGATACTTTATTGATTTTATCTTCTAGTAATGTATATTAAATTGATGGGATGTATATTTAATCTTTATATTTTTATGAACTTTTTAAAAAATATTTTGTTGTTGGCTGCAGTTGAGTTGGTGACCCCATGCACAATGGAACAGTGCTGCCCAGTTTTGTGCTATCCTTGTGATGGGTTAGAGATCAGACCATTGTGATCCATAGGATTTTCATTGGCTGATTTTCAGAAGTAGATTGTCAGGCCTTTCTTCCTAATACATCTTAGTACTAGTTCAGCATCGCAGCAACATACAAGCCTCCGCTGACAGACAGGTGGTGGCTGCACATGAGGTGTATTGACCAGGAATCAAACCGAGTTCTCTCACATGGAACTCTACCACTAAACCACCAGTGCCCTCTCCATATCTGAGCAGAGGCACTTAAAAGCCAACTGGAAGCTCTCTGGGCATAGACAGGACTTGCAGGTTGGCAGCGATGTGGTAGGGACAGACACTTTTTTGGGGTTCCCCAAATGTCAATATCCGTGGATCTTTTCTCTTAGGCTGGTCTGTTCCCCCAGAGAGTAAACTTGTAATCTCCAGCGTGGGAAGTGTAAGCCTGGCTGCCAGGGCTCTAGAAGCCAGACAAAAGGAGGCTTGGGTCTCTTCTTTCTGGTTCACTCTCTTCTCTCCAGAGAGTATACTAGCCTTCTCTTGGGGTGTGAGAAGGCCAGTCACCTGGCTGCCCAGGATTTAGGAGGGAATCTGGGGATCCAATTGCTCTTTATATAGACTTTAAACTCATTCTGTTTTCAGCCGCATCCTTCCATCCCCAGCTTCAGAGTACTTGAGGCTTCCAATTCCCAAGCCTTTTGAGGTTCTGCAGTCCAAACCTGCTTGCTTCTGGTTGGTCAGCATTTAGGTTTTGGCTTCCTCCAATCCCCAGTCAATTATCCCTCTTCTATTAGTTTTCCATCTTCCAAAATGTTTTTTGTTATGTTTCCAGGTGTGTGTCTTCTCCTGTTCTCTTTATTCCTTTATTTACTGTTATTTTAGAGGGGTTTGGGAAGTGAGAAGACATAAAATATGCATGTATAATCTACCATATTTAACAGAAAGTCCCTTTTCCACCTTTCCGGTCTCTTATGCACTCAGTTCCCGTGTGCTGTCACTTGTGAGAATAATCTATAACGTTTGCAATGCTCTTCCCATGCCATTCCTTCTGGCTAGAATACTTTTTCCATCTTACCTGCCTGGAGAACTCCCAGGATCCCTCCCCAACTTCACCCCTGGGCATTACTGGTTCCCATTTCTGTGTTCCCATAGTCCTTTGTACATCCATTGGAGCATGGTTTTCACACTGATGGTAGATGCCCATTAGTGGGTCATGAAATCAATTTAGTGAACCTCAAACAGCAGTTATTTTGTATTTATGTATACTGCAATGTGCTGTAAGATGAGATTACTGTGGATCATGGTTGAAAAAGTTTGAAAGCCACTGTATCATGGCACCTCTCACTTTGACTTGATTCTTTTTGTGTCATTACTACTAGACATTGAACAGCTAAGGATAGAGACCATGAGTTATTCACCTTCCCTATCCCCACAGCCTAGTACAGAATCTGACAAGGCTTGGTCAATATTTGTTGTTGTTGTTGTTAGGTGACATCAAGTTGGTTCCAGCTCATAGTGACCTTATGTACAACAGAACGAAACACTACCCGGTCCTGCGCCATCCTCACAATTGTTATGCTTGAGCCCATTGTTGCAGCCGCTGTGTCAATCCTTCACATTGAGGGTCCTCCTCTTTTTTGCTAACCCTCTGCTTTTCCAAGCATGATGTCCTTCTCCAGGAACTGGCCCCTCCTGATAACATGTCCAGAGTATGTGAGACAAAGTCTCACCATCCCTGCTTCTAAGGAACATTCTGTCTATACTTCTTCCAAAACAGTTTTGTTTGTTCTTTTGGCAGTCCGTGGTATATTCAATATTCTTCACCAACACCACAGCTTAAAGGCGTCCGTTCTTCTTTGGTCTTCCTTATTCATTGTCTAGCTTTCACATGCATATGAGGTGATTGAAAACACCATGGCTTGGGTCAGGCGCACCTTAGTCCTTAAAGTGACATCTTTGCTTATTTAGTGGGATGGATATACATGAAATCGCTGTGTAACCTGTAAAATCTTATAAATTTAAACTATTTGTCTAAACTAGGAGTCTAAAATTAGCTCATGGGAAAGCTAGGGCACCTGAGGACAAATGGCTGAGTATTGTTACAAAGATTGTATATCACATACCTGAGAAAGCAAGGCAGACCTCAGCGAAGACAGAGTCAGAGCCATGCTAGTCTACTAATCTCCTGGAATGTAAAGCCAGTTCCAAAGAGTTCTCCCATCCTGGTTACTTCTCTTATTATTGTTGTTGTTAGGTACTGTCGAGTCAGTTTCAATGTTAGTGACCCTGAGTACAACAGAACAAAACACTGCCCAGTCCTGCGCCATCCTCACAATTGTTGTAATGCTTGAGCCCATTGTGGCAGCCACTGTGTCAATCCATCTCGTTGAGGGTCTTCCTCTTTCTCACTGACCCTCTACTTTACCAAGCATGATGTCCTTCTCCAGGGACTGGTCCCTCCTGATATCATGTCCAAAGTACGTGAGACGAAGTCTTGCCATCATGGCTTCTAAGGAGCATTCTGGCTGTACTCTTCCAAGACAGATTTGTTTGTTCTTCTGGCAGTCCATGGTATAGTCAATATTCTTTGCCAGCACCATAATTCAAAGACATTAGTTCTTCTTTGGTCTTCTTTATTCATTGTCCAGCTTTTGCATGCATATGGGGTGACTGAAAACACCACGGCTTGGTTCAGGTGCGCCTCAGTCCTTAAAGTGACATCTTTGCTTTTTAACACTTTGAGGAGATCTTTTGTGGCAGATTTGCCCAATGTGACACATTGTTTGATTTCTTGACTGCTGCTTCCATGGGTGTTGATTGTGGATCCAAGTGAAAGGAAATCCTTGACAACTTCAATCTTTTCTTCGTTTGTCATGATGTTGCTTATTGGTCCCGTTGTGAGGATTTTTGTTTTTTTATATTAAGGTGTAATCCATACTGAAGGCTGTAGTCTTTGATCTTCATCAATAAGTGCTTCAAGTCCTCTTCACTTTCAGCAAGCAAGGTTGTGTCATCTGCACATCGCAGGTTGTTAATGAGTCTTCCTCCAATCCTGATGCCGCGTTCTTCATATAGTCCAGCTTCTCTGATTATTTGCTCAGCACACAGACAGAATAAGTACAGTGAAAGGATACAACCCTGATGCACACCTTTCCTGATTTTAAACCACACAGTATCCCCTTGTTCTGTTCAAACAACTGCCTCTTGGTCTATGTACAGGTTCTGCATGAGTACAATTAAGTGTTCGGGAATTCCCATTCTTCACAATGTTATCCATAATTTGTTATGGATGCCTTTGCATAGTCAATAAAACACAGGTAAACATCTTTCTGGTATTCTCTACTTTCAGCCAAGATTCATCTAACATCAGCAATGATATCTGTCGTTCCACATCCTCTTCTGAACCTGGCTTGAATTTCTGAACTTCCCTGTTGATGGACTGCTGCAGCCACTTTTGAATGATCTTCAGCAAACTTTTACTTGTGTGTGATATTAATGTATTGTTTGATAATTTCTGCATTCTGTTGGATCACTTTTATTTGGAATGGGCACAAATACCAATCTCTTACAGTCAGTTGGCCAGGTAGCTGTCTTCCAAATTTCTTGGCATAGATGAGTGAGTGCTTCCAGTGCTGCATCCGTTTCTTGAAACATCTCAATTGGTATTCCATCAATTCCTGTTTTTTTTGGCAATGCCTTCAGTACAGCTTGGACTTCTTCCTTCAATACCATCCATTCTTGATCGTATGCTACCTCCCGAGATGGTTCAACACTCACCCATTCTTTTTGGTGCAGTGACTCTGTGTATTCCTTCCACTTTCTTTTGATGCTTCCTGCATCATATAATATTTTCCCCATAGAATCCTTCACTATTGCAAATCGAGACTTGAATTTTTTTCTTCAATTCTTTCAGCTTGAGAAATGCTGAGCGTGTTCTTCCCTTTTGGTTTTCTAACTCCAGGCCTTTGCACATTTCATTATAATACTTTACTTTGTCTTCTTGAGCTGCCCTTTGAAATTTTCTGTTCAGCTCTTTTACTCCATCATTTCTCCCTTTCACTTTAGCTACTCTGTTCAAAGGCAAGTTTTAGAGTCTCTTCTGGCATTCATTTTGGTCTTTTCTTTCTTTCCTGTCTTTTTAATGATCTCTTGCTTTCTTCATGTATGATATCCTTGATGTCATTCCACAACTTGTCTGGCCTTCAGTCATTAGTGTTTAATGAATCAAATCTATTTTTAAGATGATCTCTAAATTCGGGTGGAATATACTCAAGGTCATGCTTTGGCTCTTGTGGACTTGTTCTAATTTTCTTCAGCTTCAATTTGAACTTGCATATGAGCAATTGGTGGTCTCTTCCACAGTTGGCCCCTGGCCTTGCTCTGACTGATGATATTGAGCTTTTCCATCATCTCTTTCCATAGATGTATTCGATTTCATTCCTGTGTATTACATCTGGCAGTGTCTATATGTATAGTTGCCGCAAAAAGGTATTTTCAGTGAAGAAGTCGTTGGTCTTGCAAAATTCTATCATGCGATCTTATCAGCGTTTCTGTCACCAAGGCTATATTTTCCAAAAACTATTCCTTCTTTGTTTCCAACTTTTGTATTCCAATCACCAGTAATTATCAATTCATCCTGATTGCATGTTCAAGTTCAGACCGCAGAAGTTGGTAAAAATCTTCAGTTTCCTCACCTTTGGCATTAGTGGTCAGTGTGCAAATTTGAATTATAGTTGTATTTACCGCTCTTCCTTGTAGGCATATGGATATTATCCTATCACTGACAGCGTTGTACTTCAGGATTGATCTTGAAGTGTTTTCTTTGATGATGAATACAACGCCATTCCTTTTCAAGTTGTCATTCCTGGCATAGTATACCAGTCCATTTCAGCTCACTAATACCTAGGATATCGATGTTTGTGCATTCCATTTCATTGTTGATGACTTCCAATTTTCCTAGATTCATACTTGGTACATTCCACGTTCCTATTATTAATGGATGTCTGCAGCTGTTGCTTCTCCTTTTCAGTCATGCCACATCAGCAAATGAAGGTCCTGAAAGCTTAACTCCATCCATATAATTAAGGTTGACTCTACTTTGAGGAGGCAGCTCTTCCCAGGTCATATTTTGAGTGCCTTCCAACCTGAGGGGCTCATCTTCTGGCACTATATCAGACAATGTTCTGCTGCTATTCATAAGGTTACCTTTCTTAGACATTTAAATATCTTACACTGCTGAAGTATTTGATTATTGATAACCCATGGAAAGATCTGGGGTTTTCCATAAGCACTATGAGAAAATCAGCACTTAAGATTCATTCCTCTTTTTAGTTAAGATTTTGGGGAGGCCATGTTGGACTTAAGTGGCACAAAAATCTGGGTTCAGATCCTGTCTCTGAGCAAGTAAATTAATCTGTCTTAACCTTAACCTTGTCTTATCTGCAAAATGGAGATCAATAACAAATACTTCAAAAAGTTTTCATGAGGAATTACATGAGCTATCATTAAGGGCAGGACATGAAACTACCTCACGCCATATACAAAAATTAACTCAAAATGGATCAAAGATCTAAATGTAAGATCTAAAACTACAAAACATTTAAACAAAAACATAGGAGTAAATCTGTTTCTTTAAGAGTTAATTGAATGAAGCGAAATTATTGGTGAGTGGGACCAAGTCCTTCATAACAAGAGATAGCTAAATGTCCATCAACAGATGAATGAATGAAGAAAATGTGGTCATTCAACAATGGAATATTATTCACCTATAAAGAGAAATGAAGTCTTGATGCATGCCACAGCACCGATGAACCTTGAAAACATGCTAAATGTCTTAGTCATCTAGTGCTGCTATAACAGAAATACCACAAGTGGATGACTTTAACAAAGAGAAGTTTATTCTTTCACAGTCCAGTAGGCTACAAGTCCAAATTCAGGATGTCAGCTCTAGGGGAACGCTTTCTCTGTCGGCTCTGGAGGAAGGTCTGTGTCATCAATCTTCCCTTGGTCTAGGAGTTTCTCTGCGCAGGAACCTCAGGTCCGAAGGACGCACTCTGCTCCTGGCACCGTTTTCTTGGTGGTGTGAGGTTCCTATGGGTCTCTGCTGGCTTTTCTCTTTTATATCTCAGAGGAGATTGGCTAAGACACTATCCAGTCTTGTATACCTCGTCAGTATAACTGCTGCTAATCTATCTTATTAGATCATAGTGATTGAATTTACAACACGTAAGGAAATCACATCAGATTACAAAATGGTACACAATTATACTACTGGGAATCATGACCCAGCCAAGTTGACAGATATTTTTTGGTGACACAATTCAATCCATGACACTAAGTGAAATAAGTCAGTCACGAAAAGACAAATATTATATGACCCCACTTATATGAAATAGGCAAATGTATAGAAACCAAAGTTTATTAGCAATTGCCAGGGATGAGGGGGAGGGGAGAAAGGCGAGTCATTGCTTAGGGAGCACTAAGTTTCTGTTAATGGTGGTAGAAATTTTTGGGAAATGGTAGTGGTAATGGTTGTACAACACATGATGAATGTAATTAATGTTACTGAATTGCACATGTAAAAATCATTGAATTGGTAAATGTTTTGGTATATGTGTGTACATATATATATATATAGCCACAAATAAAAAAGAGAGAAAAGATTAAACTGAAGAGGAAAACTACTGAAACAGATATCATTAAACTAGTATTTGAGTAGAATTGGTGCTGAGACACCCTTCTTGCTGGCCATCTTCACTTTGACCCTGTCTGCTTTAAACCTGCTGCCCCTGAAATAAGAGCTGTTGGGCCATGATTACACCTGCTAATTTGTACAGGAGCCGATTTATGCTGTTCTGTCAGAGGCTACAGCTCAGAGTTACCCACAGCTGCAGCACAAAGCTGCTTAGCAGGTCTTTGTTGTTCTAGAATAAAAGAGACTTAAGCAATGCTGAATTGTTAGTTGATATCTTCTGAAACAGTTTTTTCAAAGTGGAATGTTAATGGATTTCTCTCAGTGTTCCGTATTCAGAAAGCAAAGAACCTACATTTAAACTATGTATTGGGGAATAATAACTGGTTTGGATTGAATTGTGTTGCCCCAAAATATGTGTTGAAATCCTATCCCTTACACTGTGCATGTAATCTAATCTAATCACCATCCATAATACAATCTAATGTAATGTAATCAATCAGTTGAGGTCAATTAGTGTAGGATGGATCCTAAACCTAATCACTTCTGATTTATGTAAAGAGCAGCATAGACACAGAGGGATTCTGGAACATACTGGAGAAGACAAATGCCATGTGAAGATCATCAAGAACCAGGGCATGCCTGGGGCTACCCCCAAGGAAGGACATGGCTGAGACCTTGAGTTGGACTTTTAACCTCCAGACCTGTGAGAAAATCATTTTCTGTTCTTTCAAGCCACCCTCTTGTGATATTTGTGTTACAACAGTACTAGCTAACTAAGACAGTGACTGCGATTTGTTCATTACCCTTTCTAAACCTTGGGAAGATAATACCACCCATCCAGAAAGCTTCTGGGCTATTAATCAGCATGAATAGCTTAGTCGAACTACTACCCATCAGTCAGGAGATGTTTTGCCTGAGTAAACGGATACTGTGGGGGCTTTGCTTTCTCTTGTGGTTGCCAGGGTCTCTGAGGTAAGCCTGTTATGGCAGTTAAAACATTCTGGCTCACTCTTAAGAGAGATCGATTTTATTTTTAGGGTTCCCCAAGCCTTTGTTATCTGAGCATTCACATAGTGGGAAGGAGAGAGGCAGTGTTTTTCTTTGTTTAGTCTGCTCCATACAAGGTTCCAAAAACTGGAAGCCTGCAATTCTAAGCCACTAATGAATGTAGAGAGAGAAAAAACATGAATAAATACAATTTTTGAGACCAAATAATTATAGTTTAACATGAATTATTCTGACGGTTATATATTAAAACAAAATAAAGGCACTTATAAAGCCCTGGAAGTAATTTAAAATTAAAAATAAATTAGCACAATGTTGATGCAGCAAAACATTAGTATATCAGGAGTCTTCCCAGAGCTGAGGGGGTCTCAGTAATCATCTCTTTGCTGCCACCACAGCAGCCACTACAATATGCAGACAATACACCAGGAGAAAAGCTCTAACTGGCTGAATCAAACGCTCATTTTTATTAAAATAAGCTGGCATAATAGATGTATCAGCAAGGAAGTTTTGGGTCACAAAACAGAAAATCTTGGTAACAACAAGGACATTTACTCTGTTACATGACCAGAGTCCAGATGTGGCATCCAGAGCTGGTTAATTCATCAAGAACCCTGAGGAACTTTTCCATCTTCCTTCTCTGCCATCTTCAGCATGTTGACTTGTCTTCTCTGCCTGGCTTCCTCCACGATCACAAAACGGCTGCCCAAGTGCTGGATGTCACAGGTAATGTTGAAAGCAGAAATAAAATTCTCATACAAATAGATAGTACATACATATCACAGAGAACTGGTAGGGAAGATAAAAAGTTGATTTTTTCTTTTTTTTTTTTTTTGCTTTCTGCAGTTGGAGGTTTTATTTCTCCCCCTCCCTTTTTTTAAAATTGTGCTTTAGGTGAAAGTTTACAGAACGAATTAGTTTCTCATTAAATAATTAATACACATATTGTTTTATGGCATTGGTTGCCAACTCTGCAACGTGTCAGCACTCTCCCCTTTTCACACTCAGGTTCCCCATTTTCATTCATCCAGCTTCCTGTCCCCTTCTGCCTTCTCGTCCTTGCCCCTGGGCTGGTGTGCCCATTTAATCTCCTATACATGGTTGAACTATGTGTGTTGTTATTGTTTGTTTTATAGGCCTGTCTAATCTTTGGCTGAAAGGTGAACCTCAGGAGTGACTTCAGTACTGAGTTAAAAGGGTGTCCAGAGGCCATACTCTCGGGGTTTTTCTAGTCTCTGTCAGACCAGTAAGTCTGGTCTTTTTTTGTGAATTTGTATTTTGTTCTACATTTTTCTCCCGCTCTGTCTGGGGACCCTCTATCATGATCCCTGTCTGAGCAGTTGGTGGTGGTAGCCAGGCACCATCTAGTTATGCTGGATGTCTGAATGTTTTCAGGACAGAAATATATACATCAATAAACAAAGAAGAAATTACTAGGTTACATACATAACTGATTAACATTCTATGGACAAAATATCGTAATACCTTTGAGGTTAATTTCTCTTCAAGGCTATTTAAAAACAACTTCTTATCAATTTCTGCAGGTTGATATTATAGAGCTGTAAACTCTCTGCTTTTATCAGTAGTGGATTATTAGTCAAATATACGATGAAAACAAAGTTATATTCCCATGAGTATCAGAAGAAGGTCAAGCAGGCTTCTTAGAAAAACTCTAACATTCTATTTAAAAAAAATAGAGCAATGATTATTTTGCCTTTTTAAGTTTGGGATAAATTTTTATTTTGGAAATAAATTGTATTACATGTCTTAAATTAATCACAAGAGGAATGGAGGCAGTTTAATTGACTCAGAGCAGTTTTTTTTTCAAAGTACAGTTACAACCAATTAATGGGATGGTGGACTAGGAAATCAATGTACTGTGCATGACCAGCTTTTTAAAAAATGGAATAGAATATCAAAGTGTGTCAAACATAATAGGATCAAGTATCAGGTTTGTGTATGTGTATGTACTGGGTTATAAAATGTAGTTCCCTATATGGGTAATGATTAAAAAGTTTGAAAAATATGACCTAGACCATTCAAGTCTCACTGCAGGAGCTGTGACACAATTGCTTAGAGGATAATGATTAAAATCAGAGTTTTGTCCTCAGGGAGGAAGTTGGGGAATAGGCTGGTGGGTAGACAACCAGTGGAGTGGGCTACAGTAGGAGACTGACAGGGTGGTACTTGATTCTGTGGTCCTCATCCCCAAACCCGATGAGCTATTATAAATACTGTACACAAACTTGACTGCTGTCTGACTTTAAATGACCCACAATCACTTCAAGCTCAGGATGGTTCGGTTATCATAAAACCCATTTGTTGTCCAAGTCAATTCTGACTCATGGCAACCGCACATATTTCACAGTAGATCTGCACTTCATATGGTTTTCAGTGGCTATAATATTTCAGAGGAGCCCTAATGGCACAGTGGTTAAGAGCTCAGCTGCTAACCAAAAGGTTGGCAGTTCAAATCCACCAGCTGCTCCTTGGAAACCCTATGAGGGAGTTCTACTCTGTCCTATAGGGTCTTTATGAGCTGGAATTGTCTCAACAGCAACAGGGTTTTTTTGGTAATTTTTCAGAAGTGGATTGTCAGGCCTTTCTTCCCAGGTACGTCTGGGTGGCTTCAAACCGCCAACCTTTCAGTTAGTAGCTGAGCACTTAACCGTTAGCACCACCTAGGGACTTCCCTTATAAAAACCATCCTTTATTTCCTCTTGTGGCAGAGACTACTAGTTGTCTCCCCAATATCTGTTCTCCCTCACTGACATAATTGAAATTGCACCTGAGCACATGGTCACCAGGCCAAACACTACATTTCCCAGCTTCCCTGGAAGCTAGGTATGGCCATGTGACTAAGTTTTGGCCAATGCAATGTGCACAGGAATGATGTATGAAAATTTAAGGTCATGTCCTTAGAGGGTGGGTTATGGTCTCCTTTTCCTGTCCTTCATTCTGCTACCTGAAACACGGACCAGCTGGGACCACATGGACAAAGACAACACCTTAGGGATGGTACAGCAACAAAATAGGAGATGTCCAGGTCCCTGCTGCCAGGTGCTGTCATACCAGTCCCAGATTATTACACAAGCAAGAAATTAAACTACTTTCTTATTTATGCCACTGTTATTTCTGAGTCCCTCTTATGGAAACTTAACCTATATCCTACCTAATACCATTTTATCAATGGAAAGATGGCAGAAATGTGAAGTGTTAAGGTACATAATCAGTTGGCATGTCAGATTTTAAGGTGTGTGGACTTTAAACCATACTCCCAAACAACATATTTGCCTTCCTGTCTGGGCTCCAAAACTCAGCAGGCTGAGGATCAGATAGAGGGTCAGAGAAAAACAACTCTGGCCAGTGTCGTGTACTGCTTATATTAGATTAAACCATATGAAATTGTCATTTTTTTAAGTAAAAAATGGTCAAATATTAGTAATTTCATATGCTTCAATCTAATAGAACTGATGCTGGATCTCACAGATGGTGGAGTCTTAGAATTCACACAGGCTGAGATCTTCAATAAATGTGCTTTCTCTAGATAGTAGACAAGAATTATCTTAGGTGAAGGAAAGGACAACACACAATACGGGGGAAGTCAGCACAACTGGACTAAACCAAAAGCTAAGAAGTTTCCTGAACACAACCAACACTTCGAGGGACAGAGTAGCCAGGGCGGGGGTTTGGGGACCATGGTTTCAGGCGACATCTAGATCAATCGGCTTAACAGTTTTTTAAGAAACTGTTCTGCATCCCACTTTGGTGAGTGGTGTCTCAGATCCTAAAAGCTAGTGAGCGGCTATCTAAGACGCATCAATTGGTCCCAACCTACCTGGAGCAAAGGAGAATGAAGTACACCAAAGACACAAGGAAAGTATTAGCCCAAGAGACAAAAAGGGACACATAAACCAGAGACTCCATCAGCCTGAGACCAGAAGAACTAGATGGTGCCTGGCTACCACCAATCACCCTGACAGGGAACACAACAGAGAATCCCTGACAGAGCAGGAGAAAAGTGGGGTGCAGAACTCAAATTCTAGTAAAAAGACCAGACTTAATGGTCTGACTGAGACTAGAGGAACCACAGAAGACATGGCCCCCGGACTCTCTGTTAACCCAGAACTAAAACCATTCCCAAAGCCAACTCTTCAGAAAAAGATTAGACGGGACTATAAAACATAAAATGATACTTGTGAAGAGTGTGCTTCTTAGTTCAAGTAGATGCACTAGACTAAATGGGAGGCTCCTGTCTGGAGGCGAGATTAGAAGGCAGAAAAGGATGACTGGTTGAATGGACACAGGAAATCTGGGGTGGAAGGGGGAGGGTGCTGTCACATTATAGGGATAGCAACTAGGATCACATAATGTGTGTATAAATTTCTGTATGAGAAACTAACTTGAGCTGTAAACTTTCACCTAAAGCACAAAAAAAAAAAAAAAAGGAAAAGACTAAAATAAAAAATTGCTCTCTAAAGGACCTGGGCAAAAGCTGAATTGCCATAGCCGAGGGCCCTCAGGTGCACACCTGGTCTCCTGTACGTCATTGGACTGACTCCAGGTTATGACCAGAGATTCTGACAAAGCCGTGAGCAATATGCTGAATCTAAGGGGACGACTCAACTGTCTTAAGAGAGACAATAAAAGTGAAGCCAATGAGACAGTAATGGCAGTTAGCCACAGTTTTGTTGGGGGTTGTAAACTTTGGGAGGAGACGAGTCAGGTAATGACATGACTTAAATCCGTGGGTGTGAGCTACACGATCAACCTCTTTTCATGGCGCTCACTGTGCCCTATCATTCAGGGTATGGCTGGTAACGATCTCTTTTCCTGTCCCTCAGTCAGTACAACAGTATGGCAGACAGCCACGTTATAGCTTATATATTACAGGCCCAACAATATGGTGAGCACTGATTCTCTCGTCTTGATTACAAATTCCCAGGAGAGAATCAGACTGACCATATGCAGCAGATGCTCCTGGTGCCCTGTTACATCTGGTTGACTCTGACTTCTGCTGCAGCTATAATGGACAGTTCCTAAGAGCTGAGATTTCCCACCTCAAAGCCCAGCCACAGTATTTCTGCCTCGGGGCTTTCCCCCAAAGACTCCAAAACTCAATCTACTTGCACATAGGAGCAGACTGGCTGTTAGAATGGGGGTGGGGGTAGGGGGCGTGGGGAGGGAGGTTACCATCCCCAGCAGCAATCCTCAATTTGTAGAAGATATGAGTCAGTTCAGCATCCTGTCTTAGAAAATTCTGGGGTGCATTCTACATGGCTCCTCTGCAGGTTCCCAATTAACCACAGTGATAATAACAGCTCAAGAACACACTCTTCATTGGCTTTTTTTCTTCCCTGTCTCCCTCCTCCCCACTATCTTACTCTGGCTACCTAGGTTTACCTCTCACCTGAATTACTGACACTCAAATTCCTGTCTCAGGCTATGCTTTTGGGGAACCCAAACTAAGAGACTCTGTAGAAATGATGTGCAGCTTTGGAGAGAAATCTGCACTTTACAGAGATATGAGAGTCGTTAGCTCGTGGAGAATAAGTGCAGTCGTGGCCACAAACGAAAACGGCCGGAGGGAGGCCGTGGAGTGACAAGCCGGCCAAGGACCGATGGGTGAAAGACCCCAAACCATCCCAGCCCTCCTTTCCCAGAGTTAACATCCGTCCTCGCATTCGCCAGAAGTTTCGCCCATCCTCGAAGACTCAGAAAGACCCCTTTTGGAACTACGCCTGGGCCCTGGATCGTTGGGGCGCTCCAGGCCACCTCCTCACCTTAAGAGAGTCACCTAACTCCCCCGTAGCCCCTGAGGCAGGAGGGGCGGGACTCTGCGGGGGATGCTCCTCCCTCTCGGCGACTACGCTAGACGTGCCTGCCCTGCGTAATGACGTCAGCGCGCTTCGCGCGCCGGGGGAGGAGTGGGAGCGGCGGGGGGATAGGAGTGGAGGTCTTCTGTAACCCGGCCTGGGCGGGGACAGGGCAGGGAACCCCCTCAGAGTCCAGGGTCGCGGCCCGGACCCGAAGCGGGAGCCCTAGAGACGCTCAGTACTCACTTCCTCTCCGAGCAGGCCGCGCCAGGCCCGGCGATGGAGTTTCCGGACCTCGGGGCTCACTGTTCCGAGCCGAGCTGTCAGCGCTTGGGTGAGGGGCGGAGCGCGCGGGGGCGGGGCCGAAAGGGATTTGAACTGCAGGTGGGCGCAAGGTGGGCGCGGGGCTGGCAATGCCTGGGAAGGACGGGGCTCGAAGTTGGGTGCGGTGGCTAAGGAGGCGTGGCTAAGGAGATAGTGCGCTAAGGAAGGGGTGCAGTTTGTTACAAATAGAGTAGGGCTGTAAGGAATGCGTTTCCTTTCCCCGGAGCGATGGGGAAGGACCCGAGGTCCCGCTGGACCTGTAACCGAACCCACTCCCTGCAGATTTTCTGCCACTCAAGTGTGACGCCTGCTCGGGCATCTTCTGCGCAGACCATGTGGCCTACGCCCAGCATCAGTGTGGATCTGCTTACCAAAAGGTGAGGGGGTGGTGCTGAGGGGTCACTGGGGGAGAGGAGAGGATGTATGCAGACTCCGGGAAGCACCCTGCTTCGCTTTCCCTCTCCTTGTCTTTCTGAGATTCATTGCCCAAGAGCCTTGTGCTTGCTTGTGCATTTGTGGGGGACATATCTAGGATCTGGGAGATTCTCTCAGGACCAGAGATTTGGTTGGACTGGGAGTGGGCTTAGAACTGATCCCTGCTCTTTGTCCTTAGGATATACAGGTGCCAGTGTGCCCACTCTGTAATGTGCCTGTGCCTGTGGCCAGAGGGGAACCCCCTGACCGTGCTGTGGGGGAGCACATTGACAGAGACTGTCGCTCTGATCCCGCACAGCAAAAAAGGAAGGTAAGCGATGGAGGGGTAGCCACGACCAGACCAAGCTGGGCCTGTAGATTCGTGGGAACCTGAAAGCTGCTGTTATGGGATTGCGGAAAAAGGTCAGAGTCTCAGCCAAGACGAACCTTCCCACTCCACCTCAGATCTTCACCAATAAGTGTGAACGCTCTGGCTGCCGACAGCGGGAAATGATGAAACTGACCTGTGATCGCTGTGGCCGAAACTTCTGCATCAAGCACCGTCACCCACTGGACCATGATTGCTCTAGGGAGGGGCATCCTACCAGCCGGGCAGGGTAATTGAAACTAAGTCTTCTATTTGCCTTTGGGACAATTTCGTCCTTTTGAAATTGACTTAGCCCCTATCATTACAAGTTTGGCTTTGGCTAAGGGAGTCTTTCAGCTTCCTTTTCAAGCCCATATTTGCCAGTTCTGATATAGAGCCCAGGATGTTCTCCCAGACTCTTTGGAGGGAACTCCCCTCTTGATTTCTTGGGTGGCTAGGTAAGGCCTAGGGGGGAGCATGTGAGCTGATTTATGTTTGGAGGCATGCTAAAGAGTGTCTCTTCCCTGTAGACTTGCCGCCACCTCCAGAGCACAAGGTCTGGCTTCTTCTACAAGCACCGTCCCCAGCCCAAGTCAGACCTTGGCTTCATCTACCTCTCCCAGCAGGTAGGCCTGCCCATTTCTCCTCTTCCTTTTTTTTTCCTTCACACCTCTCACCTCAACCTCTTGAATGTCTGCCATAGAGCCACAACGCATTCTCCATCGCCGACGGCCCCTCCAGTGATTGCTTTACAGAACGGCTTGGTGAGCTGGGGAGAGGTTGGATGGACAGACGCAAACCCACAGAGTAAAGTCAACAGCAACTGGTCTTCTCTTTCCTCTTGCAGAGTGAGGATGAGGCTCTGCAACGAGCCCTGGAACTGTCGCTGGCAGAGACCAAGTCCCAGGTCCCTAGGTACCTACTCCTGGTGAAAAGGGGAAGGTGGGTGGTGGGCAAGGCCTCGGTTTGGAGGGACTGGGGACCACTCTGACCTGATGTAGGATAAGGAACTTGGGCTTACATTTAAGCTTATTAACTATATAACATTTGACAAGTTATTTAATCTATTAGAGCTTTAATGTCCTCCATAAAATGGGGACGGTACTAATACTAATCATCTACCTGGTAGCGTTGCTGTGAAGATTGAGATAATATCCAGAAGTGCTCAGCAAAGTGATGCCTAGCACAGATCAGCTGCTCATATTTTAGATATTAATGTCATCCAACTTAAGCTCCTCCTCCCTCAGTTCTCAGGAGGAAGAAGACTTAGCCTTAGCACAAGCACTGTCAGCCAGTGAGGCCGAATACCAACAGCAGCAGGTATGACAAGGGTGGCATAAAGATAGGGTCCTGCTGCAGGGAGGGAGGAAGAGGTCGTTTCTTACTTGGTTTCTTCCAAATGGTGGAGAATTTGGAATAGTGGTTATGCTTTTGTTTTCAGTATGACTCCAGACCATGATGAACTACTCTGAAGGGCTGTCCCCTCGTTTCCTTGACATCGTGCCCTGTCTCCCTTTCCCCCTCCTTGCTCCAGGCCCAGAGCCGCAGCTTGAAGCCGTCTACCTGCAGCCTGTGCTAGGGCCCTGGGCTTGGGGAGGGAGGATCAACTGAGGAGGACTATGGCCTCACACCTGTAGGGTCCACAGGGAGAGGAGGCCCTGAGCAGCCTGGAGTGGAGAGACAGGCAGGAGTGACGCGGAGGCTGCCTCCACGAGCATCAGGAGAAACAGCCTGTGGAGATGAGCTTACAGGAGGCCCTGTGAGGCTCTCCAGTTGCAAGGGAGAGAGTGGCTCTGAACTGTGCCCTGGCTGGCCCCTGGGTGGATGCTGGCCAGGTCCTCAGCCCCCTTCATCATGTCTTCCCCCCTCACACCAGGGCTGCCCCCATGTGCAGTGGGCAGGGAGGAGCCTGGGAGGAATAAAGGATCTTGGCAATCAATAAAGCATTCAGGTCTGTGCGTTTCTTTCCCTTCTCCACGCAGAATCAGAAGGGTCTTGTCAGGAATGCTCACTTGACCTCAGGTAGAGGCCCACTACAATACCCCACTGCCACAAAGCCACAGTAGTCACAGCACAGTCTACACTTTTATTTATCTGAAGAGGGCTTTTCCTGACAAGGCCCCTTTCCCTCACTCTGGCTAGCACCATGCCTCAAGACCAGGATGAAATATGGCAGGGAAAGGGATCCATGTTATTTCCTTCCAAGCTAACAGCGAAGTGGCCACAACTTTTGTCACCGTGCCATGGTCTGGGGCTTGGTGTCTTCTGAGACTTCTTCCTGTCCCTGCTGCTGCAGCTGCCACATATCAGCATATACCCCGCCTCGGGATAGCAGAGCCTCATGCCTGGGGTAGGGAGGAAAGCGTAAGCCCCAAACATCAGTTTTATCTTAAGGGTCTTCATTACCAGCCAAGAAGGGGGACAAAAGGGATGGGTAAGGGAGATAACCTCTAGAAACCCCTGGGACTTCATAACCTTCTCCTGGAGCTCCAACAGGGAACTTGCCCTACTCATCCCCCAGGGTCCCTTACCGTCCTCTCTCCACGATGCAGCCATCCTTGATGACGAGAATCTGGTCGGCATTGACCACAGTTGAGAGCCTGAGAAGTCACACACCGGTTACCCACCACACCACCAAAAGCAGGCCCACTCAGCTCTGCTTCGGAGCGGTGGTCCTGTACCTGTGTGCCACGACGATAGTGGTGCGGTTGGCACAGACTTTGGCTAGAGAGGCCTGGATGGCCCTCTCATTCGACGTATCCAGCGCTGATGTTGCCTAAAGAGAGGGTCGGGGTTAAATTGCCCTGCTAACCAAAACCCCCAATGGAAGGAGAATGCAGGTGGTCACTGGGCCTCAGGAATAAAAAGAAACTTGTTGGGCTTTGAGAACTGTTTAAGGTGTGCTGTGAAACCCAGATACATGTTCTGTCCTGGGTGGGAACCAGGTCCAACAGGAGTGGTTCAGGCAGCAGGCAGGGGAGGAGGAGGGGAAGGCTGCCGAGGGCCCTCACCTCGTCCAGCAGAATGATGTCAGGAGCCTTGAGGATGGTGCGAGCGATGGCAACGCGCTGCTTCTCCCCACCACTCAGCTTCAGGCCCCTCTCGCCCACCTGAGTCTCGTACCCTGTGGATATCCCCCACCTCCCTCAAGTTACATGTAATAAATTTGGTTTCTGTGACCAGATGAACAAGAAGGGAATGAAACAGGACTACATTGGGTGAGGCTGGGGTCTCTATGCAGGGGACCGTCACCTTCAGGGAAAGTCAGGATGGAATCATGGATGCCTGCAGCCTTAGCAGCGACCTCCACCTCATCACTGCTGGCTGTGATGCAGCCATAGCGGATGTTGTTGGCGATGGTGTCATTGAAGAGGACAGTGTCCTGGGGCACAACTCCAATGTGAGACCGAAGAGAGATCTGGGTCACCTGGGGCCAAAAGACCATATGCTCATCCCTGTGGGACTTCCCCAGGCCTACGAAGCAGGATGGGCAGGTGGGAGGCACGTGGGATGAGAAGCCCTGTGTAAAAGTCCTGCCATTGCCACCCCACTCCCAGTGTGGGCAAATCACTCATCCATCCTGAGTCTGTTTCACCATCTGTGAAAAGAAAATATACTTCCTCTACCTGCTTCATTGGATTGCTGCGGAAGATCTTTGTACCTGGCAGGGGACCACAGAAATCATTCTCACGAATGCTTATGGGCTGGAAAGGCTGGGATTTCCTGTCCCACCTTTTTGCAGAGGTGATATCTTCTACTCTCTCTGGACGCCCAGCACTTGCCATCCTTCCCCCCAACCCACAGACTCCTAAATCCTAGTCTTCCAAACTCCCTTACCTGGGAAATGTCCTGCCCATCTATTCGGATGCAGCCAGAGCTGATGTCATAGAAACGAAACAGCAGGCGCAAAATTGTGCTCTTCCCAGCCCCAGACGGGCCTACCTGGTGCATTGGAAAACAGAGGGAAAACATTCTCAGGCCCACTGGCTTTTCAGGCTCCCTCTCCAAGAGGCCACTGATGTCCATGGAGGCTGCCACATTCAGTCCTGTGGCTTGTCACCATGGAGCTCTGATTCCCCAGCCTGTGGAATGAGGAAAGCTCAAGGGGTCTGGGTGTCCTCTCACCAGGGCCAGAATCTGTCCAGGCATCACAGTGAAGGACACGTCCTGTAGAGTCTCCCGCCTAGAAGGCAGGGCAGGGCATGGTCAGCAGGTGTGCTGCATGCCCCATGCCCCTTTCCATCACCAAAGCTACTACTGGACCCTGTCCCATCCCTGCCCAGGCTCTCTTCCCCACTAGGAGAGGGCTGAAGTCCAGGGATTCACAGCAGGAGAGAGACAGGAAGACAGTTACAAATGAACAATGGGCAAGGACAGAGGCAAGTGGGGAGGGGCTCACCCATCAGCATAGCTGAAGTGCACATTCTCAAACTCAATCTGGCCCCTCTGAAAGCGAAGGGGCCCTGCTCCAGGAAGGTCCTTCACCTGGGAGGGTGCCACCGAGTGTCACCACTACAGGCCGGGTGTTCTCGAGACAGAAGAATCAGGCCCCCTGTTCCCCAAGCACTGCTCCTCTCACCACTCACCTCTGCCTCCTCTTTCAGCAGGTCAAACATGTTCTCCATGTCGATGAAGTTGGTCTGGATCATCCTGAGAGAAGGGTGGTGGTTGGGGCCCCTTGGAGAAGCTGGGGAAATATCAATGCACCCTGAAGAGGTGAGGGTCAGGGATCTGATTACCTATAGTAGGTGCCAAACCAGTTGAGGGGCATGTACAGCTGGATGATGTAAGTGCCAAAGAGCACGAAATCCCCGACCTGTGGAGACCCAGGGAATAGGATGGCATCACCCACCGGAGGCTGCAGGCTGCTCTCGTCACCCTGCCTACTTCCCACCCAGGAGCCTGGTGGCGCCTACACTTAGATCCTGAGCCCCTGCTTCCCTGTCCCTGGCACAATCCCCAGCCTCTCTCATGATTCTGCCTCACCTGCAGCTTCTGCTCACTGACAAAGTAAGCACAGAGCAGGGAGCCAGCGAGGAGCCCGAGTCCAATCACCAGATTCTGGGTCTGATTTAGTACCACGAGTGAAGCATTTGACTTCCACTCCAAATCCTGAGAGCAGTATGAAGGAGGGAGAGATGTCACATACACACTGACCGTCACCAAGTCCAAATCTGGGTCCAGGGATCTCCAATCTCACAATCCAAATTTTACTCCTCCCAGCCCGGCAATTCTGCAAGGCCAGGTCCTCGCTCTCAGCAGGCCTCAACCTGGCATCCTCACCTGATATTTGATGATGGCCTCTCGATAGCATTCCGCTTCATAACGCTCTGCGTTGTAATACTTTACCTGATGAACGTAAACCACCACAGTTCAGCATGGGCATAGCACTTGCGCCAGGATCTTTCCCTCCAGTCTCCCAGTCCCTCCTTCCCAATTTCAAACACCACACCCCACATACCCCCAGCTCTGGGGCTCAGAAAACCAGTATCAGCCCAAGTGGTCCCCAGTCACGCTCCTCCGAGATCTCCCTGCCTCACACCACTACCTCCAAGGCCTTCATTACCGTCTCAAAGTTTATCAGAGAGTCCACTGCTCGTGCCTGGGTAGCGTTCTCCTGGGTGTTCATCGCACGGCGAAACTTAGTTCTCCACTCAGTGACTACAATGGTCAGGGCTGGACAGTGACCGGGAAGGTGGGGGAGGGAGGGAGAAGAGATCAAGACCTCTTTTCAAACAACAGGGACCCAGTGTAGGAATCTGCTACCTGTGATACAGCATGGTGGCTCAGATTCCAGAGGGAGAGCTTTAAGCTCCCTGAGAGAAGAATCTAGGCCCAAGACATCTCTGCAGCCTGCACAATGGCTCACATGTGAAAATGGTTTCAGTAAACCAATGTAAGCAAACTGCACCTTGTTATATAAATGAGGTTTCTCTTTGATCTAATGTACCCAAGATGCCCTTCCCAGCTCTGCAACCAAGCTGAACTAAAGCTCAGTACGCAGAGGAGGAGGCCCACCCACCATGTCACCCCACGTAAGGGCAGAGCTCATGCCTGAGGGGTCCCTGGCGAGTCCAGGGAGATGTTTTCACCAAGCAGCACTCACTGAGGTAGAGGGTCATGCACAAGAACACAATGAGGCCAAACCAGGCGTTGAAGAACATGCTGAAGTAGATGATGCCAATGACGATGTCGGCCAGTGTGGGGAAGACGCTGAACACCAGGTAGCTAGGAGGGTCAGTTAAGCGACAGTGGACTCAGCTCAGCAACTCTCTCTCTAGGAGTTTCAGTACAGTGTTTTGTTTTCAACAGTTAGACAAAAATCATTTTAAATGTCCCTCAAGGGGGGGATGGCTAGACAAACCACAGCCCACCCAAATGACAGAATTTTCTATACCAATTATAATAAATAAATCTTCACACAGGGATGATAAACTAGCCCTGTAATGTTTCGTTAAGAAAGCAACTCTAAGAACGAAACCTATCTTACGACACCATGCGTTTTAAGAAAAACCTCCAGAGTATGGTCCCCAGACACCCTTTTAGCTCAGTGGTGAAGTCCCTTCTGAGGTTCACCATTCAGCCGGGAAGTGGACAGCCCCATAAAACCAAATGGGACTAATGAGGCACAGCAGTCCAGGGACAAGGACTAGAAGGCAGAAGGGGACAGGAAAGTTGGTGATAGGGAACCCACGGTTGAGTAAGGATAGTGTTGATGTGTTGTGAGGTTGTTAACCATTGTCGTAGGGCAACATGTGTACTGTTTAATGAGAAACTATTTTGTTCTGTAAACCTTCATCTAAAGTGAGAATAGCAGCACAATTGGAAGAGTGTAGTTGATACCACTGAACTGTGCATGTAGAAATTTTTGAAATGGTGCATCTTTGGCTATGTATAGTTTCACCAAAAAAAAAAAAAAAAAAAAGGTCAAGAAGGGAGAGGGTTGACATGTCGTGGGGTTGTTAACCAATGTCATAAAACAATATGTGTACTACTGTTTCATGAGAAATTATTTGTTCTGTAAACTTTCACCTGAAGTACAATAAAAAAATATATATATACAAAAAAAGAAAAACCTCCATAATACTACAGTAGTTCGGTGTGTCTGTAAATATACGTAAAAGCACAAAAAATGCAGAACTCAACATACTAAACTGAGAGATAACCTCTGGGGGCGAGTGAAATTCAAGAGGTTTGCTTTCTGTCCACGTTGAGTCGTTATGAGCATATTTGTGTATTAATCCTATAAAGGAACAAACAGGGGGAGAGGCAGCTTCTCAGGCTGGGTCTGTTCCCCTTCTGACAGTCCCTCAGTTCCTAACCCCTGCCAGGCCCCCTTCCCACTGCCCTGGCACCTGAGCAGCCCTGTGACACTGGATGTGCCCCGGTCCACGATCCGTAGCACCTCCCCAGTGCGGCGTCCCAGGTGCCAGCGCAGTGAGAGCTCATGCAGGTGGGAGAAGAGGCGCAGCTCCACCCTTCGCGAGGTGAACTGCTGTACGCGGATCCAGAGGAACGTGCGCAGGTTGCTCACGAAGCCTGCAGGGAGCCAGGGGAGGCCTCAGAGGGGCTTGGGACGCAGTGAAATCAGCCCAGCACCAGGAGGAGAGAGGTTTTTGAGAGCACAAAGGGGCCTGTCAGGGGACCAGGGGAGGTGCTCAGCAGAAGCATGGTAAGGAGGGCATGCCTATGGGAGGAGGGGGCCAGTACCACCCAAGGTGGGCGCAGAGTCCTCCTCATACCTGTACTGCCAGTGCCACCCCCCTGAAGGAACTTGAGAAAGACATAGGTGGTAACAGTCCGGAGCAGGGAGCTCCAAGGCGCCTTCTCGGTCAGCAAGTTCACTGGGGAGGAAACGAGTCAGAGCTCGCTATGGCACCTAGGATTCTTCAGGCAAAACTGCCCCAGGCCCCAGTCACAGCCTCTTCCTCACCACCCAGCTCCCACCCAGCTCTGTCCCACCTCCCTAGGTTAGGGCCACCCCACCCACCAGGCCAATGAAGGACCAGTGTGCTGAGCTGGCACCCCTTCCCAGGAACTCCCCCTCACCAATGTCCCTATAGAGAATGGGGACCAAAACATTCAGTCCCCGCTCTAGTCCCATGAGCCCCAGGCAGATGAGCACAACCAACTGCAACACTGGACTCCCCCGAGGCCACAGGTAGCCACTCAGTAGGCGGAGCTTCCTGCCCAGGTCTCTCCAGGTAGACCGCGGTGCCTCCTCTGCTGACCTAACCTAGGATAGTGAAACACACAGAGGAGGAAAGCAGTATAGCCAGAAATCAAAGAAACCCTCTAGAGAAGAATGTGTGTGATCATGGCTCCCAAGTATCTTAGACTCACAAGTGATCCCAGATGGGGTCAGAGAGACTAACAGGTCACAAACTGAGATTTAGGGTAGAACGAGTTCACTGTGGCAGAAAGGAATCTTGGTAGGGAATGAAATTAAGATAGACCCCAGGGTTCAGAAATAGAGCTATACCTGGCTCCTCTCTACATCTCCATCCTCTCCGTTGACCTGCAAGGTGTAGGACTGGGGACGAAGTCCAGGGGCCCAGAGCCCCAGGACAAATAGCCCTCCAGAGACCACATACCGCAGCACCCACAGGCTAAACTGGACCTAGAATGCAACACATGCGAGGAGGGTACCAATGAGGGCCAACATTCCATTATATTACTACTTACAGAGCTGGGGACTGGTATGGGGACACGCCCAGGTCCTCCCCAGGGGCCCAGCACTTAACAGGCTTAAAAAAACAAAAGAAAAAACCACCAGTGACTCAGCACAGGCACGCCCCACCAGCTGGCTATCAGCGCCCAGGCGACACCAGCCCCTCCCCTCTTTTTTTCCTTAAAGGCGTCCCAAAGCACGGAACCAGTATTACTGGACATGCCAGTGCAGTCTTTCTTCTCAAATCCAGCCACCGGTGCTTCTTCCTCTCCCACCAGGTCCCTCACCTGCTGGCCCACGTCCGTCCTCGCCCACCACCACTGTGGGCTGTTCCAGGACACCAGGGCCAAGTTCTCAGCTGCAAACGCCACAGTCCAGAGGAGCAGGAGTCCTGGGCTGTGCCTCAGCTTCATCCAGACGCCCATCGCCAGCCTCTGCCGTGCCTGGCTCCGTTCCACTATGAGTAGCCCCAAGCCACAGGCGCTGGCCAGAGTCCCCAATACGGAGGCAAGCAGTAGATAGCCCGGCAGCGGGGCCCCCCGGGCGGTGCCCACCCAGGCGGCTAGTCCGGCCAGGGGCAGCGCCACCTGAAGTGAGGCCAGAATGAGCTGCAGCCCGTAGGCAGCGACGCAAGGGCCGGCCCCCCAAAACAGCGCGTCGGCGCCAGCGGACCGCTCCCGACGCTTGCAGGGAAAGGCCAGCAGCAAGGCCAGAGCCCCCAGGGCAATCAGGGCCGAGGGCACGAGCGTGAAGAAGAAGCAAGGACTCAGGCCGTTCTGCGCCCAGGCCGGACCCACGGGCCCTTCGGCCTCGCAGTAGTTGCCCACAGTCACCATGGTAATAGGTGGCCGCCGGCCGAGGAGGCCGGGCCTAAGAGATGGGAGAACGAGACTCGCCGTTCGGGGCGGGGTAGAGCGAGGCGGGGCACGGGAGCCAAGGTGTCTAGGATCATTGAGCCGCCGAACGCCAGACCTCAGGGTCGCGGGGACGGACGCACGTGGACCCAGCCACACCGCCCACTCGCTTCGCGCAGGCGCCGCCGACACGCACTCACGCAGGGCACGTACGCCGTCTCCGCCCTTCCGCCCCTCCCACGCTCGCGGCCCGGGACCCTGCGCCCAAGCACACGCAGATAGGAATGCTCAGCCTCGGCGTCCAACTGGGGCGGCTCTATACGGCGACAGCCCCGCCCACCAGGCCCGCCCCCAGCCCCGATCCAGGGTCTCCATTGGTCGGATGTTTCCGAAGGGGCGGGAGAACGCTTTACACGCGAGGGAAGCAAAACAAAGGGTTTGAGTCGGGTTGGTCACGTGGGCAGGGCGGGAAATCTGACCGCATGTCCGGCTGGAGCGTGGGCCAGAAACGGCCCTCCGTCAGTCCAATGACAGCATGACCCTACCTCCTTCCAGAGCCCTAGGCACCTGGGAGATCACAAGCACCCCACTCCTCTTCTCCCCAGAATCTTTTCCGCGTGAGACAACAAGCCGAGACCTGGTCAAAGTCCCTTCTTTATTAAGGTTTATCAAGCTGTACACGGTCCCCGCCCCGTTCCACTGTGAGTTCGGGCAGCTCAGCAGACCAGAGCTGAGGGAGGGGTGGGGCAGAGGGCAGGGACTGAGTCCCAGCATGCAATGCGGCAGCCCAAAGCCTAGGCCGAGGCCTCCTGTCGCCCCTTACCCACCTCTAGGGGGCAGCGGGATGCAGGCCACAGCTCTCTTTGCTGGGAGGTAAGGGCAGCCAGGGGCACTCCAGCCCTGATCGTCCTAAGTGCAGGCGGCGGGGGTTGGGGTGGGGGTACAATAAGCAGCAATGGGGGCCTAACAAGGCCTCAGCCTCCTAGGGGCCCATCCTAAAAGTTGGAGGGGGCAGCAAAGAATTTCGATCCTGCTCCTGTGATTTAGAAACCTTCCCTCTTAGTGTCAAAAGGTAGGGTGAGGGGAGCTGGGAGCTAGGACATCCACCCCAACACAAAGCAAAAGCCGAACAGAAGGGGCAAGCGAACAGAAGGGGAGCAAGTGGCACACACGTGCCAGTGATGTGCGGAAGCGGGAGAGGTGAGCAGGCTGCAGCACTGGGAGAGTACTGAGGTGAGGTAAGGGCCACAGCCTGAGCTGTTCATCTACGCAGGGCTTGGGCGGCACTGGGTTTGAGGGCCCAGGCCCAACCACCCCACTCCAGTTGGCACAGGTTCTCCCTGCTTGGCAGCTTCTGTGGTGGGCAACCTTATGGAGAACTTGCAGGGGTGGGTGCAAAAGTGGCAGTACTGGGGCTGGGCTGGGGACCAGTTTCTAGCACCACACTCTGAGCCAAGGAGGGGCACGGGAATGAGGCTAGAGTCCTGTGTGCCCCTAGTTCCTGGGCCCCAAATTCCTCTCCTGGGGCTGTGGCAAGCCCAGTGTTGGCACCTCCCTTGGCCAGGCACGGACACACAAACACCACACACGTGGAGCCAGGCAACACTCAGAGGAGCCCTCCCATGGCGGGCAGATGGGACAGCAGGCCACTGGTGGCCTCCATCCTGGGGCGTAGGGACCCTCCTCAGGCTTGTCTACACCTGTGGAGAGAAGAGAGTTGGTAGTGGTGATAGTTTTCGACTGTCTGATCACCAACATAGAAGCCTGAGGATAAGGGAAGAGGAGAGCTTGATTTTGGAAAGGGAAGGGAAGGGAAGGAAAACTCCAGCTCTGGACTCCACAGCAGCTGGGAGAAGAGAGGAGTGTGTCTAGGAGAGGGACAGTGTAGTATCTCCACACTGGAGGCCCGTCCTCCTTCACACGAGAAGCTTCTGCCTCAGCCTGGCAGTTACTAGTTCTAGCAGTTTCTTGGGCCCTGGAGCCCTTACCTTATGCACCTGAGGGGGAAGCTCATCCTCCGAGCCCTCCTCAGGCACGGGCTCTGGATGCCTTGATGCTGACTGACCATCTTCAGCCCATCCTCCAAGGGGCAGCCGGGAGAAGTGAGAGGAAGCCCGGGGCACTGTGCCAGGATCTACAGAAGCAAGCAAGCAGACTCTTAGGACAAACGCAGACAAACAGCAATAAGAGGGGTTTTGGGGCTGCTGGGTGTGGGGGGAGCTAGTCCCCTTGGGCCTGGTCCCTCTGACCTCTTTCCACCCCTAGAGAGGCCCTGGAAGAGCTGTCCTTCCCTGCAGATTGTCTCCTCCTGTACCCCCACTGAATACCTGTGATGCCCCCGTAGCGCCTCTGGAAGCCCCCCTGCAGGGCGGTGGTCTCAGGTGCTCCAGGCCGAGGTGTAGCACAGGGATAGCTGGCAGACCTGGGGATAGGTTGGGGAGCCCGGGCGCCCTCTCCCCCATCTTCAGGGGCACTCTCCCCACTCTCGTCACTCTCTCGGCGGTGCCACACATGCCGCTCAGGTTCCGCCTGAGCCTGCTGCTTGTGGAGCTGGAGAAGTTGGGGGCTCATTAGTAGGGAACAGAAAGATGTCTGTCTGAAACAACTGCCCCCCACCATGGTGCCGGCCAGTTTCCACTTACACCCTGTCACCTGCAATCCCTGTCCCAGACCATGTGTCATATTAATAACGTGTAGCATATGCATGATGCTTTACTGGTTAGGTTCTCAGCAGATCCCTGGAAGAAGCCTGTGGGTAGGTTGTGATGGCCCTCATATTTACCTAGTCATTTGACTCAAGAACAAATTGCTTGAGGGTCTAAGTGCCAGGCACTCTTCTAGGTGCTGGGGATACAGCAGTGAACAAAACGTCCCTGTGGGGTTTATATACTGGTAGTGGTGGTGGCAATAGGAGATAGACAATAAACAAATCAGGAGCAGATACAGTATGTCAGGTGGTGCTAAATGCTATAGAGAAAAACAGAGTGGGAAGATTTGAGGGGGTGGGCAAGGGAGGCTTTTACTCAGAGTGGTCAGAAAAGGTCTCACTGAAAAGGTAACAGCAGAAACTGAATAAGGAGAAGGAAGGAATCATATGGCTGTCTCAGGGAAGAGTAGTCTAGGCAAGGGAAACTACAAGTATGTAAAGACCCTAGAAAGAGAGTAAGCTTAGCTAAGAAGAGTATCAAGAGGGTGTATGTGAGAAGGCAGATTACACAGCAGGTAAATAGCAAAGGAGGAATCTGAATCCAGGTCTTGCTTCTTCAGTTCTCAAACCCTCTAAACTATTTTCAGCTGCCACCTGGGTTCTGTGGCCCTGCACCTTCCCGCCCACTCACCTGGTGCATATAGAGGGCGTGCAGGCTCATCTCGGTGGACGCATATTCTGACAGCACCAGGCTCTGCAGCTGTCCTTCCCACACACTGCTCCCGGAGCTGGCTGTCCTGGCATCCACCCTGTCCCTCCCAGCAGACAGATAGCAGTCATCAACGTTTCTGAGACCTATACAAGTCGCTGGGGGCTCCTGCTATGGCCTCCCGTCTTGGCCCACCTTTACTCACCCAGAGCCTGTCATGGTGCTGGGAGCCCGGCCCGTGGGAGCCTGACCAGGCTGCAGAGGGGAGAAGGAACGCAGGGCAGAGGCAACTTCAGCCCTGTGCCGGGAGGCCTGCAGGTCTCTGGGCAGTGGCAGGCCCCGGCAGGATGAGCCGGCTACCACATTTGCAATGAGGCTCAATGGCTATGAAAGAAAGGGGCAGGTAGAATTCTCAGGGCAGGAGCAAGGCCTCTAGCTCCCCTAGTATTCTGCACCTTAGGACACAATGGTACGGCCAGAACAGACAGACGGAAACTGACAGGGTAGGCCCTTCCACCCTGAACCCGGTTCTTAACTCCCAGCTCCTAGCAGCACCTCCACCCATCATCTCCCAGTCCCCAGGAACATACCTCAGACTCAGATTGTAAGGACTGGATGGATGTAAAGAGGGCATTTTCAGGGAGCAGACCCCCTTGGGCAAGGCTAGCAGCTGCTCCATCCCGCTGAACCTGTTCCTTGAGGAAGCCCAGGAAGGCCGTGCTCTCACGCGGTGGTTGCCAGCCAGGGTTAGTGATGGCAAAGTGCATGAGCGACAGCTCTGTCTTCCCATCCTCAGCTTGCTGGTACACTGAGGCCTCTGTCTGCCCACCAGACAGCCACTGCACAGGGGAGCAACAGTGAGCAGAACTGTGGCCTGTCCTCTCACAGGGACCCTTGCTGTACCTCTCCTGCTGGGGTGGGGGGCTTGCCTCTGGAGGACAGAGACTGCAGTGCGTGGTCATATCTTGTCTAGGGGGCCCAGTACCCATCCCAGGAGTAGCCCCATGCAGGGACAGTTGCTTCGGTTGAACAATTGCTAACGGGTGCTTGGCCAAGGGTGCAAGGCGAGGGCTAAAATCCAGCCCAGGCTCCTGTTTACAAAGTAGTGTGTGCCCTGGTACAGGCTGCTTTTTTGTGATTTGTTGGCTCAGAGAGAGTACCTTTTGGCAGTTTCCCAAAGACACTGTACATGTCAGCACTGTCCCTGGCCACCGGGACCCCTCCTCCCCAGTACCTGGGGATGCCCGTGCTGGCGAACATCCATCTGAGCAAAGGAGCAGGTATCTCCAACGCCAACAACCTCCACAGTGAAATTGCGGAAGAAGTCTATAATCTCCAGGGCCCGTGGGCGGAGGCAGAAGATGAGGATGAGGGGTGTAACAATGGGGCTCAGCAACTCCTCCAAGATGAACACCTGAAAGAGATGGGACCAAGGTCACAAAAGAGCAGGCAAGGCGCCCAGCCCTCCCCACCAAGCTAGCAGGCCCTAACTCCATCTCCACTCACTGCCTTGTACTGGAAGAGCTGGGCAAACTCGTCCCGGGTCTGCGAGCGGTGGGCATTACCCTGCCAGTGGTCAGGCATGTAGTGGATGTGAGCGAGGATCACGCGGAGCAGCTGCTCAGGGCAGAATACCAAGTGCTGGTCCGGGATGAAGGACCTACAGGGAGAGGGTCATGGTGAGATGGGAGCCCTGCCTGGGAACACTAGTCTGCTTGCTCCCGCCTGTTGCCCGGGCCCACCTGCACACGGTCACGGTGACCCCCAGGAGTGTGACGGTGGTGAGGACGTGCTCCACAGCCAACACATCTTCATCGTAGATGGTGAGGGCAATGAGAACGGCCAAGATGGAGCCAGCGAAGAAGGCACCATTCTTGGCCAGCAATGTCAGCAGAGGTGACAAGAAGCAATTCATGTACTTGGAGGCGGGTTTGTAGCCGCGGTTGAGGCGGGACTGCAGCTCATGCTCCAGCTCGTTGAAGTGGCGGAGGTAGCAGCGGCCATAGAGTGACCAGCAGCGGGCTCCCAGGGCCCCAGGCTCCCGCTTCAGCACCTCAGCGTAGCTGAAGAAGGCATAGAGGATTTGCCAGATGAGAATGAGGGGGCACAGCAGGAAGTTGGCGATGCCAATCCACAAGATGCGGTTGCTGAGGCGCTGGGCCAGCTCTAGCCGTTGCCCCCCACGTTTGTACTCAGCCTTGAGGCTCCATTCATTGAGAAACAGAGAGCCAGGTCCCCAGAAGAGGATCAGCTCGAAGTTGTACTTGAGACCACGGGTGAAGAAGACGGCCTCCCCAAGGCCAGGCAGGCGGAAGCGCAGAGGAAGGAGGGATTTATTAACCAGTGCCACCATGTAGTTCTGGAAGCGGAGGATGCGGTGGTAGATGTCCAGCTCCGTCAGTTCACGCTTATGGATGCAGATCTGGTGCTCTTTCTGGGTCTGCACAATCCGGGCCTGCACTTCCTGCCACGTGCAGTACGGGAGGGCAGACTGTGGGGTGGAGCAGGGAGGGGGGAGGCAAGGTATGGAAGGTGGGGTTGCTGCTCAGCCCCTTAAACTCTGTTAGATGTGATGCTCGGGGTCGTGCGCTTAGCTGAGTGGAGTCAAAGCAAATGCACCCTGACCTGCCAATGAAGGATGAAGACCCCTGATGCCCAGGAATACATCCCACTCTTCCCAAGCTGCAGAAGACATCCTAAGCTGTTGTGCTAACTGCCCAACTCCCCAGTCTTACCATAGGGATGCGCAGAGCATGCAGGTAGAAGGAGTGAATCTCCCAGTAGCAGCAAATGTTATAGATGAACTTGATAAGCCGGTGGATCCAGAAGACACCAGCGATCACCAGGATGGTGATAAGGGAGCCATTTTCCTGAATCCTGGTAAGGGGAGAGAAGGGATGGAGGGTGGGCCTTAAGATGTCTTGGCAGTCATGCTACTGTCCCAAAGGATTCTGCTAGGCTGAGCCTGGGTCTGTGCTGGGGTATGAGTAGCTGCCTCATACTCCACTCCATTTCTCACCTGCTAGAGCACTACAGACTCTGATGCTCTTTGACCTGTAAGCTTTACCTGGCACTACAGACTTGGGCAGGCAGAAAGGCGTCTGGCAGAGTGACCTTGACAGGCTCGGTAGGGTGAAGACTGTGGTTCACCATCTTGTTGGCAAATAGGATGTCGTAGTCCACACAGCTGACCAGGAAGGTGGTGAAGGCAACCACAAAGAGGAACTGCCTGGGGAGTTGGGGAGGCACCAGTGAATAATGTGGGAAAAGAGAAGAGTCTAGAAGCAGCAGGACCATACTAGAGGTCAGCCTCAGGGGAGATGGGAAGGGCTGAAGAACCCCCAATGGGCCCTCCCTACTGCTTAGCTCCAGGGGACCTTCTCAGGCCCAAACCAGTTTTTTTTTTTTTTTTTTTTCCCCTTCTTTCTCTTAACCTCAGGCCCTACAAAATCAGCCTGCTTTCCTCACCTCATGGTAATCTCTGCCACCACCCACTGGACTCTTTCAAAGCTCTTATGGTTGTGGTCTCTGGCCTCCCTACTTAATGATTTCCTTTTGAGATGGTAGTTAGAAATCCTTTAGGGATTTGCGCTCTTTTCTTATTGAGGGAGAACTTTCCAACCCCTGCCTCTTTGGCAATGGCACATGGCTCCTTCCTTTTAGAAGGCTTTCTGCCTAGCAGCAGACCTAAGATGCAACTGAGGCAGAATAGAAGCATTTTTCTCAATAAGTGGCTGGCATCTCTGAGACCTTCTGACTGGACCATGCCCATTCCACTGAAGCGCTAATGAACTGATCAAAGTTTGAGTTCTCTTTACAGAAGAGATAGAACTTAGAAAGCTTTCCTTAAAGGGAAGATAAGAAAGGTGAGGCTCTAAGTTTTGGTGCCATATCCAGTTCCTGAACTATAAAGGTGTGTAGAGTTTTGAGCCTGGGACTGAGTTTCATTGGCAGCTAGGGCCAGGGGGGAGTGTAAGGAAAGGAAAGACTGAGGTATAGTCCTTTGCTATCTCATCTATCCCTTCTTATACTTACATGAGCTCAAAGATCTCCCCGATGAGCATACAAGTAAAGCCATTCTTCTGGTGTAGATTATAAACGTGTAATCGTTAAGAAAAAGTAGTCGGTAGAGGCAGCAATTAAGAGCACAGACTTTGGTGTCACACACCTAAGCTTAAGTCCTGGTTCTCTGACTTTCTAGCTTTGTGACTCTGGCCAAATTACTTAACCTCCAAGCTTTTTTCCACAGTGGTATATTGCGAGTAACAAGACCTGTCTTTTAGAATTATTAGGTCTGAAATAATACGTGCAAAATATTTAACATAGAGCTGACACAGAATGAGTCATAAGACATGAATTATTATGATTATTAGCAACCCATCAAAAAGGAGAATCACCCTTAGAGAGGTTACTTATAAATTAACACCACAAAGTGCAAGGGTACATAGCTCTCAGTAAATATGGGGCATCATTATTTATAACGATCGTTGTTTCCCCACCCTCTCATCCCCCTTCTAGGGATTAGAATCAAACCCACTCCAGCTTCCCATCAGAGACCTGGCCTAGAGATGCTAAAGATCCCAAAGTTCCAACAGAGTCACAAAGGATATTCGAGAGAAGAAGAGGTCAAGATTTTCAATGTGGTGCCAAGGTGCTGTGGGCACAAAGGCAAGGATGTCAGAGCCCTGAAGGAACGTGAGCCCCTTGCTCCCTCAGTGTCCCCCCCATCCCAGGTCTGGCCATCATGTCCAAGAACTCACACTTGCTCCCCTCAGGGACATGCACCAACAGGTCCTCCTCTCCTGGGGGTGAATCGCTATAGGAGGCCTCTAGGCGTTGGTATTCAGTGTCAAACTGCGCCATCACCGCCACCCCCTGTCCACCTTATCCACCTGCCGGTGATGAGGGAGAAGAGAATCTGGTTCAAGCCCAGAGGCTGCCCGCCTGCTGGCCCTGCCTACTTGGCCAGAAGGAGTGAGAAGGAATCCTTGGGCTTGGTCTCCACTACCAGCCTCCTCAGCCCAAAGGCAGAGGAGGAGGAGTAACCCAAGGAAGGCAGCAAGCTCAGGGCTTGGGAGGCCTTAACTCTGGTCAGTCATTCCCAGAGCCTTTACTGAGTTTCTGTTTCTCCCTTGCTGGCCTGAAGCCAGACTCTGCCCTTTGAGGGGCTGTTTCACCTTCTATTCAGTGGACAGAAGGGTCCCTCCCCCTGCCCTCCTGGAGAAACCCTGGTCTCCCAAGAGACTAGTAGTTTGGAAGCACTTAGTAAAACAAAGGTTTGAGACAAGCACATGGCCCTACCAGCTCCATGGACAGTGTCCGTTCCACTCCAGCCCTCGATGCCCTGGCTCTGCAGCTGCTGGAGGAGAAGGTGTCAGGCCCCAGAGAGTGGGGAGTGGGGATAGAAAGGGACTGAACTCTCCCACCCACTCCCACCTCCCATTAAAAGGAGGCCAAGCATGGGGCAGGGAGGCTGCAGTGGGGAAGAGGTACTGTTTCAGCTTAGGACTATGAATACTTCCTCTGGCTGTACGACACGTTCGACTCAGGGTTCCAAGAAGTGACTTATTGACCTGTGGAGATTGGGTCAGTGCAGGCCTGAGGTCCAGTGGCTCCTCTGAACTATCTCCACATTGCCTCACCTCAGCTTCCAAAATTAAGCAAGCCTCTCAGGATCCAGAAAGCCCCAAGCCCAAAACCCAAGAAAAGCCTTTTCTGAAGAGGCTGTTTCTGGTCAACCCCTTTCCCTGTTTCCCTAGCACCAGACTCAGCAGACAGGCTCTCTTGGAAGGGAAATCCTCACCGGGTCAGTGGAGACCCCAGATCCTGTATGAATTTGTGCGTTCTCTGGAGCCAGACATGATCTCAGTGGCACTCGCCCAGTTAGTGCAGACCCCAGGGCCCACGGGTCTTGGCCCAGTCTGGCCCCAGTGAGATTCTCTGGATTAGGGACCGCCCTGAGTCCAGAGACGCTGATCAACCCCTCAGGGAAAGCACCACTCACCGGGTCTGGATGGACTCGGGGCCCATGGAGCCTCGGCTGGGCCTGGGCTCGGGGGCTCCTGTGGATGTTGGAGCGATCCAGCCGGGCCTACAGTTGATAGCCCGGGTGGGCAGGGTTGCCTTCCCACATCCAGCCGCCACGACCCGAGCCCCAGGGTCGCCTGGTCCCAGACCTAGAGCTCGGCTCCCAACAGCGGACAACCTCCCGCGCGGTCCCGCTGCCACAGCGCGCCCCCACCCGCGCGCCCCTGCTATCAAAACATTCTGACTGCGCGTCCCCGCCCCGCCCGCGGCGCCCCTTCCCCCGTTACCCGCCGTGAGCTCCCTTAGGGCTCCGTGGGCACCCCTGGCTCGCCCCGGTCCAGGTCCTGGGATTCCGGTTACCGGTCTAGCGTTTCACCTCAGGAACGGTGACCCGGGTGACTCCCGACACTCGCTCGGCTCGGCCGGACCATGAGCGCTAGGCCCGGCGTCTGCCAGTCACTGTCACCCGCAGCCAGCCTAGTCAATGAGCATAGGGGGTGGAGGCGCGACGGCCAATTCTCTGCTCTGAGGGCGGGACTAAAGGCTCGAGGCGGGTCTTGCACAGCCAAAGAACCAATACTGGGCTCTACGTGGGGCGGGGCCGAGGTGCGGTTGATGTTGTTTGTCCCCTTCGCTGCTTCGTAGCGACGGGACTTGTGTTAGACAGAAGTCCAGGTTTCGAACTGTAGACGTGCGTGGCGCTCGGCTCCCTGGGATATTTGGGGTAACTTGTACAGGCGGCGGCTAGTTTATGCAGTTCAGTAGATACCGGAGCTCATTGTTCGGGTAACGAGGAGCGGTCGGTTACGGAGCATCAGTGATTTTTAACTCTGTTGGACTCGATTTGGTAGCTGAATGCTCCCCCATTTCACTCTGGTGTGGTCCTAGGCTGAGGGTTTGAAAAAGCGACCTGGGTCATGTATTTACCACGGATCTAACTCCTGAGTACCGGGGTGAGGGCCGAGGTACTTCGCGGCGTAGAGGAGACAAGTCTGGTAGTCAGGAGACGCAGCAGTAGGATCTCGCTTTAGGGAGTTCTGTTCCTTTCGCCTTTCTGCTCCTGCAGCAGTTTCTAAATAATTTCTGCTCAGCCATGTCGCCCGCTTCAGCTGCAGCCCCGGCTCCTACGTCGATCTCCCTGTTTGACCTCAACGCGGATGCTCTGGTCCTTCAGGGCCTGAGCTTGGTGAGCCACGCTCCCACGGAAGCTCTGGCCCAGGCCCTGCACTGTCCAGGTATCCGGGAAGGTTTGGGGTGGACCCACGAGGAAAGTGACGGGACTGTTTGGAGCTTGTCCTTATAGGTATTCCCCAGCTCAGGAGCCCACACTGACTTCTCTTTCTGCTGGATAAAATTGATCTCTTCAGTTGATCTCAGGGTAGTTTCCACCACAGGCCCGTGAATTGTCTCCAAACAAGTCTCTTGCCTTTGCCTGTGGTTCCTCTCATTAACACCGATACCTTCAAAAATTATTTATGTATTTGGTTTTACACAATTTTAGTTGGTTTCTGGTTATGTGTTTTCTTGCACGTCTCTTTAAACTACGTGCTGTAATTGGAAATGTAAACTAAAAAACTGGCATTTGGGATGTGGTTTTTGCAGTGAAAAAGAATTTTAACCATACCAAAAGGTATTTTCTGCAGGATTCCTCTAAACTATCTCTTTGGTTCATTTAAATTCAATGTTTGATTTGTATTCATTTTACATATATCTTTTCAGGAGTATATTGTATAAGGTGATTGCTATTCCACTTGTTTCACGATTGCTGGATTATAAATTCCTTGAAGATAAGGACATGCCATCTCTTTCTTTTGTGTTCTCCTCTGCTTTGTACTGTGGATTTGGACTCCTTTTCTACCTCCAGTTATCCTCCCCATATTTAGGTTCAGGTGAGAGAGCGAGCCCAGAAAGAAAACTACTCAAGTGTCCTCCGGATATTTCAGAGAAGTTATATTGTTCAACCTGTGATCGCACCTTCCAGAACCACCAAGAGCAGGTACAGGGCTAGAGTGAGGGCTAGATGTTGGAAGTATAGCTGTAATGGTGGGTGGGGAGAGGTAGACGTTTGTCTTAAATTAATGAAGTTCTGTGCTTTGACTGAAAACCCTGGCGGCGTAGTGTTTAAGGGCTACAGCTGCTAACCAAAAGGTTGGCAGTTCGAATCCACCAGGCGCTCCTTGGAAACTGTGGGGCAGTTCCACTGTATCCTATAGGGTCACTATGAGGCGGAATTGACTCAACGGCAACAGGTTTGGCTTGGTTTTTGGTATGCTTTGACTAAGGAAGCCAGTGTTACTTGTCATACTTCCTGGAGCACCATGCCTGCTCTTGGCTACCACATTTCCACTTTCTGCCTTCCTCTTTGCTTCCTACAGAGAGAACATTATAAGCTTGACTGGCATCGGTTTAACTTAAAGCAACGTCTTAAGGAGAAGCCCCTCCTGTCTGCCCTGGACTTTGAAAAGCAGAGCTCCACAGGTGATGACTGATGGGAAACCTGAATGGGAGTAGGACACTGGGTAGAGGAAGGCTAGTTTAGAAGCTTGGGGAAAGGTCAAAGTTGGAGTATGAAACTTGTGTATCATATTGCCCACAGGAGATCTTTCCAGCATCTCAGGATCAGAAGACTCAGACTCAGCCAGTGAGGAGGACTTGCAGATAGTGGATGAGAAGGCTGAATTCGAGAAGCCTAACCAACAACGAGGCTTCCACTCCCATCAAGTTCTTTTCCAAAATGCCCAGGGCCAGTTCCTCTCTGCCTACCGCTGTATCCTAGGCCCTCGCCAGGCAAGTGACAGCACAGGTTGTATGGTCAACTCCAGCCTTTTGTACGATCTGCCTAGATTTCCCTTTAGCCCAGTCTGTTTCTCACTTCTTCCCTCTCTTCTTGTCTGGGTATAGTTATCACACTTGACAGCCGTAGTCTTGGGTTAAACTGACCTGAATCTGGGAAGGATTAAGTGTAATGGAATTAAGTTTGGGAACAGACTGATCTAGGTTTCAATTGTGGTTCTACCACTTGCTCTTGGCTACCACTACAAGCCTTAAATTTCCTCATTTGTAAAATGGAGACTGTCCTCAGGGTGATTGTATTAAATGAGATAGCACTGGCACTTGGGAGTCTTTTCAATATTGGTTTGTCGCTTTCAATGAATGCAACAGGTAGAATGTTTGTGCTTCTCCTCTTTCACCCAGGTGCCCCCAGAAGAGGCAGGACTGCTGCTACAGAACCTGCAAAGTGGAGGTCCCGGATACTGTGTGGTGCTTATGGCTACAGCTGGGCACTTTGCTGGTGCCGTTTTCCAAGGGTGAGAGGGTGCTGTGTGGGGTGAGGACGGAATGGATCCTGTTAGCCTGGGAGCACCAGCTGGTCTGTAGTATTGAATCTGTGCTGTCTACAGAAGAGAAGTGGTGGCACACAAAACCTTTCACCGCTACACTGTGCGGGCCAAGCGGGGCACAGCCCAGGGGCTTCGGGATGCCCGGGGTCGGGCTCCTCACTCTGCCGGGGCCAACTTGAGGCGCTATAATGAAGCTACACTATATAAGGTGAGTTAGACCTCCCAGATCTGGTGGTCATCTGATCCACACTTTTTTCCCCTCAGTTCAACTCAGTAAATGTTACAGTGTAAAGGTTTTTTACTCCTATATCTTTCCAGTGTTCGTCATTTCTGGGTAAACAAAGGTAGAAAAGGAATCCCCAGGGGCCTTATACTCTCATTCTTTCTCTCTCTCTGTTATCCCCTACCTCTGTGATCTATGGGTTTTTTTGGTTGGAGATTTTCAAAAGCAAGTAGAGATGTGCAGGGCTGAGTTACTCTCTCCTCTAGGAGGTTCGTGACCTGCTGGCCAGGCCAGGCTGGGCTGAGGCGCTTAGGGAGGCTGGGACCATTCTGCTGCGTGCCCCCCGCTCTGGCCGATCCTTGTTCTTTGGAGGCTGTGGGGCACCCCTGCAACGGGGGGATCCCCGACTTTGGGATATCCCCCTCGCCACCCGTAGACCCACCTTCCGAGAGCTGCAGTGTGTGCTCCATAAGCTGACCACTTTGCATGTCCATGGTGAGCCTCTGATCCAGATCCCCAGACCCCTAGATTCCTTAGACCTTCCTGTACTTTCCAGCCTCAGATTCTCATGTGTGCATCCAAAGATTTTCTAGCACTTAAACTGCAGCCCAACCACATCTTCATTGAGAAACCTGGGCTGGCTTCTCAGCTATGCTTGAGAACCATCTTTTGTTTTGTGGCAGGAGAGGACCCCCGGGAGACAGTCAGATCAGACTCACCTCAAACACACTGGAAGACAGTGAAAGAGGAGAGGAAGGAGGCTATTGAGGAAGAAAGAAGAAAGGTCCCCAGCAATGAAAATGAGGCACTTGGGAAGAATGCAGAGTCTCCCAAACAGGGTTTGAGCAACATTTGTCAATTGTCAAGTCCCTATATGGGTGTCTATCCTGAAACACAGTGGCAAATTCACTACCCAGATAACTCACCCATTTCCCTATTTACAGACGGGTCCTTCATCCCAACATACATATTTACACACACACCAGTGTCTGCTTGTAAAATGGGATATGTCATAGCAATTACTGAGACATATTAAGTAACTGTCTTCCCAAGTGTATTATCTCTTGTTCATTGATGTATCCAATCATCTTGACACAGAATAGATACTTAAATAGTCACATTGCAAGAATCTATTCTTTGCCTGTCTTACTGGATACTTTGGTTTTGGGCTAAGAGTTGCTTTCCTGGCCGCAGATCCTTGGCCTACATGACAATAACTGCTACCAGCCTTTCCTTTATTGCACACCATCCTAGGGCGAGAATTCAGGGACTTTTGTCCCTGCATATCTCCTTCTGGGCCTGTCCTCATCTGGGCTGACAGCCTCATTTCTGCATGTGATACTAATGGATTCAGCTCTTGATGTGCTACTTAATCTTAGGTGACAAAATAAAAACAATTTCATTTCAGGATCATCTAGATTATCTCTTTATATACATTTTTATGCACCTGGGGCAACCCATATCCTTCCACCCTCTGCTTATCCTTTAGATGGGTCTAACAAGTCATATTTTTCCCTACGTTCAGGGTTGGAGGGAGAGGACACCTTCCAGGTGGAGTTGGAGCTAGTGGAGATGACACTGGGGACTCTGGATCTTCGTGAGTTTGAGGTATTGCCCAAGCAGAGCAGGAAGAAAAGGAATAAGAAGGAGAGAAGTCGGAACTTGGAGGCTGGGGCACATAGGACTCTCCCCCAGCAACCTCAAGAAGATGAGGCCCTCACAGAGTCAGCCCTGGCAGATACAACCCCCTTGGGGCCTTTGCTGGATGAGGCCAAGGCCCCTGGTCATCCAGAGCTCTGGGATGTGCTTCTAGCTGCTTGCCGAGCTGGAAATACTGGGATGCTGAAGCTCCAGCTAGCTGCCAGCCTCACAGACCCTGGAGTTACGTCTCTGCTCAGTGCCCCCTTGGGCTCTGGTGGCTTTACACTCCTACATGCAGCAGCCGCAGCTGGGAGAGGTTCAGTGGTTCGCCTGCTGTTGGAGGCAGGTGCCGACCCCACTGTGCAGTAAGTGAGGGCCCCATCCTGAGCCATTTTGGGTCTAGAAGATGGTCTGGAGGCTAAAGTTGGCACTGGCTACTTGATGGTATTCCCTTGGTCTGGTTAGGTGATGCTGAGGCAAGTTGAACCCATTTTTGGGGGTTTCACACCCAGGGACTCCCGGGCCCAGCCACCATATACGGTTGCAGCTGACAAATCAACACGTAATGAGTTCCGAAGGTTCATGGAGAAGAATCCCGACGCCTATGATTACAACAAGGCTCAGGTCAGCTGGAAAAGGAAGGAGAAGCAGAGTGGGAAAGCATCACAGATCTTGGCCAGATCTTTTCTATTTTCTTGCAGTTTTACTAAGGCTAGCTTGTATGGATCTTACCTAATACCTTCCCTGAAATTATCTAGGTGCCAGGGCCACTGACACCAGAGATGGAGGCACGGCAGGCCACACGGAAGAGGCAGCAGAAGGCAGCCCATCGGCTCCGGGAGGAACAGCAGCGGAAGCAACGGGAACAGGAGAAGCAGGAGCAAGAACAGCAGCAGAGATTTGCTGCCCTTAGCGACCGAGAGAAGGTGAGGCTGGAGGTTTTCTCTTCCACAGCAAGACTTCCTTAGAGGTCTAATCCCTTCCCCAGTAAGCAGCTGCCATTTCTTTGGTACCTCATCTGTGACTGGGACCTTGTCCTTAACACAACTGCTCTTCTCCTCAGAGAGCTCTTGCTGCAGAGCGCCGACTAGCTGCCCAGTTGGGAGCCCCTACCTCTCAGATCCCTGACCCTGTGATCATCAATGTCCGGTATGAGGGGGTAGGTGTGATTGGGTGGAATATTATGTTGTAGGGACCATTTTGGGCAAGTGGAATGGGTGCCTACACAGTATCCACAAGGGTTGTTGAGGGGATTTGAGATGTTCTGGGAACCTTTGGAATGAAAACAGAAGTGTCAGGAAGGGCAGAGAAGGCTTAGATTGGAAAGATTTGGGGGTACCTGTCCAGCCATTGTTCTTCATCTTCTTCAGACGCTGCTGGAGTTGTGGGACATCCCTCCAAGGCCTCATTCCCTTTCATTACCTTGATTTCTCTTTCTGCTCCACACGCTGCCTGCAGGATCATCGCTCTCGGGCTGGGAGGCCCTCTTCCTGATCTCTTACAGCTCCACCTGGGGCCAACTCTAGACCCTGAGAGGGCACATTCACACCAGCTCTAGGTTTCTTCCCCAGGAAGCCAGAGAGTATTTGGAAAATTAGGGTGAGGGACACTCAGGAACCAGGGCAAAGACAGGGCCACAGAGGTGTGTGGAGCTGGTACTGTCTCTGGAACTTTAATCACAATAAAGTTTGGCAAAGAAACTGCACTTGTGCTTCCATCCAGGCCTTCTGGCCTTTGGTTCCTTATGGTCACCGTGGCCAGCACCAAGGGATCCTGACTACTTCATGTCCCAGGTCCAAGGTTACCTTTCTTTCAGTGCCCACTTAACTCCATTTGTTCACCAGCTGAGAGGGAATAGAGGTATGTCCTATACAAGGTGCTATTGAGGATAGGCCTGTCCAGAAATTGGATTTGGGGCCTGGGAGGCACATTTTCTAGCTCCAGCAATGTGATTTTGTTGAAGGTTCCCCTAGGAAACAGCAGGGGTTTTGGCACATAGAGGGTCTGTTGTGGTCCCCGCTTTGTCCAGTACCGGCCCAAGTTAAACCCATTGATCCAGACTTGGCCCTAGGGAGGGGAGTGGGGAAAAGAAAGGGTCAGCTCACAAGGGAGTAGAATCACCCCTCCCCCCTTTTTGGGTTTCCAGTCAGAGGAGTACTTTCTGCTCCCCCTCCATCCATTATTTTCCTCTTTTACCACCATACCACTACCACCCCCCAATCACCACCATCGGCAATACCTTGGACCATCCAGGTAGATAGAGAAATGTGTCCCCGACTAAGCCTAAAATTGGAAACGTTGCAGAGTAGAAGGTGGGGCCAGAGGGAGTCGAAGGTTGTGACCTTTTCGGCAGCTGGATAGGAAACCACCACTTTACAAGATTATCAATTTTCAGAGGGAACATGAGCCACTGGGTAAGGACTACGTGCCCCATAAGTGGTGGCTCTAATAGGCCCTGTGGGGAAGGCAAATGAAAATTCATCATCCACTCATCTCTGGGGTCAAACTAGATCACTAACCAAGCCCTGGGATATAACTGGTAACCATGTCCAGATCCCTGCAAGCCACTACTTCTCTGCCTGACTCCAAAGGACGTGGCTCTGGTTATTCTGCATTAGGCCCCTGTCCTTCTAAGGCAGGACGGTCAATAAGGGTACGGGGAGTAGGTGTGGGCAAGGCTAGCTCACCTTGAAGTCACTGCTGTTAGACCCGAAACTGAGCCTCCCCATGTTTTCCACCAAGACATCCAGTTTGTCCCCCATTTTCCCCGTCAAAAATAATCTGTGTTTTATGTTTCGTTCCAAAACACCCTGAAACACCTGTGGATAAGAGAGGGCTCTATGAGAAGAAGGACTCAGCATCTAGCTCCGGCTGTTATACAGGAAGCCTTTTTGGAGGGCAAAGAGAATGCTAGCCCATCTATCAGTTAACACACGCATCTTTTCTGGAACTCTACTCTTAATCAACTTTCTCCTCCCAGCGTATCCCTGGACCCCCTGCAAATGTGAGCAGACAGGTGGAAAAAGATAGCTATGGGAACTTAAAGCTAAAGCATGCTGCGGAGGGAAGTCAGCCTGGAATCAGGCTCTCACCCCATTCACCATCACGTAGGCACGGTCGTGGAGTCCATTGTTTGGCACCCAGAACGATGTTGGCTCTGTGAAGGTATTGACCAGATGGGTCCGGTACAACATAAAGCCATGGTCCTGGGTATGGAAAAACAAGTACTTAAGATGAACTGAGAGATAAGAAAAGATATTGTGGGGAAGAAGGGTAGCTGGAGGGAACCTTTGGCTATGGCTGTTGGGGAAGGTTTCCAAACCTATCAGGTGTGAGTTTATGCCTTACCTGCTTGACAGCCTCAAAGGTCATTGGCAAGATTGAACGGATGGGCCCTTGGGGGCACAGGAAGTCTAGGAATGCCAGCAAACTCCCATCCTATTAGAATATAGGGAAAGGGTCAGAATAGGAGGGAAGTATCAGGATAGAGGGACAGGACAGGATGAAATGTTAAGAGAATAAAGGAGAAATAGAGAAAAGATGAAGAGGAACTTACCAGGTGCAGAGTCAAAGGTCCAAGCATCATCTTGGGGCTGGGGGCAGGTAATGGTCCCAAGGGAATTTCCTGGAACTGAACCCAAATTCTCTCAGGAGCCATGGGAAAGCGACAGGAACAACCCCTATTCCAAGGCCCAAGAGCAGGAGCCTCAGGTAGCTAGGGTCCAGGGAAGGGTTTCAGGGGTCATAAAAACCCTGTAATTTTGCACACGTGTGTGTATCTCTCCAAATAGTCACACGTTGGTGGGAAATGCTTTCATGGGACACTCAGAGGGCTCTGTGGCTCAGGCAAGAAACACCGCTTTATGGGATCCCTTTACAAACAACTTGACCACTCCCCCGAAATTAATAAAAACCTTTGGAGCTTGATGAAGTGATAGGGCACCTTGCTGATGACATTTCGAAGAGCAAAAAGCTTAGGTGTGGGGTCTCCTGCTTCAGAGAGGGGTGCATCATAGTCATAGCTGGTAGTAATTGGAAGGAAGTACCCCTTCTCATCAGCACCTGGGGTTGAACCAATTTAATTAATTAATTTAACATAAATTTCAGATGATAGGCAATATGCAAAGAAAGGGTTTGATGTGGTGAATTTTGCCATTAGAGGTAGCAGCAGTGGCCATACCCAGTTTCTAGACATCCTGAACGATCCAGCCCTCAGGTTCTAATTCCTTGCTACCTCCCTGCTTTTTTTTCTGCCCCAGGGACCATCTGGACTCACCATTCCAGTATCCAAAGTTGGTACCTCCATGGAACATGTACCTGAAGTGGGGGAGGGTAGAAGGAAAGGTAAAAGCTGACCCATTAAATCTTAACTTCAATCCCCAACTCCCAGTTACAGATTCACATTGACCCCAGTGCCTCCAGTTACATGTTCACACTGGCTCCCAACTTCAGCATGTTCTCTAGTCCCTTGGTTACAGCTGGAATGGACCGTGTGGAGTGATTCTGGCCCCAGTAATCCAGCCAGCCTGTGTAGTACTCAGAGTTCACCTAGAGTGTGAAGTGAAAGGAAAAAGGGGTGAGTGAGATGGGAACCAAGCTTGACCTGTTCCCATCCCTGACTCTTGCTTTGAGTCCCCACCCTCTGGCCCCCTCACCAGTGGCCCATGGGGTTCATACTTCCGAAGCTGGGTAAAGATTTTGGTCATGTTGTCAGCTGCAGAAAGGAGGCAAAGGTGAAAAATAAATATCATAGAAGAGGTGCCCCTTCCCCTGACCATATTCCTATCCCTTGCTCAGGAGACCTGGGCCAAAATCTACAGTGGTATAGAGTCCCTGGAGGGTGCCACATCTGAGTCCTTCAGGCCCATCTGTGGTGAAGAGCAAGATCTTGTCTCCTAATATTGTACGGAAGAGCCCAGCCAAGTGTCTCATGTAGCTGAAATCGCAGGCCTTATAACTACCATATTCATTCTCCACCTGCCAGGAGGAAGGGAAAAAGGAGTTCAGCTGTGAAGTTAAGGACTCCCTCCACCCCCTTCTCCTTGCTCAGTCAACTTTCCAGTTGTACCTGAATGCTAATGATGTTGCCCCCATTGTGGTACAGCCATGGATATATCTTGGGCAGCAAGACCTGGAACCAGGAGTCCACTGCAGCAAGGAAGTCTAAAGGAAGAAGCAGCGCTCTCTGAGCCCACAGTGCTCTGCTCATTAGGGGCCACCACAACCTCTGCACACACACATACTAACTAGCATCAATGCTAACAACTTCGTGCTGACGGTACTCAGGACTGCAGTCTCCATCCCACTTACCCAAACCAAACCCGTTGCCACTGAGTCGATTCCGACTCATAGCGACCCCGTAAGACAGAGTAGAACTGTCCTATATAGTTTCTAAGGAGCACGTGGTGGATTTGAACTGCCGGCCTTTTGGTTAGCAGCCGAGCTCTTAACCACTGTGCCACCAGGGCTCCTCCATCCCACTTGTTAGGTGTCGTCAAGTCGGTTCCGACTCTTGGCAACCCTGTGTACAACAGAATGAAAGACTGCCCGGTCCTGTGCCATCCTCACAATCATCGTTATGCTTGAGCCCACTGTTGCAGCCACTGTGTAAGTCCATCTGGTTGAGGGTCTTCCTCTCTTTCAATGACCCTCTACTTTACGAAGCATGATGTCCTTCTCCAGGGACTGATCCCTCCTGATAACATGTCCCAAAGTATGTGAGATGAAGTCTTGCCATCCTCACTTCTAAGGAAGATACACATTCTGGCTATACTTCTTCCAAGACAGATTTGTTAATTCTTCTTGCAGTCCATGGTATATTCAATATTCTTTTCCAACTCCATAATTCAAAGGCATCAATTCTTCTTTGGTCTTTATTCACTGTCCAGCTTTCACTTGCATATAAAGCGATTGAAAAAGACCATGGCTTGGGTCAGACACAACTTAGTCCTCAAAATGACGTTTGCTTTTCAACACCTTAAAGAGGTCTTTTGCAGCAGATTGCCCAATGCAATGCATCGTTTGATTTCCTGGCTGCTGCTTCCATGGGCGTTGATAGTAGATCCAAGTAAAATGAAATCTTTGACAACTTCAATCTTTTCTCCATTTACCCCACTAAATCTGGGAAGCACTGACTCATGTCAGAAGAAACTGAACCCTAAGCATTCATATATTTGCATATCAATGTAATTTGAACATAGGAGACCTTAAAGCAGTGGTTTTTTTATAAACTTGTTTTTTTAACTGTAATGAAAATGTTAAATATATCTTATAGAGCTATTATTATGTAATCAGCTTATACCAGAGATTGCTATGAAGTAACGTGAATTTACAGAAATGCGTAATGTGTAATCTGTACCCTAAAGTACATTCCAGCCAACAGTTGAAAGATCCCTGGTTTACATTAGGTAGCATGCCTTAAAGTCTCAACTCCTACTTGTGATTTTTGTGATTCATCCTCAGATATGCATGCATGTTATTACTTCTGCCTGACATTTTTTTCTCCCCACTTCCTTCACCTGGCCAACTTCAACTCATGTTTATATCTTACTTCTTCAAGAAAACCCTCTCTGATACCTGAGCCATTTGTCGTTGTCTGCCTTTTTCTGTTAAATCTTTTGTCTCAACTCACCTGGATCTGAGGTTCTCAGATGAATTTTAGGTTTTCGAAGCAACCAGGATGGGAGACCCCCCTGAGACAGACATAAACACAAGGAAGAGTGTAGGTTTTGTTGTTCGGGGGTGGAGTTGGGGGTGGGTAAGAAGGGAGAAATTGAATGCAGTGCTGGAAGTGGTCCTACGGTGTGGGCAGATGGGAGTTGTCTAGGTATCACACAAGGGTGGCTTTGGTTCTTCTACTCCTTCCCCTAACTCACCATCTCCCACTCCGCACAGATGTAAGGTCCTGGTCTCAGTATGACCAACAAGTTCGCCTTATTTGCCTCATTCAGAAATGCAATGAGGTCCCGGCTGCCATTAAAGTTATAGACCCCAGGCTCTGGCTCATGGTAGTTCCAGGGCACGTAACTGGAGGAAGGAAGAGGTTAACAGGGCCCAAGGTGGGGAGGTGCCAGAGAGGCCTAAGGGCTCAGGCCCTGCAGGGAATCTCCAGGAAGCAACTGGAAAAAGGCCCGGCCCGCCCTTTCCCACCCTTTGCTTGGGAGCACTGGAGCTCTAACCCCTCTCCCTGCTGAGCCAGTCTTCCCGCCCCAACCCTCTCCCGAAGGGGTGGTACGAAGGGTAAACCCCGCCCTTCCACGGCTCTCGGGACTTACAACTGTATGGCGTTTAGGCCGCTCATTCGCATTTTGAAAAGTCGGTCTGCCCAAAGCACCCGCGGTACCCGGAAGTAGTGCAGGCTGCCAGATACATAGCGGAACGGAACCCCGTTCAGGAGGAACCTGTTATGATCCCGATCCACTACGAAAGACCGAGTGTCTGCCTGCAAAGGGAAGTAGAGACAGTGCTCAGCAGAGGTCTTCTGGAGTGGGGATCAGCGTCTGCCAACAGCGGAGAAAATGGAAATAGCCATGCCGGTTGTCGTCATTTTTACCTTCCCTACATCTGCAGGATCTGATCCCGCCTCATCGAACCCGGCCGGCCGGCTCAACCCTCTTATCTTACCTGATGCAGCAGCAGCGTCAGGAACGGCAGCAGCAGAGAGGAAAGGCAGGGCGACCTCTTGGGAGCCATGGCGCTTGCAGGGCTCCTAAGCTTAAGACTGCGGTCCGACCGTCACGTGGCGGATTCCTGGGAGGGAACCTCAGCGAGCAAGGAGGCGGAGACCACCCCAAGTTGCCAGACGATTACCCTGGACTTTTGTCTCCAGCCTGCAGCCACCCGCCACTCTACTAAATTGTAAAATCCTCTACATCTCGCTACTCAAAGTGCGGTCCACGAACCAGCTTCATCAGCATAACCTGGGAGCTTGTTAGAAATGCAGAATCTCAGGTCCTACCTCAGACCTATGGAACCAGAATTTGTATTTTAACAAGATCCTCAGGCGATTCTAAGCACATTCAAGACTGAGAAGCACAGCTTTACTAGAATGAACTCCCTGAAGGCAAGGAGTGCCTGGTCCATCTTAAATCCTTCAGAGCCCGACACACAGCAGGTTAAATCTAGATGAATGAATGTCAGAACCAAGAGGCTAAAACCGGTTCAGAACCAAGGGAAACCTAGGACAATCTTCCCCAAAATCTGGGTATGAAAAGGGAGAACCAGGTTACAAGAGGGATGTTTTTCCTGGAGAGCCCTGTTTGAGCAAAAGGGCTCATCCTGGCCATTCATTCCATCTTATCCCCTCACCATCCCCCTCCCCCAGACTTATCCCTGCCTGCCTGAGCAAGAGATTTTAAGAATAACTGCTTGATGCCAAGGTTTGGGAATTTGTGAGCCTCCATTCCGCCTGCTTTCACAGTCCCAAGCCTGGGATGTGAGGACCAGAGTAATAATAATTATCATTACTGTTTAACACTTACTGAGGGCTATGTGTTAGATATTGTGCTAAGCACTTCACATCTCACTCTGAGGTAGATAATTATCATGCCCATTTTACAGATGAGGAAATTGAGCGACAGAAATACTAAGTAACCTGTTCATGGTTAGACACTAGTAGCGCTGGGATTTGAACTCAGCAGTCTGGCCTCACGGTTCAAGCACTTAACCATACAACCTTCAGGGCTCTAGCGTGTATCCCAGAGGTACGCTGTGGCATGAGATAGAAAGGCTGAAGGATAAAGACTAGGGAAAGTGAGGCTCAGAGAGGTTGAGTAACTTGTCCCAGGTCACACAGCTAGTAGGCTATTAAATTCGGATTTAGACCCTGGCAGTCTGGTTCACGAGTCTGATCTTAACCACTAAGACTAGGGTGGTGGGATACAGGCCAGAGGCCCGAAGGTTGTACGGCTTCAGAGCTCAGAGCTCCAGCAGTCCAGTCCGCGAGCACTTGCTTCTCCCTGCATCCCCTTCCGGGCTGTACAGTAGACCTTCGCTTTCCGGCCCCAGCGCGCCGGAGGTATGAGACGTCCTACCTCGGGCATTGGGAGATGGGAGGTCCTGGGGGCCTCGGGCCGGGCCCAGCTTTGCTCCCCTTTGGCGCAAGTGCCTGCGTCTTGACCTCTATTGAAGGTCACTTGGGACCCCTCGCCTGGGTCCTGGGACCCGTCCTCCCCAGGCCTAGCCTGTCCCGGGCTTCGCAGCTCTGCGCCCCCACATCGTCCGGGTGCCCAGCGGTTGCTATGATACCGCGGGCCGTTATGCCGGCGCAGACTGATGATGTAACCACTGTTTCCGGCCGCAGGCGCTTCTCTCTCGCCCGAGCCAGGTCAGTGGGAAGCTGGGGTTGGCGGACCGTGAACTTTGCGCGTGGTTGCCCAGGGTGGGCCCTGCAAGGGGTGGGCCTCATCCTCGCACCTCCCGCGAACTACCCTGCCCTGCCTTTGCGGTCCGACGGGCGTGGGAGCGGGGGTCGCCCAAAGGTGGGCTTAGGTTGGCGGAAGCGGTCTGGTAGTTGCTACGGGGCCTGAGACTTTAAGGCACCTGACCGTAGCCTTCTTGGAGCAGGTGTCGCCAGGGCCTGTTTCCTCTAGCCGGGATCATAGGTCCTCAGATCTAGGCCTGTGCTGTCCGCATTGGTACCTCAGGAGTCTTCAGGACTGTGCCAGACCCGCAACTTTACCTTTCTGTTCCTTACAGCATGATCTGCTGGGCCCTTAGTGCATCGCCTGGAAGAGTCCACTCATCCTGAACGAACTCCTCGGTAGCCTCAGGCCATCTTTGAGGAGGATGACTGAGACACTATGGGCCATGCGCTGTGTATCTGCTCTCGGGGAACTGTCATTATTGACAATAAGCGCTACCTTTTCATACAGAAACTGGGGGAGGGGTGAGTGTTTGGAAATCACTTAGTGAGTCCCCAGGTTATGGTGATTGAAGGACGCCAGTCCACACGATAGGGGTATAAGGGTTTTAGCTCTGCCCTCTGAGTCACCTGACAGGGCCTAGCTGCAAGTAGTCAAGAAGGTGAATTCTGGAGCCAGGACTCCTAGATCCACCTTGTGTGACTTGGTAAGCCATGGTTTTGACATATGCTTAATGGGGATAATGATCATGTCTCACTGATGGAATTGTGAGAATTGAGATGATGCATATAAAACGTCTAGCCCAGTGCCTGGTCCGTAAGCACTTGGTAAATGTTGGCTATTATTCATTTAACGTTTATTGAGCATCTGACAAGTACAGAACTCTGTGTTGTGATCATAGGACCTCCGAGATGACTATGTCCCTGTTCTTGAGAAGCTCAAAGTAGAATAGTCTTCAGATGGGTTTCTACTAAATGGGAAATACAGCCCTCTTCCCCCAGGGAATTCTTCTGGGTCTAGGCATTGTGGGAGATGACCATGGTCCTTCACTGACCCCTTTGGCCCACAGTGGGTTCAGCTATGTGGACCTAGTGGAAGGGTTACATGATGGACACTTCTACGCCCTGAAGCGGATTCTGTGTCACGAGCAGCAGGACCGGGAGGAGGCCCAGCGGGAAGCAGACATGCATCGCCTCTTCCATCACCCCAACATCCTTCGCCTCGTGGCTTACTGTATGAGGGAGCGGGGCTCGAAACATGAGGCCTGGCTGCTGCTACCCTTCTTCAAGGTCAGAAGGACTCCTGGATACGGAAGGGGTTGCAGTAGAGCCACTTACTAAGGGCTGTGTGAGCAGTCAAACATGTCAGGAAGCAGGGACCATGTCCTGGATTTGGCCACTCAGATTTGGGGTTTAGAGGAACCCAAGTGGGATACATGGAGTCACCATGAGTCAGAATCAACTCAGCGGCACTTGGTTTTTCGGTTTTAAGTGGGACTGGGGTTTGAGGTCTGTGTGGTGAAAAGGTTGATAGGTTTTGACATAGGGAGCAGAAGGCTTGGAAAAACATTTCTGACTGTGGGGAAACTTCTGTTGCAGAGAGGTACACTGTGGAATGAGATAGAAAGGCTGAAGGACAAAGGCAACTTCTTGACTGAGGACCAAATCCTGCTGCTGCTGCTGGGTATCTGCAGAGGCCTTGAGGCCATTCATGCCAAGGGTTATGCCCACAGGTCAGTGGGAGGATCCTGTACTTGCTGGACAGAGAGGAAGAGCCTCACTGAGAGAAATGGGAGGTCTCTGCTCTCCTTCCAAGAAACAGCCCCCATGATTCTTTTGGCCCCTGGGATTCTGGCCTTCCTGTCCAGGGATGCTCATGATTCACTTCCACTTCACTATAGAGACCTAAAGCCCACCAATATCTTGCTTGGAGATGAGGGGCAGCCTGTTTTAATGGACTTGGGTTCCATGAATCAAGCACGAATCCATGTGGAGGGCTCCCGCCAGGCCCTGGCCCTGCAGGTAAGTTTTCAGATTTATTTGTCCACCTGTTCTCCCATCTTCAGCCCCTTCTGGGGCATGCCCCAATTTGGTCTCACGACTGTGGCCTGTGACCCACTTTTGAGCTCTGGGGCCACTGTTCCAGGACTGGGCAGCCCAGCGATGCACCATCTCCTACCGGGCCCCGGAACTCTTCTCTGTGCAGAGCCACTGTGTCATTGATGAGCAGACTGACGTCTGGGTGAGGAGCATATGGGTGGGAACCTGGGCGGGAGAGGATTGCCACTCTGTACCCACTGTGCAGTAGAGGGTGGATCTGTGGTTTCTACTGCATGGGGCCCCAGGAAATATGGTATGTCCCCATCCCCCTTGGCTTCCTTCCTGGGAACTGTCACTGATACTGTACTCAACTGCTCAAGAAGTGGTATAATCCCTGCCCTCGAGCAGGGCGGGTACAGCTACATGTTAGGGCTAAAGGCAGTGGCTAAGCAAGGGGTACAGAGGGCTCCAGATAACTGGCAGTTTCTCTGGCCCCTGGTGGTACCCTTTGGCTGAGGTTGGCATAGTCTTGTTAGCTTACATAGCCCCCTTTCACCACAGCAGTAAGGGATGGGTGTTACCTCCATTGTTTCCTTTCCAGAGAGTAACGAAGCTATGCTCAGTCCCTAGGCTGTGTGCTGTATGCCATGATGTTTGGGGAAGGCCCTTATGACATGGTGTTCCAGAAAGGTGACAGTGTGGCCCTTGCTGTGCAGAATCAACTCAGCATCCCACAAAGCTCCAGGTAAGCAATAACAGGGACACCAGAAATGTTTCAGATGTCTCCCTCTAGTGTTAGCTGCGTTGGGGCCTTAGCAAGGGGGGATGGATCACCCTCTGGTCCTCCAGTCCGCCTGCCCTCCTCCCTCTACAGGCATTCTTCTGCATTGCGGCAGTTGCTGGCTTCCATGATGACTGTGGATCCCCAGCAGCGCCCTCATGTTCCTGTCCTCCTCAGTCAGGTGGAGGCACTGCAGCCCATACCTCCTGGCCAGGACACTACTCAAATCTGAAGAAACCAGTGGCCCTGTTGAGAAAGTGGACCCTTGTGCCTTGGAAGGAGGCTCCTGTGCCTCATTACAATCTCCATCCATTCTATCCAGGACTGTTCTCTTATAGTTGGGGACAGGAAGGGTAGGGACAGTCATCTCAGTCCTGCATCTGCGCTTCTGCTCTTACCCACAAGAGCAACAACTGGACAAGATTTCCTGACTGCATTGGGGGTGGGGGGTAGGGGAAAGGGAAGCTGATAGAACATGGTACATGGCTCTGAGCAGGACTACTGAGCTCACATCATGATCTGCCTCCAAACCTGGGAGCAGAAGAATGTATAAACAAGAATAAAGCAAAAGCTGGTTGGTATAGTTCTTCGTTTCATTGTTCCTGGAGTGAGAGAAAGGGTGCAAGGGGCCCCGAGTGTGGTTGTCATTTCCAGGGGAATAGCATGGGAAAGACTGGTATCAAGTCAGGACAAGGCGTGACTTCATCATCCCATGCAAGCGGGGAGGTATCCTTCCCTTAGATCTAGCTGGTTGGCAGTGAGCTTGTCTTAGCCCAAAACTTAAAGCTGCACTGGCTTGAGCTGGCTTCCACCTGAGCCAAGAACTGGAATCAGGGCCCCCTAAAATCACACTCAACTAATTCCTTCCTTCCCTGCCAGGGGTGGGTAGCTTGGTCAAAGCAGCCCAGCTGGTTTGCCAGGCAAGGGCTTCTGGGTGGAGACTCCCCAGGAAGCTGTGGGACAGGTCTCCCAGCCTCACCCTGGGGGCAAGGGGAGTGGAGATGGCAGCCATTTTGGCACAGGTCTCTCCTGATGGTTCTAGCTCACAGGTGATTAATGATTAACGAGGTCAGGGTGGCGTGGCAGTATCCAGCTGCCACTTCCAGCCTGCTCTGCTGAGTAAACGGGCCCTGCCTTAGCTGGCCTTGAAACCTGTTCCTCAGGGAAGGGCACTGCGTCCCTGAATCACCAGGGAGGGAAGGGTGATTCAGGCCTCTCCTCCTGAGATCAAAGTCCTTCCCCCCAACCGCCAGCCATGCCCACCCTCACATGCTGATGTCAGCATGGGTTCTGGGATACCTATTAGCAAAGTTGAAATCTTCCCCAGGGCCCTGGCAGGAGGCTCCCACCAGCTAGCATGGAGGCTGGGAGGTTGAGGCCAGAAAGAAAGCACAAACAGAGGGGAGACGACCTGACTTTTAATGGCACAGCCCCAAGCCCCAGCAAAGCAGCAAGACAGATACTAAGCTACGCAAAGCTGCTGGGAGGCACAGTGACACAACTCCAGGAGATACACTTGTCCCTTCCCATCCCCCAAGCTTATGACTAGGCTCCATGCCCAGGATTTCTGGGCCAGCCCAGCCCCACTCCCAAACCCTCAAAATGCAGAGAAGCCTGGGCCAAGCCTTGCTTCCAGAGCTAGTGAATACAGAAGCAGCAGGAAGAATAGCAGTCCAACTCTCAAATACAGAAACCACTGGACTTAAACTCCTACTTGGAAAGGAAGTGAAGACTCAGTATCCTTAAATAGCTTGTGGCTGGACAGAGAGGTCCAGGATTGGTCCTCATTTCTCCCTATCCTGGGTGCCCCTAGGCCTTACATCAAGGTCCCTGGGCTTATGCTTCCTGGGCCTGGAAAAGGCCCCTAGGCAGGTCTCACCTTCAGCCACGGGAGGGAAAGAACGGTCATAAGCAGCAAATAGGGCGGCAGCAGAAGCAGCAGCAGCACAAAGGGAAGGCAGCAGAAGCTTAAGCACTCACAGAGGTGACAAGAAACCGTGCAAGGAGACTGTTTATTTCGAAAGGATTTTGCAATAAACATAGTGAATAGACTCCAGGAGCTGTTCTATTCTTCCCCCTCATCCTCGTCCTCATAGGAGTCGATGCCCACTTCCTCGTAATCTTTCTCCAGGGCAGCCATATCCTCCCGGGCCTCGGAGAACTCACCCTCTTCCATGCCCTCACCCACATACCAGTGCACAAACGCCCTCTTGGCATACATCAGGTCGAACTTGTGGTCCAGGCGGGCCCAGGCCTCAGCGATGGCGGTTGTGTTGCTCAGCATGCACACGGCGCGCTGCACCTTGGCCAGGTCACCCCCGGGCACCACAGTGGGTGGCTGGTAGTTGATACCAACCTTGAAGCCTGTAGGGCACCAGTCCACAAACTGGATACTGCGCTTGGTCTTGATGGCAGCGATGGCGGCATTCACATCCTTGGGCACCACATCTCCACGGTACAGCAGACAGCAGGCCATGTACTTGCCGTGACGGGGGTCGCACTTCACCATCTGGTTGGCAGGCTCAAAGCAGGCATTGGTGATCTCTGCCACTGACAGCTGCTCATGGTAGGCCTTCTCTGCAGAGATGACTGGTGCATAGGTGGCCAGGGGGAAGTGGATGCGAGGGTAGGGCACCAGGTTGGTCTGGAACTCTGTCAGGTCCACATTGAGGGCTCCATCAAAACGCAGGGAAGCCGTGATGGAAGAGACAATTTGGCCGATGAGGCGGTTGAGGTTGGTGTAGGTTGGGCGCTCGATGTCCAGGTTGCGGCGGCAGATGTCATAGATGGCCTCATTGTCCACCATGAAGGCACAGTCTGAGTGCTCCAGGGTGGTGTGGGTGGTCAGGATGGAGTTGTAGGGCTCGACCACGGCTGTGGACACCTGAGGGGCCGGGTAGATGGAGAACTCCAACTTGGACTTCTTGCCATAGTCAACAGAGAGCCGCTCCATGAGGAGTGAGGTGAAGCCAGAGCCGGTGCCCCCTCCAAAGCTGTGGAACACCAGGAAGCCCTGAAGTCCTGTGCACTGGTCAGACTGAAAGACAAGAACGAGAAAGAGCAATGTTGGTATAGGGGAGGGGTCTGAGGAACTCTGTCTTTGGGCTCCATAAAAGCCTAACATATTTTAAGAGTCAAGGTCAAGACTACTGAGTATCCCACAGCTGCAGTGTCATCCTCTAGAACATGCACAATTAAGAGCTGACCCCCTGAAATGGATCTGAAAACAATGTTCCTAACTATTCACATAGTCTCAGAAGCTCCCTCCCTTCCAGATTCTCACCAGCTTGCGGATCCGGTCCAGCACTGGGTCAATGATCTCCTTGCCAATAGTATAGTGACCACGGGCATAGTTGTTAGCAGCATCCTCTTTCCCAGTGATAAGCTGCTCTGGATGGAAGAGCTGTCGGTATGGGCCATTTCGGATCTCATCTGGAAGGGCATAAACCACATGGTTAGGGCAAAAACCACAAGGCCATACTCAGCAGAGACCTCCCTCCTGCAGCATGGTAGCTGTGGTCAGTTGCATAAAAGAACTCATCCTTCCGCCAGACTTGAGATAGCAGAGTGGGAGAAGAACCCAGATCTGCTCCCCAAGCCAGCCTGAGATCAGCTTGCCTTCTTCAGCTTCAAAGAGGGCTAGGAAAGCCAGGTTTAGACCCCTTCTTTCCAGAGAGAAGATCAGAGTCACCCTCAAATTCCACCCCTCCTAGATTCCTGCCCCTCTTCCTCTCACCAATTACAGTAGGCTCCAAATCAACAAAAACTGCCCGGGGCACATGTTTTCCAGCGCCGGTTTCACAGAAGAAGGTAGTGAAGGAGTCGTCCCCTCCACCAATGGTCTTGTCACTGGGCATCTGCCCATCAGGCTGAATCCCGTGTTCCAGACAGTAGAGCTCCCAGCAGGCATTGCCCATCTGGACACCTGCCTGCCCCACATGGACTGAGATACATTCACGCTGAGGGATAAAGAGGGGACACAGCATAAGCCCCACACCCGCAAGTCCTCACCTCATGAGCCTCCCTCCTACCCTATCATCTACCAGCGAGGATGACTCAGTTGGCAAGAGTGGGGGCTTTGCGCTGGGCAATGGTCAGAAGAGGCTGGCAGCCTGCCCAGGCTCCCCCACCTTAGGACTTCCCCACTGGAGGCACCCAAGAGGGCAGTGCAGACCGTTTGCCTCCTTCTCAGTAGGAAACGTGTCAAGTGAGAGCTTTGGCGCCATATGCCCCTGCCACATTCACAGGACACTCAAGGAGGACAGGAGGGCGAGGCATACATTGCAGTAACTTAGATGAGACTTTTCAGCCTGATCCTTACTGCCCACAAAGTCAGCTTCGCAAGAGCCTGCAAAGGGGCAGAAGGTTATCCAGAGCTGACTTTATAGCTAGAGGCCCCCGACTTGATTCTTTCCTTTGGAGATGAACAACTCCAGTTTCATACAGCCCTCTCCCCTCTTCTTTCCTGTGTGCCTTCAGCGTCCAGTCGGCATCAACTGACCATAATGAATACCCCCTTCCCCCACCTTTAAATCCCATCTGGCTCTGGGGATCAATCCATCTGGCTCCTCTCCCCACCTCCACCCCCGCACTCTGGGTGTCTTCACCACCTTCATCCACCGCGTCAGCCCATACAAAAATAGCAGCGATAAAACTAGGGGGCGCAGAGGGCAGGACAGGCAACAGGGGCTGCGGACGCAGGGGCACTCGCTGCCTTGGGCGCCGTCCCTACCAATCCGGTTAACCCCTGAAGCGCCAGAGTGGTGCGTGGTCGGCGCAGGGCCCGCGCAATCTCCCTTTCCAACCCCGAAATGGCGGTGTGAAGGTTACCAAATACCCAGAAAAGGAAGTGGAACCTGTGGTGAGGCCCCAGAGGTAACCGGGTTGGCCCCGGGGGTAGAGCTCCATCCTGCTTCCCGGCCCTGCATCCGCCCTCCCTCTAGATTCTTTCCAGTTACTTCCCAGTCCGGGGGTTGAATTTCGGCCTCCGCTCCCCGGCTATAAATACTACTTCCCCCCCACCCCACCCCACACGGACAGACCTCTTTCCCCTCCCCCCACCCCGCCCGGCCCGCGCTCTCGTTCAGCGCCAGCTGTCTCTGCCCGTCGGCGCACCGGGCTCCGGCTGGAGAGGCCGGCTCCCCACCCGAAGCCGAAGCCCATTCCCGCCACCCCGGCAGTCTCAGAAGTGGGGTGCTGAGTCACTGGGGGGGGGGGGCGGTGGATAGTAGGGATGCACACAGTGGGAGGAAAAGGGGACGCGGAACCAAGTAATCTGACCCCCTTCCACCTCCTCGGGCCAAGCACGTGTTCGGTCTGTTCCAGGGGCGGGGGTGGGGGGAATAGGGTGCTGGGCAGCCAAGTGGGTCTTCCCCAGACCTTCTGCGGTCCCGCGTGACTCCCCGCAGGAGGGTTAGGGCACAAATGCTTGATGGGGCAGGGGCAGATGGCCAGGAGGGCGCCTCTCTGTTAGTGAAGAATGCCGCCCTAAACCATCACCCACTCCCAGGTTCCAAAGGTGGACACCACGGCTCGGCCAAAGTCACCAGGCGGGGACTACGGGAATGCAAAAATCCTCGCACTTCGTTGAGACCTGGAACGCCCACTGGGAGAGTTCTGGGAGCAGGGGGTCCCCCGAAGGAGAGGGGAAATAGGGGACGGGCGCGCTGCCTGCGGGGTCGCACTCACCATGGTGAGTCCGGGCGATGCGTCTCACGTAGAGTCGGGGTGACGTGCCTCGGTGAGAACTGCGCTAGCTGCAGTGCCGCACCGCTCTTATAGGAGGGGGCGGGACTGGCGCGGTCGGCCCGCCCGCCCGGGGCTGGGTGATCCGGAGCCACGCCCCCACCGAAGGGTGGGCGGCCGCGAGGGGTGAGGCGGGGCGGGATCCCTCCCGAGCCGTGTCGTGTCCCTCACCTGCAGGACTTGGGCTAGGAAGAGACGCCGTGGCTTTAACCCTGCGCTTCCGGTCTTGAGCCGACAGTCCAGGCCGCGGAGTTCCGTGGCAGGGACGCAGGGCGCGGTGCCAGAGCGCCTCTCGCCTGCATCCGCGTTTTGGGTGCGCCGGTCGCCCAGGTGTGCAGACTTAGGCCGGATGGCGTCATGGCCGTCCTCCCGACGTGGCTGCGGCCGGCCTTGGCCGGGACCCTCCCCGCCCCACCTCCCGGGCGGCTCCGGCAGGCTGCCTAGCTTGGGCCCGGCCCTGGGTGCCCCTTTCCAGCGGCACGTCGCCTGCCGGTCCCCGGCCGGGACGCCTGGCCTTCGCCGACACCCGTGAGCTGTCGAGGCCCGGGAGCTGCACAACCTGAGCCCCATGGTACCGATCCCTTAGTCTCTCCTGCAGAGCCGAGCGGCCCCCTCCTGTCTGCGAGGTCCGACCCCAGGAATCTGCCGTGGCTAGCCTACCGGCCGCCTGCCCCGTCAGGGGCCGTCATCAACGCCGTCACTATTAGTGAGCGGAGGCCACTGCTACCTGCCCACTTTCCTGCCGCCAGAGCGCAGGACCTGGAGCACTCTGGACCTGGATTTGCATCCAGACTGCCCTGTGTAGCCTTGGGCAGGTGATACCTCACTGCGTCCTTGACGTCTTCATTGATAAATAGAAGACAGTCATTCTGCCCTGGGGGCGTTGTAGTGAGGTTATCAAAAGGGTTGGTGACTCTGAAGAAGGAAGAAGAAAATGGAGATACTGATATCATGGCTGATTTTTACTTTCCCATCCTCTTCTGTCTCTAAGTCGTGGGCAGGATCAGGGCCCAGCAGCTTAACACTCCTCAGCGCTGAGGCAGAGGTTCCAGCGGAAGCCATACTAACTTCCTACATTTCATTTCCATTTCTTGCAAAAACAGACTTTTTCAAGCTATTTCTGCTTTCCCTTGCTTGCCTCACATTTTCTAGCTGTCTCCCTCCACTGCGGAAATTGGTCAGGCAGTGCTTCCATGTGCTCTTTGGCACCTCCTTAAGAGCTCTGTCTCCTGGGCTAGTCATCACTTGGGGGTGATTCACACCATCCAATGTCCCCTGGGCCAGGGCTGTCTGACAATACAGTACAACACAATATGATATAATAACTAGTGATAGCAACTTGCTATCAACAGAATAGCTGGAAAGGGATACAGAGAAATACGACGAGATCTCTGTTCCCAGTAAACTTGCCATCTGGTTTAGAGGACAAGACTCATTCATAAGAAGAAAACTGACAAGGCCCATTTGGGAAATACAGTCATGGTCTTTACAGAGGAAGGAGCCCTTGGTGACCACAGGACACAGCCTCTTACAGGCCTTCCTTGTGCCTCTTTTTCCCCCTGCACCGCCACCTCTAGCAGAATGCATGTAGTAACAGACTTGAGCTGTCTTAGACAAAACCCTAGACTTCTTTTACCTTCAGGTTCTTCATTTGTAAAACTGGAATAACAACTTTGGGTTATGAGGGTCCGATAAACTTAGGGAGGTGTAAATTTTAGGAAGGTGTAAGTACACTGTGTTCCTGGGTGGTACAAACACTTAACACATTCTGCTACTAACCAAAAGGTTGGAGGTTCAAGTCCACCCAGAGGCACCTTGGAAGTAAGGCCTGGTGATATACTTCCAAAAAATCAGCCATTGAAAAACCCCATGGAGCATAGCTCTACTCTGACACACATAGGATCTCCATGAGTTGGAATCGACACGACGGCAACTGGTTTGGTTTTTGTGGAAGTACACTGCAAAGCACTGGGTAAGTGTCTTATTCATCCTTGTGTTCCCAGTTCCTAGCATAATGCTTGGTAGGCCTTTGCTAAGTGCATGTCAGATGAATAGTTTCACTAGAGAGTTGTTGCTGTTGGGTGCTATCGAGTCAATTCTGACTCATAGCAACCCCATGTGACAGAATAGAACTGCCCCTTAGGGTTTTCTTGGCTATAATTCTAACGGAAGCAGATGGCCTGGTCTTTCTCCCACAGAGCCGCTAGGTGGGTTCAAACTGCCTACCTTACAGTCCTTAACTGTTGCAATGCCAGGGATGGGGCTAAAATTAGGGTAAAACCCAAAAACGAAACCCATTGCCTTCGAGTGGATTCCAACTCATAGCAAGTCTACAGGACAGAGTAGAAACCCTACCCCCACAGGGCTTCTAAGGCTGTAATCTTTACACAAGCCAACTGCTACATCTTCCTCCAGCAGAGCGGCCAGTGAGTTTGAACCACTGACCTTTTCGTTAGCAGCTGAGCACTTAACCACTGCACCACCAGGGCTCCTTAAAATTAGGGTAGAACTCTAAAAAGTTGGAAATTGCAAACTGTCAGCCTGGAGGCCAAGTTTCTCCTCAGAAATGTTTTGTTTGGCCCTTACAGTGTTAACCTGCATAGTATTTAAACTATTAAAAAACCAGAAACTGTCATTGTGTCAGGCACCACAAGACCACCCCCATGTTTGGATATTCCCTGGAAGGACTCAGGGACTCAGTATGTAGTTGTACCCACATCTTAGGCTTATTACAGTGATGTGGTAAGGACATAGAACTGGATCATAAAGGGGAAAGACATAGAATCTGGGGGGAATCTGTGCTCTTTCCCTCCCGTAGGGCTCACACAAGTGCACTTTCCTCCAGCACTGAAAATGCCGCAACATCTCCCCGTGATGTTTCTGCCGAGAAAAACCCATTAGAGACTCAGCGCCCTGGTGGTGCAGTGGTTAAGAGTTCAGGCTGCTAACCAAAAAGGTCAGCAGTTCGAATCTACCAGTCGCTCCTTGGAAACCCTCTGGGGCGGTTCAGCTAGGCTCTATAGGGTCGCTATGAGTTGGAATTGACTTGACGGCCATGGGTTTTAACAGGAGTCTGCAAAGGTTAAGACTCGGCTGCTAACGGGAAGGTTGGCAGTTGGAACCCACCCAGTGGCTCTGCAGGAGAAAGAGCTGACACTCTGCTCTCTTGTAAAGATTACAGCCTAGAAAACCCTATGGGGCAGTTCTACTCTGTCACATGGGGTCACTACGAGTTAAAATCGATGGTATCTAACAACAACAAAAACAGTCACGTAGGGGAGTCCGTGGGTGGTGCAAAAGATTAGTGCACTTAGCTGCTAACCAAAAGGTTGGGGTTTCAAGTCCACCCAGAGGTGCCTGGCAATCTACTCCAGAAAAATCAGCTGTTGAAAACCCTATGTAGCACAGTTCCACTCTGACACACATGGGGTTGTCATGAGTCGAAATTGACTTGATGGTAACTGGTTACTGATTAGTCACATAGGCACCTCTGCCTAGTGCATACCAAAATTCCAGACTCCCAGAAGAAAAGCAAGTGTTCAGCATAAGCCCGATTGTTTACACAAACAGCCTAGGTACAGTGAACCATCCTCCTCAGTTAACTGATGACTGGGAACACTCTGAGAGCCAAGTTCCCTGAGACCAGCCAGGAGCCAACCTTGCAAACGGGCTTTTCTAATGATAGCAGTCAGGTCTGCTGTGTCCATTCTTTTCTGCACAGTCATATAAAAATCCAGATTCTACTTTATCTTGAAAAGAACTGGAAAATCTGGCTTTAACAGGCCAGCATTCAAATTTAGCAACTGTGGCAGGCAGGATAATAGCCCCCCAAAGATGTCCACATCCTAATCCCCAGAAACTGTGACTACGTTACCTTATATGGCAAAAGGAATTTTACAAATGAGATTAAGGGTCTTGAGATGTTGAGATTTTCCTGGATTATTCAAGTGAGCTGGGGGTAATCACCAACAACCAAAATGAAACCCACTGTCATCGAGTTGATTCCTACTCATAGCGACCCCATAGGATTTCCAAGGCTGTAAATCTCTATGGAAGTAGACTGCCACAAATTTCTCTCACGGAGCTGCTGGTAGTTTTAAACCACCGACCTTTCAGTTAGCAATCACTTTAACCACTGCACCACCAGAGCTCCTACTTGCAAGGGTCCTTATAAGTCAAAGAAGGAGACGGGAGAGTCAGAGTCAGAGAAGGAGATATGAAGACATAGCAGAGATTAGAGAGGTGTGATTGCTGTCTTTGAAGATGGAAGGGGGCCACAAGTCAAGGAATGTGAGCAGCCTCTAGAAGCTAGAAAAAGCAAGGAAACAGTTTTCCCCCAGACTCTTGCCGACACCTTGATTTTATCCCCCTGTAAGACCCATTTTGGACTTCTGTCCTCCAGAACTATAATAAATTCATGTTGTTTTAAGCTATTAAGTTTGTGGTAATTTGTTACAGCAGCAATTAGAAACTAACACAGCAACAAATGGAGCTGGGTCATGCGGCCTTCTTAAGATGGGCAACAAACCTGCTCCAGTTTGTCACAGTTCTCATTACTCTCTGTGTCTCCCTGTGACAGAAGCCAGGTGTCTGTTGCCATTTAACATACACGCAGCCCACGTTGCACATTTATGTTACCCTGGACCCTGTAGCAAGGAAATTAGAGAAGCCAGGGATGCAAGAAAAAATGCCCAAGACATGTTAGTAAAATACAGAATACAGATTCTGCTTCTGATTTGATGTATGTGTGCATGCATGACTGTGTGAGTGTGTATATATCTTCTCAGTGTATGTATCAAAAAACAAAAACAAAAACCTGTTGCCGTCGAGTCGATTCTGACTAAAGGTTAGAATAGAACTGCCCCATAGGGTTTCCAAGGAGCAGCGGGTGAATTTGAACTGCCAACCTTTTGATTAGCAGCTAAGCTCTTAACTGCTGTGCCACCAGGGTATATACAGATGCCCTGAATTAGGGCCGCAAGCTCTGGGTGGGTGTGCAAGTAGTGGTCCACATTACCAGATTGAAAACTTTTAGACATTCATACACATGTACAGAATCTAGAAATTAATGCCAGGCACTTCTTCACTCTTTCCATTGAATCACCTCTTAGTCCATCTACACGTCTGGCAGCCACACTCTCTCTCTGGATCTCTCTACCTCTTCCGCTTACCCATTGTTCTTGCCATCTTTTCTGACCCTTTCCCTGGGTCTCAACTCCATCCTGCAGTAATGCAGCAAGGTCCTCAAAGTTTAAAGTGTCTCTACTGATTCCATTTGGAGAGGCAGGGCTGTAGCCTTAGTGTACCTCCTTCAGTTGTTTCAGAGTGGAGCATCTACCAGCTGTCATCTCCGCAGCACAATCTTCCAAAGGTATAGCTCTATCATCACTGCCTTCATGTATGTATTCACTCCTCAACATTTTCCAGACAGGCTTGCTTCACACACTCCACTGAGATGCTCTTACCAAGGTCTCTAGCAATCTCCCATTTTCCAAATCTAAGGGTTATTTCTCCATCTTCATCTTTCTCAGTCTCTCAGCAGTATTTGACATAGTTGTTCCCTCCTTCTTCCTTGAAACACTTTCTTCTTGGCTTCCATAACACCACCTTCTCCTGGTTTGTGTCCTACCTCACTGGCCACTCCTTCTTGGTAGTCTTTGCTGAATTTATCTCTAAATGGTGCTCCCCATAGCTCAGCCCTGAGTTCTCTTCTTTTCTTCATTTACTTCTCTCCCTAAAGGAGCAATTGTTGAAGTTCAGTGGTGAGTATATGGGATTTTATTATATTATCCCTACTTTTGGATATGTTAAAAAGTTTCCGTAATAAAAATTTACAACATTTCTAGAGTTGTCCCAAAAGGAGCAGAACTAGCATATATACATTCCCGAACAATGATGAAAGAAAATAATAAAAAGAATTAAGTATCACTTATATACTGATGGGAAACCCTGGTGGCGTGGTGGTTAAGAGCTATGGCTTCTAACCAAAAGGT
>NW_004443977.1:10354894-10364298 GCF_000243295.1 Trichechus manatus latirostris
GTGGAATCCAAGCAGCCGGTGTTTCTCGGACAAGAGACTGTGTCCACGGGAAGCTCCACTGCTGCCACTCTTGTTCAAGCCACCAAACCTCGGAGTCCGGATAACCACAGTAGCCTCCTAACCAGCTTCCTTCTTCGACTCCCAAACTCATACAAATCCATTTTCCACCCAGCAGCTGCAATAATCTCTCTAAAACACAAACCAGGCAGTGACGCTTGCTTAAAAGCCTCCCATTGCACTTAGGATAAAATCCATTTTCCTTCCAAGACCCTTTACCTCTGTGATCTCATCTTGTACAGCTCTCTCTCTTCTCACATTTTTTCCTTGACCACACCGGGCTTGCTCCTACCTGTGACCCTTTACAAGTCCCATTCCCTCTGCCTGGAGCACTATTTTCCAGGTCTTGGCATGCCTGACTCCTCCTCATTCAGGTCTCAGCTCAAGTATCCCCTTTGGAGAGAACTGCCCCCTTTCTGTTCAGTCTAAAAGTAGTAGCCCCCTCCCCCCTTCTCTTTCTGTCCCATTATTCTGTTTTGTTTTCTTCATGTGCTTGTTACTACCTAAAATTGTCTTCTTAAAATTTTTTATCTATCTTTGCTACTAAAATCTAAGCTCCTTAAGAGCACAGACTTTTTTTTGTCTACCACTGAATCTCTAGCACCTGGAACAGTGCCTGGCACATAGCAGACACTCAAATATTTGTTGAAGGAATGAATAGTATCAAATGCCTCTCATTTCCTAATTTAGATACAATAATATACTTAAAAATCTCAGTCTGTTTTATGGAAGACTATCCCTTTCCCCCTGCCCACCTTTAGGATAATTTTCTTTCCACAGTTGGTGATGCGTAGGCTGACCCCAGGATGCCAAATTCCAAGACCAATTGGGAAAAGTTGAAGTGCTATACAAGAGAATTTTTAACACATTGGGGCCATTGGGCTCCAAAATCCATCCTTCCACCTGGAAAGTAATTCCTGAGGTCTATGGCTTCATGGATCAATCTACTGGGAGGCTGGGCTTCCTTACCTTTAAAATGGTGATTGGCTGTGTCTTCTCTCTGGGGATCTTAGCCTCTTAACTCCACGTGGGAGAGAGAAGAGCTCTGGCTTTGGAGAATTCAGTCCATAGCTAGAGTTATCCACCTAGAGATTCTGGGCCATTCCATAACGTAGTGTGATGGGAGGGGCTTTGAAAAGGTCCCCTACCTTAAATAACTCCACCACCATTTGTCACAGTGGCTGAAATTTCACGTTAGCAATTACTTCCTGTGAAAGGTTGCTAGATAAAAATACTTTTATTTGCTAACCCTGACAACCCTATTCCTGGTAATGGTTGCTATCTGAGAGAATGGCTAGAGAAATATAGTACGGTTTCCAGGCAGAATTAAGGGTTCATTGTAGGTTAGCAGTCATGAATCTGAAGCTAGATCAGTCAGCATGGTTCTGGGCTTTTCTACAGACCATGTTTAGCTGGGTGGGTGCAGGTACAGAGTTGGGAGAAGAAATGGATTTAACCAGGACCAGGATTTAGTCAAACAAGGGTGCTGAAGAAATAGGGAGGAATGGGGTTTAGGGGTATGCAAAGGAATAATTATGATTGATCATGGAACTTAAATTTAAGATGGGCAAGGAAAGAAATAAGGGGGCAGCCACCACCCATCTGTCAGTGGTGGCTTGTGTATTGCTATGATGCTGAACAGGTTTCAGCACAGCTTCCAGACTAAGACAGACCAGGAAGAATGGCCTGGAAGTCTATTTACAAAAATCAGCCAATGAAAACCCTATGGATCATAACGGTCTGATTTGTAACTGATCATGAGGATGGTGCAGGACTGGACAACAGTTTTATTCCACTGTGCATGGGGTCACCATGAGTTAGGGACCAGCTCAATGGCAGCTAACAACAACTATAAAGACATAGGAGGGAGTGAGGAACAGTGAAAACATTGCCATGCAGAAAGAAGAGAAGCGCTGAGCCTGAGTCCCAGATGAATCCTAATTCCACCACTAATTACTCCCCATATGACTTTGGGCAAAGACACAAGAGACTTCAATTTCCTTTGCCTGACTGCTTCACAATGTTGTTGAGGGATTCAGATGAGCTAGAGACCTTAAGAACCATAAAGCAGGATAGAAATGGGAGAGATTAACATTTTATTTCATATTTTTTCCTAAGGCCATAAGGGGGTTTCTGTGGAGGAAAAAGGCCAGGCTAGAGCAGCAATGATTGCAATGGAATAGGAGACTTTTAGAAAGAGCCCTGAGACCATGCTTATCATCTTGCTTTCTCCATGGACAGCAATCACAATTTTGGACTAAGCACTTAAGAATGTTTATCTTGTTTAATCCTTACAACATTACCTGCCCCCGTTCCACAGAAGAGAAAACTGAGGCAAAAAGAAGTGCTAGTAGGTGTAGAGATAGGACTAAAATTGAGCTGTAACCAACTCCAAAGTCCATGCTATTAGCACTGGTCCATACCACCTCCCTATGTCCTATGATATGCTGAGTTTCTACCCAGAATACCCTGAGACTTGATCTTTTGCCGGAGGACTCATTATTTCTGGTTCACTGCAGACATCTTCCTCACCCACCCTCCACTTCCAGCCCTCACCAGCCCAGCTGGAGGGCAGGGGCGGGGGGAAGTGGTGGAGCTCAGGGGGCTTGATTTCTAAATCCTCTCCCACCTGTGAGGGTCAGGCTGTCTCACCAGGAGACAGGATCTGTGTGACTGAGCACCAGACGCCTTGTACCCAGGGGCCTGGATACCTTGTGGGGTTACCAGCCCAGCCCCTCCTCTGTTCACCCACCTCACTCTCCTGTTTGGGCAGGCCCAGCACTTGCCTGCTGCTCTGTCACCAAGCCAACAGGCCTGCCTTCCTCAGGCTGTTTCTAACAACACTCCCCCACTGAGAGCCGGCCAGAGAGTATAAGAGTCCAGCTAGCTGTGGGTGTCTCAGATCCATCCCTGCCTTCCTTCGAACAGCAGACAGACAGACGGCCACCAGGCAGCATGGTGAGCAGGGTGGGGGACTGAGGATGCCACTGAGGGTCCCAGCAGACCCAGGTGGCTGGTGTGAGGGAATGTTGCAGAGTTTAGGTGTTCATGGGGTGTTCATGTGTGGTGAGGTGAAGTAGGGGAGAGAGAAGGAGATTTCCAAATGTGAATATGGCCTATTGAGTGCAGGGCATGTGGGGGCATGCTCAGGGGCTGGGGAAGAAAAGGGCAATTGTACCCCGGGCATGGCTTTGAGCCTAGGCTGCCTGTAGGAGGGCTCTGAGTTTAGGGGTGGGGAGTGTAGGGTGGCAGGACTTAGGAAGAAAGGGTACTTTCCTACACTGGCTGACTCTCCAAGCCCTAGCCCCTCAGCAAGCTCACTGTTGACCTGGTCCCACCTCCCAGCTGGGGGAACTTGCCCTCCATTGAAGTGGCTGCCCTCTGGTTTTCCCCATAGCCCTGCCCCTCTGCTGTGTCTTTGTCTGACCTCTCATTTCTCACCAGTTACACACCAGGGTGCGTAGGGACAGGGAGGAGGGAGAGGGAGGTCCTCCCATTTATGGAGAGCTGGGCGGTATGTGGGGCTCACTTGATATCTTGAACCGTTGCCCCACCAGGCAAGATAGAAGAACGGTTAAAAGCATGGTTGGAACCAGGAAGTCCTGGCTTGACATATGGATTGTTTTGCTCATGATCTTGAGCAAGCTGCTTAACCTTTCTGAGGGTGATTTTCTTCATCTGTAAAATGGGATCATAAAAGTTCTTACCTAAGGGAGTTATTGTGAAGATTAAATGAGATAATGTCTGTGAAGGGCTTAGTGCAGTGCCTGGCACTTGAATTAAAGTTTTATAAATGGTAGCTAAACAACACTCAGGAAAGGCTGTGATTATAGAGATTATTGTTATAGAGAGAGTATACTATTTTTACAGTCAAGAAAAAGGAGCTGAGGAAGCTGAGGTGAAGTAATTTGTCTGAGGTCATAAAGGAATGGGGTTTGAGGCCAGATATGAGAGAATCCAGAGGCTGAGCTCTTTGTCCCAAATGTACTGTCCACAGTAACAGTGGTGCCCATTTTTTCCCAGCATTTCAGGTGTACATCCCTGGTGGCGAAGTGGTTAAGAGCTCAGCTGTTAACCAAAATGTTGGCAGTTCCAATCCACCACCTGCTCCTTGGAAACCCTATGTGGAAGTTCTACTCTGTCCTATAGGGTTGCTATGAGTTGGAATTGACTTGACGGCACACAACGACAACAGCAAGAGGCCAGAGACACCCCACATAGGCCAGCAGTTCTGTCTGTGTGTCTGGCTTGGTGGACAGAGTCTGAGCAAGCTCCAAGGTGCAGCAGCCAGCCTGCTGGCCTGGCCAGGGAACTGGTGAGCCGGGTCAGCCTCCCTCCTAAACCCGTTGCTCTTGAGTCGATTTTGACTAGGTGACCTCATGTGTGTCAGAGTAGAACTGTGCTCCACAGGGTTTTCAATGGCTGATTTTTTCAGAAGTAGATCGTCAGGCCTTTCTTCCGAGGTACTTCTGGATGGGCTCAAACCACCAAACTTTTGGTTAGTGGCCAAGAACTTTAACTATTTGCACTAACCAGGGACTCTGCCTCCCTCCTGGACCTCCCTAGGTCCAGGATTTCTCTAGTCCTTGTGTCCTACATCCCTTCCAGCCTAACTCATCACCTTCTCTTATTATGACCTCTGGAACTGAAGGGTGGGTAGGGCACACTCCAGTATGTGTCAGGCAACAAGCCAGGCACTTTGCATGCATTATTTCATGTAATCTTCATAATAATTTTAGGAGGTAGCTCTTATCATCTCCCCCATTTCACAGAGGAGGACACTGACAGAGAGATTATGACTCTTGCTCAAGAAAGGTAGAGTAGTAATGGGGTTGGTATATGGATTATTTATGGATGAATCATGATTATCTAAAAATCATAAAGAGTCAAGTCACTTGTGTCATATGAAAGAGTCAGTGAAATGTTAAATTTCTGGAGAAAGCATCCCCATTAAAATGTTTTGAAATATTTCAGACATGCAAAAAGGTATAAAGAATAATGTAAGAACACTGTGCCCCAGTTTAAGAAATAAAATCCCTTTCCGATTGCGCCATCTCTGTCCCCTTCCAAAGAGAACCATTATTCCAAAATTGGTGTTAAAATTTTCCGTTGCTTTTCTTATTTTTGTAATACACACATATATTATAAGAACTTATAGTGAGTATATTAATTTATCTGTTAAACAGTACATAGTATTGCTTTGCAAGTTTAAAAAAAAAAAAAACTGTTGCTGTGGAGTCGATTCTGACTCATAGTGACCCTATAGAACAGAGTAGAACTGCCCCATAGAGTTTCCAAGGCTGTAATCTTTATGGAAGCAAACTGCCACATCTTTCTCCCATGGAGTGGCTGGTGAATTTGAAAAGCTGACCTTTTTGTTAGCAGCTGAGTGCTTAACCACTACCAGACCAGGGCTCCTTCTTTGCAAGTTAAAATACATATAAATGGTATCATAGTATATGATACCATCATGCTTGGTAAAGTAGAAGGTCAGGGAAAAAGAAGAAGACCCTCGTTGAGATGGATTGACACAGTGGCTGCAACAATGGGCTCAAGCATAATGATTGTGAGGATGGCGCAAGACCAGGCAGTGTTTCGTTCTATTGTACATAGGGTCGCTATTAGTGGGAGCCAACTTGACGGCCCCTAACAACAACAGCATATGATTCTTCTCAATCTGCTTTTTTTCTCCACGTTTTTTGGTCAAGATTCTTTCTTATAGTCCATTCATTTCCACTTCTAAATCATTGTTTATCCATTCTTTCCTGTTGAAGGACATGTATTGGTTTCAGTTGCTATGCTACTGTGACAGTACCTGCTCTCTTGCTTCTGCTTTCTTGCTACTGTGACAGTACCTGCTCTCTTGCTTCTGCTTTCTTGCTTACCTGTGCAAGCACTTCTCTAGAGCACGAGAATCTTCAGCTTTAATAAACACTGCCAAGTTATTCTCCAAAGAAGATGCTCACTTTAGGTTTTGTCTTAGTCATTTAGTGCTGCTATAGCAGAAATACCACAAGTGGTTGGCTTTAACAAAGAGAAATTTATTCTCTCATAGTTTAGGAGGCTAGAAGTCCAAATTCAGGGTGCCAGCTCTAGGGGAAGGCTTTCTCTCTCTTTGGGTTCCAGAGGAAGGTCTTTGTCATCAATCTTCCCCTGGTCCAGGAGCTTCTCAGCTCAGGAATCCCAGGTCCAAAGGACATGCTCTGCTCCCAGAGCTGCTTTCTTGCTGGTATGAGGTCACCCCACCCTCTACTCTCTGCTCACTTCTCTTTTATATCTCAAAAGAGATTGACTCAAGATACAACGTAATCTCGTAGACTGAGCCCTGCCTTATTAACATAACTGCCTCTAACCTTGCCTCATTAACGTCACAGAGGTAGGATTTACAACACATAGGAAAATCACATCAGATCACAAAATGGTGGACAATCACACAATACTGGGAATCATGGCCTAGCCAAGTTGACACACATTTTGGGGGGACACAATTCAATCCATAACAGGCTTCCACCAGCAGCATGAGACTTCACAACTTCCACCTTGTTAAGCTTTAAAAGTTTGGGGAAATTTGATGGATGTGCTCCTTTGGTTTTTAAGTAATTACTTTCCAAGCAGAGCAAGGAGACATATTCTAGTATCCCACTTACCACACTGTCATTTATCTGTTAATGTATCGGACTCTCCCCACCCTGGACACTGGGCTTTTTGAGAGCGGGGGCCGTGTGCAATGTGTTATGGATTCCCAGCACCTGCATAGTATGCGGCACATAGCTGAGGCTTAAATAACTGTTGGATGAAGCAAGAAGGTCAAAACTTCTTAATTCTCATGGAGTGCCCCAGGAAAGGCACAGAACTTTCTCTTTTCTAGAACCAAGCAGATTATCCCAATCCTGCTTCAGGGGACAAGGGTTCTTTGATCATCAGTCTTGAATCACATGGGGAGAAACTTTCTTCCCAGATTCACTCTACTCAGGAGCCATACACACCCAAGAGAGGAAACAACAGCTCATGCACATCAAGGCCTTGGTGGACCTTCCTGGATTCCAAGCCCACTCTTCCCTTCCTCCCTGGTATTTCTAGCTGTAACATGAAACCAGAATTCTCTCTGCTTTTCTAAACCTCTTCCTTATCTCTGACCCCTGAAGCTTCAGTTGGATCTTGTTTATTCCCTCACTGCCAGTGGAGTCAATTCCAACTCATGGCAACCCCATTGTGTGTCAGGGTAGAAATGTGCTCCGTAGGGTTTTCAATGGCTGATTTTTTGGAAGTAGATTACCAGGCCTTTCTTCTGAGGCACCTCTGTGTGGAATTGAACTTCCAACCTTTCAGTTAGCAGCTGAGCACAATAACCATTTGCACCACCCAGGGACTCCATTCCCTTACCAATGGCCCCTCATCTCTTTCTAAACAAGAATGGGCTGGCTATCATGCTCCACCAGATGCATTTGATCCCCTTCAGTGTTTCTCAAGATGCTTAGTCACTGGGCAAGACTCTTTAATCTTAGAACTGCCCACATCTTCTGCCTCCCCAGAAGGTTTTGGCCCAGTCCTTAGAGCCAATGCCTATTGGTCCTCAGTAGCACCAGTGAATGCTTGGCCACAGGGGGTGAGCAAGGAGAGCAGGGTCCCAGAATCTTTGCCCTCACCCAGAGAACCACTCAAGGAAGGAAGGCAGGAACCATGTCCAGGCATGATACTCTTCTGTCTGCTAAAGATGTTCTCTGCTCTTTGCTCCCTTAGCGTGAGTGCATCTCAGTCCACGTCGGGCAGGCTGGCGTGCAGATTGGCAATGCTTGCTGGGAGCTCTACTGCTTGGAGCATGGGATCCAACCTGATGGGCAGATGCCCAGTGACAAGACCATCGGGGGAGGTGACGACTCCTTCAATACCTTTTTCAGTGAAACTGGGGCTGGAAAACATGTGCCCCGCGCAGTGTTTGTGGACCTGGAGCCAACTGTGATCGGTGAGTGATGGTAGTCCCAGCCTTAGCCTTGTCCCTGGGTATCACAGCAAGTCCTTCTCCATAACTGGAAAACACTGGAGTTTGTGGTTATAGCCTCCCAGTTGCTGCAACCAATTAGAACTCCAAATCTGCAGAATCACTGTCACTCAGCTCCTGAGTCCCAGGGTCACCCCACCTCCCTTTTCTTGTCATCAAAGAACACTTAAAGTCACGGACAATAGCAGCGGCCTGAATGTGGCTCCTTTAGGGTAGGACCTGGGGCCTACTCCTCCCCTTCTGTTTACCCTGGAACTCTGGGAGCCAGGTGCAAGGGGATGTGAGGTCCAAAACTCTGCCCGTTGCAGATGAGGTTCGGACGGGTACATATCGTCAGCTCTTCCATCCAGAGCAGCTCATCACAGGCAAGGAAGATGCAGCCAATAACTATGCCCGAGGTCACTACACCATTGGAAAGGAGCTCATCGACCTGGTGCTGGACCGGATTCGGAAGCTGGTGAGGGAAGGCTTAAGGGAATGCAGATTCCTGTCATGAATGGTCTGGAGACCAGGCAGTGGGGAAAGAGTAGTTTCAGCCCTTGGTAGAGCCTCATGAACAAGTCTTAAACATGCAGGATCAGGACCAGTGAGGAGGGCCCTGCACTCTGATCAGGGGAAGCAGACTGGAGGCTTCTGTAGCTGAGGTCCTCTATCTTCTCTGGTGACTGGTTGATGCTGGGCAGAGTGATGACTAGTGCAAACATCTCCATAGGCTGCCTGGCCAAGTCATTCTTACAGCATCCCAGAAAAGCATCTTGCATTGTCACAGATGTGGGCAGAGGTCCTGTGAAAAACAGGGGCTTCAATATGGCCCAAAGCCTTGCAATTGACCTTGACAACCACAAAGGATGGGAATCAGGTTCCTGGACTGTTGATCAGTAGAGAAGTCTCCCCAGAAACATCAGAAGATGAATCAGGAGGGCATGGGTATGAGACAGGGTAGAGCTGGCAAGTTATGATGACAAAAATGACTATTGCACGAGATTCAGGAGAGCTGTCTGTTAAGGACTTCAGGAGTTTTCCTAGATAGAAAGGACAAGGAGGAGAAAGAGTGGGTCTTCCCTATGAGGATTTATTTTGTGCTCTTGGGAAAGTCTTCAAGGATTTTATGAATCTTTTGGGGATTTGAAACAGCATAAATTGGTTCCTTCCTGTTTGTCCCCTGCACTTCACATCCCATATTTCTCTTCCTCTTAACTTTCTAGGCTGACCAGTGCACAGGGCTCCAAGGATTCCTCATCTTCCACAGCTTTGGAGGGGGCACCGGCTCTGGCTTCACCTCACTCCTCATGGAGCGGCTCTCTGTTGACTATGGCAAGAAGTCCAAGTTGGAGTTCTCCATCTACCC
>NW_004443977.1:10365229-10367441 GCF_000243295.1 Trichechus manatus latirostris
TGTGTCTTTTTCTCTTGGAAAAAACCATGGGTTGGGGAGGGTTTCTCCTGTATGAGGGATAGGAAGGTCTTAGCCTGGGTTCCCCAGAAAGCAGATGTGAGGCAAGGCATATGTGCTATTATTTGACTAAGGAGTTCAATTCCAGGGAGCAGAGTGGGGGATGTGGGGAGTAAAGCAGGGAAGGAGGGAGGCTGCACCCTAGAGAAGATTTAGCTGAGTGTCTTAGTCATCTAGTGCTGCTATAACAGAAATACCACCAGTGGATGGCTTTAACAAAGAGGAATTTATTTCTTCACAGTGAAGTAGGTTAAAAGTCCAAATTCAGGGCATCACCTCCAGGGGAAGGCTTTCTCTCTCTGTTGGCCCTCTTCAATCTTCCCCTGGACTAGGAGCTTTTCCACACAGGGACCAGGTCCGAAGGACGTGCTCTGCTCCCAGCTTTCTTGGTGGTATGAGGTACCCCTGCTTCTCTGCTTGATTCTCTCTTTTATATTTCAAGAGATTGCCTCAAGACACAATCCGATCTTGTAGATTGAGTATTGCCTCACTAACAACTGCTGCCCATGCTCTCTCATTAACATCATAGAAGCAGGATTTACAACATATAGGAAAATCACACAATACCAGGAATCATGGCCCAGCCACATTGATACACACATTTTTGGGGGAACATAATTCAATCCATGACACCGAGTACATAACATCTCAGAACCATCCCTTCGGGGAGTGGGCAGGTGAGGAGGTGGAGGTGGGGGAACATACGCACTGACTTTGTTCCTCCACTGGTTAACCTCTGCCCCAACTGGCCCTGCACTGTGGGTTGTGCACACCTGGCCTGCAGCATCAACAGGGAAGCCCTGGAACAGGAGGCAAGGCCTGTTAAGTGGTACATGTGTGAAGTCGGTCCGAGCCCACGCAGAGCTGCAACAATGGACTGGTGAGGCCAGGCGGGTGCATTAGAGTAAGCTGACATAGCTGGTGCTCACTAGCCACCAACCCCCCGCCCCCCGCCCCACCATAGACCCTGGGAGTTTGTCTTCTCCAGGCAGGAGGCTTGGGTATAGGGAGGCCAGAAGCTGGCATTAAGGTGGAACATTGGTAACAACAAAGGGGGAATGGTTGAGGGGGCTTACCTCGCAGTAATCTCCATCAACACTCACTATCTTTTGTTAAAGATATTGACATATTTTCAGTCCTATACTGCATCTATACTGCATGCTATGCAAGTGCAGCTTCAAGCCTCCACTTTCAAGCAGGTGGATGCCCCCCAAATCCTTTCGTATGGCATTTCTGTAGCTCCTGCAGGGCTGGAGGAATGGTTTAACCACTGGAGATGCTAGAACTAGGGCAATCCCCACAACCCTCAACCGAGGAGAGATTCAATTCTCACTGTTGCCCTCATCCCTGTCCTTCCTCCATTCTCCCTTTCCCTGACTTGGTGTCATTTCCCAGGACTGTATGCTGATAAGGTGGCCGCCCATCAGGTTTGGTGTCAGGGACATGCTTTGGGGTGTTTATTCAGTTCCCAAGGATCCTCTTAACTTGTTATTCACCCACTGAGGTGGGCATCTAGGAACCATGCTGGTACAATCTGCTCCCTCCCCTGGAATCTGGGGAATTTGGAGAGAGAGAGAATGGATCTGAATGCAGCTTGGATTTAACATATGAACTCGGGAGCTGAGAAGAGGTTATCTTGACCGACCATGTGGTTGGGAAGGCAGGAAGGAGAGCCTTAGTCAAGAAGACTACCTCCTCCTAGGACTGTTGGTGGCTTTCTCATCAGCACAGAGAGGCTCTTTCTTTGCCTCACCCCATAACTGTCAGGGTCCAGTTGGGAAACCAGAGCTGATGTCAGGTCATCCAATACCAAAAAACCAAGCCCATTGCCATCGAGTCGATTCTGACTCATAGTGACCCTACAGGACAGGGCAGAACTGCCCCATAGGGTTTCCGAGGAGTAGCTGGTGTATTCAAACTGTCAACTTTTGGGTTAGCAGTCAAGCTCTTAACCAGTGCGCCACCAGGGCTCCAGGTGATCCAGTTGAGGGAATTTAATGTTGGAGACTAATTATAAAAATTTGGGAAGAGCTAAAAGACAAAATAGGGCATGGAGAGGCAGCCCAAAGATTAGCAACACCAGGAAGCTGTTATATGGTAACACAATGTTTTCCCCTAGGGCTAGCACCACCAGTTGGGAACTAAAACCACAGCA
>NW_004443977.1:10368106-10402975 GCF_000243295.1 Trichechus manatus latirostris
GAGGATGGAGTGGAAGCAACAGGATGGTGGGTGGTTTAGAGAAGACACTGGGTATGCCCAGCTTGTCACCCTCTTCACTCTCTTTCGGAGTTATTTACCCAGAGAGAGCAAATGTTCTCAACTCAGCTTTGAGGATTTAAGCCTACCAGGACAGGCTGGGTCCTTAGAAGACAGAGACCTGCAGTTGTATAAGTGTGTGTGTATGGTAATTTAATTCAGAGGGACTATTCAGAAGCCATTTTTGCTGAGTATCTCAGGTATATCCTCCAATCCATTCTTCTTTATTCCACAAAAAAGGCTGACTTTTAAATCTCCGTCTGACTCCTCTCTCACTCTCAGCTGGTTTCAAACTTGGGAAGAGTGAGGGGTTACCTTGGTAGCCCTTTAAGTTTCTTTAAACTTCAAGAAATAGCTGTCGTGTATTGAGCACCTACTATGTACCAGGACGTGTATCCATATTATCTCACTTAATCCTGAGGTAAATGCAACTATTATACTCCCTGGAACGGAAGCTCCATGAGAACAAGGCCCTGACTGTTTTCCACCGTTCTACTCTCAGCACCCAGAATGTTGCCTGACACATATTAAACAGTCAGCATTTTTTGAATAAACTTGTTAATGAACGCCTATTTCATAGATGTGGCTTCGAGAACTTTCTGACTTTCCCAAGGTTACCCAGCTACTAAATGGAGCAGGATTGAAACCTAGGTCTGCCTGGACAGTTTATGTTGCCACCCTCCCCTTTCCTCAAGTGCCCTCACCTCCTGCCACAGAAGTTCCAGGCACCCCTCCAGACGCCTGGTAGTTCTATGACACCCTGACTATGACTCAGACACCCTGAAGGCAGGGAGGCGGTGACGCTTGACACTCCTCTGCCTGGGTGCTGGGGTGGAGGGCACATGTGCGTATATAGGGTAGATGTGGGGACCCAACTTCTGGGGCTGGACAGGGGGCAGAGGCTTCTCTGGGGCCAGGTTTTGGGACTGTCAGTGTCCTCTGGAACGGGCCCCTGACATCTTATAGGAGATGGCAGGCAAGCCCCTGAGATGGGGTGAAGGTCAGGGAGAGGCCAGGAGAGGGCGCTGAGAGGGCAGTGGGGTCTTCACCTGCAGGGATGGCTGAGCCTCCAGAGAGGCGGCCCAAACTGCTCTATCACCTGCTGTACCAGCCAGCCCAGCCTGGGTGGCTCTACGGCCAACTCCTCGCAGACCCCGCGAGGTCTCCCAGATATGCCTCTGCTGGTGAGCACGGGCAGGCCTGGGTTGGACTGGGCATGGGTGGGGGGAGGGTGGTGACCCAGAACTTCATGAGGCAGCTGGGAGTGCCACCTGCCTGGCTCCTGGGGACTCCCTCAGTGCAGGGAAATGCTTTCATCTCTGACACTCCTGAAGCCAGCCTACAATTACCTCCTGCAGCAGACACAAGAGACAAGTTCCCTACCCTTGGATCCCACCCAACAAATTCATTCCCCCGCCTCTGACGTGTCAGGAATATGCCTGCTCCACAATTGCGTTCTCACCATTCCCTCCTTCTGGAATGCCACCTCCCCCAGCTTGTCTAAACGTTGCCATTCCTTCCAGCTTAGGTCACAGCCATCCAGAACCCATCCAGCCCTGGGGACCTCCCCCTCCTCTGGTTCTCCTGGCACCCACAGTCTGTCTCTATCACTTACTTGGCATTTGGCATGGGCTGCCTTGTACGGTAGCACTTAGCTTCCTGTAGATGTCCTCTTTCCCCAATTAGATTTTTAAAAAATTATGCATGTATGGGAATAGTTACTACATGCACATGGGTCAAAGTTTAAAAAGGTACCAAAGAGATTTATGAACAGAAAATAAGTCCTTCCCTTCCCTTTGCCCTAGGCATCTTGTTTCTCTCTTGGCAGCCAACACTGTTAACAAATTTTTTGTTGGTGTTTCCTTCCAGTGATATTCTATGTTTATACAAATGTGTGTGTATACACATTTAATATATGCTTTGTTCTATACCTCGTGTTTTTTTTTTTACTGAACAGCAAATCTAAGATGGTCCATATCCATACATGTAGATATGCCGCACTCTTTTTGATGACTACATAGTATTCTATCGCATAGTGTGCCATCACTGATTTATCAAGACTGCTATAGATGAGTATTTAGGTCGTTTCCAACCTAGTGCTATTAAAAAGAATGTTGCTACCCTTGTGCATACTTCTTTGCACAATGTAGTCATAAAATTATTGGAATTGGAATCACTATGCATGTTTAATTTTGATATACCTCATATTGCTGTCTGTAAAGTTTATACCAAATGACTCTCCCACTACCAATGTGTAAGAATGCCTGTATCCACGGCCTTGCCCATACAGTGTATTAAACTTTTTGATCTTTGTCAATCATTTGACAAGTGAAACAATGTATTTTGTTGCAGCTTTCATTTTTAATTCTCTTGTTAGGAATGAAAGCCAGTATTTACTCTCTGTATGTGCCCCCTGCCCATTTTTTATATTGGATTATTTGTCCTTTCTTGTTAATTTGTTAAAATTCTTTGTGAACATAGTAAATTAACCCTTTTTCTGATAGATGTGTTCAATATCATTTCTCCCTGGTTGTCATTTGTCTATTTCCCAACTAGATTTTCATCTCCTTGAGTACAGGGACTATGACTTAAACCTCTTTGTATTCCAATTCTATTAAGAATATTTTATTAAAAATAGCTCATAAATGGTAAGTGCTAGACAAATGTCCGTTGAAAAGTCAGAAAAATAAAGAGATTTGGAAGATTTTGGAGTGACCGAATAAAATCTCCTCCTTCTTCTTGTACCAAGTTTGAGCCTTACTCTTTGGGCCAGTCAAGAGACTTGTAAACAGCAAAAACTAACACTGGTGAATTTAAAAAGCAAACACAGAAGAGCATACAGAATCAATGCGAGGTCTGACAAGCAAGTCTCAGCAAACAGGCAGCCACTACGGGAAGCTAGGCAGACAAGGTGAGCGCAAAGGACAACCTGCCTGGGAGACCCCCGTCCCCTCAGCCCCTTGCAGTGACCCTACCCCCTGCCCTGGCACTGAGGTTGGCAGTTCCTCCTCCAGACACTAGAGGGCGCTGCTGGCTCTGCCATCACCGCAGCAACTGCAGTAACACAGTCTCAACTGCTTGTTTCTCTATGCCTTGCTCCAGATTGAGAGTCCCAGCTGGAGTAGCCGATTGGCAGAGCTTATGTCTTTTGCCTGCACCCTTATAGCCTAGAAGTCTGGGAGGGCAAGAGTCAGGGATTTGGGGCAGGTGGTGGCCTGCCTCCCATGAAGGCCCAAGCAATGGGAATTCCCCAAACGTAGGCAGGCAGCTCAGATGCTAGACAGCCAGGAAAACTGAACAGATGCACACCACTACCCTTTTCTCTCATATCCAGCTCAAGCCCTGCTCTTTGGTGAAGCCTTCCTGGGCCACCCAGGCTAAAAGCACTTTTCTGGACTCACATAACCATTATCCGCAATGGTTAAGCTTTCGGCTGCTAACTGAAAGTTCAACAGTCGGAACCCACTAGGTGGCTCTGCAGGAGAAAAGACCTGGTGATCTGCTCCAGTACAGATTTCAGCCTAGAAAATCCTACATGGCAGTTCTGCTCTGTCCTGTAGGGTCGCTATGAGCTGGAAGTCGACTCAATGGCACACAATAACAATAATCACAATGCCAGAGAGAATTTGTATTAATAACACCTGCCATGTACCACGTCTCATTTGATTTTCAAACAATCCTAGATGTTAGCTATATTTATGGAGAAAAAAACTGAGTCCTCAGAGGTTTGCCCAAGTACACAGCTACTAAGTGGCAGTGCTAGGTTGTAAACCCAGGTTTGTTTCCAAAGCCTTGGGGTTTCCTAGGAGGCTGTATTGATGGGCTGGCATCTCATTGAGTCTGAGTGCTGTGAGGGCAGGGATTGGGCGGCATTCTTCTTCACACATCCTGGCGGTATCTAGCATGTAGAAGATGCTCAGTTAATACTTGTGGGCTGGACTGGATGGTATCAACCAGGAGCCAATTCTGGAAGGTTCCTTCATCCTCCCATGAAGCCTGAACCCAGGAATAATTTTGAGGTAGAAAAGACTTACTCAAGATCAGTTCGGGAAGAAACATCTTGAATGTGGAGCATTCCCTTCTACTGTAGCGCACCTCCCCCAAATGTGTCAAACTGTCAGTGGAGGTTGTTCCTGAAGGGAGACACAGACTTACATCTGTTCACTATTTAATCACTCAGGGGATATTTTTGAACCCTGACTACTGCCCTAACACAATAATGAGAAAAAACAGACAGCATTGCCCTGTGATTTCTGCATTCTAGTGAGGTAGGCGAATATTAATCAAATAATCAAACCAGTGCTAATAATTGTAGCTCTGACAAGTGTAATGAAGGAGACGCCATGACCTGCTTTAAAAGGCAGAGCTGACCTAGACAGGGAAGTCAGGGCTGCCTCTTGAGAACTGGGCTGGAGCAGGGATCTGAAGACGGGGGCAGAGTTAACCCAGAGGGAGGTAGGTCTGTGAGTCCTTGAGGTGCCGATTTCCTTTGGGGTGAGCAACCGTCGACTATAGAGAATGCTTACAGGAAAGCAACAGAGGGACCAGGGGCCAGGAGAGGTGTTTGCGGGACGTCCCTGCCTCTGTGATTTTGCGAGCGCGTCAAGGCTGGAGGGGGCCGGCAGCGCTCTCCCAAGTCTGATCCCGGGTGACGTCGTCAGGGTCCTAGCCCAAAATAGCCGGCTCCGCCCATCTCCCGGCAGCCCTTGCAGCAGCAGTCCCCCGCCTCCCCCCTCCGCCCCCTCTCCCGGGTGACAGGCGGAGCTGGCCTCTCTGGTGTCTAGTAGTTTCCGTGCCGCTGACGCATGCTTGAGCGCACAGCTGGACCCGGCGGTCCTACGCAGTTGCCGCGAGCCGGGCGTCGGTGCAAGACGGTTCCCGGCGGGGGCAGGGGCGGGCCGCTGCAGGAAGAGGTGCGGGCGGGGGCCAGCTGGGGCTGGGGACCTCGGCCGGGCTGCTTGACTGCAGGGGCTCCTATAGGGCTCCCCGGACCTGGGCACCGAGATAGCCCGCGGCTCCGGCCTGCGGCGGCCGATAAGTTTGCCGGAGGGAGCCTAGTCACCGGCCGCAAACTGAGCCCCGTGAGCTCTGCTCCTATCTGGGAGCGTCCCCGCCATCCCAGGGGATTTCCGGCCCCAGGAAAGGGCTGTTGGTGATTTCTGCCTGACTACTTCTCTCCTGCAGCCCTAAGGAGGCCCGCCGGACTTTTGACGAGTTGCCATGGCTTCCTACTACGAGATCCTAGAAGTGCCGCGAAGTGCGTCTGCTGATGACATCAAGAAGGCGTAAGTGCCTCCGCTGCACGTCAGAAAACCTCCCAGCCACCCCGCCCCCAGCAGGGGCTTTTCAGACGCAGTGCTAAGGGAATCAGGTCCTAGAGAAGACTGGGAGGAAGAGTAGAAGGAGAAAGTCCACAGAGCGGAGAAGTTCTGCTGGGAGCTTCACTGTGGGTCCTTCTCCAACACACCCTCCCCTCCCCTCCCCTCCCCTCCCTACTCTCTCACCCTCAACCCTAGATGTGGGCTGTCTCGGGTTGCGTGCAAAGATGGCCAGGCTCTGCGACAAGGAGGGACCAGCGCACCTGTGCCCTTGTGGCCACATGTATCCCCAACCTGAGGTTTTGCAGACCCCTAAGCCCCCGCGAGCCCCAGGGAGGGTTTAGGGCTGCGACTGACTCACCCTCGCATTAACAACAGCTAATACAGGTATTCCTAGCACTGAACGCAGCGAGGAGAGATGGGGGGGACCCCATTAAAACCTGGCAACAGAGGCAGCCTTAGCAGCTGGGGTAGATGAGGAGCTGAGTGGTGACGAGACAGTAACAGGTTAATGGGAAGATGGGTCTTCGGGAAGTGCCTGATTCTCCCCTCTGAACCCCCTTCCTGCAGGTACCGGCGGAAGGCTCTACAGTGGCACCCAGACAAGAACCCGGATAATAAAGAGTTTGCTGAGAAGAAGTTTAAGGAGGTGGCCGAGGCATATGAAGTGCTGTCCGACAGTAAGGGCGGGGGTCAGAGTTGGGCCCAGCACATCACCCCCACTTCAGGCCCCATTTCACTCCTTCCCAAAGCCATGCCTCCCTCACTGCAGTCTCCTCCATGGCTTTTCCAACCTGGCATTCTAGGTGCCCCCCTTCCACAAGGACTTCTGGACTTTTTGTCTTTGCTTCAATTCAAATTATCACCAAGTATGTGCAAAGTCAGGAGCCCTGGTGGCACAGTGGTTAAGTGCTTGGCTGCTAACTGAAAGGTTGGCAGTTTGAACACACCAGCCAGCCACTCCACCAGAGAAAGCTGTGGCAGTCTACTTCTGTAAAGACGTACAGCCTCGGAAACCCTATGGGCAGCTTTGCTTTGTCCTACAGGGTTGCCATGAGTCAGAATCAACTTGAAGGCAATGAGGTTTTTTTTTTTTTTTTTAATTTATGTGCAAAGCACCTTTTTATTATTCCCCTGACCCCCTATGCTCAGTGTCTGCTCCTAGTGCTCCCCAGGGCCTGGGAGGAGCAGCTGGGCCCTACAAGAGGAAGGAAACAGGGCAGGTAGCTGATGTGAAGTGAGCCTTCGCCGTGCCAGGCACAGGTGGGCACTTTCCCATGTAACCTCTGGGACTCTTCACAGCCATCTTGCAGGGTAGGCTTTATCACCCCCATTTTATAAGCAAGGAAACTGAGGCTGAGAGAGGTGAAGTAACTTGCTCAAGGTCACACAGAGCTGGAACATGAATCCAGATGTGTCTTTCATTCATTCAAAAAGTATTCACTGAATGCTTACTGTGTGGGGCACTTGCTGGGTATTGGCAAGACAGTGAAGGACAAGCAGGCACTGTCCTTGTCCTGATGGGTTTATCATATTCTGGCCAGGGAAGACAGACAATAACCAGGTAAATACATAGACAAGATTATAGATTGTGAAGAGTATTCCAAAGGAAAGTCATAGGGTGAAATGATGGGGAATAATGGGCACCTATTTTTGTTAGGACGGTCACAGAAGGCCTCTGAGGAGGTGACGTTTAGGCTGAGGCTTGACTAATAATAACGTAATAATTAGCTAATAGTTATTGAATGCTTAAATGAGCCCTGGTGGTGTAGTGGTTAAAGCAATGAACTGCTAACTGAAAGATTGGTGGTTCGAAACCACCAGCTGCTCTGTGGGAGAAAGATGTGGCAATCTGCTTCCATAGAGATTTACAGCCTTGGAAACCCTATGGGGTCACTATGAGTCAGAACTGACTCGACGGCAGTGGGTTTTTTCAGTATTGAATGCTTACTATGTGCCAGGCACTGTGCTAAGCAGTTTATGTGGGCTATCTCATTTAATTTTTACAACAACTCTATGAGGTAGGTGCTGTTATGTCCATTTTACAGACAGCTGTGTGAAGGGCTTAGCTGCTGCTAAAATCTATAGCCTGTGTCCCCTGTGTATCCTGCTGTCCCCCAAGCTGCAGTTTCTGGGCAGTCCTCTGAGGGGCCTAGCATGGGAGGGGAAGTGGGGGTGGGTTGAGATCATCAGCCCAGGAAGAGGGAGCAATGACCTGGTTTCTCTTTCCAGAGCATAAGCGAGAGATCTATGACCGCTATGGACGGGAGGGGCTGACTGGGGCAGGTAGGTGAAGCCCTGGGGCCTAGGGGTGGAAGTGGAGGGGGACAGGTACTTGCAAGGGATGCTCTCTGAGGCTCCTGGCCTTGCCGTGGGTGTGGTCCCCTAGCACAGGGCAAAATGCACCCCCCATACCCCCTCCTCACTCTTCCTCTCCTTCAAGGAACTGGCCCATCTCGGGATGAAACTGGCGGTGGTGGGCCTGGCTTCACCTTCACCTTCCGCAGCCCTGAGGAGGTCTTCCGGGAGTTCTTCGGGGGTGGAGACCCTTTTGCGGAGCTCTTTGGTAAGTGGACTTAGGCGATACATGCCTGGCTCAACTTTCCCCTCCAGGCCTCTCCATCCCTCAGCTGGGAGGCCCTTAGACAGGAGGCCGAATTGTTTTAGTTACCATCAAGTCAGCTCCGACTCATGGCGACCTTATGTATAACAGAATGAAATGTTGCCTGGTCCTGGGCCATCTTCATGATTGTTGATATGTTTGAGTCCCTTGTTGCTGCTGCTGTGTCAGTCCATCTCACTGAGGGTTTCCCTCATTTTTGCTGACCCTCTACCAAGCACGATATCCTTCTCCAGTGATCGGTCCTTCCTGATGAGGCTGAGAGGGAAGCTGAATTCCACAGGCAGAAAGATTGTGTGGGGGTTGGTCCAGTGAGCACTGGGAAAGAACCTTACACATGCCAGGACCCACATGACCCTATAGTGACCCGCCTTATTCAATGGGAACAACAGTAATACATTGTTAGCTCTCCACACTGACAGCCATGAAAGCAAGACTCAAAGCATCATCTGACAGTAATAATAAAATTGCAAACAACAACACATACCAGTTTTTGGAATGATTAATATGTGCCAAGTTTTTTAAATCCTTTGATCCTTTAATGAATCACGGGAAGTGGATAATTTTGTCCCCATTTACAGATGAGAAAACTGAGGCACTGTCAGGTAACTTGCTTAGAGTCACACAGCAAATGGCAGCACTGGGACCGAAGCTGTGTCTACCTGACATCACATCCTGCTTATCCTCTCTGAAGGAGCCCACTGTTCTCCCTCCTTCATCCCCTTTCTCTCTTTCTTCTTTGGTATTCTTTATTGTATTGATAGTCTAGCTTTTCATAAACAATATTAAAAAGGAATTTAATTTGTAAATAAACCCAAGAAAAAAAATTAGAAATATACCCAGTTGCTCAACAGCTTATATTTTTGGACTTAAAAGCAGAGTTCACACATTTTGGGGGGAAAACTGTTTACCAGATGACTGCAGTCTGCTTACTTGTTGCAGATGACCTGGGCCCCTTCTCAGAGCTTCAGAGCCGGGGCCCCCGACACTCCGGCCCCTTCTTTACCTTCTCTTCCTCCTTCCCTGGGCACTCTGGTAAGTGCTGAACCTCCCCACTTCTGCAAGTTCTGGGGCCTGGAACCCCTGACCTCAGCAGCTGGTTACTTTTCCAAGCCTTCTCTCCTATGTATCTCGAGCCTCCAGAGTTCCCTGGCCCTTTGTGACTGCAGCACACAGCATACAACTTGGTCTGACAACCTCTTCTCCTCCTCCTTTGTCTCCATGCCAGATTTCTCCTCCTCATCTTTCTCCTTCAGTCCTGGCGCTGGTGCTTTTCGCTCTGTTTCTACATCCACCACCTTTGTCCAAGGACGCCGCATCACCACACGCAGGTGAGGGCTCCTGCTGGGACTGTGCAGGGTGGAGGGTCCTGGGAGCTGGGGTGAGGGGATAAGCTAAAAGATAAGCTCCTTGAGGGCACAGCCCCGTCTGCCCTGTCTACTCAGCGGCCCAGAGCCTGGATCAGTGCCTGCAGGGTTCAGAAAATGAACTGTGCTGTCTCCCACAGAATCATGGAGAACGGGCAGGAACGGGTGGAAGTGGAGGAGGACGGGCAGCTGAAGTCAGTCACAATCAATGGTGAGGAACTGTCCTATTACCCGTCCCCCAGCAGGAAGCTCCGACCCCAGGGCCCAAAGCCTCTTCCCCAAATAGCTCCTCTCTGAACTTTCTTGGGCAGGGAAGGGATGGCCGTCACAGGATTGGCAGGATTTGAGATGGCGATCCTGAGCAAGGGGCAGAGACAGGGAAGTGAGGAGTCTCTAGAAGGGCCAGCTACTCACCATCATAATTAGTGGTGTGCCCTACATTTGCAAAACACTTTACTATTTTTAAAGCCCTTGCACATGTACAGTATCCCCTTTATTCTTAAAATATCCCAGGAGAATAAGCAGGGCAGGTGCTATTGGCCCTATTTTTCAATGGAGGAGACTGATCCTCAGCAAGATTAAGGGATCCTAACTTCCAAGTAAGGAGCCCTGGTAGCACAGTGGTTAAGTGCTTGGCCACTAATTGAAGGGTCGGTGGTTTGAACCCATCAGCCACTCCTCGGGAGAAAAATGTGGCAATCTGCTTCCATGAAGATTACAGCCTTGGAAACCCTATGGAGCAGTTCTGTTGTTGTTAGGTACCGCCGAGTTGGTTCCAACTCATAGTAACCCTATGTACAACAGAACGAAACATTGCTTGGTCCTGTGCCATCCTCACAATTGTTGCTATGTTTGAGCCCTTTAGTGCAGCCACCCATCTCATTGAGAGTCTTCCTCTTTTTTACTGACTGTCTACTTTATCAAGCATGATGTCCTTCTCCAGGGACTTGTCCCTCCTGATAACGTGTCCAAAGTACATAATACAAAGTCTCGCCATCCTCCCTTCTAAGGAGCATTCTAGCTCTACTTCTTCCAAGACAGATTTATTTGTTCTTCTGGCAGTCCGTGGTATATTCTGTATGCTTCACCAACACCATAATTTAAATTCATCAATTCTTCTTCAGTCTTCCATGTTCATTGTCCAGCTTTCACACATATGAGGTGATTGAAAATACCATGGGGAAGTTCTACCCTGTCCTATAGGGTCGTTATGTGTTGGAATTGACTCCGCAGCAATGGGTTTAACTCCCAAGTAGCCCCAGGCCCAAGGCTCTTTCCTACAAAATAAGGGATAAAGCCAGGAATCAAACTCAGCGTGGATGATTCTGAGAGCTGAATTCTTCCCACGACACCACACTGTACAGGATTATCACCACGGCTAGCCTTTCGTGCCTGCAGGCACAGCAAGCACTGTGTACTAAGTGGTTCACATGGGTTATTTTATTTAATCCTTATAATGGTTTGATGGGAGCCCTGGTGGCACAGTGGTTAAGAGCTACAGCTGCTAACCAAAATCCTGGCAGTTCCAATCCACCAGCTGCTCCTCAGAAACCCTATGGGGCGGTTCTACTCTATCCTATAGGGTCGGTATGAGTCGGAATTGACTACAACAATGGGTTTAACCCCCAAGTTGGAATCAACTTGACAGCAACAGATTTTTTTAAAAAATGATTTCATTATGTAGGCACTATCATCATTCCCAGGTCCCTGGGTGGTACAAATGATTTGCACTTGACTACTAACCTAAAGGTTGGCAGTTCAGACCCACCCAGTGGCACTGAGGAGAAGTGGTCAGCTTCTGTAAAGACTGTTGTTGTTGTTAGTTGCTGCGGAGTCAGTTCTGACTCATGCTGAGCCCACATGTGTACAGTAGAACTGCTCCATAGGGTTTTCAAGGCTGTGACCTTTTGGAAGCAGATCACCAGGCCTGAGGAGTTGTTTAGGGAAAAGGCTTCGGGCCCTGGGGTTGAGGTGCCTCTGGGAAGATTTGAACTGCCAGCCTTTTGGCTAGTATTTGAGTGCTTAACCATTTGCACCAACCAGGGACTTCTCCATAGAGATTACACCCAAGAAAATCCTATGGAGAAGTTCTACTCTGTAACAATGGGGTCAACATGAGTCGGAATCCACTCGACAGCAATGGGTTTTTTTATTTTAAATCATCATTCCCATTTTAGAGTTGAAGAAGGAGAGGCTTATGGAGGCTGAGTAACTTGCCCAAGCAGACAGGAGGTAGTACCTGGTAGAGCTGAATACCTGCTGTGCTCATAACCACTACCATGTGTGCCAGTCCTGAAGGAGGGCTATAAGTGTCCACATTGTTACTGCATGAGGCAGCCTGGCACATGCCCCTGGCCTGGGTCAGGGGGCTTCACAGTGGCCATGCCTTCTGCAGGTGTCCCAGACGACCTGGCGCTGGGCTTGGAGCTGAGCCGTCGTGAGCAGCAGCAGTCGGTCACCTCCAGGTCTGGGGGCACACAGGTCCAGCAGACACCCATCTCACACCCCTCTGATGACTTCTCTGAGGATGACGAGGACCTGCAGCTTGCCATGGCCTACAGCCTGTCAGAGATGGAGGCAGCTGGGAAGAAACCAGCAGGTGGGCGGGGGGCACAGCGACGACAGCAGGGGCGGCCCAAGGCCCAGCACCAAAATCTGGGCGTGGGGGGGACCCGTGAGGGTGCAAGGGGTGAGGGAGCCAAGCCTAGCCCAGCTCAGGAGGAGAAGGCCTCTCGCTGCCTCATCCTCTGAACACCAGGCCCAACCTGACCTGGTTCCAGTCCTCACTAGGGGTCCGTCTCTCACTGTCAGGGAGCAGAGAGGTGTGTGGCCTGAATTCAGGAGTCCCTCACCAACCCCATGCTCCCACCACCAGTTTCCCTCCCAGGCCCACCCTCACGCTAGTGTGGACTTGTGTTTCTGTGCTCAGCCCAGGACTGATAGGTCCCTGGGTGAAGCCCAGGTGGGGGCCTCAGGGCAGGGAAGGGCCTGAGAGCCAGGACGCATTTACTGGATGGGGAGCTTCTGAGGGGCATTCGTGTTTCGGTTGGGCATCTGGTGACCAGGTCCCCAGCTGCCTGTGCTGCTGACAGAGGTTGAGGAAGGAGGACTTGGCCTGGTTTCTCTGAGCCCGAGACGGCAGCTATGCCGGGCAGCAGTGCTGGCTGAGGGGAGTCTCCTGCTCTCCTTGTCCAGTTCCCCACCTTGGTCTCTGTGCAGTGCTGAGCTCTGACTGTTTCTGTTGCTTCCCTTCTGGTGCTGCTGTTGCTTCTCACTCTTCTTCCAACTCCCTGCCAGCTACATCGCTTGCTTTCACTGCCTTCTGGCTAGGACTCCCTCCTCCTTTCTTCCTCAAGAAGGCCTCAGGGTGGCGAGGAAGATGCTGGGGCCGGTAGGGCCGTAAGTTCTTCCGGGGAGGCTAGCTTGATGGGGCAGGAGCCTCTTGGCCATATAGATTTGGAACCGGAGTCCACTCCTCCTCCCTGCCTGTCGCTACCTCCACCTCCCCCCAGCCCTGGGACTAGGCAGAAGTGAGGCTGGCTGACCTGGGAGAGGTGGGATAGGGCCAAGGTGACCCAGGAGGGGGGCCTAGGAGGGGATTATTAACCCATACAACTCCCCCTCCCAGGGTGCAGGGAGAGGCCACAGGGCTAGCCCAGGCCTGCATGCTCAACTCTACCTCCACAGCTTTCCGCTGACCCACTCTCCTGTCACCCGTCCCCCGCTCTCTCCTCAGATGTGTTCTGAGCTGGATGTCCGGGATCCAGAGTCGCTGCACAGTTCCAACGGGACAGCGCCCAACCCTGTGCGCTGGGAGGGGACCCTCATTCCTCTCCTTCACCCGCCCCAGAGTGTAGAGCCGGGGCCTGGGTGGTGGGCGGGGCCGGGTGGGAGGCGGTGCGTCAGTAGTCTTAGCCTGTAAACTCTTCATTAGGTGTTTGGTGCTGTCTCTTGGGGACTACATGTCCCAGAATGCAACGCACCCTGCCTTATTTCTGAATCTGATAGTCCACGCTTGCGGGCGGCGGTGCGTGTTGTGGAGCTGTGCATCTTGGGACATGTAGTTCCGGCCCAGTTCGGCCCTTCATTGGCTGTGGGAGTGAGATGGGCAAATCTTGTCAGGTGATTTGTCCCTGGAGGAGGTGGTGAGAATGTGGATTAAGGGGTAATGGGTCGAGTCTTGGTTCCCCTGACACTTCTTACTAGCGCCGAGGTTAGAGTGTACAAGTCAAAGCCGAAGCATCTCCCGTGGGCAGTCGAAGTTCTGAGGAACAGGCTGGCCCCGGCAGGACCAACGGGGCAGGGCGTGGCCCAGAAGGCGTTGGGCCGGGGCTGGCAGAGCTGCCCTGGGTGTCCGCCCCCGCGGAGGGTGTACGTAAGGCGGGGGTGGCCGTGTGATGGGGAGCTCCGGGCATGTTGCTGCTTGTATGCCTTTCTCTGGCCTCTGACCCTGCCGCGCATTCTTTCTCTCCAACACTGCAGACGAGCCGCCTCTCCTCCTCCCTCTCTGGGGAGCCTAGGGGCCAGGGAGGGGAGCGGGGTGTCATCAGCTCCTGTAACATTTAACCTCAGAGACCTATCGAAGCCCCCGCTGGGCTGAGCGCAGACCGAGGGGGAAACACTGGAAGTCAATAAAGCTGAGTTCTGAGAGCATGGTGGTGCGGTGTCTTCCTCCTTTTCTGGGTGACCCGGCAAGGCCCTGTACGACCAGCGGACAACACTTCAGGCCTCACACTTCCCTCTGTTGCCCAGATAGCTAGAGGTGCAGCCCTTCCCAGTGGACGGTGGAAAGTCCCCTTTTTTATATCAGGTTGCCCTCCCCAAGTATGTTGCAGAATCCTGAGAAATGCTTACATTCTGCTGCCTTTGCCTCTTGGGGCCTCATGAACAACTTTCCCCAGGCAGTTGTTTACCCTATGCGGGGACCCATTGCTCAGTATTCCACAGCAGAGCCAGGACCAGACTCAGCTAAGACTTGATGGGAGGCATGGGGACAGTAGGAAGCAGGTGTGATGTGGTGAAAACCTTTGACAAAATACACTCCTAAGTTCCATAGAAGGAGCCCTGGTGGTGCAGTGGTTAGCACTGGGCCACTAACCAAAAGGTTGGCGGTTCAAACCCACCAGCCGCTCTGAGGGAGAAAGATGTGGCAGTCAGCTTCTGTGTGAAGATTACAGCTTTGGAAACCCTGTGGGTGTAGTTCTACTCTGTCCTATAGGTCCGCTAGGAGTTGGAATCCACTCAGCAATGGTTTGGCTGAGCCCCTCCACAGCCAGTGGTGAGTTTCAGAGGCCTGCCTTCCCCACCTGGAGTGGCACAAGTACACCCCACCCAGGGTCCAGACCCCAAGCTCATCAAAGTTCAGGGAGGAAAGGTGCCCCTCCCCCTCGCATCTGCAGACACCTGCGGAGATGCCCTTCACCCCACAGGAGAAGCGCCTTTAAGTTGCCAAGTAGGGTAGTGTAGCTCCTCACTGGCTCTGCCTCCCTTCCAGGATAGGTGCTTTGCTTTACCTGTGCATAGACAAAGGGCCTGTAATATATTTTTTTCAAAGCAAAGAAACAGACTGCTCTAAAAGAGGAAGTCACACCTCCATCTTTAGAGAGAGACAATCTGCTAGTTTATAAAATGGCTCTTTTCCCCACTTCTAGCCTTGAAAACAGACAGTTGGAGCTGAGTCTCAGCAGAGCCCAGGTGAGACAATAGGAGGAGCCTGTGGCGTCAGAGCTGGTCCCTTCACCCCCTGCTCAGGGTAGATGGTATTGCCCTTATTTTTCATTTGAGGAGACTGAGCCTCAGCAAGGTCAGGTAACCCTAACTCCCACATGGCCCCAGGCCCAAGGCTCTTTGTGCTCCATTTCTACATCTACCAACTTTGTCCAAGGTGAGGGCTGTTCCTGAGATCCTACAGGGTGGAGAGTTGTGGAAGCCGAGGGTGGGAGAGAAGGGGAGAAAGCGCCCCTTGCCCCCAGGTACACACCTGTTCAGACATCTCACAGGCTGGGCCTACAGAGTTTTGCTACAGAGAGGCTTCCAATAACAGGGCAGCTGGGGCTGATGGGGAGACAGCGAGGCCACAGCTGAAGCTGAACGGGAGGGGCATGGTCTACTGGCCTCAAGCCCGATCACTACAGCCTCACTGAGCGCCTTTGCCTGTATCACCTCCTTCAGTACTAACCTCAGTCATGCATGACACACAGTATTCTTGAGGCCCAAAGGGCACGCAGCAGCTGCCCAGGAACTGGGAGGAGCGGCAGTCAAGTGAAGAAGTTAAGCACACCCGGGTTTGAATCCTATTTCCACCACTTACAAGTCAGGCTACCTTGGGCAAGTTGCTTATCATTTCTGTGCCACAGTTTATTCATCTGTAAAATGGGGCTAATAATAGTACCCACATGGTAGCGTTGCGAAGATTAAACAAGTTAATAAACGTAAAGCCCTTTGGAGACTGTCTGCTACATAGGAAGCACCATATAAAAATACCACTGTCTGGCTGTGATTATGCTCTTCAACCCTTGCAGAGCCTAACTCCACAGTCTGGCTCCAGACAGAAGCTGGGGCTGGAGTCTGGAAGCAAAGCAGAAATGCGTAGGAGTCTGGGTTGCAGCTGCACAGACAACACACTAACTTTATTCACACTGATACAAAAGTAGACTTTTCTAGAAATGTTCTCTAGTGCCAGAGGGAGAGAGGTTGAGTGGCACATGGCAGGAGGGTGGTAAGAGGAGGCCTGAGGGTGGAAGTGGGAAGGGTAGGGAGCCCAAGTGAAGGTCAAGGAGGCAGGAAAGAGTACAGTGGGGGTCTGGAGCCCCCTCCACCCTGTCTTGCCCACACTTGGGGGAGGGAATACACCTCCAGGAGCAGGGGAGGGAGATGGTGGCCAGGGAACTTAGGCGGGAAAAGGCTCTGCGTAGAATTGCTGCCCATGTCCTTGGTCTCCTCCCAGCAGGCTGCTAGCGCCCCAGCGGGGTGCCCTGCACTCCAGCCCTTCCTGCCTCCCCTTCCTTATACACACATCATGGAAGGGCCAGACATGCCCAGGAGGGCCAAGGTAGCAGGCGGGGGCATCAGAGTGGGTACACAGATAGATGCTCACAGGACACAGAGGGTGGAGGCTGGGCTGTCCACGGAGGGCCGAGGGGGCTCACTGGGGCAGGGCCTTGAGGATGGCATTCACCTCCTCTGCCACAGCAGTCAGGGCAAATTCAAACTGGTCCTGGGGAAGGACAGGAGGAGGAGGGTCAGGGGAAGGTGCACCCCAGCAGGGCCTAGGAGAGGGGGACTGAGAAGATTCCCTGGGAAGATGGGGAGTCTCCTGGGGGGGTATTGCACCAGCAGACAGAAGGAGGCAGGCTGCTGCTGGTTTCCCTGGGGTGGCTGAGAAGTGGGTGCTGGGCAAGGGGGGCAGTCAGGGTTGGAGCAGAGAGGCATGGTCACCTTGGATCGGACAAGGCCGGGCCGCTGGTCACGGATGTGCTCCAGGGTGGCAGCGATGTCGATCTCCTTCACTCCTGGAAGTGGGGGGCAGAGAGCTGCTCAGGGGGGACCCAGAGGAGGTGTGACAACCTGCCCTTCCAAGAGCTCTCACAGCTCTCGGGGCTGGGGCCTGCGGGTCCTTGAGGGAATGTGCTTACCTTTTGCCATGCGGTTCAGAACCATGTCGACCAGGATGTAGGTGCCAGTTCTCCCTGCACCATCACTGAAACAGGAGATATGACAGGCTCAGGACCCAGCAGAAAGGGGGAGGGATGAGGAGATGATGAGGCTAGCTTGGGGGGACGAGAGTGAGCTGAGATGAAGGAATTGGGCCTCGAGGGGGGAACTTGTGACCCCTGAAGTGTCACTTGGGCAACACGGCAACCAACAAGAAGAGCTCTGGTGGCCCTGAGGTCAAGGCAGCAGTAGGGAAGGGGTCTGGCCGGCTCCAGCCTCTGGCCAGACTTCTGTTCAGCAAAATTTTGTGTAATGGGGCAGGCAGTAAATATTTTTGGCTTTGAGGGTCACATAGTCTGTCATAGTCTTTTTTCCCCCCTTCTTCAATCATTTAAAAATGTGCAAACCATTCTTATTTCATGGGCTGTTAAGAAAACAGGTGGTGTGCTGGATTTGGCCCGTGGGCTGTGTGGTTTGTTGGCATCAAGGGGAAAGGCAGGCAGTGTGCATGGGAGACCGGCCTGGCGAGGGGGCAAAACCAGGAATGCCTGGGCCGTCCTGTTCGCTCTGCCCCCACCCTGTCCCCCAGCCCCTCTCCACGCACCTGCAGTGCACGATGATGGGGCAGGAGCGGCCCCGGTAACACTTGTTCACCTTCCTGCAACAAGAAGTGGGTAGGAGGACCAGCTGTGAGCAGAGTCGGGTGGGGGAAGCGAAACCCACACCTGTGGCCTCTCTTTCTGCCTTTTCTCCCGCCATGCCCAGCGCAGGGGGCTGGAGAAAGCAGAGTCCGGGCTGGAGAAAAGAGCCAGAGCGGGCATCGGTGGCACTGGGCTCGCCTCGTTACTTTCGAGCCACGTACCCAAGCTATGCATCTGAACAACTAACTCAGCCAGGGAAAACTACTGTCCAGGGCTCATCTAGTGATAAGAAATGTCTCCTAACATCTCCTGTCTTAAAGGAGGGTTACCTTCTTCCATTTGTCCAGAATCTATTCCTCCTTCCCCTGTTCTGCCTCTGCCCAGTTCCCTCCTTAACCATCCCCTCTCCTAATGAAAAGGTTTGTTTCTATTTTCCATAAGCATGTGTGACTGGTGGATGGAGTCAGGGCCGAAGGCAAAGAGCCAGAGCTGGCATCAGTGGCACTGGGCTTGCCTTGTCACTTATGAACCATGTATCCAAGCTATGCACCTGGAATAACTAACTCAACCTCTTTGAGCCTCAGTTTCCTTATCTGTAAAATGGGGATGATAATAATTATAACCTTCCAACCTTCTCCTTAGGGTTCTTACAATGATTACATGAGATAACCCATGTAAAGAGCTAATGATGTCAGGTAGCCCTGGGGAGGGGAGGACAGCTCTGAACATAATGCTGCTGCTTATATCCCTGTGTCAGCTTTACCTCAGCCCAGGTGCTCTGTGGCCAGGTTGTATTCAGACTTGGGGTCCACTTGGACCTCACATCCTTCTTTGCTGCCCGTAACCACAGTTCAGCAAGGAGCAGAGGGTTTCTCCCTCCTTCAGTGGCCCAGTCTAACCTGCCCTTGTCTTATGACCTTCCTGCTTTGAGAGTCTGGAGGAGACCTCTGAATACCCTCTTTGGGCCAGGACTAGGGAGGAGCTTCTTAGGGGCCATCAGATTGTTTTAGGGGAAGCTTGGAACTTAGAGATCCTCTACTCTGGCTCCCCCAGACTTGCAAGGCCAGGTGACTTTGGATGGTCTTACAGGATACACAATGATCTTCTGACACACTGGTTAGTATGTCACCGGGATGGGATTGAACAGTAGTCATAAGAATGGCTCCCAATCATTTCATAATAATGATGATAGACAGAAGCTAGAATTAATCAGTTGAACCCTTACTGTGCGCCAGGTACTTAAACCAGATTTTATAAACTTTATTAAATCTTCCAACAACTCCCTAAAGCATGTGTCTTCATCCTTATTTCACAGGTAAGGAAACCAGGAGATCAAGGAAATTGCTTGGGGTCACTTTCTAAGACCTCCTTTATTATTTCACCTTTCCTCTGGTGGACCTTCACCAAACTGCATTTATTAAGCAGCAATTAATTTGTTCTTGTGCCTAATGTCAAATACATTGGGTTTACATAATTCCAGCCTAAAGCAAAGAAACATAACCTCTTAGCTTAGTTGTGCAGGCTTAAAGCAGGTCCAGGTACTAGTTCTATCCAGATTTTTAAAATGTGGAAAATAGCTCCAATACTCCTGGCATTGTTTTCAAGATGGCTGTGTCTCAGGCCCCAGGGACCCCAAATAGAAACCACTGTCCTGACGTTCAGAAACTACACCCAGGTCCCCACCACCAGCACTGCTCTTCTGCTTTTTGCCCAGCACCAGAGACCTCTGGCCAGCCTGGCAAGGAGCAACGAAGCAGGGGAAGGCTGTGGTGCTGGTGGGGCCCCTGACCATGTTGGCAGGCTTCTCAGCTGCCCATCTGAGGAGGGGACAGGCAGGAGATGCTGGAGGGCTGGCCTGGGCAGGTTTTGGTGTCAGAACAGGGCAAGTCCCTCAGTAAGCTTCCTGTCCCAGCCCCCACCATTTTCACTGTGTCCCCAAGAACCCAGAGATCCTCCCACACTCCCTCTGGCAGTCTTTGTCTCTTCCCTCTGCCCCCACCCCCACCCCCAACTCTCCCCGCAGGCTGCAGGGTGGTCCTGATCCCACGTGTCCCGTCTGTTCTGTCCATGCAGCAGCCACACCTGCCAATGATCACTTTTGTGACTATGCAACTGGAGTGAGAATACTAGCTGCAGATCACAAAAATGACACTGGCAGCTGTGAGGGGGAGAGGGAGACAGACGGAGGGAGGAGGGGAGAGAGGCCAGAGAGAGGGACAGACAGAGGGAGGAGGGGAGAGAGGCCAGAGAGAGGGACAGACAGACAGAAGGAGGAGGGGAGGGGGAAGGATGGAGACAGGGAGAGACAGAGGGACAAACTAGGACAGAGGCATGTAAAGGGACAGAGGAAGAGAGAGACAAAGAGGCAGAGAGAGAGAGGCAGAGGTGGGAAGGAGGGGGAAAAGAGGGGAGAGAGAGAAGAGACAGAAAAGGGGAGAGGTGCAGAGAAGGAGAAATGGAAATAGAGGGAAAGAGTGGACAGAGGTAGAGAAAGAGTTGATAGGGAGGGAGGCAGAGAGAGATAGAGAAAGGGAAGGGGGAGAGAGAATGGAAGACAGAAAGAAATAGAAATAGAAGCAAAGAGACAGGGAGAAGGATAAAAAAGGGAAGATAGGGCGGAGGAAGTAAGGAAATAGATCTTGAGAGGAAACAGCACGAAGAAAATGAAAGGAGAGACAGGAAGCAGGGGCCAATACGCAGAGGGGTAGACAGAGAAGGAGGGGAGGTAGAAATAAGGGGAGCCGTTCTTGGGGGCGGGGCGGGTGGAGGGCCAAGGAGGGGAGAGAAGGAAGGGCAGTGGAAGGGGCCAGAAAAGGCAGCGTGCGAAGGAGACTACAGAGACCTCCCAGAAACTGGTGATGGGGAGGCGAGGAAGAGAGAGGTGACGGGCACAGCAAGACAGAGCATCAGTCCTGGTGGGGGGGTCTGGAGGGAGCAGCCAGAGGGCAGAGGCCGAGACTCCAGGTCAGGGCATGACCCGGCTGAGGGCCTGCCTACTTGACCTAGGACCCCGCGAGGAGCTGCTAGGCCGGGGCTTCAGTGACATGTACTGGGGCGCCCCGCTCCCAGGCCTCTCCCCTATGCCGCTCCGTCCCCAGACTTCTCGGGGACGGCGTGGTTGCCCGCCCCGGCGGCTCGGTAGGCCGGGTCCAGCTCCTCGCGATGGGCGGGGCGCTCACCTGCGGAAGTCCAGCAGGGGCCGAGTGGAGGCCGGAGTGCCCTCTGCCGGCCAGCTGAGGAAGTGGAACTGCGTGAGCGTGCGTGTCTCCTGGGTCTGCACGTTCTTCAGGTAAAAGCTCCGCACCAAAAAGTCCTCACACCAGATGTGTTCCGACACCAAGTTCACCTGCGGAGGAGTGGGCCCAGGCCTGAGCCGGGCAGCGGCCACCGACCCGGTCTCTCTTGGCCTGCCAGGCGCCTGTGGGCTCTCCAGCCTCCACGTCTAGACCGCACCTTCTCCATCTCTCCAAATCCTCCCCCCTCCCAGGCCAGTTCAGATTCTAAATTCTCCAGAAAGCTTCCGCACCCATCCACCCAACTGTGCTAGCTGTCTCTAGAACCCTGGCTGTCTGTATAACTTATCTACTGCTCAGGACAACTGGTGGCTTTTCCAACTAGACAACTATTATTGTGAGCTTCTTGGGGCCAGTTTCTCCTTCGTTGGTCTCCTCACAGGGTCTAGCACAGTGTCCATGCTACATGCACCATAAACTTTGATGAAATTCTGTAATGTTTTTATTAGATTTTTTTTTCTTTAACTATGATCAGGTCCAATAAAAACCAAAACAAACAAAAAACGACTGTTGAGTGCTCATCTACACCCCGTTGCCATCAAATGGATTCTGACTCACAGTGACCTTATAGGCCAGAATAGAACTGCTCCATAGGGTTTCCAAGGCAGCAACTATTGTCAGGATGGTTCAGGACTGGGCAACATTTCATTCTGTTATACATAGGATCTCTATGAGTCGGAACCAACTTGACAGCACCAAACAACACAATCTTTACAGAAGCAGATTGCCACATCTTTCTCCTGTGGAGTGGCTGATGGGTTTTAATCTGCTGGGCTTGAACTGCCAACCTTTCAGTTAGCAGCCAATTGCTTAACCACTGCACCACCTGGGAAAACTACTGTCCAAGGCTCATCTAGTGATGAGAAGTTTCTCCTAACATCTCCTATCTTAAAGGAGGGTTACCGTCCCCTGTCTGTCCAGAATCTATTCCTCCTTCCACTGCTTTGCTTCTGCCCAGTTCCCCCACCCATCCTCTCTCCTAATGAGAAAGTTTGTTTCTATTTTCCATAAGCAACATGTGTGACTGGTGGTATTTCTTTGTTTGCTTTGGTCTCCGGGAAACTCTGAGCTAAGTTAGGCTCAATTGAAGTACGTTTCACTCTTGGTCTTTGGGTATTATCTTCCCTGTCTCATTTATTCTTGGCTCTTAGCTTCTTACTTCTGCTTTGGTGGTTTTATAGCTTTATTTCTGCAAATTTTCTCATAAACCAAAAACCAAACTCATTGTCATAGAATGGATTCTGACTCATAGTGACCCTATAGAACAGAATAGAACCACCCTATAGGGTTTCCAAAGCTGTAATCCTTATGGAAGCAGACTGCCACATCTTTCTCCCACGGAGCCACTGGTGGGTTCAAACCACCGACCTTTCAGTTAGCAGCCAAGCACCTAACCATTGTGCCACCGGGGCTCCTTCATTTTCTCATAAGCTCCTAAAATTCTTTCTTGGCATAAGTAAGACATACACATATGCATATGGAGATATGTATGTGAATATATATGTGAATACACCACCATCACCTTCCCCCCTCCCATTGTCCCACGGTTATAAGGCCCTACTGACCTCATATACGTGATACAGGGAAGAGCCCTCATCTGGCCAGTAGCGGTCACACTGCTTGACGCCATCCTCCACCAGTGGGGTCAGCATGACAATGACGGTGCAGCCACTCTCCCACACCATCTAGGGACAGAGGCCCAGGTAAGCACCACCCTAACCTACCTGGGACCTGGCTGGCCTTGGTTGGCCATGAGAGCCTCTAGTCCCTACAGATGCCCTCCCTCCAAGAGCCCACCTGCCAGAAGTCGGCAATGGTGTGGGACAGCGGGCCCTGTGTGGCTATGTAGGCTGGCATCCGAGGGTCATGCTCAATCTGAGGGCAGGGAAGATGCATCATGAATCAGAAGGGGACATTCCACTTTGGAGAGGCATTGGTCAATGGAAATGGGTCGGGGTCTAGGGGAACCTGGTCTCCCCCTCATTTCCATGCTAAGATATCAGGCCCTTGGGTGGGGTGGGTTGTGGCCACAGGGGAATGGAGGTTATGGCAGGGCTGGGGACAGGATAAGGATGGGGCAGAGGTGGGGGCTGAGGCCAGGACCACTCACAATGGGGCTGGCGTTGATGTAATCGCTCCGAGAAGGGCTGCTCTCCACCTTCAGCTTGATGCGGGCATGGTCATCTGTACACACCCCACAGCCCACCCCAGATGCCCCCTCTGGTCACTGGGGTCCTGGCACCCCGCCACTCAGCCTGAGCCAGGATCCCAGCCCCTTCCCCTAAGCCCTCCAGCACTCCCAGCAGAGAGGGCCAGCAGGGCTCACTCACAGGGCAAGAAGTCAGGGTGGCGGTTCTTTTTGATGTTGCCCTCCCCCTGGGCAGTGGCACAGGTGTTAGGCTCTGCCTGGTATGCACACAGGGCCTGCCACTCCTTGGCCAGGCGGTCCCGGTTCCGCAGGTGGTCCTCCATGTATGCCTGCGGGGGCACCACAGCCAGCTCGGGCCCACACCGACATCCCTGCCTTTCCCACCATCCTGCCCCTCTCCCCGGGCTCAGGCCCAGTCCTGACCAGAATCATGTGCCCCGTGGAGATGTCCATGTTGGCCTGGGCGGGCTCCTCGCACCAGGACGGTGTGCTGCTGTGGGAGCTGGGGCTGGCCTGGGCCGCATCGCTGAACTGGGAGGACACGCTGCTCACTCTCGAGGGCTCTGGCGGACCCTCTGCCCGGTTAAACAGGGACTTCGTGGCCATGTGCTGGCGGCAGAGGTCCTGCAGAAGAATGATCAGATGGGGCTCAGGGGTGCCCTGAAGCCTTTCCAACAGGGTCCTGGGTTGAATTCTGCGCCCCTAGGCTGGTCCTTGACTGGTTTTAAATGGAACCCATATCCCCTGGTGTAAGGCCTTCTGCACTGGCCTTCATCCTTTGCAGAGCAGTTCTGCTTGGGTGGTGCTCATCACAACCTCAGGTATTACAAAGTAGAATCCCAGAGCTCCAGAATCTTAGCATTGAGAAGAACCTTAGGAATCCTCTGCTCCCAATTCCTACCCCATTCAAAATGCTCCCATAACCCCCCTACTGGGGCTTCGCCAGCCTCTGCCAGAACATTCCTAGGGATAGGGGCTCACTTCCCTTCCAACTTCCCACCTCCATCTCATGCAAGACCTAGATTCCCAAGCCCCCTCCATTTCTTCTCCTCAGCAAACTTCTGGGGCCACACACCTGGTATTCAAAGGTGGTGTCACCATGGGCCCCCTCAGGCCCCAGGGCTGCCAGGCGCTCCTTGTCCCACTGCCGCGCATGCTGCCGCATACACAGAGCCACCACCAGAGCCACCAGCAGCCCAGCCACACCTGCCAGGGCCACCAGAGGAAGCAGCACCGAACGCATGGGAGAGGTGCTTCGGGCTGGTCGGGGAAGGACTGCGGCAGCCTCTTCCCTCTGTGGAAACAAGGCTGGAATCAAGGGGTCTGCTTCTTGCCCCCATCCTGTGCCACCACTCCCTGCTAGAACATGCCCTGGGGCAGAGCCTGGAAGGTAGGAGCATGGTGGTACAGGCAGAAGAGCTCAGATGGGCCTAAGATCCTCCTTCTCAATCCCCACCAGACCAACTCAACCACACTTCAGTGCCAGAGACTTAGTTTTAAAAGTGGAGAGGGAACAATGTTCTGCCCAAGGAATTGAACAGTAGAATGTGAGACAGCAGTGTTGGATGAAAAATGGAAATATATTTTGAGTACAATGTCCTTTCTGTGCAAGGATTTCCCTTGGAATTTAGAGACTTGCTCCATAAGGCTATGGGCATCTCAGATAGTTATTGCCAAACATACTGCCCTCCTAGAGAACGCTGGCGCGCTCACTGCAGGGAGGAGGAGCCACCGGCGCCATCTGCTGGTCAGAAGGAAAACTGCTTAGGGAGGGGCTGCCTTGGCGAAGCCCACAGGCCAGCCAGGTAAATGAGGCTTCTGCTCCAGTTCTCCGGCTGGGTTTGCCTCCATCTTTTGTAGGGAACGTCAGCCCTCTGGGGCTTTGACTGAATCTCCAGGTAGCTCATACCTGTCCCACTCCCGTCTGCAAGATCCGGAGCCCTGTCTGGGCTTCCAGTTCCGACTTCACCAGCCCTGCAGAGAGGAGGTAGGTCAGACTCCAGCTCCACGCAGTCCATCCCATGTCACATCATGCCAAGTGGCAGGGAGGGCTCATGTAGGTTTGGAATATTTCAGCGGGAGCATCATCCACAGGCCTGGGTGTATCCCACTAGGGCTGGGGTTGGGGCCAACCAAGCCTGAGGTTGAGGTCAGGGCAGTATTTACCGGCTTGCTGGGTCACATCAGCCAAAGACAGGTTCTGCTCATTGTGCCGGATGCGGAAGGTCAGGGCTGGTCCCACCACACTGCCAAATTGGAGCTACGTTACTGCCTCACTGACCCTAGACCCGAGACTCTACAAGAGAGGCCAGCTCTGGCCTTCTCCCCACTAGAGGATGAGGCTGGATCAGGGGTAGAAGATACCGGATGGGGATAGATGTGGCTGTTCTTTCAATATAGCTGGGAGCATCTTTCTGACACATCTTGACCCTTTACCCAGAGCTTATTTTCTCTTCCTCTTCTGGGCCCCTCCAGCCCCCTCTCCTTCCAGCTGCCTTCTAGATTCCTGCCACCCTCAGCAAGGTGCCAGCCCTACCTGATGTTGATGAAGCTGCCTGAAGACATGTGCACATGCTCAGCCAGGAGCTCCAGTAGCTTCACGCCTGCAGCCAGGCTCAGGGGCCTGGAGGTGGGAGCAGGCAGAGGAAGGAAATTGGAGAATCCACTCAATCACTTTTTCTTGAAACAGGCCACCCCTGGGATATGCAGAGCAACCCATCACCTCCCTGTCTCCTTTAGATCTGGATTTCTGCCCTCTGCTTCCTGCCAGGCAGGCCAGTCCATCCCCTAGAGGCCTTGCTCTCCCAGCAGGACCCTTACTTTTGGTCAGTGACGATGTAGCCATACTCCTCCACGGACGGTGGAGCCGAGGGCTGTCTCACCACTGTGGGCTGGCTCTGGCCCAGTGGACTTTTCTTCTCCAGCAGGACAGGTGTGACAGGGGGGCTAGCAGCTTTGGGGGGCTCTGGGGAACTCAGAACTTGTTGGCCTTTACTGGAGGTGGGGCTGGCAGTAGGATGTCCAGGCAGGGAGGGCGTGGGGGGCAGAGGCTCTGCTGTGTCTCCACCCTGTATTTGCTCTTCTATTGTCTATTTAGAAGAGAGCAGAGGGGTACGGCCCAGCTGGTGCTAGAATTGCAGGGCTGGGGCCAAGGAGGTCCACACCCTGGACTATTAGCTCCCACAGTGGAGCTTAGGAGTTGTTTCTGTTTCTACCCCTAGGGCTCAGGGAAGCAGTGGGCACAAGGAGGGCACCCAGCAAATGTGAGCCAAGTGGGTGAATGAATGAATAAAGGAGTGAATGAATGGCGCAGGGTCAGTAATAATGCAAAGGATAGGACTGGAATCAGGGAAAATCTCCAGAGCAGGGGAAGCTAGGGTAAGGGTAGAAGATGATTTTTAGACTTTTGTTTAGCCACAAAATCTTAGACATCCAACATGTGCAACAGATAGAAGCAGAGCTCCTCAAGTTACAGGGGCCAGGAACTTGCCTGCTTACAACGCCCCTCTTCTGCTAGGGCTCCTCAGAGCAAGGTCTGAAATGACTACAGTGAAAAGAGCAGCAAATTAAGAATGTTGGCTTGTACTCAGCTTCCGCATCCATCTGTCTCACTTGATGTGAGACCTTAGGCAACGACTTGCAATCTCTGGGCCTTGGCTGTCTCATTTGCAAGATGAGGGTTGAAGGATATGGATTATGGGTCCTGAGCCTGAGGTTTAGATGTCAGCAACGGGGAGCACTGCTATGGGTCACTTATGGATCAGGGAGGTGCTGGGAACTTACTTTCTTGATGTCAGCTCCAACATTTACAACCCCACCTGTAGGAATAGGAAAACAAGACCATGGGCAAAGGGCCAAGGCCAAGGCCCACACAACCCAGGTAGGAGAAATGGCCAGAGACCCTATTACATCTGCTGTGGCTTCTTTCCCCTCGGTCACTGGCGAAGCCCCTATCATTGGTCTCACTCTAAGAGTGGTCTCACTCCCCTTTGGTTCCTCCTTATAATTCATTGTTTTTCTAACTCCTCCCTCTGCCGTTGTCCACATTTCTCAAAGCTCTTTTTTGTTCTGTCCTATGCATTTATTATTGGTGTCTCCTTAACACTGGCCATGCCCCTCCTTAGGTCCTCATTATCATTGACCACACCCTTCTGGGCATGTCCTTATTGCTGCTCACACCCTCCATTGGATTCTTTTTCCATTACTTCCACCCTCCAGTCCTCCCCTGATCTGGCCCCTCAACTCTCCACCCCACCCCTTGCTCCCTGGCCTTGAATGGCAATGACCCTATGTTTCAGAACTCCTTTCCCGTGACCCTGACTCTTCCCCTCCAGGCTGCTTCTTGTGGTCATGAGAAGGGGGGGTGAAGAAGCCTCCGTGGTGCTGGGAGTGGCTGGTCTCTGCCTGGACACTCACCCAGATTTCTTCCTATGCCTTTGGGCAGCAGCTGTAGCAGGGTCGAAAGGGTGGAGAGCTGCTCGGGGGTCAGCTGATGCAGTTCCACCCCATAGCCCGCCAGCACAGCCGCCAGTCTTTGCAGAGTCACATCTGCTGGGAGCCAGACACAGAGCTTAGGGCTTATGGTGGGATGAACTTGTGGGATGCAGATGGGTGAGTGGGAGGTGGGAAGGAACTAACCCATTTAAGAGCATCTCTTCAAACCCCTGGACACTGAAGCCCTCCCCTTCCCAGCCCTTGTCCACAGTTTCAGGAAAAGACCTTCCAGAGGCCAAGACCAAACTTCAGGCCTACCATGGACATCTTGACTCTCCATCTAGAGAAGAGTCATGTCAGCTTCACTCACCACTGTATCCCCAGTGCTAGTGCCTGGCACAGATTAAGTTGTCAGCAAGCATTAGTTAAGTGTATCAATGACTTTAAGGACACATTAATGAACGCATGGATAGCCAGGAAAGAGATCCCATGGTTCCCCAAGTGGCCCCCACAGGCAGGCAGGTGGATGTTGAGGACTCTGTTACCTGGCTGCACTGCTGGGAAAGGAGGCTTCTCCCTGCGACCCCCTGGTCCTTCCTCTTCATAGGCCTCTGAGGCATAGTCCTCTGCCTGGCTGCTGGCCCCTTGCTCTGGAAGCCTTGGCGCCCTGGCTCTGCTGGGCACTGGAGCCTCCTGGGCCAGGTAGAGCAGCCCTGAGTCTTGGAAAAGCTGAGCAGGTGAAGGCCCTGGAGGGTCCCCATAGGAGTGGCCAGGGTGAACCCCAAACGTGCCCTTGGAAGCAGCTCTGCTGAAGAGGGCAGGGGTTTTCACCTTGGGGAGGGGGCCAATGCTGACCATCCCTGGGGGGTTCTCTGAGCCCCGAGAGCCATCACGGGAGCCAAACTGTGGGAAACCAGAGATCCCAGTAAGAGCAGAAGTCAGGGCTAAGAGATTGGGGTTGGGGCAGGGCCAGAGTCTAGGGCTCACCTGGTGGAATAGGTAGGGCTGCAGCAGGGTGGGTTCATAACTCAAGGCAGGGTGGGGGGACTGCGGGGGCAACAGCAGATGCTCCAGGAGAGGGGGCAGTAGCTCAGCCTGCAGAGGGGACAGGGAGGAGCCTTCCCCAGCTCCACCCCCGCCTGCTGGAGGTCGAGGAAGCAGGTGCTGGGCAGCAGGGGCAGAGCCAGTGGGGATGCCCTGTGAAAGCCGCTCCCCAGTGGGGCCAGGTCTCCTGGGCACCAAGCCAGATCTGAGGAGGAAAGCAAAGTTTGTGTGTGTGTGTGTGTGTTGGTTGTGTGGGGCAAGGGCGTAGGGAGCTTACAAGGCAAAAATGGTGGGGGCCAGACAATCTCAGTAGTTGAGAGTGGGCTTGACGTCATGATAAATGCGGTAGCTTCAGGGGAGGAGAGAGTAGCATTGCGGAAGGGCCAGAGAGCTTCGGCAGAGGTCGTATGTCTCCCTGGTAAGCATGCCCAGGTCCTTCAGACAGCTGCAGAGGCTAGAGCAGCATGAGGCTCGCGATGGAGAAGTGGAGAAGAGGTGCAGGTGAGGACAGCGGAAACCTCTCTAGATGAGCTGTGGCTGTGCTTGCTCAGTTGCTTCTGTGTGTCTTGTCCCTACACCTGACCCTCCAGGTGTATGTTCAAACATTCAGGACTGCCCCCTCCCATGTCTTCTTCACCCTGGAATCATCATCTGTGCCCAGTGGGCCTCACTGACTACCCGCTGCTTTGCAGGGTCTGAACAAGGCCTTGAGAGGCCCTAACCACTGAAGATGATGATGCTCTGCCATAGGTAATTCCACCTAGTAACAAAACTGAAGCATTAAACAGCTTAAGTTCAACAGAATTCTTATTTTCCCCAATGCTGACTACTTTGGTGCTTCTTTTGAAATATCAAATGTCAAAGTTCTTCAAGACAGTTTTTTAATGCCCCTGTTTTGCTGGATCCCCAAGGATAAGCTCAGCTCCTATTGGGTGTGTGGGAGTCAGAGAGTGACTGACAATTCCTGAGCTTCTTTTACCCACACTCCAGCCCTGGTCTGCTAACACTGATGCTCCTTCCCTCTGTCCGTCAGGATGACCACAACTCACCAGCCTTGCCATGCTGGAGTTGTTGAGAAAAGTTGCCTACCTGTCCCTCGGATGGGGTTCTGGGGGGCGAAGCCGGGGGATGCGCTCCATCTCCTGGGAGATCACATACTGGGTGAGGTCATCGTGCCAGGACAATCCTGCCAGAGGATAGGGTGGGGTGAGGTGGGTTCCTGGGACATCTTGAGGGCCAAGTAACAGGGACCAGTGGAAGATACGAACTGTGCCCCCTACCCTGCAGTGCATTGGGTTTGGCAGAGTAGAGGGGTAGTGGAGGGGGTTTGGAGACCTGGTGGGTGACTTGAGCTGTCCTCTTCCTGCCCTCAGGTACAGATTTTAGAGTCAGACTGCCTATGTTTGAATCCTGCCTATGCCACCTACAAATTGTTTGACCTTGGGCAAATAGCCCAATCTCTCTAAACCTCAGTTCTCTCATCTGTAAAATGGGGATTCATACCTTCTAAGATTTTTGTGATAACTAAACACAGATGAAATGCTTAAAACAGTGCCTGTCGCATAATGAAATTTCAATAAATACTATTATTATTACCATTATATAATTATTATTGCTATTACTATTATTCCCTCGGCTGATCCTGAACCTCACTTTATTGATCTTTAATGTGGGAATAATACTTGCTTTATGGGGCTATTGTGAAGATGAAGTAAGTTCAGGCAAGTGAAAATACTCAGAAAACCCTAAAGCACTATACATTTGTTTTAAACACTTAATATTATCATCACCATTATCATCACCATTATCCTGAAGCAGGTCTCCTGTTTGGCCTTTTCCTCATGAAACCCTGTTCTCAGGAAAAATCAGTCGCATATTCCAAAGGAATCATCTCCCACTCTCCACCTGCATTCCTTCTTCCCTGTTTCTGGACATATAATCTATGCTGCTCTTAACTCACATTCTAGAATCTACCAGCATCCATACCTTCATACTCTGACTTCTTGCCTATTAACATTAGATGGACTATCTGTGCTCCAATTTAAAGCCTATTCTTCCTCTTGAGCAATAGATTCTATCCCCTCTTACCTACTCAAGAACATCCTCCCAGCAATTCTCCCCTATTTCTTACTAATTGGATGGGTGGGATGTTCTCCTAGCTGAGGACTCCAGTATTTCTGGCTCTAGAGCACTCAGACAGTTCCAGGGAGTGGAACTAGTCACAAGGAGATGGATGCTGGCCTCTTCCAGTAGCTTCTTCTAGAAGCCTCTGCCGGGTCCCTCCAGAGTCCAAGTATGAACAGCTCATCTTTAGGGCTCCACTCCCACTCTTCTTGTCCCCTTCTCCATCAAGGTCTGGGAAGGTGAGGTTCCAGAAGTGATTGTGATAGGAATATTTCATGAAGAGAGTTTGGGGTAGAAGAAAGCCTGTCCTCAGGTTAGGCAACCCTCACTTCAGCACACATATCTAACCAAATTCTAGTCTCTTCTCCAGTGCACCCAGACCTCACCTTGGGACATGAGCTGTCGGAGCACACCTTGTAAGCGTTGGAGAACTGGGGAGGTAACTTGCAAAATGGGCCGGACCTGCCCCACTCCCACCTGGCACTGTCCAAACAAGCCATCTAAGAGCACAAAAGTGGTATTAGCAGGGGGCTTGCAAAAGAGGCCTTCCAAAGTCCAGGCTGAAAATGAACAGAACTCTTTCCACCTACTCTCCTGGCTTCAGAGAGCCTGCTCCTCTATGCCAGCCCCTCCCCCAAGCCCAGGACCCCCTCATCCCTCCCAGACCTCCTCATCCCTTTTCTTTCTTGTTGTGTTCCCCTGCCCCCTACTCCCAGTCTTGTGACTCTTATGCCTAGGCCTCACTCACCCTGAATACAGACTTCAAGGTGAGAGCAGAGCCTGCGGTCAAACAGACAACCTGTAGAGGGACAGACAGAGACTCAGACACCCCATACATCACATGGCCAGAGAGACAGACAGGCTGCGAAAGGGGGAAGCAGGTGGGGCCAACTCTTTCATTCAAAGGGAGGCCTTAAGCTAGGAGGAGAGTAAGGAAGAGGTCTAGAATTCTTAAGAGAAGGCAGTATGGGACCTGGCTTTGGATTTTTAGGATTTACGAGTCTGGATCCTTTCCCTAAAAGCCTCAGTTTGCTTAACTGAGTAATGAGGAGAATATCTTCCAGGTGCATGGGGGGAAGTGGTGCTGGAGAATCATATACTTCTGCTCTCATAGAATTACTATGGGAGTTTTTGGTCAAATTCTGGGGAAAGGGCAACTCTCCTTCCAAAATCTCTAAAAGCATCCTATGATGGGCTAGAGGTCAGAAGAGGTAGAAATCCCCCCCCCACTTCCCCCCACACACCCCGTAGGGGAATAGGGTAAGAGGGCGTCTCTAATGCAGCGCTCCCCACACTGAAAAGAAAAAGGAGTGACCCTGGGCATTGCCCCTACGGTCGTCCGGCCCCCTTGCGGCCAGCGCTGTCCGCGGTGCTGAATCTCTGAGCCGGTGTGGCCGAGGGCTCGTCTGGAGGCAGTTACCGGGAGAGGGAGGAGTGACAGGGCGAGGAGTCTCCACAAGACCTGACTTCTCCGTTCTACCCCCATCCACCACCCTGCCCACACAGCGCCACGGGAAGCACCCTGAATTGGTCTCCAAGCCCAAGTGGGGAAACGGGGCGCCAGACGGCGAGGCTGAGCCCCTCCACCACGCGCCCCCCCGCCTGCCCCCTGCCCATGAGTCAGCGCTGACTGTATCAGTCCGCTCAGATGTGAGTCAGCACCCGGCCTGGCTGTGGGGAGGGGGACGGGAGGGACCCTTCCCTCCTCATCCTCTCCTGCCCCCTTCCTCAGCAGCCCCCCTCTTATCGGAGATCGGATCACAGCAATCGGCCTCTTTCTAGGCTTAAAGAGAAACTCTGGCCCCTCCCTCTGCCCAATCCTCTACCGGAACCGGGACTCCGATGCCCGCGGCCCTGGACACCGAGTTCCTGGTTCCCTTCGCAACCCCTCACTCCCCAACTCGCGGCGCCGGACACTACCTCCCTGGCCCTTTGGCGCGATTTGCTTCTCCTGAGGTCTTGTATCCCGGCTCTAGGTCCCTCTGCCCATATACACCCCCAGTCTTCCTCTCGAACCCGTAGTCTTCCCCTGAGCCCGCTTCTCCTAGGTCCCGCCCCCGTATTCCGAGCCCTACCTCCAGGCTTACGCCCCTTTCCTGCCAGATGTCCTCCCGCCTTTTTCACAATAGTGCCTCCCTCCTCCTCCACCCTACACACGTATTCTATCCGAGCTTCCTACCTTCATGACACTCCCCCTCCCCCCCCCCCCGGTTTTGCTCCCAGCTCCCTCTCCCATCCCCCCAGGTTTTCTCCTGACCGTGGGCACTAATGGCGCTGCAGCCTCCCGGGTGGCTGCTTAGCAGCAGGAGACAGAGGAGCAGCCGGAGACCCCCACATCCCCCGGGACCCCCAGGCCGCCGCGGGCGCCGCATCCTTCCCGGCTCCGCGCTCTCCCTCCGCCGGCCAAGCAGCAGCGACGCCGGCTGGAGTTAGTCAGAGGGACAGAGGCGGGGCCTGCCACTCCCCACCCACCTACAACGGAGGGATCTACACGTCCCGCCCAGGGCTACTCAGCCAATCGCAGGTAGGTAGTGACGACATTCCCACCCCCGGCTCTTACGTTTATTTGCGTCACACATGGCGTAAGAGCCCTGTCTTAGCGGGGTACCTGCTCAACCCTTTCTTCCCCCACCAAATAGTAGGCACCTCAGTAGAATTCCCACTTGGCCAACCCATTTTGGACATATGTTCCTCCCCAAGGACCACCACTACTATTCCCTAGTCTTAGGGTTGGCGAAAAAGGTTATAGTTGGCTGGGAGCTGGGAGCTGGGAAAGATACATGATAGAGGAGTATAAACCTTAAGGTAAGGAGAAGAAAAGTGAATAGAATAGGTACTCTTAGGCATCTTAATCAACGGTGCCAGCGTCATCCTTAAGAGCAGGGATGGTTAGAAGTATGTGCCTGGATTCCAGTTCTAGCAATGCCATCTGCTAGGTGTATAACCTTGGGCAAGTTGCTTAACCTCTCTGAGCCCAAATTTCCTGATCTGTATAATGAGGATGCTAATAGTACCTACCTCAAATGGTGGTCGTGAAGATTAAATGAGTCCAACTGTTGTGAGTCACTTAGAACAATGACTAGACTAACAGATAGTAAACACTGCATACGTAGTAGTTTTTGTTATTAGTCTTTACTCTCTCTTTCTCCGGATCCCTCCCACCACCAGCCCATCAACAATCTCGTGGTTTCTGTCTGCGAAATGTATCTCACATAAGTCTACCTCTCTCCATACTCACTACCGGAGCCCTGTGGAAACCACTGTACTTTTTCATCATGACTATTGCAGTAATTTCCTAATGGTTGTTTGCTTCCACTCTTGTCACTCTATGAGCTAGGGAGTGAGATTTCTAAAGCTCAAATCTGATCACTTTGCTCTCATGTTTCAGTAGTTTCCCATTAAGCCTCTTTATAAGTTTATACAAAATTTTCCAACATACAAAAATAAGGATGTGAGAACATAGTGAATACTCTTATACTCATCACCTTGACTTAACAGCTTAACAGTCATATTTGCTTTCTAGTATTTAAAAGAAAATTATATTTCACTTATAAATATTACAATATGTGTATCCAAGAAATAAGGACTTTCCCATATAACCAAAATACCATCATGACACTGTGCAAAATTTACGATAATTCCCTAATATAATGTAATGCTCAGAGCATATTCAAATTTCTCAAATGTTTCCGAAAGTGTCTTTCTTCAGCTGTTTTGTTCAAAAACAGAAGTCAGTCAAGGACTATGATTGCACGTGTTCATGTTTCTTAATTTTCTTTTAAATTAGTATAGACTTCCACCCTCCACTTTCACCCATTTTTGACGTCTTGTTGAAGAGACGAGGTTACTTTTTCTGTAGCATTCCCACCTTCTGGATCTGTCTCAGTGTTTCCTTGTGGTGTATTTCCCCTGTATGTATCCTTTATATCCCCTGTATTTCCTGTAAATCAAAAATTAGATCTAATATCTTGATTATATCTGGTTAAAGTTTTTTTTTTTTTAATCAAAATGCTTTATAGGTGATGCTGTATGCCTTCATTTGCATAGTTTCAGAAGGTGCAAAACGTCTGGCTGTCCCACTATTAGTGATGCTAAAATTGCTAACTGGTTTAAGGTTGAGACAGCCAGATCTCTCTATAATAAACTTATGTTTTCCTTTGTGGCCAGCA
>NW_004443977.1:10418641-10420195 GCF_000243295.1 Trichechus manatus latirostris
GGACCTCTAGAAACTTCACTAATGTGGCAGGACTCTGAACTTTTATGGGGTTCTTCTTCTATTATCTGGCATGCATGTGTCTTATTATGGCATCTAGGGAACTTGGCGACATCCTGCTTACCATATCCAGTCAGTACAATGTTGTTGTTGTTAGGTGCCGTAGAGTTGGCTCCAACTCATAGCGACCCTGTGTATAACAGAACAAAACATTGTCCAGTCCTATACCTTTCTCACAATAGTAAGTGTGTTTGAGCCCATTGTTGCAGACATTGTTTCAATTCATCTTATTGAGGGTCTTCTTCTTTTTCAAATAATGGACTAGTATGAAGGTCTTCCTCTTTTGAAAGTAATGAGCCAATATGATTTTCTGTGGGATATGAAAGTAATAAAGGTCTTTCCACACCACATTTTCACAGAAAATAGAAGAGTTGACAGCCCTGAAGTAAGACAGGGTGTACTGTTGTCTCTGCCATGTGAATGCAAACTGTTTCTGATTGCCTTTCCTGATAAGAATGGAAAATAAAGCATTTTCTAGATCAGTGTTGTCTAGTAGAAATATAATACGTAATTATGTTATTTAAATTTTCCTAGTAGCTACATTTAAAATGTAAAAAGAAACAGAGTTGAAATTAGTTTTAATAATGTATTTTATTTAACCCAATATATCCAAAATATTATTTCAATATGTAATTAATGTAAAAAGTCATTAGTGAGAGATTTTATATTCTTTTTTCATATTAAGACTTCAAAATCCAGTGTATATTTTGCTCTTACAGCACATCTCAGTTTGGACTAATCATGTTTCAATTGCTCAATAGCTACACGTGGCTAATAGATACTATACAGGGCAGTGAAGTTCTAGATCAATGGTGCATACCAGGTGCCAAGGGCGTTACTGATTTGTTTTACTAAAGATAGTATATCAGGAACCAGAGCTGCAATTATCAACATCACTTGACCAAGTTTAGGATAAACTACAGTTATTCTCCAAGATCCATCCATTTGTCACAGGACAAATAGGCACATTAAATGAGGAAGAGACACCTCTGCATCTTTCAAGTCCTTGATGGAGGTCTTAATCTCTGAAATTCCCCTAGGGATGCAGAATTGGTTTTGGTGCACTTTTTTGGAAGGGGTAGGTAGTTCCAGGGTCTTCCACTGGGCCATTCTTACCAAAATAACCTTCACTTCACAGCTCAGGGAATCAATGCAGAGATTCTGCCAATTGCTAAATGTATTTATTCCCACTATATATCCTGAGACTGAGGAAATTACCACAAAATGAGTCCACAATCCCATTGGACTACTGAACGACCAACAGGGGCCACTACTCCATTTATTACCTTTACCTGACATCCATAAGTTCTCACTCTGATGGTGACCACAGTGGTGTTTGGGGTCTTTAGAGACTAGCCTGTGTTCAGAACCAGTTTCTAATAACCCTCAGAATGTTTGTGTATACCCTTTTCCCCCAGCACAAGCACCTTTGTAAATGGCTACAGATCCTTCTGGGGAAGACTTAGAGGAAGATTCACTGTGTACAGCTTAAGGCCA
>NW_004443977.1:10421704-10436112 GCF_000243295.1 Trichechus manatus latirostris
CTTTACTGGTTTTGCTTCTCTAGAGAACCCAGCCTAAGACAGAGTCCTTTATCATCACCAAGTTGCTGTGCTGTCCTCACCCTCACCCTCTTTTATGGCCCCCCTTCTCTCATTAAGAGGTTCTGGCCAGGTTCAATCCACATCCATCCTACCAAAAGACAAGCTCACAGAAAGCGTTTGCATGAAAGTTCACTTTAATGATCCAGATTTGGGTCTTCGTAGAAGTGCCCCTTTGGAGGGAAATGGGGAGGGTGGTGAAGCAGGGAGGCTTCGCTTGTATTCTCAGTCAGCTACAAGGTTGTGGCCCACAGTGGGGAATGGTTCAAAGAAGCCCTAAAACAAGAAGAACCAGGGATTTGGAATTAGGTTGTGGGAAGGCAGCCCCTCCCTCATACTCTCCTTCCCAAAATGCATAGCAGGCTGGAATGACAGCCCGATTTGAGTAAACCTTAAACATAGTGACTCAGCCCACCAATTGAATGCCTGTCCTCCTGGCTCCCACATATAACTCCCCTCTTTCCAGTGATTTTCCTTTAGGTGTGGAGCTGGAGAAGACTGGCAGCTCTTGTTTGCATTCTTGGAAGCACCACAGCAACCAGTCCCCAGAGGTGGGTCTGACACTTAGCTCTGATTACATTGCCCCGGCAACCAATCCAGGCTCAAGATGCCCAGCTGCCACATGACGGGAGTGGGGACCAGTTTCCTTGGAGAACATGAGGGGCTGGAACCCCCCTGAGGTGCAGGATTGCCTCTGGATGGAGTGCACAGCCAGCTGGGGTGCTCAGCTCCACTGCCACCACCCCAGTCCAAGCCACCACAGTCTCCCATGGGTCAGGGTCATCTCCTTACAGGTCTATCAGTTCTCACTCTTGCTTTTCTCACAAAGACTCCATCACTAGGGTGGCCTTTTAAAATTATTCATCACATTATGACATTCCCTTCCTTAAAATTTCCCACTGACTTTCTACTGCACTTAGAATTAAATCCAAACCACTTATCATGATCTACGAGGCCCTGTATGGTCAGTCCTGGGCCTACTTCTCCAGCCTCATCTTCTACCACTGACTCTTCTCTCTATTACTCTAACGTGCCATGCCTGGTATTCTCATCTCAGGGCACTTGTAGTTGTAATGCTTTCTTCCTGGAATGCCTTTCCTTTATGTCTTCTTCTGACTGCCACCTTCTTGTCATTTAGGTCTTAGTCTAAGTGTCACCTCCTCAGAGAGGCCTTCCTCAGTGTGGAAGAGTCTGATATTTGGAATAGCCCAATCCCTACTGGAGTCCTTAAGAAGAAGGACAGGGGCTGTGTAAGGGGAAAGGCTGGGAACCAGGGGACCTGTGTCTAGGCTTGGCTCCATCATGAACACACAATGCAACTTTGAGTAAGCCCCTGAACAGCCTGGGCCCCAATTTCTCATTTATAAAGATAGATAGAATACTAGGTGAGTGGTTTTCAATTTGGATTCTGAAGAGTTTAAGGTTTCCAACTTTCTGCCTCAGAGCCTTGCCCAGGTGACTTACCCAAGGCACAGAACAGAGCAAGGGGGTGCTGAGTGTGAGGGACTCTGGGCTACCTTCTCCCATTTATCCAAAGGAGCTTTGCTATCACATGTAATGTACAAGGGAATGTGGTGGGGAAGTGGGGCCACATGCAAGATTCTTTTAGCCAAAAGGAGGACCTTTTATTTAATTTTGAAAACTCTGCAGTCCCTTCAAACTCAATTCCTATACATCACATTATAGATCATTTCTTCCTTAGAAGCTCCCAGCACCTGCATCAAGTGCTCCACCCTACCCTGATCACTCATATGGATACTCACAGGTGGGCTGTGAGAAAGACAGGAAAGTGGGGACAGCCTCTGATAGGGAAAGAAAAGCTGTTTTTTCAGTTTATCTGTTCACAGCCCAATACCCATTCCCTCTTTCATACCCACTCACTTCATTTAAAAAGGGCCTTCATTTAAAAATACCCACCTTCCCCAGAAAAACCCAGCCCCTCACCTTAATAGGGTAGGCCACCTCTTGTTTCAGGGCCTTCGGAACTAATTTGGAGGTAAAACATGGACCCCTGTTCACCTTGGTCACTGGGCTCTGTGAGGAGGCGAGCCAGAAGTCAAGAAGGAGGCATAAAAGAGGGAAAGAGATGGAATCCAAAGATATGGATTCAAAATTTCTGAGAAGAAATATGAGTCTCACCTTGGGGAATAAGAGTCGAAGTTTCTCCTGTTGCTTGCCCCTAGAAGAGACAGGGATGACAAATAGGACCTGCGTTTGCTAACGTCTACTTCCCCTCACTTTGAAAATATCACTAGATAAAGATCATGGGATTGTTCCCCGCTGATCTCAGGCAGGACCTCAGAATCATTCTCCTCATAGTGCTCCTGGAAGCTCCTACCAGCAGTTTTCGCACCCACTCCCTTTCCTGTTCCATCAGCCCACCAGACAGCATGGACGAACCACAGGTCTCACACACCTCATCCCGGTGGTTTTGGTGGGAAAAGCTGCCTTCCCATCCCTCAGGCAGGGCTCTGGGGGGTGACGTCTGGACATGTGCTCCATTTTCTGGGTCATCACATCCTGGGTGATGTCATCCTTCCATAACAGTCCTGCAGGGTTAAAGGAAGGGGTGAGTTGACACCTAGGATACTCTGACTGGCCCACTCCAGGGACTAGAGTGAGATCAACACTTCCCCTCTCCCTAAAGTGCGTATAGGCTCACATATGGTGGAGATGAGATGGTGTATAAAAGTTGCTTAGCACAGTGCCTGGCATGTAGTAAATATTCAGTTAGAATTATGATAATCTCTTTGCTGATTCATTTGATGTTATTGTGAAGGGTTAAATGAGATTAGGGATGTAAAGGGTGCTTAGAAAACTCTAAAGCAGTGGTTCTCAAATGTCAGTGTGCATCAGTATCTCCTGCAGAGTTTACTGAAACACAGACTGCTGTTCCAATCCCAGAGTTTCTGGTTCGGTAGGTCTGGGATGTAGTTGTTCGTTGCCATCAAGTTGATTCTGACTCCTGGAGACTCCATGTGTGCAGAGTAGAACTGCTTCATAGGGTTTTCAAGGTTGCGACATTTCAGAAGCAGATCGCCAGGCCTGTCTTCTGAGGTGCCTGTGGGTAGGTTTGAACTGCCAACCTTTCAGTTAGTAGTTCAGTGCTTAACCATTTGGGGTTTAAGAATTTGCATTTCTAACAAGTTCCCTGATGATGCTGATGCTGCTGGTCTGGGCATGCACTTTGAGAACCACTGCTCTAAGCCATTATACACATATTAGACACTATGATTATTAGTAATATGAACTCAAGGCAGATCTCTTGTCTGATTCTCCCTCAGTTATGAAACTCTGTTCTAAGGAAGGGTCAGTCACCTGTTCCCAAGGGACTCTCCACCCGTCTTTGGTCCTCCCTCTATTTGTCTGACAATTTGCCCTGCTGTCTCCCCAAAGCCTGAAGTGTGATGTGTGTGTGTGTTCTCCTGGCTTAGAACCCCAGAATTTCTGACTCTGAAAAAATTTCTGGCTGATCCCAAAGAGTTGGGTGCTGATCTCTTCCAGGGTGTCCTTCTAGAGGCCTCTGCTTGGCCCTTCAGGGTGTTCAAATACAAGCAATCCATCTACCCAGACTCCACCCCTACTCCTGTCTTGTCCCTCCTCCATGAGGTGAGTGTGACAGGAAAGTTCAGGTAGAGACATCTGGGGGAGGAGAAAGCCTGTCCTCAGGTCATACAGCCCCTCACTGCCCACCCCCATAACTGACCTGGCCCCAATATCTCTTCTCTGGCTCCCCTAGACTTACCTTGGGGAATAATCTGCTGAAATACACCTTGCAAGTGCCAGAAGACTGGGGTGGTCAATCCTTGTAGGGGCCAGAGATGCCCCAGTCCCACTTGGCCCTGTCCATCTAAGGGTACAATATTGGTGTCAGTGAGGAGTTTGGCCAAAAGCTTTCCAAAGACCCACTTTAAAAGAAGCAGATTCCTTCCACTATTATGTATGGATCCCTTGGTCTCTGTTCCCCCACCAGGCCCTCTCTCCCTTTCAAGTCCTACTTCTCATTTTTCCCTTCCCCCATCACTACCTGCCCTGTTTTTCAACCCCTGGGTCTTACTCATCCTTGGTACCAAGTTTCAGGTAAGCTCAAGCTTACAAGCAAAGAGCAGCTCATGGAGGTTCAGGTGAGCAGAGGCTCAGAAAGATACACACATGGGATGGACAATCAGGTGGTCAGGTGGGGTATGGGGAAGCAGGTGAGCTGCATATTAGGGAAGAATTTTATTCCTGGGAGGGATTAGGGAAGAGGTCTGGAATCCCTAGAAGAAGAAAGTATTAGGATGTATAGGATTTGAGTGTCTAGGTCCTTTTCCTGAAAGCCAGTTTTCCCAGTTGTGTATTAGGGAGAGAGTGAGGAGAGGAATAACCCCTACTGCTATATACACCTTCCTTCTTCCAGGTAGATAAGGTAGGGTTGGAGAAGAGTCCATTTTTTCCGATAGTGGAATTACCGTAAGTCATTATGGACAGGTATTAAGAAATGGGAATTCTTCCCAGTTAAATGGGTCGTAACAACAATATCCTGGTTTGTGGAAGGAGCAAAACCTCCAGCATCCTACTGAGAAGGAAAAGAGTTTCTGGGAGCAGAAACCGTTCTAGGAGGCAGCGCTCCCAGAATTCATAGGAATGAGTAGCACACTGAACATCCTTGGCGGGAGCCCGCACTCACAGCGCGGCTGGCGCTCTCCGTGGTTCTGAGAAGTGGCGGAAGCCTCGAGTTGGAGAGCGAGGCTTCTCCGCCTGGCATGACCATAGTCTCCCTCCCCTCAGCTGCCACTAGGCCTCCTCCCACAGTTCTCCGCGAGCCTTCAGCATTGGCCTCTAAACCCAAGAATGGGGTGGGAGAGTGAACATCCGACCAGGAAATTGCGCGCTCTTCTCCCACCCCTCGCCCCCGACGCCGGAATTCTAGAGTCTGCGCAGTCTGCCTCTGACCGTGAGTCAGCTCTGTATCCTACCTAGGTTGGTGCAGGTGGGAGAGGGAGAAAGAAGGATTGACCTCCCCTCCCCCATCCTCTTTAGCCTCAGCCTGGCTTTCCCCTTTTTATTGGAAATCAGATCGCAGGCACCTAGCTCTGTGGGCTCGTCTCTCAGCCCAACCTTCTCCCGAGAGCCAGGACTCGATACCGGCGGCCTCTGCTCCTACTGCTGAGAGATCTCAGTCCACTGCCGCTCCCTCAGCGGGGGTCCTCTCTTCCCTGGCCACCACGCACCTCGCTTCTCCTGTGACCTCGTAGGCCGGTTCTACCTCTCTCTGCCCATTTATCTTCCCTTTCCCCTCCGGAACCCCCAATCTTCCCCTGAGCCCGCTTCTCTTAGGTCCAGACCCCATAAGCCGGACCCCATTCCGAGCCTGGAACTCTTCCTCCTAGACTCTCTCTGCATTTCTCTCTTCTCGCTCCCCCAAACACATCTTTCTCATGAGTTCCCTAACCTTAAGGTCTCCTCGCCCATTTCTCTCAGGATCACTACCTGGCCCTGCCCCCACGCCCCCATGTTTCCTCCTGACCGTTGGCACTAATGTCGCTGCAGCCCCCCGGGCGGCTGTTCAGCAGCAGGAAGCAAACGAGCAGCCGGAGCACCCCGGGGCCCCCAGGCCACGGCGGACGCGGCATGCTCCGGGCTCCGCGCGCTCGCTCCATGGTCTAAGTCGCAGAAACTGTAGCGATAGTGGCCAGGGACGATTAAAAGGGCTGTTGCTTCCCACTGGCTAGCGAGGCGGGATCTGCATAACCCTCCCTCGGCAGCTGGGCCAATCACGGACCTAGTGACAAGAAGCCCACCCCTGACTCTTCACCCTCATCAGCGTCTTGCCTGGCTTTAGTGTCCCGCCCCTGTAGGTGCCTTCCTAACCCCCATTCCACCCCCTCCCGGTGTCTCATAGAATTCCCACCTTGTCCTGCTCCTTTTTGACATAAGCCCCATCCCGAGGACCATTGTGGCTACCCCCAAGTTTGTCTAGTCCCAAGATTGGCGAAAAGGATTGCAGTTGTGGGAGTTAGGGGGCTGGATAAGATATACCAATTCGAAGGCTAACCCCTAAAGTGAGGCAGAAGTGTATAAGATGTGGGTATGAATTGTACCTACCTCACATATTTGTTGTGAGGATTACCTAGAAACAATGACTCGGCAGTGTTGTTAGGTGCCGTCGGAGTCGGTTACAACTCATAGCGACCCTATGTTACAACACAAAGAAACATTGTCTGGTCCTGCGCCATCCTCAATCACTGCTGTGCTTGAGCCCATCGTTGTAGCCACTTTGTCAATCCATCTTCTTGAGGGTCTGCCTTCTACTTTACCAAGCATGATGTCCTTCTCCAGGAACTGGTCCCTCCTGATAACACGTCCAAAGTACATGAGATGAGGTCTCACCATCCTTTCTTCTAAGAAGCATTTTGGCTGTACTTCCAAGACAAACCTGTTCATTCTTCTGGCAGTCAGTGGTATATTCAATATTCTTCAACAACACCATAATTCAAAGGCATCAATTCTTTAGTCTTCTGTGGCCTTTTGGCTAAGATCAAGTGTAATGACCGGACAGTAGGTGCTCGATAAACTCAGTCTATTATTTTTTATTATCCTTAATGCTCCCTTTATGGTCCCTGGGAGGTGCAAACGGTTAAGAGCTGGACTATTAGCTGAAAGGTTGGCAGTTTGAACCCGCCCAGAAGCGCCTCGGAAGACAGGCCTAGCAATCTGCTTCCGAAAGGTCACAGCCTTGAAAACCCTATGGAGCAGTGCTACTCTGCACATATAGGGTCTCCATAAGTCAGAATCAACTTGACGGCAACTAACAATAACAATGCTCCCTTTACCCTCATTCCCCTAAAAACCTTCAGCAATCATATGGTTTCCACCTGCAAAATATATTGTACATCCATCCACTTCTCTCCACTCCCCCTGGCCCAAACCACTGCATTCTTTTTAACAGAGCTATTGCAGTAACTAATTAACTAATCTGCGTCCACTGGACATACACTTTGGAAACCATCTACCAATAGGCTAGTGTGTAAGCTTTCTAAACCCCAAATATGGCATTTCAATATTTTTTCACTGAAGTTAAAACATTATTATGAAAAACTCAAATACTAAAAAAAGAGAAGAGTCTAATGAACTATCACCCAGACTTAACAATTATTAACATTTTGCCACAAATGTTTCTTTTTCTTGCTGAAGTATTTAAAAGTAATTTACAGACATCATGACATTTCACTCCTAAATAAACCAATATGCATCTCTTAGAATTTAGGATAGTTTCCTACATAACCACAACATCATTACGACACCTGTGTAGCTTGCATAATGGTCCCCCAAAGGTGCCTACATTCTGATCCCTAGAACCTGTGAATATTTTACCTTACATGGTAAAAGGGACTTTGCAGATGTGTTTTAAGTTAAGGATCTTGAAATGGGAAGATTATCCTGATTACCTGGATGGGCCCAGTGTAATGACAAGGATCCTTATAAGAAGGAGGCAGGAGATCAGAATCAGTAGCAGGAGATGTGATGTCAGCTTTCAAAGACGATTTGAGGAAGGAATCATGAGCCAAGGAATGCAGGTGACCTCTTGTGGTTGTTGTGTGCCGTCAAGTCGATTCCGACTCATAGCGACCCCATGTGACAGAGTAGAACTGCCCCCACAGGGTTTCCTACGCTGAAGTCTTTACAGAATATCACCAGGTTTTGTCTCAAAGAGGTGCTGGTGGGTTCGAACCGCCGACCTTTCAGTTAGCAGCTAAGTGCTTAACCACTGGGCCACCAGAACTGCTTAGGTACCTCTAGAAGCTGAAAAAGGCAAGGAAATGGATTGTCCTCTGAAGCCTCCAGAATAAATGCAGCAATACCTACACCTTGATTTTAGAATTCTGGCTTCCAGAACTGAAAGATACAGATATATATAAAATTTATATTTGTGTTGTTTTAATCACCAAATTTGAGGTAATTTGTTACAGCAGCAATCAGAAACTAACACAACACCTAACAAAATTTACAATAACTTCCTAATATATAATAATTCTCTAATACTTTTGGATATACATCCTTTATCAATAAATGGTTTGTGAATATTTTCTTCCACTTAGCATTTCATTTTGATTTTCTTCATAGTGTCTTTTGAAGAGCAGAGGTTTTTAGTTTTTAATTTTTTAAATTCATTTATTTTAATTGTACTTTAGATGAAGGTTTACAGAACAAATAGTTTCTCATTAAACAGTTAGTACACATATTGTTTTATGACGATAGTTAACAACTCCATGACATGTCAACGCTGCCCCTTCTCAATCTTGGGTTCCCTATTACCAGCTTTCCTGTCCCCTCCTGCTGAAGAGCAGAGGTTTTTAATTTTGAACGTCAATAATTTTATCTTTTGTGTTCTGTCTAAGAAATGTTTGCCTATCCCAAACTCATGAAAATTCCTTCCTATGTTTTCTTCCAGAAGTTTGATTATGCTGACCTAAAAAAATCAGTTGGAAAGCATCCCCACTTCTTTTATGCTATGAAAGAATTTGTGTACAATTGTGTACAATTATTTCTTCCTTAAATGTTTGAGCCTGGAGTTTTCTCTAAGAGAAAGTTTTTTATTACAATTTCTTTAGCTAATCACATATTCTGTTTCCTCTTCTGTCCGTTTTAGAAACTTTTTTAAAAAGATATTTGTCCATAACAACTAAGTCATCAAATTTGTTAGTATAAACATGTTCATAATATTTCTTTATTATCCTTTTAATAACTGTAGAATTTAAAGTTATTTCACTACTGAGCAGGATAACTTACATATTTTTCTCTTTAAGTGCAGCTAGATATTAGAAGCCCTGGTGGCGCAGTGGTTAAGAGCTCCACTGCTAACCAAAAGGTTGGCAGTTTGAATCCACCAGCTCCTTGGAAACCCTATGGGACAGTTCTACTCTGTCCTATTGAGTCGCTATGAATCGGAATCGACTTGATGGCAATCAGTTCGGATTTGGTTTAGCTAGATATTTATCAACTTTATTCATCTTTTTTAAAAAACAACTTCTGGTTTTATTGCTTTTTTTTCTACTGCTTGTCCGTTTTGTTGATTTCCACTCTTATCCTTATTATTATTATTGCCTTTGGGTTTTATTTCTGTTCTTTATCTAGCTTCTTGAGTTGGTAGCTTACATCATTGATCTTGAATTTTTCTTCTTTTCAATAAGTGTATAAAAAATCTATACATTTCTCTCTCAGCACTGCTTCATGTGTGATTTTATAATTATTTGGTTAAAATATTTTCTATTTTTTTTCTTGTGATTTCTTTGACCCATGGGTTATTTAGAAGGATGTTGCTACTGGGGATTTTCTAGTTATATTTTGTCATTTATTAATATTTTAATTTCAGTGTGATTTGAGAACATGTTCTATATGACTTCAATCATCTTGATTCTACTTATTTTTTTTTATGGCCCAACGTATACCCTATGTTGGTGAATGTTCCATAAATCCGCATGTGAAAGAATGTGTATTCTTCAATTGTTGGTTTTAGTGTTCTATAAATGTCAAGTAAGTTAGGTTGATTAATAATGTTCATTTTTTTTTCACATCTGTGTTGCTTTGTGTCTGCTGGATTTATGCATCATATTCAAATATAAATGTAGAATTGTCTATTTTTCTTTTTGGTTCTATCAATTTTGCTTTATGTATTTTGAAGCTATGTTATTTTATGCATAACATTTAGGATTGTTATGCCCCTGTCTTAGGCTGAGTTCTCTAGAGAAGCAAAACTGAGAGAGAGAGAGAGACTGATCTCAAGGAAATGGCTTACGTGGTTGTAGAGGCTGACAAGTCCCAAGTCTGTAGGTCAGGCATCAGGCTGGAGGCTTCTCCTCACTCATGTAGCTGCAGGGGTTATGAACTACAAGATATGTAGGCAATAAAGCAGGCTGCTGGCTCAAGTTCCAAGAACTGGAGGTCAGATGATGGTGATCCAGATGCAAGATCCAGAGCGAACAAAAGCCATCAAGCTTAGCCATAACGTCCATGTATACTGGTTGCAGGCCACACTACTGAGGAAACTCCTCTTACAACTGATTGGCTGATCACATCAGATCACATCATGGAGGTGATTACATTATATTTTACAAAATGGAGGATAAATGCTTATTACATAAGTGCCAAACTACATTACATAACTGCCAAACCACTGAGAATCATGGCCCAGGCAAGTTGACACATAACCTTAACCATCATAGTGCACCCCTTGTCAAACTGGCACCTGTACACATCTCCTTAAACCATACGCAATCTCTAAAGACAATTACAAAGTCATACTTGCACCTAATATGATACAACAAACATGCATACAACCGCAAACACACTCGTCCCATTTATATCTTATATTTTATAGGTGAAGAAAACAAAATGATTTGATGCACACATGCAAGAAAGGAATACTCATAACAATTACAGTCCTAGTTTCTGCAATTGCTCACGTGGTTGTAACTGGTATTTAGAACTACCATCTTCGACCATCCATTCTGTATACGCTTTGCCCTCAGCAAGCACCTCAGCTGATTGTGGTTCTTTGCCTGGTGGGGTGACCGAAACCTTCATTCCTGAAGGGTCTGGGCCCATTACTAGCTATCTTAGTTATCTAGTGCTGCTATAACAGAAATACCACAAATGGACGGCTTTAACAAACAGAAATTTATTCTATCACAGTTTAGAGTGCTGCTGTGCATGTCTGACTTTATGGCTCTGTGGGTCAGACAACACTAGTTCGTGGTGGGCAGCTCAGGCTGCATGGTGACTTGGTGGCCCATGGTTAAACATTTGGTCTCTACTAATGCCCAGTAACAAGACAAAAGCTGTTTCTCAAAAGGAGAAACGCTATCTGCAGAGGATGGCAGGGCTTCGCTCCAAAATCCTAAGGGTCTGCGCTGTGATTCGCCCATAGAGGCCTGCCAAAGACTCCAAACAGCATCTCTATCTGTCATTGCCACTTCAGGCAACACTGGATCAGCCGGATCTTATGGCCCAAGTGACAGAGCGGCTTATATGGCAGCCTGAACCTGTTGCAGAGCCTTCTCTTGTTCTGGGCCCCCCTCAAAACCAACAGCTTTTCAAGTCACTTGATAAATAGGCCAGAGTAGAACATCCAAATGAGGGATATGTTGCCTCCAAAATCCAAAGAGGCCCACCAGGCATTGTGCCTCCTTTTTAGTTATGTGAGGGGCCAGATAACAATAATTTATCCTTCACTTTAGAAGGAATATCTCAACATGCCCTACACTACTGCACCCCTAGAAATTTTCACTGAGGTGGAAGGTGCCTGAATTTTTGTCAGATTAATTTCTCACCCTCTAGCATGCAAATGTTTTACCAATAAGTCCAGAGTCATTGACACTTCTTCCTTACCAGGTCCAATCAGCATATTATCAATGTAATAGACCAATGTGACAGCTTGTGGAAGGGAAAGGCAATCAAGGCCCCTATGGACTAAATTATGGCGTAAGGCTGTAGAGTTGACATATCACTGAGGTAGGACAGTGAAGGTGTATTGCTAGCCTTGCCAACTGAAGGCAAAGAGCTTCTGGTGTTCCTTTGAAACCAGAATCGAGAAAAGGGCACTGGCCAGATCAATAGCTGCATACCAGGTACCAAAGATATATTAATTTGCTCAAGCAATGAAGTCACATCTGGAACAGCAGCTGCAATTGGAGTCAGCACCTGGTTAAGTTTATGATAATCCACTGTCATTCTCCAAGATCCATCTGTTTTTTGCACAAGGCAAGTAGGCAAGTTGAACGGGGATGTAGTGGGAATCACCACCCCTGCATCCTTCAAGTCCTTGATGGTGGCAGTAATCTCTGCAATCCCTCCAGGAATGCAGTATTGCTTTTGGTTTACTATTTTCCTAGGTAGGGGCAGTTTTAGTGGCTTCCACTTGGCTTTTCTTACCATAATAGCCCTTACTCCACTTATCAGAGATCCAATGTGGAGGTTCTGCCAGTTGCTGAGTATATCTATTCCAATTATGCATTCTGGAACTGGGGAAATCACTACAGGATGGGTTTGGGGACCCACCAGACCCACTGTGAGACAAACCTGAGCTAAGACTCTGTTAATAATTTGACCTCCATATACCCCCCAACTCTAACCAGTGGGCCACAGTGATGTTTGGGTCTTCTGGAATTAGTGTCAGTTCAGAGCCAGTATCGAGTAATCCCCAATAAATCTGATTATTTCCTTTTCTCCAATGAACAGTCACTCCCATGAAAAGCTGTAGATCCCTTTGGGAATGCTGGAAGAAAGATTAACAGTATAAATTTTTGGCAATGTAGTGGGGTCCTTCCTGAAGGAGACCCAGCCTCCCTCTCATTCAAGGGGTTGTGGGTCTGTAAACTGGCTCAATGTTGGGAATTGATCTAGGGGCCATGACTCCCTATTCTGGCAATTCAGGTTAGATTGCCATTACTTGACCTAGAATTCTTCTGCTTGTAAAGATCAAGTTAATATTTAGTAGATTTCCCATCTATTTCACTCCTAGGGACACCATGACTAAGTAGCCAACACCATGAGTCCAGATGAGTCAGACTACTCTGATAACTGCTTTGATGCCACTGTCCATGACAGTAACCACAGCCACATTGTCTCTGTCGACTGAGTGCTGCTACTTGGCCCCTACCACCACAGGGTTCAATCAGCCCCATTGTAGTTAGTTAGATGTCTTAATTCAGTTAGGGCAGTTCCCACTGACAAATCTCATTTACATAAAATAGCAATCAAAGTAGTCTTCAAGGATGCTGGGGCTCCCTTCACAAATTTGTTCCTCACTTCCATAGTAAAAGATGTGTTCCTCTGGTCATTCCATGTGTAGATCTGTGGGTCTAACCTGATCAGTCAGCTCTAACATGCCAATTTCCCTAAGCCTTCAAATACCTTCTTCTACAGTATACCACTCCTACGTGTCTGTCAGTTTGTCGTACTGTAGGGGCTTGTGTGTTGCTGTGATGCTGGAAGCTATGCCACCAGTATTCAAACACCAGCAGGGTCACCCATGACAGACAGGTTTCAGCTGCACTTTCAGACTAAGACAGACTGGGAAGAAGGACCTGGTGGTTTATCCTGAAAAAAATTAGCCAGTGAAAACCTTATGAATAGCAGCAAAACATTGTCTGATATAGTGCGGGAATAGGAGCCCCTCAGGTTGGAAGGTACTCAAAATGTGACTGGGGAAGAGCTGCCTCCTCAGAGTAGAGTCGACCTTACTGACGTAGATGGAGTCAAGCTTTTGGAACCTTCATTTGCTGATGTGGCACGATTCAAAATGAGAAGAAACAGCTGCAAACATCCATTAATAATCGGGACATGGAAGGTAAGAAGTATGAATCTAGGAAAATTGGAAATCCTCAAAAATGAAATGGAATGCATAAACATCGATATTCTAGGCATTAGCGAGCTGAAATGGACTGGTATTGGCCATTCTGAATCAGACAATCATATGATCTACTATGCTGGGAATGACAAATTGAAGAGGAATGGCATTGCATTCACATTTCAAGGTCTATCCTGAAGTACAACGCTGTCAGTGGGTTGTATTGTTGTTGTTAGGTGACATCAAGTTGGTTCTGACACATAGTGATCCTGTGTACAACAGAATGAAACACTGCCTGGTCCTGCATCATCATGTAAATCACCGTTATGCTTGAACCCATTGTTGCAGTCACTATGTCAATCCATCTTGTTGAGGGTCTTCCTCTTTTCACTGACCCTCCACTTTATCAAGCATGATGGCCCTCTGTGGGGACCCAAGGAGGACCAGTTGCTAGACTATTATTCAAATATATGCACTGACCACTAAGGCCAAAAATGAAAAAATTGAAGATTTTCACCAACTTCTGCAGTCTGAAAATGACTGAATATGCAATCAGGATGCATTGATAATTACTGGTGATTGGAATGTGAAAGTTGGAAAGAAAGAAGGATCAGTAGTTGGAAAATATGGCCTTGGTGATAGAAACGATGCCGGAGATCACATGATAGAATTTTGCAAGGCCAATGACTTCTTCATTGCAAATACCTTTTTTCACCAACATAAACAGCAAGTATACACACGGACCTCTCCAGATGGCATACACAGGAATCAAATCAACTACATCCGTGGAAAGAGATGATGGAAAAGCTCAATACCATCCATCAGAACAAGGCTAAGGGCCAACTGTGGAACAGACCATCAATTGCTCATATGCAAGTTCCAGTTGAAACTGAAGAAAATTAGAACAGGTCCACGACAGCCAAAGTACGACCTTGAGTATATCCCATCTGAATTTAGAGACCATCTCAAGAATAGATTTGATGCATTGAACACTAATGACCAAAGACCAGACAAGTTGTGG
>NW_004443977.1:10437633-10496306 GCF_000243295.1 Trichechus manatus latirostris
TCAATAAAACACAGGTAAACATCTTCAGACATAGCTGGGTTAATCTCATCAGATGGGGGTGGAGGGGCTAATGGTTTTACCAGGGAGGGTGGTTTGGCCGACAAACATGGAGTAATCTCTTCAGATGGGAGTGAGAGGGCTGGTTCTGTTGGTAGGAGTGATTTAACTGAATTTAGGGGCTCAGTGTCCCCAGCTTCCTGATTAACTGCCCATGTATCTCCATCCCATGTTTCAGGATCTCGTTTCTTCCCAATCAATGCCCTCACTTTAATTTTAGGCACCATTAGAGAGACTGAGAATTCAATTGACGCTGTAATTCAGCCACTCTTATGATAAGATTCTGGATTTGGTTTTTGGCAATATCAGCTCTGATACTACAAGAAATAAGGTTTTCTCTCAAGGCACTAGTGGCAAATTTGAGGTAATTTATGCAACACTTGAGCTGTGAATCTGAAGCCCTGAGCTCATCTCTTTCTTTCACCACTTTGTCTAGCAAAAACAGGATCAACCGACCAGATTCCTTATACTTCTCATTCTGACAAAATTGTAGAAAAGTATCAAACATAACAGTCACCCATGGTCTTGCCTCTCACCAATACTTGATACACTGGTGGTGATATTTTGTGTATTTCTATTGCCTCCTCACGCCACGGATTAGCAGTGCCCTCTTTATCACTAGAGGCAGAGTAATCAACATCTTTAAGACTAACCAGACTTGAAAACCAATTTAGAAAACTCATCCTTACAATTTTGTTTCTCTAGAACCACTCTTGGTACCAAATGTCTTAGGCTGGGTTCTCTAGAGTAGCAAAACCAGTGAAGCATACGTATTTATATAGAGAGAGAGATTTATCGCAAGGAAATGGCTCCTGCGGTTGTAGAGGCTGGCAAGTCCCAAGTTCATGGATCAGGTGTCAGGGTGGAGGTTTCTCCTGACTCATGTAGCTATAGGGGCTGATGAATCCAAGATCGGAAGGTAAGACGACATGCTGCTGATTCACAGACTGCAGAAGCTGATGAATCCCAAAATCAGCAGACAATACGATAGACTGTTGGCTCAAGTCCCAAGAACCGGAGGTCAGATGATGATGAGCTGAAAGCAGGATCCAGAGTGAACAAAAGCCAGTGAGCTTTGCCAGAACGTCCGTATATATTGGATGCAGGCCACACCACTGAGGAAACTCCCCTTAAAACTGATTGGTTGATCACATCAGTTCACATCATGGAGGTGATTACATTGTATCACAAAATGAAGGATAGCTACATCATTACATAACTGCCAAACTGCATCATTACATAATTGCCAAACCACTGAGAATCATGGCCCAGCCAAGCTGACACATAGCCTTAACCATCACAGCCCTGCTAAAGAATTGATGCTTTTATCGTTATGAAATACTCCTCTTTACCTCTTGTAACTGCCTACTTTAAGTCTACTACTTTGTCTGATGTTGAGATAGCTACAACAGCTTTCTGTGGGCTAATGTTTTTATAACATATATTATTTCATTCTTTTGCTTTCAACTTATCTCTCTTTATATTTCAAGTGTGTATCTTATAAACAAGATATAGTTGGGTTCTGGTTTGTTTGTTTTTTAATCCAGACTGAGCAATCTCTGCCTTTTAATTTAATTTATATTTAATGCAATTATTTATATGCTCGAGTATAATTCTACTATTTTGTTATTTGTTTTCTATTTTTCTTATCTGTTTTTTCTCTGTATTTCTCCTTCTCTCCATTCTATTGGAATAATCAAGTAATTTTTAGTATTCATTATACTTTATGTATTGGCTTTTTAGCTCTACTCCCTTTGCATTATTTTAAGAGGTTGCTCTAAGGTTGCTACAATAAGCATCCTTAATTTATCACATCTAATTTAAATTTAATATTATGGCACCTTACTTACAATGTATACATTTTACAATATTATAACTCATTTACCCCTCCCATGTTATGTCCTATTGTTATATGCTTTATTTCTACATATAGTATAATCTATACTTCTAAAACTTCTTTTTGCATTAATCAGTCAATAGACTTTTAAAGACATTAAGAAGAAATAGTCTTTTATATTTACTCAGGTATCTACCCTTTCTGGTATACATGCTTCTTTCCTTTCTTCAGATCTCAGTTTCTAGCTGGGATCATTTTCTTTCAGCATGAAGAATTTCCTTTAGCATTTCTTGTTGTGCAAGTCTTCTGGCAATTTCTCACACTTTTTATTTAAAAATGTCTCTATTTTTCCTTCATTTTAAAAATATTTCTCACTATGTATAGAATTTTAGGTTTACTTTTTTCCTTTCAGCACTTTAAAGTTGTCATTTTATTGTCCTCTGGCTTTTATGGTCTAAAAGACAGCATTCATTTTAGTGCTATTCCTTTTAATGTAATGTCTTTTTTTTTTTTTAACCTGTCTGCTTTTAAGATTTTTCTCTTTATTGCTGTTTCAGGAGTTTGATTATGATATGCCTAGATATGGTCTGTTTTGTATTTATTCTGCATGAAGTTTGCTGAGCTTCTTAATTTCTAGGTTAATGTATTTCATCAACATTGGAAAATTTTATTCTCTTCATATATTTCATGTCCCCCATTGTGTCCCTCCTCTCCTTCTGAAACTCCAATTACATATGTTAGTCTACTTGATATTGTCCTACAGGTCTTAGATTCTCTGTTCTGTCTGTTTTTTTAATTTAAATTCTTTTTTCTCTCAGTACTTCTGTTTAGATACCTTCTATTAACCTGATCCTTTCTTCTGCTGTGTCCAGTCTTTTAATAAACTCATCCAATGAATTTTTCATTTCATATATTTTATTTTTACAATTAAAATTTATTTTTCAGAGTTTATATTTCCCTCCCGAGTTTCCCCATTGCTTATCTATTCTATCTTTTCTTGTAAATTATTTAACATATTTATAATATCCATAAAAAAACCAATTCCATTGAGTCAATTTCAACTCGTAGAGACCCTTTAGGACAGAGAACTGTCCCATAGGGTTTTCAAGGCTATAAATCTTTACTGAAGCAGACTGCCACATCTTTCTCCTGTAGGGCAGCTGGTATGTTCAAACCACCGACCTTTTGGTTAGTGCCTTTTGATTAGCACCTTTTGGTTAGCAACTGAGAACTTTAACCACTGTGTCACCAGGGGTCATATTGATGTTCATAATATAGCTGTTCTTAATTTCTTGTCTGCTAACTTCTGGTCATCTTTGGGTCTACTTCTATTGACCTTTTTTTCTTTCTTTTTTTTTTTTACTGATTATGTTGCACATTTTCCTGTTTACTTACTAGCTAATTTTTGCTTGCATACTGGACATTTTGGCTGATGCATAATTAAGACTCTGAATTACATTATCTTCCTTTAAAAGGTGTTGAGTTTGTTCTGGTAGGCAGCTAAATTTTTGGCAGAAAATCTTGATCCTGTGGAGGCCTGGTTAGGGCAAGAATATTTCAGTTACACTTTCAATCCTAGGCTATATCCCTTAGTCCCGGGACATGGTACTTACTCCTAATGCGTGGTCCTTCTGGGATTTCAATGAAAACGCCAAGGTATTTACCAAGATCCTCTAACTTTATGGATCCTGAACCCCAAACTTGGCCTTCCTAACACTGTGGAAGATGCCAAAATCTCTGTTCAGATACATAATTTTCCAATTGTTCCTTTTCACTAGGTTCTTTGGAGTCTCACCCTGTATATGTGCCATTTAGAAGACAGCTAAGGATTTAAGGGGAGTTTACATGCAGATTTTGGGTTCCTGACTCTGTAGCTCACTCATCTCCCAGATTTTCCCTTCAATCTCCAGCTTTTCTGGCATTCTTGAACTCCAGTCTCTGCTTCCTCAATCAGTCAGACTGCCACTTTCTATTTGAGCTCAGTTTCCCTATGTGGTACAGTATCCTTAGGGGAAAAGTTTGTGGAATGTGGAAATTATCTGGTGAGTTTATATTCTTTCCAGTGTTGCTTGCTTCATTGGTCTCCATGCTTTCATACGGCTATTTTTATGTCTTGTCCAGCATATATATTATTAGTAGGAAAGTTAACCTGACACAAGCTGTTTGGCATGCCAGGAACTGGAATTTTATCTGATTATTTTTTATTGTATGCTAGACATAGAATTTCTAAATTATTTCCAGAAATAATTTGTGACCTATGATCAAATTAATGTGAAACTGCTTTAAGAAGTATTATGCTTCAGGAAAAGGGAACATACTGATGTTTGGGTGGGTTGAGCAGTGGTGGGTATGCCCCCTTTCTTTTTTAAGATTTCAAACTACTAGGGAAATAACTATCAAAATGATAAATGTGCATGTGCATCGATACTGCACTTCTTTCTTCTATTCTCTGGAGGTGGATTAGGGGAAATCTCTGGAGGGAGCCCTAAAGCTTAGAGTAACACCCTCAGAAGACAGAGCAGGTTCTCAGGCTTACTGGACTTTGGGTTCAGAGAGAGGGATTTCTTCCCCAAGGGAAAAAAAGAAAGACAACCATAAAGTGTGGCTGGGTGTGGTGGGTGAGAAATCATTACCAATCCAGCTGTAGTCTTACCCTTCCTTATATCCACTTTAAGAACGATGTCTGGAAGGAGAAAGGAATCAGAAACTAGGCTTCCATCAGTACCAAGGAGCTGTGCTATTCCACATCCCCATCCCGAATGTCCTCTCTGTTCTGGTCCTACATATTTTATTTCAGAGGCTCTGGCTGGGCCTAAACCCCATCTGTCCTGCCTCAAGATAAGCCCACAGAAAGAGTTTCCATGAAAAACTGCTTTAAAAATCCAGTAGCAGGCTATCCTAGAACTGCCTCTCTGGAGCACAACAGGGGTCGGGGAAGCCTTAATCTGCTACAATTTTTTTTTTATTGTGCTTTAGGTGAAAGTTTACAGTGCAAATTAGTTTTTCATTCAAAAATTTATACACAAATTGTTTTAGGACATTGGTTGCAATCCCTGCATTGTGTCAGCACTCTCCCCTTCTCTCTTTACACCCTGGGTTCCCCGTGTCAATTCGTCCAGTTTTCCTGTCCCTTCCTGCCTTCTCGTCTTTGCTTTTGGGCAAGTTATGCCCATTTGGTTGAATATACTTAATTGAACCAAGAAGCACATTCCTCATGTGTGTTACTGTTTGTTTTATACGCCTGTCTAATCTTTGGCTGAAAGGTGGACTTCAGGAGTGGCTTCAGTTCTGAGTTAGCAGGGTGTCTGGGGGCCATAGTCTCAGGGAGTTATAAATTTTTGCCAAGAGGAGGAAACAGTTCAAAGGACCTCTAAAATGGAGGAAACATGGGATTTGTAATTTGTGTGTATATAGGCTGCGGGACTTCCCGTTTACCATGTAAACTCCCCCCTCCCCCAAATACCTAATAGGTTCTAATTGCAGTCTTGATTTGGACAAGCCTTGAAGCATAGTGACTCAATAACACCCGACAACTGGCCTTTCCTTGGCTCCCTTGTCTGATCCTCTCTCCTGACAATGATTTTTCCCTTAGATATAGAGCTAGTCAAGGATCCTAAGCCTGGGGAATAGCAGATTCTTGTTTGCATAATTAGTAGCACTATGACAACCAGTTCTTATTGTGGGGATCAGTCACTTAGTGCTGATGATGTCACTCCAGCAATCAATCCAGACTGAAGAAGTATAGCTGCCATGGTGACAGGTATAAAGTCCAACCGTGAGTCTGCACAGAGAAGGGAGTGATGAACTCTCAGATGGGAGAGATGTTAGGAGGGTTAGAGAAGACACTACACAGGAGGAATACTGAGCTCAGATTTTTAGGATTAGATGGACAAGGTGTGCTGGGGGTAGTTACAGGTAGAAGGAACTGCATATATATGGCAGCAATGTGAACCATGTGAGCCCAATCTGAGAAATACAAGTAGGGCTGGATTTCTAGAACACACTGAGAGACAGAAAGGAGAAAAGCCTTCAGATGAGACAGGAGAGGTTGGTAGGGGACAAGATCTCAATGGCTATGTGGACCAGGTAAGGAGCTTTGACTTTTCCCTGTAGGTTGTGGGGACACTAAATAATTTTATCCACACTTCATGGAAGCAGGACTTTGTCTTGCTCACCATTTTATCCCCAGTGCCTAGGATGGAATACAGAATACATAATAGTAGCAGTAGTAGATTGTCTTAGTTTGGATTACAAAGTTTACCAAAAGAAAATTTGAGGCAAGGACTGGGTGCAAGTGGTTTAGGTGGTGGATCATCTCAGAAAGCACAAGTGAGGGAAGGGGAAAGAGAGAGGAGAAAGGAGGAAAGTCAACAAAGAGCATGTTAGTGAGTAGTTTCCACTGTGGGCAACTGGGCATCAACCCTGCTGGGGACTTCTGAAGAACCATGTAGACCTTTTCTCAGATTTATCCAACCAAGGAAAGTGCATGCTGGAATATTTATCCACTGAACTCAATCTTTAATTGATTGAGAGTTGCCCCTGAGGGCAACATTCCAGGACTAACTGATGCATAGGTAGGCAAGTTCCCTTGGCAACCTCGAAATCTCACAGGGCAAGAGTCCCAGGGCTTAAGAAGCTGTCACCATGCACAGAAACTATCCACCAGCAGCTGCAGTTGAATTCAGAAGTAGGCCAGAAAATATGGGTCAGGGCCTCTACTGAGTCTGAATATGTTATATGTCTGACTTACTTCCCTGACTAATCTTCAATTGTCTTGAGGGAACAGCAGGAACCATATATTACTAACAGTGTCCAGGCACAGTAAAGTACAGGTCTCTACAAATGTTTGTTGAATGAATGGAAGGAAAATGTGTGATGGGAAAAAGGTGAGTGGGTGACAGGGGTCAACTTAGCTAATAAGAACTAGGTATAATATGACTAGTTGAGCATTGTGCTTAGCTATGTCCTTAGGTGCAAGAATGCAAGGTAGAGGACATGATTTGGTGGCATCATTGAGGCTGTATTACCACAGGAGTGTTTATTAATTTCTCTGGCTTCGGTAAGTGGGTGGGCTTAATACCTGCCTATGTGCTCCCGTTTGTGAGGATCAAATGAGCTAGGTATGAAGGTGATTTGAGAAATAAAAAGCTCCTGGCATAAGACATGCTGGAATTTTATTGGGTTGAGCATTGGTGGCTAGGCTCCCATTTCCCAGGGAACTACTAACCATAGGTATCAAAATGTTAAATGTACATGGCCTTTGGTTGCAGAATTCTCTTTGTGGTTCCTTACCAGTGGGCCTGGCATGACTGCCCTGTAGAGTAGCCTAATGCTGAGAGGGTACTGCAGACCTTAGAAGGCACAGCAGGACCCCAGGCTTGCCTGACTCAGGTCTGGAGAGAGGAATTTCCTTCCACTTGTGGAAGGAAGACCAGTAACACACCTTTGGAGGTATGGATGGGGAAGGCTGCCATTCCTGCCTTGATTCCATCCTCCTTTCTCTGTCTTTAGAAATGATCTCTGGGAGGATCAAGGGATCTGAAAGCAGGTCTTCCATGCAACCAGGACCTGCACTCTCTGTACCCCACACACCAGGCTTCCCTCTGTTCACCTCTCTCACTCAGAGGCTCTGGTCAGGTCCAAACCCACCCATCTTGCCTCCAGACAAGTCTGTAGAGGGAATATACTTGCAAACCTATTTTAATAATCCAAAGTTTGGTCAGCCTAAGACTACCCTTCTTGAGAGCAACAGGGAAGGTATGGGGGAGGGGAGGCTTCCCACAGTGATGAGGCCTTAATCAGCTACAGGTTATGGTTCAGAGTAGGCAAGGGCTCAAAGAAGAAACCAGGAATTTTCAATTAATGCCCCAAGGCAGGGCTGCCACTCCCCCCACCCCCCACCCCCATACAGAACAAGTCTAAGTAACAGCCCTGATCTGAATAACTCCTGAACCATGGCCTGACTGCAGGCCTTTCCCTGGTTCCTCATTTCTAATCCCTTCTTCCTCCCAGGATTTTCCTTTAGACACAGTGCTTGTCAAGTCCCCTGAGCCTGGAGAAGAATGGCAGCTCCTTGTTTGCACACTTGTTAGAACCATGGCAACCAGTTCCCCGTCATAGGCTAATGATGTGGCTCAGCAACTAATCCGAGCTAAGGAAGCCCAGATGCCATGGAGACAGGGTTTCTTTGAAAGGAGGAGGGCCCGGAGCACCTCTGAGGTGCAGGTTGCCTCCACATGGAGGGAGCTTCCCAGCTCTGCTGCCACTATCTTAGTCCAAGGCACGACCAGATCCTACCTGGACATTCAATAGCCCCAAACAGACCTGTTTCTACTCCTGATCATTTCATAGCAACATCAGTGTGTCTTCATAAAACATTTATTTCATCATGCTACTCCTTGCCTTCAAATCCCCAATGATTTCACACCGCACAGTCCAAACTCCTGCCCACAGACTCCAAGCCCTGAAGTAGTCCTGGGCCTATTCTCCAAGCTCTTCTCTGACCACTGGTTGTTCTGTCTGGTCCTCTAACATGCCCTAGAATTCTCACTGAAGGGCAATTATACCTGCAATTCTCTCTGCCTTGGGGACTCTTCCTCCAGATCATCCCCTGGCTGCCTCCTTGTTGTCATTTAGGTCTCAGCTCAAATGTCCTCCTTAGAGAGACTTTTGTGGTAATTAAGGTTGTGTCAACTTGGCTGATCCATGATTCTCAATGGTTTGGCAGTAATGATGTAGTTTGGCAGTTGTACAATGATGTACTCATTTCCATGATGAGAGGTGATATCATGTGATCACCTCTATGATGAGATCTGCTATGAGTAGCCAATCAGTTGAAAGGGAGTTTCCTTTGGGGTGTGGTCTTCATCTAATACATGTGGACTTCTGGCAAAGCTCACTGGCTTTTGCTCTGCTCTGGATCCTGCATTCGGCTCGTCAGCATCTGACCTCCAGTTCCTGGGACTTGAGCCTGCAGCCTGCCATCTGACCTGTGGATCTTGGGTTCATCAGCCCCTGCAGCTTCATGAGTCAGGAGAAGCCTCCAGTCTGATGCCTGACCCATGGACTTGGGACTTGTCAGCCTCTACAACTGGGTGAGCCATTTCCTTAAGATAAATCTCTCTCTCTCTCTCTCCTTATTGTGGGGGAGTCTGATGTGTGAAACAGCCCAGTCTCCACTGGGGTTCTTCAAAGGAAGGTGGGAGCTGTACAACAGAATCACTGGAAGTCAGGAGACCTGGGTCCAATCCTGGCTCCACACCTGACCAGTCCGGACCTCTGTTTCTCATCTATGAAGACAGATGGAGGTGCTAGATGGATGGTTTTCTATTTAGGTTCCAAAGGCTCAAGGATCCCAAGGAGATGCCTCAGAGTTGTGCCAGGTGACCTGCCCAAGATAAGAACCAGGGGGAGGCTGAGTGTGAGAGTTCTGGGCCCCCCTCCTCTATTTAAGGAGAGAAGTATTGTTCCCATCTGTTAAATATATGGGAATGTGGAGGGGAAGATAGGGATTAGTTTATACTCAAGATTCTCTTAGAAAAACAGAGAGCCTGTCTGTTTTTAAAAAATTTGGAAACCTCTGAAGTAGATTTCTGCAGGCCCATCACACTGAGTACTTGTGTTTGGGTGGGCTGAGCTGAGATGAATGTTCCCTCTCTGCTTTTTAAGATATCAAACCACCAGGGAAATAGCTATCAAAATGATAGATGTACTGGAACCCAAGCTTGAGTAAGGACAGTGTTGACATGTAGTGGGGTTGTTAACTATTGCCATAGGGCAATATGTGTACTGTTTAATGAGAAACTATTCTGTAAACCTTCATCTAAAGTGAAAACAGCAGCACAACTGGAAAAACGTAATTGATGTCACTGAATTGTACATGTAGAAATTTTTGAAATTTGAAATGGTGTATCTTTAGCTATGTATATTTTCACCAAAAAAAAAAAAAAAGGTCCTCCAAGGTTGAGAAGGGAGAGAGTTGACATGTCGTGGGGTTGTTAACCAATGTCATAAAACAATACGTGTACTGACTGTTTAATGAGAAACTATTTGTTCTGTAAACCTTCCACCTAAAGTACAATAAAAAAAAAAAAAATAGATGTGCATGTGCATTGATACTGCACTTCTTCTATGCACTGCAGGTGTGTTAGGAGAAATCTCTGGAGGGAGCCCTAATGCTTAGAGTAACACCCTCAGAAGACAGAGTAGGTTCTTAAGTTCTCTCTTACAGAGTGAGCAGCCCTTAGAGATCCTCAGCACCTGCATCATGCCCTGCGGAGTTCTATGGACGGCCCCAGAGTGCCTGTGAGAGACAGGAAGCGCAGGTGCCCTCCACTGGGAGAAAGGAAGAACTTTCCTTTAATCCGCAACCACTACGTGCCAAGCCATTTATCATACATTGTCTTTAATCCTCACAGCAACCCTACTCCACAGACATGGAAGAAGAGACTGGAAGAATTTAGGTAATGTGTCCAAGGTCACAGCTGGGAAGTGGCAGAGCCAGGACTGTACTGAAAGCCCTGATCCTTCCCATCCACCAAGCCCACCCTTCCCCAGAAGGTGGTCCACCAGGCAGAGCCCTCAATGAAGGCCAATCATTCTGCACTCAGCCAAAGTCTATCCCCTGCTTTGCACTTGCCTTACTCTTTCAAAAGGCCCTCGGTGGGCTCAACCTTCCTGGATAAGGCCAGGCCCTCAACTGCAGCTGGACTTTGGCATGGCTGGCTGCTTCTTAGTTCAGGACGTCTGAAACCACTTCAGAGGCAAAGCATTGCTCCCTTTTCACGCTGGTCACTGGGCTGTGAGGAGGGAAGCCAGGAGTCAAGGGTGAAGAGAAGGTTGTGAAAGGGCCCAGAGGGAAAGAGATAAGGCTCAAATGAAGGATTTCAAAATCTTTGAGAGTCCAAGTTTCTTCTCCTGCTTGTCCCTAGAAGAAGATTAAGCCAGGGACAGCAAATAGGAGCTGTGCTTTCAAGACTCACCTCCCATTCCTTTGCAGAAATCACTAATGGATCACGGTACTCTTTCCTGCTGAAATCAGACTGGAGTTCTATCATTGTACTCGCTGTGCTCCCGACAGCTCCTACCTACAGCCCTAATATCCATCCCCTTTCTTCTGTCCACCAGACACATGCAGCATGGACCCACCACAGGCCTCACACACCTCATCCCTGGAGCTCTGGCAGGAAAGGCTGCCTCTCCCTCCCTCTGGGCACGTGAAGCCTGGGCACGTGCTCCATTTTCTGGGTCCTCACATCTTGATTGACGTCATCCCTCCAGAAAAGTCCTGCAGGGTGAAAGGATGGCGTGAGTTAACACTTGGGACAATCTAATTGGCTCAACGCAGAAACCGGAGGTGATTCTAATTTCTTCTTTCCCCAAAGTCATAGGGACTACAGAGCAGAGGGTCATCGGAGGACTCCAGAGACTGGTTGGGGTACAGAAATTTGCGTTTTGCCCATCCTCAGCATTTGAATCCCAGCTCTTATTAGCTCTGTGACCCTGGGAAACTTCCTTAAACTTGCTGAGCCTCAGTTTTCTCATTCATAAAATGACTAACTTAATAGGATGCATACACATTTCTTAGCAGTGTTTGGTATGTAATAAATGAGCAAAAGGGAATTTGATGATGCTGTTGTCGTAATGTATCTATACAACGGAATATTATACAGCAATAAAAACGAATGAATGAACCCTGAAAACATGTTAAGTGAAAAAAGCCAGGTACAAAAGGCCACGTATTGTATGATTCCATTTATATGAAATGTCCAGAATAGGTAAATCCACAGTGACAGAAAGTAGATTGGTGGTTGCCTAGGGCTGGGGCGGGGGGGGGGGGGGGGGGGGGGGTGTTGAGGGGAGGGGGGAATGGGTAGTGACTGCTAAAGGGCATGGAGTTTCTTTTGAGGGTGATGAAATGTTCTAAAAATTAATTGTGATGATGGTTGTGCAACTCTGTGAATATGCAAAAACATATTGTACGCTTTAAATGGGAGAATTGTATGGTATGTCAATTATATCTCAATAAAGTTGTTATTTTTAAATTAAATAACTGGAAGATCAGTGAGAGTAGATCAAAGAAACACAGTACAAATAGTATCTTAAAAGTCACCTAATCTAAGCCTCTTGATCACAGATGAAGAAGCTGAAGTCAAGAGAAGTTACTTGGGCAAAGTTCCAATGTCCTGACTCACAGGCTAGCATTTTTCACTAATTCATAAGACACAATTAAAAAAAAGAAAGAAATCAACTAATAAATTTAGCTTAGCAAAATGAAAACATTATAACGTTATAAAACTCTTCCATAACTTTGGGCATTTGAGAACCACTAGCATGATTTTTATTAAAAAAAAAATTATTTTTTAAACATGGAGGCCCCAGCACCCTACTGCGAGGGAAAGGACTTCTGGAGGTGGATTGTGTCCCTGGGCAGCTCTCCCAGGGCTGATAGGAAAAGGAACCGACCCTGGGCACAGCTCCTACTGGCCCCAGCACTGAAATCCTGGACTGGCACGGCCAGGGCTTGCTCTGGAGGTGGCTCCCAAAGACGAGAAGGTGAAAGGAGCGAGGCATTTGTTCAGAGCCTGACCAGCCCTGCCCCCTATCCAGCACTCTGCGAACCCACAACGCCGCAGGGACTGCTCTGCGTTGGTCTCCACACTCTAGGACCGGGCGGAGGAGCGGGCGCTAGACTAGGGACCGGAACCTTTACCCACGTGGCCCACGCGCCCCCTCGCCCGGATGTGGGGTAGGTGCTGACGTCCCGGGATTCAGAAGGTGCGTCTCCGCTGGGCGGGGCAGAGAAGTACAGCCCCCCTCCTCCCCGCCCCTTGTAGGATCTGATGGCGACAACCAGCCGCACCAGGCTCAAGGAGACGTCCTGGCCCCTGACCAGGCGCCGTGTTTCCCCCAGGTCAGGACCGAATGCCGCAGACGCCGATCCCTCTGCGCAGGTCACCTTGCGGGGGGCCTCTGCGCGTCTGGGTTCTCCCTTGCCCCGCCCCGCCCGCAGCGCGTTCTGTGTCCTTTGGCCCACTAGGAGGCCCCCCCCTCCACTCCTCCTGCGGAACCCCCAGTCTTTCTTGAGCCCGCTTCTCTTAGGTCCCATCACGATATTCCGATTTTTCAACCCGAGCCTAAACCCCTTCCTCCTGATGCCCTCTGCCTTTCTCCCCCACTCCATATTTCCCCGAGCTCTGAGCTTTGCCACTTCTCAGGGTTGCTCCATGCCCTTCCCCTAGGCTTCGTCCCAGCTGTCGTGGACAGCTGCTCAACAGCAGGAAGCAAAGAATCAGACGCATCCGCAAGACCCACCGGCACCCCCACCCCGCCCCACACGAGGCCGGTGTAGACGCTGCATCTTCTTCTATTGCGCGGCGCCGGACTTTGTGGCCCACGCTCCGCGTCCTGAACCGCAGCGATGGTGGCCGAGGCGTGTCTGCGCGCCCCTTTTGCAGCTGCTCGGCCAATCGCGGGCGGGTGGTAACAGGGCCCCCAACCTCGTTCTGCCCTGTCTTGGCGTCAGAGGCCGGTTTTTAAGAATGGGCTGCCTCCTGAATACAGTTGACCTCTCTCTAGAATCCCACTGGACATTCTCTCCCTTCAGAAGCATCACCTGCATCCTCGCCCCCCTCCCGTTTTATCACCAAGGTTTAATGATGGAGGGAGGACTTGATAAAATCCATAAATTGGGAGAGTAAACCCTAATCAGTAGGCACTGTTATCCACATTAGCAAATGGCCCTTGGGTATCATTCTTGAAAAGTGGTGTCCTATCCTGTACTTGGGTACTTGTGAAGATAGTGTGCTTGGAGTAAGACTGCCTGGGATCAAATCCAAGTACTGCAGGCAGCTTTTTAACTTCTCTATGCTTAGTTCCCTCATCTATTAGATGACAGTAGTATCTAGCTCATAGTGTAAGGAGCTCTGGTGGTGCAGTGGTTAAGCACCCATCTGCTAACCAAAAGGTGGCGGTTTGCCGGAGAAAAGACCTGGCCATCTGCTCCGGTGAAGACTTACCGCCTAGGAAACCCTATGGGGCAGTTCTACTCTGTCCTATAAGGTCACTGTAAGTCGGAATTGACTCGAGCGCACACAACACACACGCAGACACACAGCTCATAGTGTTCTTAGGAGGATTAATGAGTTTAATATCTGTGAAGCATTTAGAAATAGGGCTGGCAGTAGTAAGCCCTCAATTACCCTGAGCTATTGTTGTGCTTGATTCTGTCTACCACTGGCATCTCCTATGCATTGTTATGGTTTTCCCTGCAAAAGTTTTCTCAAGTCAGTCCACATTTTTTCCAGACCCAAGGCCACCACCCTGGCCTAAAACACCATCGTCTTTTTCCTGTTACTGCAATTACGTCTCAACTAGTTGCTTGGAATAACTAATGATTTGGTGTAATGGTTTCCTAGGGCTGCCATAACAAATTACCACAAACTGGGCGGTTTAAAACAACAGAAATTTATTCTCTCCCAGTTCTGGAGGACAGTAGTCTGAAATCAAGTTGTCTGCAGGGCCATGCTCCCTCTGAAGGCTCTAGGAGAGAATCTTTCCTTGCCTCTCTTCTAGATTCTAGTGGTTGCAAGCAATCCTTGGTGTTCCTCAGCTTATAGCTGCATCACTTCAATCTCTGCCTCTATCTCCACATAGCCTTCTTCCCTCTGTGTGTATATGTGTCTCCAAATCTCTCTCCTTGTAAAGACGACATCAGTCAGTCATTGAATTTAGCTCTCCCACCCCCAAATCCAGGATGATTTCATCTCGAGATACTTAACTAATTACGTGTGCAAAAGCCCCATTTCCAAATAAGACCATATTCTGAGGTTCTGGGTGGACACGAATTTTGGGGGGACAATATTGTCACAATCCACCAGACCAGTGGCAGGAGTGGCTCCAAGAGGCAACGGGTCAGAGCCCAAAAAAGGGGGTGGAAAAAAGCCAGGTTGATCAGATCTAGCTTTTATTAGGGAACTTACAGACAGAGATCGGCACCAAGATTCCTGCAACAGACAGCGATGCACCAAGTCACCCTGGTAGAGGTCCTGCATGGAATGGGGGTTTATATACTTTGTGTTTAGGTGCAGGAGACCCATGGAAAAACATGTCTGATCTATGATGGATGGTTGTTTTTGTATTAGTTAATGGGTTCCAGTTGACATTACCATGAAGTCGGGTGTTTGGTGTGTTTTTCCCTGGCCTAGGTCACAGCTCAGTAAGTAAAGTACTCTGGTTCTCTCCCAGAGTCCTTTGCAGGCAGGATCCATCTTGCATCGTCATGGCCCTCTCACACTGTTCAATCCACTACATGCAGAATGTATTATTTTGTGCTGGCTTCTTTTGTTCAACATTATGTTTTCAAGATTTAGCCATGTTGTTGAATATAACTATATTTACTTTCCTATATAGTCTTCTACTGTATGATCACATTGTATTACAATTAGAGGTGCATATACTGTGAAGTTAATGAATCTTCAGCTTCAGGGGTCCTCACTTTCACAAGTCCCTTCCAAGGATCTGGGAGGGACTCTAGCAATGTGTTCACATGATAAAATATTTTTGTATGATATGCAAAAGTAATTTGTTGTATTTTCTCATTTTAATTATGCCTTTTTCTTGCCTAACTGCTTGGCTAGAATCTCCCGTACAATGTTGAATACAAGTGGCAAGTGCAGAGATCCTTGTCTACTTTCTAATCTTAGGGGGAAAGCTTTCAGTCTTCACCATTCAGTATTATGTTAGCTGTGAGTTTTTCATAGATGCCCTTTATCAGGTTGAGGAAATTCCCTTTTATTTCTAGGAGTTAAAGATTTTTATCATGAGAGGGCATTAGGTTTTGTCACATGCTTTCTCTGTGCCTGTTGAGATGTTCATGTGGTTTTTGTCCTTTATTTTATTAATATGGTGTATTACACTGATTAATTTTCATATGTTGAACCTAGGATAAATCCCACTTAGTCATTGGCTTAGTCTGAGTTCTCTAGAGGAGGAATACCAGTGAGACATATATAGATACACATGTAGATGTAGATGTATGTGTAGATATATAGATATCTGTCTAGATTTCTTTCTCTCTCTCTCTCTGTATATATATAGATTTACTCTATACTGATACAGATATCTATCTAGATCTGTCTCATATGTGTGTGTGTATATATAGATACACGAGAGAGAGAGAGATTTACTTCAAGGAAATAGCTCATGCAATTGTGAGGGTTAGTGAATCCAAAATCTGCAGATCAGGCGGCAGGCTGGAAACTTCTACAGGCTTATGTTGGAGGAACTGGAAGTCAGGCCATGAGAAGAGTGCAAGATTGAGAGAGAACAAACTTTGACAGAACATTTACATACTGGAGGCAAGCCACACCCCCAAGGAAACTCCCCTTCCAACTGATTGGCTGATCACATTGGATGACATCATGGAAAGTGATTACATTATATTACATTGTGGAAGAGCAACCTGTCCAGTATCTGCCAAACCACTGAGAATCATAGCCTAGCCAAGTTGACATATAACATTAACTGTCATAGTCATGGTGTATTTATGGTGTTGGTAAAGAATACTGAATATACCATGGACTTCCAGAAGAACAAACAAATCTGTCCTGGAAGATGTACAACCAGAATGCTCCTTAGAAGCAAGGATGGCGAGACTGCGTCTCACGTACTTTGGACACGTTATCAGGAGGGACCAGTCCCTGGAGAAGGACATCATGCTTGGTAAAGTATAGGGTCAGCGAAAAAGAAGAAGACCATCAACAAGATGGATTGACACAGTGGCTGCAATAGTGGGCTCAAACATAGCAATGATTGTGAGGATGGTGCAGGCCCGGGCAATGTTTCTTTCTGTTGTACATAGGGTTGCTATGCATCAGAACTGGCTTGACAGCACCTAATAACAACAGTCATGTTGTGTGATCTTTTTTTATTTATTGCTGGATTCAATTTGCTATTCATCTGTATGAACTCATATAGATGAATTTTCACATCTGTATTAGTAAGGGATGAATTTCTTCCCTGTTCTTTTCTTGTAATGGCTTTGTCTCATTTTGGTATCGGTAATACTGGTCTCATAGAATGAGTTGGGAAGTATTCCCTCCTCTTCTAATTTTTGGAAGAGTTTGTGAAGAACTAGTGTTAATTCATCTTTAAATGTTTGTTCTCATTCTAATATTTGCTTTCATACTAAATTTTATATTTGTAATTTTGTATTATTTTACATAAAGAGGGTCCCCAAACTAGATATGCTTCAGGCTCTACAAAAATGGAATCTGTCCCAGAATCCATTATATTATTTATGGACATTTGGGTTGTTTCCAGTTTGGGACTCTTATGAACAATGCTGCTATAAACATTCCTATACATGTCTTCTGATGCATATGCACATCAATTTATTGAGGGTATACAATAGGGTCTCTATGAGTCGGAATCCACTGGACGGCAACGGGTTTTTGGTACATTAGAGTAGAATGGCTGCGTTAGTGGGTATAATGCCATACTGATGTCCTAAACTGTTGCCAGCATACACTCCCACTAATATTGTATGAGAGTTCTTGTTGCTCCATGTCTTGGATTGAATTGTGTCCCTCCAAAATATGTGTCAACTTGGTTAGGCCATGATTCTCAGTATTGTGTGGTTGTCTTCCATTTTGTGATTGATGTAATTTTCCTATGTGTTGTAAATCCTAATCTCTGCCTGTGGTTAATGAGGCAAGATTAGATTATGTTAAAGAGGATTAGGGTGGGATGTAACACCTTTACTCAGGTCACAGCCCTGATCCAGTGTAAAGGGAGTTTCCTTAGGGTGTGGCCTGCATCACCTTTTATCTTAGATAAAAGGAAAGGGAAGCGAGCAGAGAGTGGGAGGAACTCATACCACCAAGAAAGCAGCGCTGGGAGCAGAGCACATCCTTTGGATTCGGGGTTCCTGTGAGGAGAAGCTCCTAGTCCAGAGGAAAATTAATGACAAGGACCTTCCTCCAGAGCCAACAGAGAAAGCCTTCCCCTGGAGCTGACGCCCTGTATTTGGACTTCTAGCCTCCTAGACTGTGAGAGAATAAACTTCTGTTTGTTGATGCCATCCACTTGTGGTATTTTTATTATAGTAGCACTAGATAATCAAGACACTCCACATCCTCACTGATACTTGGTATAGTCAGATTTTAAAATTTTAGCTAATGTTGGTATAGTGGTGTCTTATCACAGTTTTATTCTGTATTAGGTTAAACTGTATGAAATTGCCATTTTGTAGGTCAGAATGGTTGTACACTAGCAAATTCACTAGTCAATCTAATTTTTTCTGATGACTAATAAGTAGAGCATGTTTTCATATATTCAGTGGCTATTTGGATTTTCTCTTGTGTGAAGTGCCTGTCCAATCTTTTCCCCATTTTTCTTTTAGATGTCTGACTTTTCTTACTGATTTGTAGGTCTTTATATACTCTGAATATGAGCCCTGTGCCAGTTATATGTGTTGCAAAGATCTTCTTTCACTTCGTGCTTGTCTTCCAATCCTCCAGTCTTCCAAACAAACAAGAATCTGAGTGCGAGTAGTTTATTTGGGAGGTGTCTTAATTTTAATGAGGTCAAATCTACCAGTATTTTCCTTTCTGCTTAATATTTTTTGTTTCCTGTTTAAATCTTCCCCTACACCAAGGTCATAAAGATATTCTTCTATATTTTGTAAAAGCTTTACTGTTTTGCTATTTATATTTAGGTCTAAAATCCATTTGCAGTTGATTTTGCGTATGTTGGGAGGTAGGGTTCCAATTTAATTTTTCCATATGGATATCCAATTGCCAGAGCACAATTTATTGAAAAGACTATGTAAAGTGCCACTTTTGTCATAAATCAAGAATCCATACATTCACGGATGTCTGTTCAGTTCTATTGGTCAGTCTGTCCTTAAACCAGTAATATATTGTCTTAATTATTATACTTTATAATAAGCTTTGGCAACTGGTAGAGCAATCCTCATACTTTGTCTTCTTTAAAATTGTCTAGGCTATTTCCATATGTATTATAGAATCAGCTTGTCAACTCCCACAAAAGAAGAAAAAAAGAGAAGGGGAGAACCTGTTGACATTTTTATTAGGATTGCATTGAGTCAGTGTATCAACTTGGAGGATAACTGACATTTTTATAATACTGAGTTTCACAATCCATGAAGACGTCTTCCAAAGTATGTGCCTCTTCTTTATCTAAATGTTTTATAATTTTTCTATAGAGCTCTTGTGTATCTATTCATAGGTACTTGATTTTATGCTTCGTGGAAGTAATTTTTTAAAATTTCATTTTCTAACCATTCATTGCTGGTATATAGAAATAGAATTGATTTTTATATATTGATTTTTCAGCCAGCTATCTTGATAAAAACTCTTAATTCAAATGATGTATCTACTGGATTGTGTATATAACCAATCATACTAAAAGGAAGTTTTGTTCCTTCTTTCCCAATCCTATCTTTCATCCCTTTTCTCACTTACTACCTAAGGACCTACAGTACAATGTTGAATAGAAATGCAACAGCAGGCATCCTTGCCTCATTCTCAGTCTCAAAGGAATTCAAACTTAGTTTGCGTTTCCCCAGAAGCAGACCCTGAGACAGGGATCTGAGTGAAAGCAGTTTATTGGAAGGTGAAGGAGAGTAGGGAAGTGAGACAAGGGAGGGAAGACAACTGATAAAGAAGGGTGTGTTATCAGGCTTAATTCTGGAGCTGAATTCTGCTGGAGAGACTCTCGGAGCCAGTGCAAAATACAAACTTCAGAGTTAGCGTACCCACAATGTGAGGGAGCTGGGGTATCTATACACGTATTGCTTTCATACTAAATCTTATGTTTGTAATTCCATATTCTTTTACTCAGGATTTTTCTTTTTTTTTTAATTTAAGGAGAGTGGACATCCTTATCTTGTTCCTGATCTTAGGAAGAAAGCTTTCCGTTTTTCACCATTAAGTATGACATTAGCTGTGGGTTACATACAAACTCGTCAGTCATTGGTTAGGGCTGCTCTGGGGGATGCAGCATTAATTCCCTATACTTCCAACTGCCAGGTGAGTGGAAAACTGTGGGCAAGCAGCAAAAGAAAGCCCTCAGCAGACAAGTGCAGATATTGGCGCTGAAGTGGGGCTGTGTGCACTGAAGTGAGAGAGGAGATGGGTGGGGTGCTGACAGTGTCTTCTAAAAACATCTTCAACATTTTAATATTACAAAAAATATCTGCAATTGTTGAGATGGTATATGCCTTGTTATGTATATTTTCACCACAATAAAATTAAAAAATATACATATTGGATGTCCTTTTTGCAAATCTGGAATAAATACAAAATTTCCAAGGAGAAATTTCAAATAAAAACATTTTCAGTCTCCATAGGATAACAGCAACTGTCTAAATCCACATCTTTCTATACATCCTTGAAATCATTCAGCTCAACAAAAGGAGACGAAAGAAAAAAACCCACCCATAACCCAAGCTTACAGCCTAACTGCCCCATAGGGTTTCCAAGGCTGTAATCTTTACAGAAGCAGACTGCCACATTTTTCTCCCACAGAGCATAATTAGGAGATAGAGAATACCACAAGGTCTGATGGTTAAATGCTGCCACCCAGCCTCTGCTAGTCTGCAAACCTGTTATCACCACTGACACTAGCGGCAGGCTTCCTTACCATTAGCCCTAACCCGAGCACAGCCACCACTGGGTTTTTCAACCAGAGAGAGTCTTAGCAATTGTGATACTATAGCATGCCAAGGTTATCACCACCACACTTCCCATTAACAAATCAATAAAAATGCTGGTACTTAGGGGGAAAAAAAACCAAAAACCCCACTAAATAGACCAACCGCTAGCTAGCTTACACAAGAAAAAGAGGAAAAGGCACAAATACAAGATGGGTTGGTTGCGGGGGTGGGGGAGAGGAAACGAGGAAGAAAGGAAAGAAGGAAGGTTTTAAAAAAGAAATGACAAGGAGAAATTCTTAAACAGGAAAATTTGAGGGTGGGGGAGGGGCTGGAGGGTTAAAAAGGCAATGCTTGAGTTGGGATGTGAAGGAAAAAAGACAAAATGGGGTGGTGGTGGAGGTACTCAGAGGTAGGTGGAACTGCATGTCCACAGGCCTGGGACTGTGAGCCTGCTGGACATGACGGATCTGCAGTGGGTCTAAATTACTGGATTTTAGGGGGTGGGCCATACGTGGGAAAAATTGCCCAAATGAGACTGGAGAAGTTGGCAAGGAAATGCTCATGAAAGTCCTGTAGGTTAGAGTCTGTAGCTCAGGTGAGCTGAGCCTCAGTGTTGGAGCCGACTCCCTCTTGCAAGACTTCAAGCTACCAGGGACAATATGACAATACTTATCAACATTTTAAATATGCATACCTTTCAATCCCATAATTACATTTCTAGGAATTTGTCCTATGGGAAAAAATAAGTGTACAAGTGTCCAGTAATATATTCTGTATAAAGATATTTGTTTCAATGTTGTTTACAATTGTCAACAAGTGAGAAAAAAAATCTAAATGTCCATCAATAAAGGACTGAATAAATAATGGTACATCTTATGCATGCGGCTGCCATGCATCAGAATTGACTCGACAGCAGCTAACAACATACAATAAATAACTGTGCAACAATTATAAGGATAAATATAGCTTTAAGGTAAAACATTTTTTACATACTAACATATGAATACATTCTGTTGTACAAAGGAAAACATTACAAATAGGGCTAAGGCCCCTTTATCACTGTCATCCCAGAAAACCACTGTTAAAGTTTGATGTGCTTTTTTTTCTAGATATGCATATATACATTCCATAAAAATGTAATGTTTTGTGACACATGGGTTTTGCACAAATTGCATCAGTCTGCAATTCTGCAACTTGCTTTTTCCACTCAACAATGTCTTTGTGATCTCTTCATCTTAGGTTGATTCTAATTTTTTGCCATTGCCAAGTTGAAGCTGCATGTATTGATATGGAAATATCTGTACATCATATTAAATTAATGTTTAAAAAGCTAGTATGGTCACATTTATGTAAAAATTAAATTTTGCATAAAAAACCAGTTGCCATTGAATCAACTCCAACTCATGGCAACCCCATGTGTGTCAGAGTAGAACTGTGCACCATAGGGTTTTCAATGGCTGATTTTTCAGAAGCAGAATGCCAGGCTTTCTTCCAAGGCACCTCTGGAGAACTCGAACTTACAATCTTCTGGTTAGCGGCCAAGTGCATTAACTGTTTGCACCACCCAGGGATTTCTAAGTTTTTATACAGATTATCAAAAATTTTGGAAGAACACTAGTTAACACGATCATCTTGGTGGGAGGGTAGAAGTTGGTTTATAAGCAGACTCTGACTTTTCCTATTTTAATTTTTTCAATGATAAGCTTTTTCCCTGGTAATATATTAACCAGGGCTGCTCAGAAGTAGATGATGAAGGACAATGAAGCACAGACTGTGCTCTTCTCTTCGCAGTTCCTGGGAGGGGCAGGGCAGGTTGGAAATAGCCTTGGCTGTCCAGGCCAGCTCTAGAGGGGGCCTAACGTTGAGCGTGGAGACCTCAGAAGGCCGAGCTGGGCTCCTGGACTATTTTGATCTGGGGGATGGAAGCAGGAAGGGAATTAAAGCCACTGTCCAGGGGAAGGGAGGACTAGGGGGTGGGAGAAGAGATGATCTTCAAATTGTGGACCCAGCTCACCTTTCACCCACTTTAGGCATGAGCTCAAGAAAGAAAATAGGTTTGAAATCAGTCCTCCCCATCAGCTCCCAGGAGCTGTGGCCTCGTCTACTTGTACCCTAACTTCTCCCCTCTGTTATGGTTCCAGAGATTCAAGCCCGGCTTAACCTCGACCCCTCCAGTCTCCAAACAAGCCCAGCAGCATGAGTTTGAGTGAAAAATCTACTTTAATAAACCAGCTTCAGCTCAGCTGAGAACTTCCCCTCTTAGGAGCAAAGGGGTGGGAAGGGAAGTCTTTCCAAGAGGCTTCAATCCACTATCAGGTTGTGGCTCAGAGAAGGGAACAGCTCAAAAAAGCCCTAAAATGGAAGGCAAAGTGGGATTTGGAATGAGTGGGGGACGAGATGGAGATGCCCTGCAGCTCACCTCCCACCAACATAAACCCGGCAAGAAGCATACTTGTTTCACCTATTGCTTGACAACTGCCCCAACCTTCCTACCCCTGGTCCTCTCTCCTTCCCCTCATTATCCTTTAGCCTTTAGAAGAAAGGGGGACCCTTGCTTTCCTACATAACAACACCATGTCAACCAGCCCCCATCACCTAGGTCACCTAGGTCAGCCACTCAGTTGTGGCGATGTTGCCCCAGCAATCAATCCAGGTGCTAGAGGGGAAGGTGCCCAGCTGCCGTGGTGATGGGGTGGGGTGGGAGTTACCTTGAAGAGCGAGAGGGTCTGGAGTACTCCTGTGGTGCAGGCAGTCTCTCGGATGGAGTGCATGGCCAGTTGGGGGCTGCCCAAATCCAGTACCCGCAGCCCCAGCCGAGAAGCCAGGATGGGTCCAATGGTGGTACCACAGGGGGAGTCATTGCGGACCATGAGATCCTGGGAAGTGGGGAGAGGGGTGATGAACAGTGAACAGTGTGTGCGCATTAAGGCCAAGAGGAAAGTGATCTCAGAACCACCGCGCTGAAAGAAAGGGGCCTGGGAGATAGGTCTATCCCTAAGGAAAGGGGCCCTGGTGGCGCAATGGTTAAGTGCTCGGCTGCTAACCAAAAAGTTAGTGGTTTGAACCTACCCAGTGGCTCCATGGGAGAAAAGACCTGGTGATCTGCTCCCATAAGGATTATAGCTTAGGAAATCCTACCAGGCAGTTCTACTCTGTCCTACAGGGTCAGTATGAGTTGGAATAGACTCAATGCTATACAACAACTCCTCCCCGGGAGAATGGAAGTGACTGGATAAAATCACAAAGCCAACACTAAATGACAGACCTCAAAGCACAATACATTCTCAATAGGTCCAATTCTCGCATCCGCACTGCCACTACCTTAGCTTCCAGCCACTGTCACCTTGCCTCCCATAAATAATCCATTCTCCTAGGAGAGTTTAAAAAAATATTCACCACTATAGGTCACCCTCTTGCTTAGCCTTCCTCCCTCCCAAAGAAAAAGCACTCAGTAGTTTCAGTGTTTTTAAAAATACTGCTATTGACATTTTGAAACTATTTTCTTTATACTGTGATAAAAAGTAAACAAAGAAGCTCATAATAGTGATGTTAGGTAGCAGTATGTTCAGTGTAACAGAAAGGAGAATTACAGAATCAAATAAATTAAGTAACAACTGTTCTTATTCTTTGAATTAACATCCTCCCATAGCTGCCTCCTTCTCAATAGTTAGATCTCAGCTCTACCTGGGCAGCGCAGGGGCTACGCAGCAGAAAGCCCTGGGCTGCTGGGAGTCAGGATACCAGGGTCCTAGTTCTGACTCCACCAGGACTTGCTTGCTGTAAGGTGAGTCACTTGACCACCCAGGGCCCCTGACACACACACATGTACACACACATCAAAGAGAAGGAATTAGGTTATTTCCAAGGCAAGAAGAAAATGAGCAGTTAGGGGTCCAAGCTCCCCAGTCATGAACTTCCCTTATGGAAGCCACAGGGTGTGTAAGAAGGACACAGGATGACTGGGGGATGCAGGGTGGGAAAAGGGCAGGACTAACCCATTATACGCTAGGAGCATATCACACTTTTAATCCTCACAGAAATCCTGCAAAGTAGGCATCGTTATCATCCCCATTTTATAGATGTGGAAACTGAGACTCAGAGAGGTTAGGAGACTTGACCAGGGTCACATGGCTAGGGCCTCAACAGAACAGGCATTGAACCCAGCTCTGCCCGTATCCAAGAACTTCCATTCTCACTCTACTGGGACCACACCCACCTCCCCTACCACTAACGTCCTCTCCCAGGCTCCCCCTTATTGGGGGCCCATTAGATTGTGCACCCACCCTGCTCCCGCTGTCACACCTTCCCAGACAGGGCCCACCCTCACCTGCAGGGGTACTCCCACTTTGTTGGCCACCTCTCGGATCAAGGCCTCGGAAACCGCATTCGAGGCGTAGCGCTGCTTGCTGTTCACCTTGATCACAGGGCCCTGGCGGGGAGGGACGCCAGGAATCGAAGGTGAGGCAGAGACAAGTGACAAGCCCAGAGGGAAGGAGAACCAGAACCAGCCAGGCCTCCTAGTCCCTGAGAAGAATACGAGTGTCTCACCTTGTGGAATAAGGGCCGGTGGTTCTCCTCATGCTTGTCTCTGCAAGCCAGACAAGGGCAGGGATGGTGAACAGGAGCCCGGCCTGCCAACACCCACCACCCCTCCTGTGACAGATATCACTAACGCATCACAGCATTCTTTCCTGCCCAGTCCAACAGGACCTTAGAGTCATTCTAAACACTGCATTCCAGGCAGCATCTAGCAACAGATAAACATCAGCTTATGAAATGAAGCCTACTCAACATATCATGGCTAGTGATTACATCACTTTGACCAAGCTGGGCCTTGGAGCAGCCAACAGAAGGTCCCCACTGAACCTCCTGGCAGATTGAGAAAGAAGAGGAAGAAAAGAGGCTAGGGCCCAGGCGAGGGCAGAGCCTGAAAGTGGTTATGCTAGGTACCTGGCTGTGTGAGGGCTGCGTGTCTGGCACGGTGTCTGACTCACACGTAGTTGGGGTGTACTGCGTGGGCCATGTCAGCGCTGATCATGTAGGACTTGGGTATGGCTTCCTCGAAGGCCGTCAAGTGATGGGGTGAGGCTGAGATCCGCCGCAGCACCAGCTCTGTCAGCAGTGACTGTGCTCCCTGGGCACTCTCGGACCCCACCTGGTGACAGCAGAGACCTGACTCTGGGGGTCTGGGGTAAGGGGCCTGAGCTGTAGCTGGGAGGCCAGGACCCAATGCCATGAATGGTCCAGGACCCCACTGAGTCGGGGATAAGGGGGGTTACACGCAACCTCCCCAACTCCAGGAGCTTGGACCTATGTCACCATGGAAACCCTCACGGTAGGCTGGGGCCTAAGTAATTCAGAGTCACTTCTGTGGCAAAGTTGCATCTACTGGTGTGTTTCCTATACCCAACCCCCTTCCTTCTCCGCTAACCCTCACATCTGGGGCTCAGCACAGGTTCCACACTGCGCCGGTCACTTTTCTTTTATGCATATAACAGAGACTGCTAACTGTTAGAACACTTGAGTTGTAGCTAAGCATCTAATCACCCAGCTGGAGACTACACTCCCTGCCTCTCTTGCAGCTAAACATGGCCCTGCTGAGTTCTAACCAAAAGGGTGTAAGCAGTGATGGATGGTATTTGTGGACTATGACCTTGAAAGGCAAGGCTGTATACTTCTTCTCTGCCCTTTTCCCTCTTCCTAACTCAGTGCAGACATGATGGCAAGAGTTGGAACAGCCACCCTGGATCCCAAGATAACAGCCATGTGTTAATGACGGAGAGACCTATCCTGAATTGCTAACTCTGACCTGTGTAATTACAAGAGAGGAAACAATCTATGTTCAAGCCAACGTATTCTGGAACCTCTATTACGGCATCTAAGACCGGACCCTAACACAAGCGTGCAGAAGGAGGACCTGCTGCATGCTGAGTCCTGGGGCCACAAGGATGAAATGGGCACTGTCCTCGTCCTTGAAGAGCTCACTATGTGGCAGAAGGAGAGAGACAAGAAACATGGTCATGCTAGAAGCAGATATACACGGAGCCAGAGGGGCATCCCCAGTGCTGAGGGAGCACAGGCAGCGTCTCCCCCGTTTGCGGGGCTCCAGGGCAGCCCTGGGGCATGAAGGCCACCTGGCACAAGTCAACTGCGGCTGAGGGATCCCCTCCCCGAGCCCTCCACGTACCTCTTCGTTGTCGTAGAGTGCAACCATGCGCACGTGGGGCTCCGTGGCCAGTGAGGCAGGGGCTGCGCAGGAATCAATCAAGGCCTGGCTCAAGGAGGGAAACGAGAGCATTACCGTCACCGCTGCTTCTTGGTAACTCAGCCCAATGACACCTCAGAGGCTCAGACACCCCTACTGGCCTTCTAGTGCCATGGCCAGGATGAAGTGGGCTTGGGCCTTAGCAGCTCATCTCTTAAGCCACTGCCCAGTGGCGTACATGCTCGGGAACCTTTTCAATTGGGAAGGGAGACACCATCCTTAGGGTGTTCTTCTTCCACACCTTTCCATGCAAAAGGTGAGGAAGATACAGAAGATGGAGGGAAAGACCTGAGAACCCAAAAGTCAAAAGGACTGTGGAGATCATGTAACAAACTGGTCTCAGTTAAAGCACTGAGGTCTAAAAGGGTGACCATGACTCCATCAAGGCCACATGGCTGGCTGGCTGGCTGCAGAAATGGATACAGATCCCAGGTCTGGTTCTGGTTCTTCAGATTACACCCCAACGTTCGTTTCCAGCAACAGAACGGGCAGGGAAGGAGAGGCAGAAAAGCCAGAGGGAGGGACGAGGGCAAGGGGAGAGAAGAAACTGAGCTGGGGTGGAAACAGGGTAGAGAATCAAGGTGACAAGGAGGAAGAGAGACTACCCCACTGAGGTCCGAAGGAATAGAGAAGGCTGGGTGGGCTTAAGCCTGGGGAGGGAAGCAGAGGGAGCTCGGTGATACTGCCCTCTGGGATGATAAGGTGGTACTGCAGGCCTTTGCCTAGAAGTATAGACGGTTAAAAGAAAAGTAACAAGAACAGGGTTAGGACGAGACACCGCGGTGCCCTAAACTTCTCAGCCTTCCCTTCCCTTTGCCCCTAACCCCAAGCCAGAACAAGGGCAGGGGCCAAGGGTAGTGATGCTGAGGCTGCAGTATTTAAGCTCCTTCCCACGACCCACCCAGCACCAGCAGACAGGGTGGCCAGCAGCCCTTTAGTCACCCCCACGACTCTGCCTCTTTCAGTGGTGTGTACTGCCTAGGGTGCCCGCTCCTCACCTGCAGGGCACAGAAGCAGCTGTGCAGATTGTCCAGTCGAGGGGCAAAGATGAACTCCTCATAGGCCCCACCCAGCACCTAGAGACAGGACAGTCAACCTGACCTTCGACCCCACCCCCACTCCCACTCCCCTGCTTCTTCCTGTTCTGAAGGCCTGAACCTGAGCAAGCCCTCTTGGTTTCTTGGGTAACCTCTTCGTGACCCCTGGCTTAAGGCACTATTGTCTCTGCAGGGCAGGGCTGAGCTGAGAGTGGAGAATGGGCTGGCCTAGGGGTGAGGGATGGTGGGAGGGCAGAGGCCTAGAGCACTTGACCAGTTTCTGTGGGACAGGAAAACGGAAGGGCTGAACAGTCACGAACAAAAGCTAAGGACATAAACAGAGAAGGAGACTAACCGAGAAACAGAAACACAGTGCATGTTCAAACAACAAATCTAAAACCAAGCCAAACCCACTGCCATCAAGTCTATTCCAACTCATGGCGACTCCACAAGTTACAGAGTAGAACTGCTCCCTAGGGTTTTCTTGGCTGTAATATTTATGGAAGCATATCGCCAGGCCTTTCTTCTGCAGCACCACCCAATGGGTTCCAACTGCCAACCTTCAGGTTTGTCGTTGAGCACAAACCATTTGCGCCACATCAAGTCTTAGCAATCTCCCACTATCAGAAACTGGGAGAGACACAAGGAGAGGCTCCAGAAAAAGGGGACCACACCCAGGCCTCTTGTCCTCAGAAGTTTACAGCCAGTGTGGGTCAAAGTGTGGACAGGGACTCCCTGCAGCAGAAATGCTTGGGGAATCTATGAAAAAGGCCAATCCTCAGGTCCCACCCTAGAGAATCAAGGTACCAGGTCTAGGGTTGGGAAACTTCCTATTTGAGAAACACTGCCTTGGAGGAGAGCATGGTCATAACTGGGAGAACAGGGAGGGGAGTATTTAAGGGACTGGCAGGCTTAATGAGTGCTCCAGGGGCCAGGCCTGGGTGGGCTGGGGTGACGGGGGCCCTGCCCACAGTCCCTGCAGTATTCCTCACCGCAGGCTGAGTGTCTGCAAGGCAGAGCTCCATCTCCACAATGTCCTCAGAGCTCAGCCCCAGATGAGCACAGAGCAGGGACACAAGGACCGAGTGGTGCCGATCATCCTGCAGGACAGGAGGGTGCTGGGATGAGGGTCTGCTGCTCTCCTCCTCTCCCCTTCTCAGGGGACCCCTCTGCCCACCCCTTTCCCATCATAGGGGTTGCTCTTACCACAGCATTGAGAGGCCCTGGCTCAGGGTTCCCCTTCTCCAGCTCCTCCTGAATGGCTGTGGCAAGAATGGGGACTCTGTGGAGAGGCATGGGGAGGGCTGGTGGGCACAGCCGAGTGGGGCACCCCTGAGTTCAGATGTCTCCCGATGGGGAACCGCCCTTGCCCTTCAACTCCCAGCTCGTTCCCCAAACGGCAGAGCTGTGAGGGTCCCTGGGCATCAATGGGGCCCAAGAGTAGAACTTGACCACAGCCACCGTTAGGTAGTGGCCTTCCAGGTCCCACCCGGGGCCCTTCCACCACATGCTGTCACACCCTTCCCTCCAGCCACCACAGACAGCCCATCTCACAGGTGCATCTCCAAGTTGGGCCCAAAGTTCTCGTTGATATTTCTCTGCAGATGGATGGCCAGGTGTGGGATGCGGAGAATGGGCTGCTCCACATGCACCAGCCGCTGCTCCAGCCGGCCTGAGGTGGGGCACTGTGGCCAGCCAGGCCAGTCAGCACAGGGCATGTACCACCCCGGCTGGTGACAGCTCCCACTTCACCGAGACTAACCAAGGCAGTTTTCTGGTCCCCTCTCCCCAGGAGGGTCTACCCCTCTTCCCCAGGGGGCTTCTCCACGGGTACCCTGAAGGGGGGTGACCATCCATCTTTAGGTCCCCTGTTCCCACCTTGACAATGACGCGTCCAGCCAAGGTCAGGTCACGGTCAAACCACGTGCTCCAGATCCCACCACCATAGGTCTCCACACCCACCTGGTGGAAGCCCACCTGGCTGCGGCGAGACCGGCGTTTCACCTGAGCATGGAGATGGGGAAGGTAAAGTTTGAGAAGGCAGAATGACGAGGCAGAATGACGAGATGTGCTCGTGTGACCCACTGACACAGGGGACAAGACACGACCCTGTCCTCCAGAAGTTCAGTTTCCTGTTGGAGATGAACTTAGACTATGAACAAGTTAAGGAACACAGAACAAAATATTAGTGCCAGATGAAAGGCACAAAGTACACAAAATAACCAAAATAGTTGCCACTAAGTGGATTCCAACTCATAGTGACCCATGCGTGTCAAACTAGAACTGTGCTCCATAGAGTTTTCAATGGCTGTGAACTTTCGAAAGTAGATCACCAGGCCTTTCTTCTGAGGCACCGTTGCTGGGACTCAAACTGCCAATCTTTTGGTTAGCAGCCAAGTGCATAACCACCCATGCCACCCTGGGACTTCGGGAAATAGAGCCCCCCAATTTGTACCTCCTGGCTCTGTTCAGCCACAGACTCCCTCTGACATCCCCCACCCCAGCACCCCCAGCACAGGCCCAGTTCCTTACCCGGAGGCAGGGGCTGTCCGTGTGAGCACCAATAAGGCTGAAGCCATTGCCGGGAACATACTGGCCCCCCACAGCAAAGGCAATGATGGTGGAGGAGTTCCTGGTCAGAAAGTACTGGGGGAGGGGGGCAGGATTAGCCTGTTGGCACACAGGACTTTGAGCCCCTGGCTCTCTGCCCCGATCCCACCCCACTCTACGTACCTTGCTCTCGGGTTTGATTTCCCAGCTGTCGCTCTCCTTGAGTTCACAGAAGCCAGCTTGGAGGAGGCGGTTGCGACACTCAGCCACAGCTGTAGAGGAAGAATGCTCTCACAGCTATTGAAGCCGGTGGGGACCACAGCCGGGTCCTTCCTCCTTCCCTGCCCTGATCACTTACCGTGGAAGGGTGAGGGGCTTCGGTTCACGAACTTGAGGAGTTCCCGGGCCGCGGCCTGCACCGCCTCTTTGCGGGCTCTACCGGTCATGGCCACCTAGGGGAGCGGGACGATCTGACTCCTAAAAGATCTGGGACCTCTGACCTTTTATCCAGGCTCCTAGGACCCCTATCACCACCCGCGACGAAACGGCTCCAAGGCTGAGAACTCTGCTTCTGCCCCTTCTCCACCGAGAGTTCCAGATCCCAGGCCGTATTTCTCCAGCCAGTCACACGGCCCCACCGCGCTCCCAGCCCAGCTAGTCCAGGATGGCCCACCCCCACAATCTGAGATTTGGCCAGCTCCCTAAATCCCACTCCCTGTCCCCGCCCAGCTAGGAAATCCAGGTCTCGGTCCCGAACTCCAGCTCCCTAGCGTGCCCCTAACTCTGAGCCGTGCGCGCCCCATCCTGGAGCCCCCAGCTCCGCTCCCCAAGGCACCCACCTCCCCTCCACCTACCCGGCCCTCGCAGCGGACCTCTTTCCACTCCAGGAAGGGCAGGTCACCCGGGGCTGGGCTTCCGGTTTCGCTTTGGGTCGGACGCGCCCCCGACCTCGGCCTGGGGCTAATAGCCGGCTCGAGCGGGCGCAGGGCTGGGTCTGGCACGGAGACTCGAACTGGGCCGGACTTCGCCACCTATCCGCATGGCCCAACGCTTGGGGCTGCCTCTGCGGGCCGCCCCGCCCCTCGCGCGGCCGCCGTGGGCGGGCGCCCCCTGCCGCCCGGGAGGTGCTCGGGCAGCCGTGAGCCGGTCGCCTCGCCCCAGGACCGACGCGTGCTGTCCCAAGTGCTGTGTCTCTATCCACCGGCACCCTTGTGATAATAACTGCAACATGGCTAGTGTTCTTGGAGCGCTCACAATGAGCTTTAACTTAATCTTAGAACTGCCCTATCAACTTTGTGCTTTCACTGTCTCGTTTTATACGTGAACAAACTGAAATACAGGGAAAAGTTACCTGCCAGTAGTAGTAAATGGCAGAGGTGGGATGTGGACCCAACTGATTTGATTTCGGAGGCCTGGGACATCCGCTATAAAGCTTCTCTCAGATCTTTTCTGGATCTTTTTCTATACAGCCTGCTAAGTATTTATGTTAGGAGTCCTTGGGTGGCACAAACGGTTAGACGCTAGACTACTAGCCTTAAAGGTTGGAAGTTCGAGTCTACCCAGAGGCTCCTGGGAAGACAGGCCTATCTTTGATTCTGAAAGGTCACAGCCTTGAAAACCCTGTGCACACATGGGGTCGTCATGAGTTGGTATCAACTGGACAGCAACTAACAACAACAAAGTATTCCGTTACACAGGAGGGCCCCGTGGGACAGAGGAGTTAATGACAAACAAAAACAGCTCCATGTGCTCTTGGAGGCAATTTCAATATTCCCGTGTCAACAGTGGTAAACAGCGGTTTTTAAGACCCCATGCACTTGCCTAGCCATAGATTCTGATCAGGACTGTTGGTGGCCCCAGAGTTCAAAACAGGGCCAGCCACTAGCAGTGTAATCAACATTCCAGGGATGACAATCTATGGAGCCATCAGCGCTTTAAGTTCCTGGGATGGGAGTGGTGGGGAGTGGGGAGTGGTTGGAAAGGCCCTGCAGCCCTCACTTCAAGTAGTAGATACCACAGGGGAGTTTTCAAGAATACACACACTAGGGGGTGGGTTAAATTCATGGAATTCCCTAGCCATTTATTGGAATGTTATTATGTATAACGGTTCAGTGCTGAGTGGGACATGGAGAGAATATTTTTGTCCTCTGAGAGCCAGAGACTAGCTCCTGGGGAGGAGCACAGTCAAGGAGGACAATGATAGGGGCTAAAACAGGAAGAAATACAATGTGTAAGGGAACCTATTGCCGTGGAGTCGATTCCAACTGACAGTAACCCTACAGGACTGAGTAGAACTGCCCCATAGGATTTCCAGCCAAGCTCTTAACCACTACACCACCAGGGCCTTGCGTAAAGGAGGGAGGGCTTAACTTAAAGTCAACATTTTAATGTTTCTTGTAACTACAAAAGAGTACATGTTCATGTGAGAAATGCAATCATCAGAACTCATAAACTTAGAAAGTGAAAGTAAATGCTTGATAAATTGAACATCCATTCTTATAAAACACAAAAACAGTAACAACAAAAAATTTCCCCCTAAAATGTTCTACATCCTACTTTGATGAGTAGTGTCTGAGGTCTTAGGAGCTTGTGGGCAGCCATCTAAGATACACCACTGGACCCAATACCTCTGGAGCAAGGGAGAATGAAAAAAACCAAAGACATAAGGGAAAGATTAGTCCAAAGGACTAAGGGACCACAATTACCACAGCCTCCACCTGACTGAGTCCAGTACAACTAGATGGCATCCAGCTACCACCACCAACTGCTCTTGACAGGGATCACAATAGAGAGTCCTGGACAGAGCTGGAGAAAAATGTAGAAAAAAATCCAAACCAAAAAAAAAAGACCAGACTTACTGGTCAGACAGAGACTGGAGAAACCCCAAGACTATGGCCCCTGGACACTCTTTTAACTCAATACTGAAGCCACTCCTGAGGTTCACCCTTCAGCCAACAGAACGAGACTAAAGGGCACACCAGCCCAGTGGCAAGGACAAGAAAGCAGGAGGGGACAGGAAATCTGGTAATGGGGAACCCAAGCTCGAGAAGGGGAGAGTTTTGCAATGTTGTGGGGTTGGCAACCAATGTCACAAAACAATATGTATATTAATGGTTTAACAAGAAACTAATTTGCTCTGTAAACCTTCATCGAAAGAACAATTAAAATTTTTTTTTTTCCCTCTTAATAAACCAGGAAGAGAGAAGATAAAGGATACCTGCCAGAAACATAAGAGGGAAATGCAGAAGGGCTCCTATTCAAATCAGAAGTAGGACACTGATTTAGCTGGGACTACTGGTAGCCAAGGTGAGCCTGTAGTTCAGAGTCAGCACAGCAAAACACAACAAAAATAAACAAACAATTATTTATGTGGAAAAGTAAAATTTGTCATTATTTGTAGATGATATGATTACCTACAACTCTCAAGAAAATAGACTAACAAACTATTTGAACTGGTAGAAGAGTCTGGCAAGGTGGCCTAATTAGAAAAGCAAAACAAAACAAAAAATCAGCTTTCCTGTACAATAATCAGCTAGAAAACTTAATAGTAAAAACATCCTATTCACAAGAGCAAGAAAAATGACTAAATTTCTAAGAAATATAAACATATTAGAGTTTCAATATCACTGAAACCAGGGAAATGCAAGTTAAATATAAGATACAGTTTTTGATTTATCAGATTCACAAAAATGAAAAGGATCGGTAGTATCAATCGTTAGAGAAGGCTTGGGATAATTCATGCCTTTATACCCAATTTCTGTGATGTAAATACTCCCCATGGCCAATTTCAAGCTGCCAACATGACGTCACTGAACGCAGAGTTGGAAAGAGATTGCAGGAGCATAACATTATATAGGTTTCCACTACATACATACAAAAAATATAAATAACCTCAAGAGCACGGATTTTAAAATGTAGTAAAATAATTAGGAAGTGATCATGTTTGAGTATTTCTTAAACCTCTGTTTTTAATATAATTTATTACTTGTAAGTCTATAGAGTTTAATTTTTTGTTGATGGCTGTGTTTAATGAGCAGTTCACAAAATTCCTGAAAATTTGACAATCAGCTCTCATGAGCTGGTACACGTTGGCACCAGCACACAGCAGTCACCCATACTCTACTATCCTTGGTAGTCAAAGTTTGAGCAGCATCAGCAACACCTGGGAGCTTTTGAGAGATGCAGAACCTCAGGGCTCATCCCAGACCTACAGAATCTACACGTTAACAAGATCCCTAGATGATCTGAATGCACACTAACATTGACATGCTGTGTATTACAGTACCACTTGGCAGTAAAATATAATGTGAGGTTGATCGTTATATATTGTCATAGAAAATGTTCCAAATGTATTGTTGAGTGGAAAAAAGCAATTTCCAGAATAATATTTACAGGGCAGGCACATATAGGTAAAACTCACACAATGGGCTAAATTTCTGTATTTTGTATAAATATATGTTAATGTTTGGAAACAGGTTTGGAAGGAGAGTGGTCACCTCCAGATAAGGGAATGGTATTGGGTGTGGTGTGGGTGTGGGAAGGTCAAAGGGAGGGCTTTGGCTATACAAAAAAAGTTTCTGAGAATCATTCTCCCCCTCAATCTCCTGGGAAAATCTTCCCCACCAGCCCTTAACTAGTGTTTACAATGCTACCATTATTGATTTATCTTTTTGTTTTAGCAAATATTAAATGTGAAATCCTGTGCTTTGACACATCTGTCAGTTATGCACACTTGAGTGTGAATTTATTTGACATACATGTCCTTTCTGATCCATTAGTTTATCTGAGCAGCTTCCTAAGTAGTAATTTATCACATAATTGTCAACAGTGATTTGGAATAGAGAAGACCAAAGCAATGCTGTAAGGAAGAGAAGGTAGGTTGTGTGTGTGTGTGTGTGTGTGTGTGTGTGTGTGCGCGCGCGCGCGTCCTGCCCCAGTCAGCTAAAATGGGGGCAGTGAGGGGTTGAATCAGATCTTGATTTCCTGACGCCAAGATACCCCTAGATTATCTCATTGCTGGTAGATATCCTGGTTGTTTAAATACTCAGTTATTTAGAAATAAAGACTTTGCCCCCGGGTATAATGATACTTGTTGCCATCTAGTTGATTCCTAGTCATAGCGACCCTATGGTACAAAGCAGAAACGCTCCATAAGGTTTCCAAGGAGCGGGTGGTGGGTTTAAACTTCCAACCTTTCCATTAGCAGCCTGAGCTCTTAACTACTGCACCACCAGGGCTCCAGCGACCCTACAGGACGGAGTAAAACCGCCCCATAGGGTTTCCAAGGCTATAAATCTTTACGGAAGCAGACTGCCACATTTTTCTCCCTCAATGTGTTGGTAGGTTTGAACCACTAACCTTCCGGTTAGCAGCCTAGCACTTAACCACTGCGCCACCAGCCTCCTTCGGGTATAATGATAGGAACTTGCATAACATGGTACAATTTTTCTGCTTACAGTGTTGCTGGAGGGGCACTTTAGTTTCTAACACACTTCTGCCCACGTGCTGCTTTCCATAAGACTTAACTGCTTAAGAACTACAAATCCCAGGATGCATTGAGGTAGGAGATTTGCGGGTGGAGATTATAATTGGCGCAGTGATTAAGCGCTGCAGTTGCAGGTCGGCTGTTCGAATCCACCAGCGGCTCCTTACAAATCATATGTGGCAGTTCTGCTCTGTCCTATAAGGTCGCCATGAGTCAGACTCGATTCCACGGTAACTTTTTTTTTTTTTAAAGGGAAGGAGCCTGGTGTCGCAGTGGTGAAGCGCTTGGATGCTAACAAAAGGTCGGTCGTTGGAACCCACCAGCGGCTCCCGAGGAGAAAGCTGTAGCAATCTTCTCTAAAGATTGTTATTGTAACAACAATAGGTGTTGTTAGGTGCCCTCTAGTCACTTCCCACTCATAGCAGTCCCACGTACAACAGAACGAAACACTGCCGGTCCTGCGCCATCCTCACAATCATTGCTACGTATGCATTGTTGCAGCCTCTCTGTCAATCCATCTCATTAAGGGTCTTCCTCTTTTTCACTGACCATCTACCAATCTCGATGTCTTTCTCCAGGAACTGGTCCTTCCTAATAACATGTCCAAAGTAGTTGAGATGAAATCTCACAATTCTCGCTTCTAAGGAGCATTCTGGCTGGACTTCTTCCAAAACAGATTTGTTCCTTATTCTGGCAGTCCATGGTATAGTCAATATTCTTTGCCAACACCATAATTCAGAGGTATCAATTCTTCTTCTGTCTTCTTTATTCATTGTCTAGTTTTCGCATGCATATGAAGCAATTGAAAACACCATGGTTTGGGTCAGGCGTACCTTAGTCCTCAAAGTGACATCTTTGCTTTTTAACACTTTAAAGAGGTCTTTTGCAGCAGATTTGCCCAGTGCAATGCATTGTTTGATTTCTTGATTGCTGCTTCCGTGGGCGTTGATTGTAGATCCAAGAAAATGAAATCCCTGACAACTTCAATATTTTCTCTGTTTATCATGATGTTGCTTATTGGTCCAGTTGCAAGGAAGAGCTTGGCTGCTAACCAGAAGGTTGGTAGTTTGAATCCACCAGCTGCTCCTTGGAAACCCTACAGGGTAGTTCTACTCTGTCCTATAGGGTCGCTATGAGTTGGATGACGGCAATGGGTTTGAGTTTTTTTTGTTTTGTTTTTTTTAATGTTAAGGTGAATCCATACTGAAGGCTGTAGTCTTTGATCTTTATCAGTAAGTTCTTCAAGTCCTCTTCACTTTCGGCAAGCAAGGTTGTGTCATCTGCATATTGCAGGTTGTTAATGAGTCTTCCTGCAATCCTGATACCATGTTCTTCTTCATATAGTTCAGCTTCCTGGATTATTTGCTCGGCATACAGTTTGAATAAGTGTGGTGAAACCATACAACCCTGACGTATACCTTTCCTGATTTTGAACCACACGGTATCTCCTTGTTGTGTTTGAACGACTGCCTGTTGGTCTATGTACAGGTTCTGCATGCGCACAATTAAGTGCTCTGGAATTCCCATTCTTTGTAATGTTATCCATAATTTGTTATGGTCCACACAGTTGAATGCCTTTGAATAGTCAGTAAAACACAGGTAAATATCTTTCTAGTATTCTCTGCTTTCAGACAAGAGCCATCTGACATCAGAAATGATATCCCTTGTTCCACATCCTCTTCTGAATCCGGCTTGAATTTCTGGCAGTTCCCTGTCGATGTACTGCTACAAGTTGTTTTTGAATGATCTTCAGTAAAATTTTACTTGTGTGATATTGATATTGTTCAATAATTTCCGCATTCTGTTGCATCTACACCCTGACTATCCCCAGATTTACATATCTCTAGCCCAGACATCTCTTCTGAACTATAATCTCACCTATGGAATTATCTACTCAAAATCTCCACATGTGGGTGTAATAACTAAAGTAAGCCATTGCCATCAAGTTGATGCCGCCCCATAGCGACAGTATAGGACAAAATACAACCGCCCCATGCGGTTTCCAAGGCAGTAATCTTTACAGAAGCAGACTGCTCCTTCTCCCTCAGAGTGACTTGTAGATTCCAAGGCCAACCTTTCGATTAGCAGCCAAGCTGCTTAACCACTGTGCCACCAGGGCTCCTTGTGGAGCTAATAGGTATCTCAAATTTAATATGTTTCATATGAACTCCTGGTTCCCCCAAACCTGCTACATCTACATTCCTCTCCATCTAAATAAATGCTAACACTGTCCTTTCAGTTTACAGACCAAAATCCTTGGTGCCTGCCTTGACGTTTTTCTTTCTTTCTTACCCCACATCTGATCCATCGGCACATCCTGTAAGTCTTAGTTCTTTCACAAAGCCTGCCCTAGTATCTACTGAGGTAGGTACTGGGTCCTCTGCCCTCCCCACCCAGCACAGTGTCATCTCCTGTCTTGGGTTCTGCAGGAAGAAGTCTCAGTATTTGTGAACTCAGAGGAACCTGAAGGTCGATGACATGTACTAATTTTTTACTTTGCTGATGTGATCCTCAGTGCCTGGCACATAATAGATATATAATAAATATTTATTGAACAAACGAAATAAAAAAAATTTTTTTTGTGAAAAATGGCCCTGTCATAGATTGAATTGTGTCCCCCAAAAATATGTGTATCAATTTGGCTAGGCCATGATTCCCAATATTGTGTGATTGTCCACCATTTTGTCATCTGATGTGATTTTCCTGTGTGTTGTAAATTCTGTTTCTACGATGTTAATGAGATGGGATTAGTGGCAGTTATGTTAGAAAGGTAGGACTCAATCTACAAGTCTACATTTGTGTTTTAAGCCAATTTCTTTCGAGATATAATAGAGAGAGTTGAGCACAGAGGCAGGGGGACCTCATACCACCAAGAAAGTAGTGCCAGGAAAAGAGCACGTCCTTTGGACCCTGGGTCCCTGCACTGAGAAGCTCCTAGTCCAGGGGAAGATTGATGACAAGGACCTTTCTCCAGAGCCGACAGAAAGAGAAAGCCTTCCCCTGGAGCCGGAGTCCTGAATTTGGACTTCTAGTCTCCTAGACTGTGAGAGAATAAATTTCTGTTTGTTAAAACCATCTACTTGTCGTATTTCTTTTATAGCAGCAGTAGATAACTAAGACAGGCCCATATGGAATACTACCCAGCAATAAAAAGAACAAACTATTAATAAATGCAACAACTTGGATGGCTCTCACAGGCATTAGGCTGAGTGAAGAAAAGCCAGTCTCAGAAGGTCACATACTGTATGATTCCATTTATATTGCATTCTCAAAATGACAAAACTATAGAGATGGAGAATAGATTAATCATTGCCACAGGTTAGGGATGGAGATGGGGGTTTGATGGAACAGTTTGGTATCTTGATTGTGGTGGTGGTTACAGGAATATAAACGTGATAAAATTAGGTTTGCCGCATAAAATACAGGACACCCAGTTAAATTTTAATTTCAGATAAACAATGAACAATTTTTAGTATAAGTACGTCCCAGATACTGCATGGACCTTGTTATTATTAGTTGCCATCAAGTCTATTTTGACTCATGGCAACCTCATGTGTGCAGAGTAGAGCTGCTCCATAGAGTTTTCAAGGCCTTTTTGGAAGCAGAGATCATCGGGCCTGTCTTCCGAGGCACCTCTGGGTGGATTCAAACTGCCAACCTTTCGGCTGGTAGTTTAGCCCTTAACTGTGCGACTCAGAGATTGCTGGGCCATGCTTATACTATACTGATACTGAAAACATGAAATTTAACTGTTTCCTGTATTTTTATTTACTGAACCCTAGATAAAATGCTATAGAGCTATACACACATTTTACCAATGTCAATGTCCTGGTTTTGATATAGTTTGATATAGTTACATACTGTAGATTTATAAAATGCAGTCTTTGGGGGAAATTGTGAAGGGTACCTGGGCCTCTCTGTACTATTTTTGCAACCCCCTGTGAATATATAATCGTTTCAAAATAAAAAAGTTCTTAAAAATGGCCCTCAGAAGAAAACCAAGCGCTCCTGTTGGTGATGAAAACAAAGAGGTAAAGGAAAGTGTGGTTATTAACCTTGGAAGTTTTATGGAGGACTGTAAAACTGGCACTTCACAAAGGTCTTAAGATAAATCTCTCTCGAGTGCCAATGACCTAGTGCAGTTATTGACAGTACAACAAAGTGGTTGTGAGCGTGGGCTCAGGAATCAGACAGACCTGGATTCAAATCCTGGCTCCCTCATTTATTAGCTGAGGGGCCATATTTGTAGGGGTGTGCTAGAGCCAGCTCACAATCCCATCTTCCCAACTCCTTTATTCTGTGATGTCAGGATGATAACTTGAAACTGTCCTGGGAGTGTTTACACTACAGAAATTGGCAAACAGTACAAATTAGGGCCTTTGTTTTCAGACAGCCAGTTGTTCAACTTTTACCATCACACCACTGACTTTGAGCCTCACTTTCCTGTCTGTAAAATGGAAAAGATAACAGTAATAACCTTACAATGCTATGAAGATTAAATAAGGTAATGCATGCGGGGTGCTTATCTCTGTGTTTGTCAAACAGTAAGTCAGTCTCCGGGAGCTCTGGTGGCATGGTGGTTAAGCACTTGGATGCTAACTGAAAGGTCAGCAGTTCAAACCCACCAGCCAATGTGGCAGTCTGCTTCTGTAATGATTACAGCCTTGGAAACCCTATGGGGCAGCTCTACTCTGTCTTATAGGATCACTGTAAGTCAGAATCCACTTGATGGCATCGGGTTTGGTTTTGGGCAGGGGTTAAGTAAGTTTCAGTGGAGTTTCCAGACTAAGGCAGATGAGGAAGAAAGGCCTGGTGATCTACTTCTGAAAATCAGTCACTGGAAACCCTATGTATCACAACGCTCTGATCTTCAGCCAATCATGGGGATGGTGGAAGATCAGGCAGTGTTTCATTCCATCCCTTTGTGCAAGGTGTTGCCATGAGTTGGGGGCCTACTTGATGGCAGCTAACAGCAAGAAGCAATAAATGTTACCTATTATATTATTAACTCTCCTATTAACCTGTGAGCAACTGGAGGGCAGCTCTACACCGTAACTCATCCTGATATCTTCAGTGGCTGGCACTGGGCCTGACACACGGTAGGTGCTAATGAATGTTTGCTAAATGAAATGAATGAACACATAATAGTAACGGAGTAATATATCTCCAGAAAACCTGCATTTTATTGGGGGCACTTTAGGACATACTTCTTAATTTTCAGAGATGGGAATTTCCAGGCTGTGGCAGGCTGCCAGGGAGGTCCTGGGTACACTCACACCACCCAGGGGTCATGCCTACCCTTCCAGGCCTGGCCCTGACCTCTGCTAGAAACAGTGCTCCTGGAGCACTCCCCCAGCTTGTGGGGGCAGCCCTCACCTCTCCTTCCTCTAGGAGCCACACTGGCGTATTTCTGGCTCTGAGCCTGTCTGAATAGAGGTCATTTAATCCTGGCTGGATTTGTCTTGTTTATTTTAGTGATGAGGGCTGTGTACTTTGAGTTCGTATTTCTAGGGGTACTTGCTCATTTTGCTTCCCTTTTATTTACTCTTTGAAAGTGCTTGGGTTTGAGTAAATATGTCTATAAATTTCCAGGGAGTGAGTTACTCTGTGTTTGGTATTTTAATGGCCTTTAAAACAGTGTCTGCTCAGGTAAGCATTTTATAGATGGGTCGAAAAGACAGAGACTCTTGTTTTCAAGTGGCCTCTGACTCCTTCCAAGCTAACAGCTGGCCATCAGTGGCCAATGAATTATGGCGTTTCATCAGTAATAAAAATATCAAAAGTCAACGCCCATATAGAACAGTGAGACGAACCCACCCTGATCAGCCAGTCTTGGGGCTTGGAAACTGGTGGGTGTTTAAACTCTAGGGCAGTGCCGTGGGTAAGAATTATCTGGAGTGCTTTGTGCAATGCAGATTCGTGGACTCCACCCCTGAAGATTCTGATTTGGAAGGTCTGGGCTGAAGCCTGGGGATCTGTAATTTTAACACGTGCTACAAGTAATACTGCTTTCCTTAGCGCACCCTGAGAAACACTAATGCAGATCCTCAGAAAAAGTTGTGCCAATCAGTGGGCTGCTGTTGACTCGCTATCGTGTTGTTGACAACAGATAGAGAAGCTGGGGAACCAGACAGGGGCATTTGAAATGATTAAACCCAGGCACACTGCTCCTGCATAGTTAAGCAAGATAATGATGATGAGGATTGCTCCGTTAGGCCACTTCCCTTGCTCAAGGTTGAATTTGCCACTTGAGGGCAGGGACCATGTCTCACTCATCTTTTTATCCCCACAGTGCCTAAGGCAATGCCTGGCTCACAAAAGATTCGAGCTGAGGGAGAGGTAGTTGTGTCTGCTCTGGCTGTGCCCCTGTCATCACCAGAGAAAACTAGAGATAGGCCTGGGGTTACCTCGTGGTAGCCAGTGAACCGGCTGTTGGGAATGGCCGTGGCGGAGAGGCTGAGCACCCTGATGACCCGCCCGCCTCCTTCCGAGGCTGGGTCTGTCACGAGCAGAGTGAGCACAGCCAGCTCCTCCCCCTGCCTTGTGCCCCTCTGCCCCAGCTTCCAGGGCCCTCAGTGGGCCCCCCATCTGCAGACGCCATTATGACATCATCAATGCAATTAGAAACAGGAACGTCTTCACAGCAGCCGAGCCTCAGGCTAACCTCTTGTACTGAGGTTCTAGATGAGGACCTCAACCGGGGTGGTGGTGGGGGGTGGTGAGGAGTGTCCTGTATTCCTGGAGACAATAAATACAGACTTCCTCCTCACTTGAAGAACTCTTCCCTCCTTTTCTATCTCCTTCCTGCCAGTCAGTATGCTAATTGTTTTCTTTGTGTGTGTTTACTTGTTCATTGCTGGGTGTGGCCGTAGTTCAGTGGTAGAATTCTCGCCTTCCATGAGGGAAACCCCAGTTTGATTCCCAGCCAATGTACCTCATTTGCAGCCACCACCTGTCTGCCAGTGGAGGCTTGCATGTTGCTATGATGCTGAACAGGTTTCAGTGGACTTCCAGACTAAAGTAGACTAGGAAGAAAGGCCTGGCGATCTACTTCCAAGTATCAACCAACAAAAACCCTGTGAATCACAATGGTCTGATCCTGTTGTGCATGAGATTGCCATGAGTCAGGGCCAACTCGACAGCACCTAACAACAATAACTTGTTGTTTTATCTGTAATAAACAACTTGTTTACTATCTGTTTCCCCCACCAGCTTCCCCCAAGTGCCTAGCTCTACGAGGGCACAGCCCATGTCTGTCCTGTTCCCTACTGAATCCCCAGTGCCTAACACAGTACCTGACACGGGGTGTCTTAGTCATCTAGTGCTGCTATAACAGAAATACCACAAGTGGATGGCTTTAGCAAAGAGAAGTTTATTATCTCACAGTCCAGTAGGCTACAAGTCCAAATTCAGGGCATCAGCTTCAGAGGAACGCTTTCTCCGTCGGCTCTGGAGGAAGGTCCATGTCATCAATCTTCCTTTGGTCTGGGAGCTTCTCTACGCAGGAACCTCAGGTCCAAAGGGCGCACTCCGCTCCCGGCAGTGCTTTCTTGGTGGTATGAGGTTCCCTTGTGTCTCTGCTCGCTTCTTTCATTTCTCAAAAAAGATTGGCTTAAGACACTATCCAATCTTGTAGACCTCATCAGTACAACTGCTGCTAATCCATCTTATCACATCATAGTAATAGAGTTTACAACACATAAGGAAGTCACATCAGATTACAAAATGGTACACAATCATACAGTCCTGGGAATCATGACCCAGCCAAGTTGACAGATATTTTTGGGGGGACATAATTCAATCCATGACACAGGGTAAATGTTCAATAGAGATTGCTGGGTGAATGACTGCATGAACAAGAGGCTCCAGTCACCCATTCTTTGATTCATTCAGCAAACACACTTTGTGCATCTGTTGTGGGCCAGGCTCTTGTCATCTTGAATAACTCCTTTGATACACACGAGGAGCTCCCAGCCTGGCAGTGGGATGCTGGAGATACAGCCTCTGTATAATGCACCCTGACAAGGGCTGGATCCACGATCTGATGGGGATGGGGTTGCAGGAGGAGCGAGCCGGGGAGAACGACAGGCTCTTAAACAAGAGAAATGGTATCTTGTCTGGCAGGATTTCCCCATCTGCCCCGAGGCCTCTGGCTTTGCTGACAGCCAAGGCTGCTTGTTTCTGCTAATATTGCAGCAGGGCGCTTCTATAGAAGCAATCTATAAAACACCATTTACAGCCATAAATGAACCACAAAAATCAATCCCCAGCACTCACACCCACCAACAAACATGCTCTGAGGGCCGCCTAAGTGTGGGCATAGTTTTAAGATGGCATGGGAGAGACAGGGATGAGTAAAATGAGGACTCTGCCCCCAGGGGGTTTCTGATCCCCCTGGGGAGACAGGGCACATGGGGGTGAGATAATTAACCACACATTGTGACAGCCTGTATGCTAAATAGTGAGAGAAGGCTCTAGAACTGCTCTGTCCAATACAGTAGCAACAAGTCACAAGTGCTATTGGGCACTTGAAATGTGGCTAGTTCAAATGCAGATGTGCTGTAAGCATAAAATAATGTACACATTGGATTACCCTAAAAAAAAAAACTCAATAATTTTTTATACTAGCCGCATGTTGAAATGGTAATATTTGGGATATATTGGGTTAAATAAACTATGTTATAAAAATTAATTCCACACAATATATTTATAAATTTTTGAATGAGAAATTAACTTGAGCTGTAAACTTTCACCTAAAGCACAATAAGAAAAATAAGTAAATTTCATGGTTTCTTTTACCTTTTTAAAATGTGGCTACTGGAACATTTAAAATTACATCTGTGGCTCCCATTATATCTCTATTACGTGCACTGGTCTAGGAGTCAAGAGGACTGAACAGGTGTATCGAGGGAGTAGCCTTGGAAATCTGGGGTGAGAGCTGATGGAAACTGGGGATAAGAGAGAAGATGCTGACTTAGGTGTGTGATGGGCTGTGTTTCGGGGGAGAGCGGGGCACTCAGTTCGCAGATGAGGACAGGTGCCCAGCAGAGAGGACAGAGAAAAAGGCCAAGAGGTCTGGGGCTGTCCTGGTGGAGGAAATGTCTGAAGCTCTTAGCTTGCGTAGTACCTTCCAGAAGGAGAGAGAGAACTGGGTCCTATCCACCCATATTCTTGGGGTCTAGAGAAAGACGTGCGGCCTGCAAAGGAGGATCCACCAAAGAGGCAGGAGGAGAACCAGGATGAGGGTAGCATTTCAAGAAGGAAGCGGCAGGGAAGGCTTTCCGGGGGAAATGATACTATTCACTCATTCAGTCACTCATTCCATTGATATTTATTGAGCCTTTAGTATGTGCCAAGGAGTCCCAGAATGGTACAAACGGGTAATGTTTTCGGCTGCTAACCAAAAGGCTGGAGGTTGGAGTCCACCCAGAGGCGGCTTGGAAGAAAGGCCTGGCAATCTACCTCTGAAAATCAGCCATTGAAAACCCTATGGAGCACAGTTCTCCTCTGACACATATGGAGTCATCACCATAAGTTGGAATCAACTCGATGTTAGCTGGTTAGTATGTGCCAGAGCTTGTTCTAGGCTCTGAGAATACAGTGGGACTAAAACAGACCCAGTCCCTGCCCTCAGTGGAGCTTACAGCCCAGTGAGGGAGATGGGCACTAATCAAACTTACAAATAAGTCTGTAAGTACAAGTTGTGGAAAATACTACCCAGGAAGGGAGCTGGGAACTACCGAAGCATATAATAGGGGGCCCTAATATAATGGCTTGGGCAGGTCAAAGAATGCTTCTTTTGAGGGATGAACACTTGGGAGGAGGGTGCTGTTGTTGTGCTCAGTAGCCATCCAGTTGATTCCAACTCATGGAGATTCCACGTGTGCAGGGTAGAACTGCTCCATAGGGTTTTCAAAGCTGAGACCTTTTGGAAGCAGATCACCAGGCCTGTCTTCCGAGGTGCCTCTGGGTGGGTTTGAACTGCCAACCTTTCAGCTAGTAGTTGAGTGCTTAATCGTTTGTGCTACTTAGGGACTCCTGGGAGGAGGGTGGGCTGGAGGAAAAGCATTCTGGGCAGACGGAACTGTGGGTATAATGACCCCAGGACAGAAGGAGCCTGCGCTGCTGCAGCTGAGAAGAAGCCTGTGGAAATGTGATAAGTAGCAGCAAGCAAGGGGGTACTGAGGATGTGGGGAGGACACTTGAAAGTTTGGTCATGAAGGAATGGAGGCAGGACGGCAACTCAAGGGGGCAGCAGAGTCCCAGCAACAATATGCACAGCTGTAACAGAGACTGTCCTGGTTCTCCCTCACTCTCCGGCCAGCTTTCAAAAAGACAGGCCCTGGCACCTTCAGCTACCCTCCTATGCAATCAGTAGAGTAAAGCTCCTTCATCTCAATCCTGGACAAAAAATGGGAGTTGGCTGGAGATGGCCCATGAATTGGGTTTCAATGCTAAGTACTGGGTAAGTAGATTCCTTACCCAGCTTATTCATTGCAAGGGTGGGTTAAAAACATATCACCCCGCCCTGACTCCCAGCCCTAGGGCCTGGGCAAGGGGCAGTGGTGGGGAGGGGCTATCTGGGACCCCAGTGCAGGGAGAACTGGGAATTTGCTTAGTGTTTGAGATGGGGGAGGATTTCTCCAAGGAGCAGTATAGCCCAGGAGGAGGACATCAGACCAGAATTAGTTGTTAGGAGGGAGCCCCAAAACCTGGCTGGAGAAAGCTTCCACTGTGGACACATTTCCTCAGGGGAAATCAGGCAGTGTGGATAGTATGCTCATTTCTTTGCCTGTCCCCTCCCCTCAGCCACACAGAGAAGCTGTAAACACTCAAATGCAAGGATTAACTCTGCATGTGGTGTCTGGGACATTGTGAACAACCCCTCGTGGCTGGCTGTGTTGGATTAATCTTTCTAACCCCCAGAACCAACCGAGAATGTGAGGCTTGGCACACAGAAAATGTTCAATAAATATTGATGGGTGAACAAATGAATGAGCAAAGGAGTACTTTAGTGAACAAATGATGAATCTGTTGAAGCACAGAAGCAGATTCTTGGAGTGTTGGCTAAGCTTGTTTATGCTAGGTTTTGGGTTATGAGCAGCAAGAAGTGTCTCTCCAAGGCCAAACTCCAGAATGTCAGGGTCAGAGGAGAATTGACAGCATCCCACCATCCTGCCTCACACTGGGGAGGCCCTGGGTCCACCCACATGGTTTTGAGAGACTGTGTATGTCCAGACTGTAGGCTTCCTGGGATTAAGCTCTTACCTCCTAGGCTCTTATCCTATTAGGTGCTTTTTTAAAGTCCTTTAAGGCCTGATATTGGCCATTTTGAATTGGACAATTATATTGTCTACTATTCCAGGAATGACAAATTGAAGAGGAATAGCATCACATTCATCATCAAAAAGAACATTTCAAAAGCTATTCTTAAGTACAACACTGTCAGTGATAGGACAGTTAATACAACTATTATTCAAATTTACATACCAACCACTAAGGCCAAAGTTGAAGGAACTGAAAATTTTTACCAACTTCTGTGTTTGAAATTGATCAAACATTCAATCAAGATGCATTGATAATTACTGGTGATTGGAATGCAAAAGTTGGAAACAAAGAAGAAAGATCAGTAGTTGGAAAATATGGCCTTGGTGACAGAAATGATGCCAGAGATCGCATGACAGAATTTTGCAAGACCAACGACTTCTTCATTGCAAATACCTTTTTTCAACAATGTGGACCTCACCAGATGGAATACACAGGAATCAGATTGACTACATTTGCGGAAAGAGACGATGGAGAAGCTCAATATCATCAGTCAGAACAAGGTCAGGGGCTGACTGTGGAACAGACCATCAATTGCTCCTATGCAAGTTCAAGCTGAAGCTGAAGAAAATTAAAACAAGTCCACCAGAGTCAAAGTATGACCTTGAGTATATCCCACCTGAATTTGGAGACCATCTCAAGAATAGATTTGACGCATTGAGCACTAATGACCAAAGACCAGACAAGTTGTGGGAAGACATCAAGGGCACCACAGATGAAGAAAACAAAAGATCATTAAAAAGAAAAAGACCAAAATGGATGTCAGAAGAGACTCTGAAACTTGCTCTTGAATGTCGAGTAGCTAAAGCAAATGGAAGAAATGATGAAGTAAAAGAGCTGAACAGAACATTTCAAAGGGTGGCTTAGGAAGATAAAGTAAAGCATCATAATGAAATGTGAAAAGACCTGGAGTTAGAAAACCAAAAGGGAAGAACATGCTCAGCATTTCTCAAACTGAAAGAACTGAAGAAAAAAATCAGGCCTCGAGTTGCAATGTTGATGGATTCTATGGGCAAAATATTGAACAATGCAGAAAGCATCTAAAAAAGATGAAAGGAATACACAGAGTCACTGTACCAAAAAGAATTGGTTGACATTCAACCATTTCAGCAGGGAACATATGATCAAGAACTGATAGTATTGAAGGAAGAAGTCCAAGCTGCACTGAAGGCATTGGCAAAACACAAGGCTCCAGGAACTGACAGAATACCAATTGAGATGTTTCAACAAACGGATGCAGCACTGTCCAAGAAATGTGGAAGACAGCTACCTGGCCAACCGACTGGAAGAGATCCATAGTTGTGCCCATTCCAAAGAAAGGCAATCCAACAGAATGCAGAAATTATCAAACAATATCATTAATATTACACACAAGTAAAATTTTGCTGAAGATCATTCAAAAACAGAAGCAAGGATGAGGAGACTTCGACTCACGTACTTTGGACATGTTATCAGGAGGGATCAGTCCCTGGAAAAGGACATCATGCTTGGTAAAGCAGAGGGTCTGCGAAAGAGAGGAAGATCCTCAAATAGATGGATTGACACACGGTTGTAACGATGAGCTCAAGCATAGCAACAATTGTGAGGATGGCGCAGGACCAGGCAGTGTTTTATTCTGTTGTAGGTAGGGTCGCTATGAGTCGGAACCGACTAACAACAACAAGTCCTTTTTGAAACGAAAGGTAATGTGAAGAATTTCAAGAGAGGTCCATAAGCCTCGCATTGGCTTGGGAGTGGTGAACTATTTCCTGGACTACCAAGGAAGTACTCCTGACGTCCATCGGAAAGCCTGCAGTTTTCCCTTACCGCCACTGGAGGGCACTGCAAACATGAAATACCAGCTCTCCTCCACTTCCCACTTGTTTGGAGAGCCGTGATTCAACAAACGTTTTAACATCCTCACAATAATGATAGCTCTCGTGTATTGAATGTCCCATATGGTGCAAAACGCCTTATATATATTATCTTGTTTAATATTCACTACTATTGCTGTGAATTATTTTGGCTATTCAGGAAAAACGGAGGCTTGAAGAAGTCAAAATTTGCCTAAGGTGTCTCAGCTAATAAAATTCAGAAGCAGGACTTGTGAACCCAAGCCCTTGGGCACCGACTGTGAACAATAAATGCACTGTCCCGGGCACATGCAGCTGAAAAGGAAGCTCTCCGAATAGAAGGCGGGAGATGCATATGCTGCACAGATACTGTTCCTGAACAATTTTACACATTTCTGAAATTGGAAGATTGCTTACAATTTGTACATTTTATATGGTGATGTTTCTTTTCTCCCCAGAAATGATGCTATTGAATAAATGAAGTGTCTCGCAATTCATAGTGTTTTAAATTATAGGAAATAAAGCAATTGTAATACAACGCAGGACAAGATAGCTTTATTTAGCACTTAAATAACACTATGTACCAGGGCTTCCAACCAGTTCGTTCTGGTTCAGACCCCCTGCTGACAATCTGCATTTCCACCGAATCTGATTCAGATATACTGAATCGGAATCTGCATTGTAATAAGATCGCCAGGTGATTCTTAATGTATTATAAATTTTGAGAACCGCTGCTCTACATGCGGAGCCCTGGTGGCTCAGTGGTTAAGAGCTCGGCTACCGACCAAAAAGATCGGCAGTTGGAATCCACCAGCTGCTCCTTGGAAACCCTATGGACAGTTCTACTCTGTCCTATAGGGTCGCTAAGACTCAGAATCCACTGGACGGCAACGGGTTTTTTGGTTGGCTCTACTAGTGATTCTCAGAATTGGTCCCTAATCAGCAGCATTAGCATCCCTGGGAATTCGTTAGAAATGTAAATTAGCAGCAGGTTCCAACCGGAAGGAAGGGGTTCAAAGCCCTGCTATGTATCAAGAAATGTTCTAAGCACTTTACAGAAAGTAACTCCTTAATTCTCATAGTGACCCACTATGGTATGCAGTATTATGGTCCCCGTTTACAGATGAAGAAATGGAGACCAAGGGAAGCAACTTGCCCAAGGTCATACAACTAGTAGGAGGCAGAGTTGGGATTAGGGACCCAGGCGGCCTAATTCCAATGTCTATGCTCGGAATCACTTCAAGCCCCAGTCCTCCAGGCAGCCTCTCTAGCGCTCACTACAAGGAGAATCGTGAAGATCAGGCCTGGAGGGGGCTTGAGAGAGGGAGGGGTAAACAGTCCACTGGGAGAAAAGCATTGTGGGAGTGAGGGTGTTCCAGGCAGAAGGAACAGCAGGAGCAAAGGCCTGGAAGTAGGAAAACCCAAGGTGGAGTCTGGATTGACTCAGGCCTAGGCTACGGGGAGGTCGGACGACAGAGGCCTGCTCAGCTGGAGCTCCTGGGAGGTGTCCTAGAGGTGGGGAAAAGAAGGTATAGTAGGAGGGCCTGGGACAGGGTAGGGGGTGCTCCAGCCCAGGGAAGAGCTGAGACCACCCTGTCCTGGCCCTTGTCGGCTGTTGGGAAGTGCAGTGTGTGCTCAGGAAATGGCCGGATTGGATTACAGGGCAGATTAAAGGAGCTAAATCGGGCCTAGGGCTGGGGGAGGTGTCCAGAAGGACACTGCAACGGGCTAGCAGCTGGAAGGCCTGGAGAGGCCGCCCAGGAGCTAAGGGTGGGGGCAGGGATCTCAGCCTCCCGGCAGGAAGCCCTCTTGACCCCAGTAAGGTTGGAATGCAGGGTCACCAAGCAAGGGCAACCTCAAATGGAGCTTGGGGGAAGGGTGGGGGCAGAGACCCAAAAGTAGAAGGGTCAAGATGGGGGAGGGGCAGAGTCTGGAAGGAGGAGAGGTGGGGTGGAAGAAGTCAGGGCCAGAGACTCAGCCTGAGCCCCATCCTGGGAGGGTGGCTGGAGCTCTGCACCTAGTGCTGCCTGGGAAGTAGGGGGCACTGTCGCTTGTAGGCTGTTGGTGGGGAGCTCTTTGCACCACAATGAGGAGTGGCTGGAAATGCTTGGGGCCTGGGAGCCCCCTTCAGTCTCAGCCCCCACTTGCCTGCCTCTCTTCCCATCCCCCTCCCCTAGCCTGAGTGGCAGCACCGGCTGCGGCCCCTCCCAGCCCCGAGGGTGCACGGTCAGTGGTCTATTACTGTACCCGGGGTGGCTGGGGAGCCTGAGGGAGGGTGGAGGAAGAGCTTGGACCATCTCCTCTAGGCTGGATGGGGAGGGGGCATCAGGAGGGCTCTTTGGGACATTTGGGCATATAGTTCTGACCACTGTGGGTGGGAAGAAAAAAGCCCTGGGCTGTTTTCAGAAAACTGCCGGGCTCTGTAAGTGGGAAGGGGAGGGTATCTGAGGTCTCTGGGAGGCTATGGGGCTCAGGAGCTGGGGCAGTAAAATTCCCAGGAGCCGGCAGCGGACTCCTGAGTCCCTTTCGAACCTGCTAGTTCTCCGGATCAAGCCCAGCCCCCAGCCTCAGTCCTCTAGGCAGTCTCTCCAGGACAGAAGTGTGGATGGTGACCCCCCACCCCCCACCCGCAGCAGTCGGCTCGAATGCTGGTTGAGGGCAGTCTGGGGCTAGGGTGCACTGGGGGAGCCGCTCTAGCCAGCAGAGGAGCCCCAGAGCCTGGCTGGCTTGAGAGTGGCACAGAGCAGAATGCCTCCGACCGGCTTCTTTATTCCTCAGAGAGGACATCATCAATGCCCCCCTCAACTCCTGTGTGATGAAGGCCAGACTGGCAGACAACCTTCCCACCTCCAAATCCAGCTCCCTCTCTGGAGGGGAATGGGATTGGGGTGAGCAGCAGAGCAGCATGTTGGGAGGGGCTTGCCCACTACCAGACAAGGGGCTTTTCAGTGGAGAACCCTGGATGGAGCTGAGTTAAAAGGAGAAGGACCCTGGGCTGTGCCTGCTAAGTTCTTCTGTGGCAAGGCCTTAGAGACCACAGAGAAAGGAGCAGAGCTTCTAGGGGCCGCCGACTAGGATTCAAATCCAGGCTCTGCTTTTTACTTGCTGTGTGATATTAGAGAACTTACACAACCTCTCTGAACCTAGTATCCACAACTGTAAAATAGGGATAATAACAGTTGTTGCACAATGTCATGAAGATTGGAGATAACAGTGATTTTATATAGCAGAAGTCTAGTAGCATGCCTGGTATACAGGAGGTGCTCAATAAGTAGTAAAAAAAAAAAAAAAAAAAGTTAACTTCAAGTGGATCCCAACTCATAGTGACTCTATAGGACAGAGTAGAACTGCCCCATAGGGTTTCCAAGGCTGTAATCTTTATGGAAGCAGACTGCCACATCTTTCTCCCTCAGAGCGGCTGGTGGGTTCGAACAGCTAACCATTTGGTTAGCAGCCAAGTGCTTAACCACTCTGTCACCCGGGCTTCTCAATAAGTAGTGCTTACATTACTATCAGAGGCAGCATAGCCCATGGGAAGAGAAAGTTTTGGAGACAGGCAATCCTGGCTATGAATCTTGGCCTTGTACCTGATGACCTCAAGCAAGTCTCTCTGAACTTTTCTTTTTATCAGTCAAAAGGGGATAAAATATTAGTAATGGCTAGCACTTACTGAGTGCTCACTGTGTGCCAGGCAATGTGCTAAGTGCCTCACGGACAGTTTCTCATTTAATCTTGCCAATAACCTTATGCTGTTATTATCCTCATTTTACAGATAGGGAAACTGAGACTCAGAAAAGTGAAGTAACTCACCCAAGAATGGTAGATTCAGGATTTGAACCCAGGCAGTAGCCCAGCAGCTGCTCCCAAAGTTCCTCCCCTTGCCCATACCTCTGCAGAGTCCAGTGGAATGTAGGTGATTAGCTGGCAATGTAGACAGGTGTGATAAGACAGAAGGATGAAGAATGTGGAGCTGTAAAAACACTGAGGGTGCAACAAGGGGCAACCTCTAGAACCGAAGACTTATTTTGATTGTGTACTTTGATGGTTCAGAGAATAAAGCATCCCAGTCAGCAACCAGAATAACTTATGACACTGTGGTGGGCTGTGGTCAGAAGTGGCAGAGAAGGCCCTGGGGTCTCAGAGGACCCCAAGCTGACTGTGACTCAGCTGGTTGGAGGAAGGGGAGAATGATCCTATAAGGCTATAAATAACAACTGTGCATAGTGGCCCTGTGAGGTCACTGCCAGCCTGCTCAGGCCCTGTTTAAAATGTTCTACAGCCTCAGAGGGATATAGGAAACCTGGAGAGGGCCCAAGACCAGGGAGATGACCAAACTGGAAGAGCTGAAACCAAAAAAGCCTATGAGGAAAGATGAAAGGAATGGGGATGAATCAGGGAGAAGAAAGGGCTGAGTGATGGCACTAGATGCTGACAGAATTCCAGGGAAGGGAGGAAATAGCTTCTGTCCATCTAGGTTAAGGTCTAAGAAAGAAAGGGCAGAAGAAGGGATTAGAGTTAGGCCTCAAGAGTGAGGTGAGTCAGTGTGTAGGTGAAGGAGCCTACAGAGTATTCTCGCCAAGTCAGCCATCCTAAGATGTCTAGGCCGCTCTCAATTCATCCTGACACCCTTCTTCCCACCCTCACCCCTGCCCAGTGTTCTCAGACACCTCTGCCTTCTTCTGTCCTCAACACCAGATACCTCAGGGGCTGAACAAGGAGAGTTTTCTCCTTCCCTTGCTTAGGGTTTCAGCTAGGGGGAAGGTGCATGTCTGTGTTGGAAAAGGCAGCTCCTCTGCCTTAGGCTTGTCTCTTCTGGAAACAGCTCAGGATGTGGTGGGGTTTGGAGACCAGGGGATTGAGGGAAGAAGTTCAGGGGTATCCCCCACAGACTGCTGGGAGTTGTGGGCAGGTGGCCAGATGTGGTGAGGAGAGAGATGTGTTGACACTGAGGAACAGGGCAACTGAGGCTCTGAAACTGGGCAAAGGCCAGGGATGGGGAAGGGGCTGCTTTTATTTTGATGGGAGGACTTAATTGCCCAGACAGTAAAGGAGACTCTGAGGATCACAGTGTGGGGAGAAGACAGAGCGGAGGGACTGACTGTGCGGAGGAACCTGGGATGGGGAGATCCTCAGTGTCTAAGGAGGAAGTTGATGCAATTTCTGTTGGCTAATGTATCCACATTGACTCATCAAGGTGTGGTGGGACTGGACCTATTCCAGGGGTCTGGGGTGAGTACAGGTCCATGGTGGCACAAATGGTTTATTCTCAGCTATTAACTGAAAGGTTGGTGGTTCAAACCCATCCAGCAGCACCACAGAAGGCCTGGTGATCTGCTTCTGTAAAGATAACAGCCAAGAAAACTCTATGATACAGTTCTATTCTGTAACACATGGGGTTGTCATGAGTAGGGATCGACTCAATGGCAAAGGGTTTGGTATTGGTTTGGGGTGAGCGCAGACTGCTCACAGGCCCCTCTTATTCCTCTCCTTAGGATCAGAGTAGGAACGGGTGTCCGAGGATGTTTCATTTTAAGCAAGGAGAAACTGAGACCCAGAGAAGGGACGTGACCGGTCCCATGTCACACAGCTCATCCTAGAGCTAGCCTTAGGACTCTGGCCTCCCAGACTCGGACCTGCTCCCAGAACATCAGGATGCCTTCCCCTGGGACCTTCCCTTAATGCTACCAAGGCCCCCTCCCCTTCCCTCCGGCTTCTGTCTGCTTCTTCCCCGCCCCTTCCATCTCTTACTGATGGGAAGAACACCTGAAATTTACTTGGTACTTCGAGTCCATAAAGTATTTTCACCACTATCATCTCTTTAGCTTCTCTCCGTTGATGCTCAGCCTCCTCCTCCTCCTCCTCCTCCTGCTAACCTCCTCCCACCACCCCCTACACCCCTCCTGCCGGGATGTTCTATTTGGTTGGAGAAGTTGCGGGCTAGGGTGGAGGTGAGATTAGCCTCGGACTTCTCCTACTTTGGCAGAAAACCCACAGCACTCCATGTCTGTAAAAGGAGCTAGGGCGGGAGGGGGCCGGAGCCAGGGACTGTGGTGCTGTCCCCTGAGAAGGAGCTAGGTCAGAGTGTGGGGGTGAGGAGAAGCAGGCAGAAGAGGGATTTATGAGACCTGGGGTGGGGGGTGCCAGTGAAGGAAAGGGTCTAAGAAAGGGCCTGGGGGCAGGGCATGGGAAAAGCTGGGCAAAGAAGACTATGGCCAGGAGGTCTTACGCCAATTAGACATAGAACATGGCTGGAGGTGGAGAGGGTTGCTGGCTGGGCCTGGAGCAATGAAGGGAGGGGGTGGTGCAGCCCAGTAGGGATGAGTTTCAGGGAGAATCCTGATGCGCAGCCGTTCCTGCTGGGCCCCCAACTCTCCAGCCTCCCTCGTGATATCAGGAAGACATTCCTTCCCTTTTACAGTCACTCACAGAGGCGCCTCTGTGGCTTGTGGACATTTAGCAGCTGCTACAGCTGAGGGGAAGGTGGATGCTGGGGGTGGGGGGAGCTTGGGAGGTACTGCTGGGGGGAGGGGCTCTGGGAGCTCCGAGGCAGAAGGGCACCAGGGAGTGAGTCCCCAGGAAGTGCTCACTGTTCCCATCGCTGGGCCCAGGACATCAGAACTGAGGGGACCTCAGAGATGACCTGGCCTGGTCCCTTCTTTCACTCCTGGGTCACTTCAGGGCCAGAGAGGAAAAGGGACTTGCCCAGGTTGCACAGATGGTTAGTTGGTAAAGCCCTAGGATGAGCACTCAGATCCTAACTGGCCTCTGGTTGACCACCCCACCCCTACCCCCATGCTTGGGTCATCAGGTTCAGCTCTTGGTGATGGGTAGTGTTCATACCTTTTGGAAATGTCACCTGTTCCACCATTCCCAGCCTTCTCTCCCTTCCCTGAACTAACTACCTCAGGGCTTCAAATATAAGGACACGTTTTCTGCCAGTAGAGCTGGCCACTGTCCCTTGATGGAGATGCGTTAGGCCCCAATGACTTTCTGTGGAATGGAATGAGCCGCCTTGAGACAGCAAGTTCCCAGGTACTAACCAGAGGGTTGCAAGCTGGACAAGTGCCTGCTGGAGTCCCTTAACTGAGAGGTGGGGGCATGTGACTGGTCAACATCCGTGACCTGTGAAGTTACCTCCAACCTCAAGTTTCTAAGACTCTGTGAGGTCCAGGTAATCTGGGAAGATTTCAGGCAGAGAGCAGGACCGACTTCCTTCCTTAATTCATTCCACAAAATGTTCTTGAGAACACCCACTGTGCAAGGAACCATGCCATACACACAAATCATGTATACATTGTACCTTTTCCTGACAAACACTGAATGAAAGGGTCTGTCTCGGTGAAGCTTCTCATTTCCAGTGTCAGTGGCTAAAGTAAGAGGTATGATCACAAAATAATGTGACTGTTCTGTTAAACAACAAAAATAACTTACCAAAATTTATATATCCGGAAGTGTGTCCCAAGGATATTCATAGCAGTGTTGTTTATAATCGCAAAAGACTGGAAATAACGTAAATATCTACCAATAAGGAACTGGCCAAATAAATTATGGCAAATCCATACAGTGAAATATAAATGAAGATATTAAAAAGAATGACTCAACTGTCATTGTACTAAAATCAAACAATCTCCAAGGTATATGTTAAAACCTTAGTTCAGAATAGTATGTAAAGTGTTAAAAAAAAAAAAAAAGCGAGAAGTGTTTTATGTGTTCGGTAGTGCGCTTGTATATACGTAAAGTATGTCTGGAAGGAGAAAAACAATCAAACAACCCAAACTGTTATCTTTGAAGAGGGGTGTGGCTGGGTGTCAAGAGTGGGAGGGAAACTCACTTTTCACTTTATACCTTTTTGTGCCTCTTGAATTTTTTATCATGTACTTTACCCATCTAGATAAATTATTATTATTTTTAGCAGGTCCAATTCTAAGTCGTCTCCTAGGGAGGCTAACTCTTATTCCAGCGATCCTGCCCAGCTCAGAACATGTTTTGGAGGCTCCTCTTTCACCTGCTTTCCAAGCCTGGGGGTGTTGTTTTGCTACCCTCCATGGTAGCAAATCCTAGGGGTGGAACTGACTTTTGGAAAGAGCCCCAAGTGGTTCGGAGCCAAGTTGCTAGATGTTTATTTTGACCAGAGAATAAATGGCATTGTGTATGTATTTTTTTTCCTGTCTCATTTTACCAAGGAACCAGCCTTGGGCTGGTCTGAAGGCCAATTTCTTCATATGGTCTGGGGACCATTCACAGAGAGGAGCCCCAGAAATGTTCTGTTCTCTGTAGCATCATGGAAGTGGGTGTAACCCATTGCAGTCCTATAGATTTTGACTCATAATAACCCTATAGGACAGAGTAGAACTGCGCCATAGAGTTTCCAAGGCTGTAATCTTTACAAAAGCAGACTGCCACATCTTTCTGCTACGTAGCGGCTGGTAGGTTCGAACCACTGACCTTTCAGTTAGCAGCCCAGTGCTTAACCACTGAACCATCAGGGCTCCTTGGAAATGGGTGTACAGTCTCCTAAAGTAGATTAGTCAGGATTCTTTTGGCTGCAAGTGACAGAAACCCAACACAAAGGACCTTAAGGGGAGAAAAGGGAGAGTTTTTTGGCCCCTAAGCCTGGAAGGATGCGGTGAGCTCCCAGAATCCAGAATCAAGGGAAGAGTTTACAGGAATCAGGGCCTCAGGGATTGGAATTAAGGACTTCCTGCTCTGGTATTCTCCCCTTCTGCAGGTGTCTCTGCTTCTCCTTAGATGTTGACCTCTCATTCCTCCTACTGCAAAAAGGCCTCCCCATGGGGCAGGCAACATGGCTGGTGCAGGCTCCAATTTAGTAGTCCCAGTTCCATCTATAAATTCCAGGGAAGGTGCCTGATTGGCCCTGCTCAGGCCCAGGCCCATGCCTTGAGCCAATCACTGCAGTCAGGGGGATGCAGTAATAAGACTGACTGGGATCTGAGTCATATGGCCACTCCTGTTGGGGGAGGAAAGGGATGTAGCATTTGTTCCCAAAATAAGGAGATGATAAAGAAAGCTTTCAGGCTACTTTAAACGACAATGACAGCACTGCCTGGGATGTGTTAAGGATCCAGTCCACCTCCGAAATCCTCCAGGGGCATACAATCTAGTTTGGGAGATGAGACACAAACGTAACTAGAACATAACAGCTTGAAGACTGGATAAGAATATCTGGAACTCCCCACCCACCTCATAAGCTTGTCTCATGGATAAAAATTAGACATTTAATTGAAAGGACTTTAAAAAGACAACAGTAACAACGCCCCTTACAGTTCATCTGGCACATTCACATCCACCCCAAGGGCAAAGCACTGCCCTGGAGTCAGACTGTCTCAGCTTCCTCAGCTATAAAGTGAGGATGATACTAGTTCCTATTTCATAGGGTTGTTGGAGACTTGCTTACCATGGGTATGTGAAACGCTTAGCAGAGTGGCACACAGTAGGTGCTCACTAACCAGTACCAGACACCATGGAGTCGATTCCGACTCATGGTGACCCCATGTGTGTCAGAGTAGGACTGTGCTCCACAGGGTTTTCAATGGCTGATTTTTCCAAAGTAGATCACTAGGCCTTTCTTTCGAGGTGCCTCTGGGT
>NW_004443977.1:10497327-10520190 GCF_000243295.1 Trichechus manatus latirostris
TGTGTGTGTGTGTGTCTGTGTGTGTGTGTGTATGGACATAAGTGGGCAGGCAGGGCCGAGGTTCCTATTAGGCTCTGGAGGAGCATTGCTCTCTGCTGGCCCAGCACCCTCCCACCCTCCCTGCCTAGAGACCCCTGAACACCCGGCCTTGCTGGTAAACCCCTGTTCTTTGCGTGAGCCCTCCCAAACCTCTGCAACTTCCTACGAGTCTTTAGAAATAAGGTAGTCTGGGGCCTTTCTTGGCAACAGGCCTTGTCCGTTCAGGAAATGACCCAAAGTCTGTCCTTGGAGCAAAAATAGGACCCTCAAACTAAATGGAAGACTCCACCCAGGGTTCTACCCTAATCACCCCCAGGACAAGGCAGGCACCCGAGGGCTGACAGGGGCCCCCCTGGCGCTTCCAGGCCAGGCTGCGCTGGTGAGGCGCTGGCAGGCAGGCCTGCCCACCTTCGGCCCTCCTAGGTGGATGGGCCTCTCGCGCACACCCCTCACAGGCCCCCCACCAGCCAGCCAGCTAGGGGCTCAGGCCCCTGCGGGGGAGCTGGCCTCCCCGCCCCCACGGCCAGCGGCCGCCCTTTCCTGGCAGGACAGCGGGATCCTGCAGCTGTCAGGGGAGGGGCGCGGGGGCTGATGTCAGGAGGGATACAAATAGTGCGGACGGCCGGGGGCCCTGTCTCCCCTCGCCGCAGCCACTCTCAGGCCGCCACCCAGCCTCACAGCCCGCCGCCACCATGAGCCAGGCCTACTCATCCAGCCAGCGCTCGTCTTCCTACCGCCGCACCTTCGGCGGCGGGCCGGCGTTCCCGCTCGGCTCCCCGCTGACCTCGCCGGTGTTCCCGCGCGCGGGCTTCGGCACCAAGGGCTCCTCGAGCTCGGTGACGTCGCGCGTCTACCAGGTGTCGCGCACGTCGGGCGGGACTGGGGGGCTGGGGGCGCTACGGGCCAGCCGGGTGGGCGCGAGCCGCGGGTCCTCCTCCTATGGCGCGGGCGAGCTGCTGGACTTCTCGCTGGCCGACGCCGTCAACCAAGAGTTCCTGACCACGCGCACCAACGAGAAGGTGGAGCTGCAAGAGCTCAACGACCGCTTTGCCAACTACATCGAGAAGGTACGCTTCCTGGAGCAACAGAACGCAGCGCTTGCAGCGGAGGTGAACCGGCTCAAGGGCCGCGAACCTACGCGCGTGGCGGAGCTCTACGAGGAGGAGCTGCGCGAGCTCCGGCGCCAGGTGGAGGTGCTCACCAACCAGCGCGCGCGCGTCGATGTCGAGCGCGACAACCTCCTCGACGACCTGCAGCGGATCAAGGCCAAGTGAGAGGGCAGGGCGCCGGAGGCCGAACCGGGAGGGAGGGGCTCAGCTGTCAGCACCCACTGTCTCCCAGGCCCTGGGGCTCCTTTCCTGCCCCATGCAGAGAACACCACCCACCTGTGTCCCCCAGGAGGAGATGGACTCCAGGTCTCTCCCCTATGCTCCCACCCTGCAAAGGAGGAGTTTTCTTGGGGAGATCATGGGGTGGACGTGGGAGACTTTGTGAGCCTGGGTGCCCTGTGAGTAGCCCCTTGAACAAGAATCTGAAGGTGCCAGGATGATGTTGATGGGGTCAGGCAGAGACCTGGATAAGGGCTGGAGGAGGCACAATGCAGTGCTGAGGGAGAGGGGAGGTGACAGGAGGCAGGGAACTCCAGGTTAAGCTGGGCAGGGCAGCTGCTGCCCTTGGAAGTGTAGAAGGTGGGGAATCCAAGCAGGAGCTCCTAGCTCATCTGTGATGGGGCCCTGGGGAGGGAGGTAGAGGGGAGCCTGGCCCCTGTGTTTGGCTGAGGCTGTGCCATTTCACAAGGTGCATGGGATAAGCTAGAGGAGGAGGGGGAAGTGGGTGGGGGGCTATAGCTGAAAGAAGGCTTGGGAAGACTGGAGAGGTAGGCCCCACCAGGGTCCAGGACAAAAAGGGAGCAAGTATGGAGCAGGTACTCAGGGCACTGCCTCTGACAAGCTAGCGGAATCACGCTCTAGCCTCCCAGGTCACAAATACTAATTGAGCACCTACATGCGCCAGCCAGGGGCTGGGAACCAGGAACACAGAGATGGATAAAATAGACACAGTTCCTAACCCCAGGGAGGTCACAGTCTGGAGCGGACATAGACTTCAAGGGTGTGGCCCCAGGGCAGAGATTGGGCCACTCCCTCACCCTCCCTGGGTGGGGCAGCACCACTACCACTGTCCTTCTGAGCCTCTCGTCTCTGCCCAGCAGCCAGGCCTCCTCCCCCTATCCTGAGCCTGCTCTCTGGGCAGCCCACAGCCAGTCCTCTCCCCTACCCTCATTATCCCCACTGACTGTCTGACCTGTCTGTCTGTCCCCACCAGGCTGCAGGAGGAGATCCAGCTGAAAGAAGAAGCAGAGAACAATTTGGCTGCCTTCAGAGCGGTGAGCTCTCTTCACGCCCTCTCCCATGCCAGCCTGCCCCCTGTGTCCCTCCCTGTGTGGTCCTATCTCCCTTCACCCTGCCTGGGTGATCAGTGACCCTGCCCCTCTCTTGACCTCTCCCAGGATGTGGATGCAGCCACTCTAGCTCGCATTGACCTGGAGCGCAGAATCGAGTCTCTCAATGAGGAGATAGCATTCCTCAAGAAAGTGCACGAAGAGGTATGCCCTCGGCCCTCTGCCCCAATTCCTTGGGCAACAGGGGAGGCAGGTGGGAAGTGGGAGTAGTGCTGGGCTCTGGGCAGGTCAGTGTGAGGGTGCTGGTGGGGCCTGGTGGGGGACTGAATCCCAGCCATACCCTGCAGGAGATCCGTGAGCTACAGGCCCAGCTTCAGGAGCAGCAGGTCCAGGTGGAGATGGACATGTCCAAGCCAGACCTCACTGCTGCCCTCAGGGACATCCGGGCTCAGTATGAGACCATTGCAGCCAAGAACATCTCTGAAGCTGAGGAGTGGTACAAGTCAAAGGTAGGTGGCCTGGCCCAGGGACTCTGGCACCTCTGTGCTCCTCCATCCTAGTTTGGAGGTGCTGCCACTGGCTCTATCTGTGGGGAGGAAGGTAGGCCTGGAGCCTCCACACTCCCTGCCCCTATGTGCCCCTGTGTCCTCATCATCTCAGTTCCCCTCTCTCTGCTCTTAGGTGTCCGACCTGACCCAGGCAGCCAACAAGAACAACGACGCACTGCGCCAGGCCAAGCAGGAGATGATGGAGTACCGACACCAGATCCAGTCGTACACCTGCGAGATTGACGCCCTCAAGGGCACTGTGAGTCCCCGCCCACCTTGCCCGGCCCAACCCCTTCCTGCCGGCAGCTCCTGCCCTATCTTTCTGTGACCTTGGGCCCATCACTACTGTCTCTGAGCCCCTATCTCCTCAAGTCTATAACAACAGCGGCTAACACAGATGGGTGGATTCCCAATTGGGCTGTAAGGAATCAGAGGGTTCCTGAGGGCATCTCCCTGTGTTGGGGAGGGGACTCTGAATATAGACGCTCTCCTTTATCTGTTTTATTCTCTGAACTTCCATGTAAGACTTCATTTGAGCTCAGGGTTCCCTGGCTGAAAGGGATTTGATGACTCCTGGACCTGAACACCTTGAGGTGCACCAAACCCTGAGGCTGCATCTCTCCATCCTGAGCCCCTGTGTCCTCCTCCCTGGACAGCCTGTCCTTGACCCGGGCCCCTCTCTACTGTAGAACGATTCCCTGATGAGGCAGATGCGGGAGCTAGAGGACCGCTTTGCCAGCGAGGCCAGCGGCTATCAGGACAACATCGCTCGGCTGGAGGAGGAGATCCGACATCTCAAGGATGAGATGGCCCGCCATCTGCGCGAGTACCAGGACCTGCTCAATGTCAAGATGGCTCTGGATGTGGAGATCGCCACCTACCGGAAGCTGCTGGAGGGCGAGGAGAGCCGGTGAGGGGCCAGGCAGGGGCAGGGGTGGGGTCCTGGGCGTGCTGGGGAGCCCATTCCTGCTCTAGGGGACTCAGGACCACTTCCACAAGATCTGGGAACAAATTTCTACAAGAGGCCACTGATCCACTAATTGCAGAGAATTAGCCAGGGCCACCTGGGCAAAAAGGGAATTAATTAATAGTTTTTATAAAAAGAGAAATGTGAGAATTCCCTCTTCCACCTTCAAAATTAAGAACCACTGGCATAAAACCATATATGGCAACCAGTAATAAGACATTACTGCCAGTCAAGGGAGAGATGAGAGCAGAGTGAAAAGGGAAAAGGGAGGGGGCAGATAGAGACAGAGGGAGGGGCAGGAAGCCTTGTACGTGGATGGGCTAAGAGCGGGGGTGAAGAGACTTGTGCACTGAGGGCACACACACAAACACATATGCACACACACTCATAGGAAAAGACATACAACGACATGCTTGGGGCAGTTCACCTCTAGACACTGAAAACAGAATACAACCCGAAAGGGACACAAGGGAACTTTCCGGGGTGATAGGAATGTTCTCTGTCTTGACTGGAGTGGTAGTCACATGACATAGAAATTTATCAAAACTCATTGAAATGTACACTAAAGATCTGCATTTCACTGTATATAAATTTAACCTCAATTTAAAACAGGTCAAAAAAACCTGTACCTGTTGCTGTCGAGTCGATTCTGACTCATAGCGACCCTATACGACAGAGTAGAACTGCCCTATAGCGTTTCTGAGGAGCGCCTGGTGGATTCAAACTAGCGACCTTTTGGTTTGCAGCCATAGCTGTTAACCACTGCGCCACCAGGGTTTCCAAAACAGGTCAGGTACTCCGAAAAATGGTGCCCATTGATACTTCTAAAATGATACTATTTGAGGTGAAAAAAAATCAGCAGACCTGTTTACACACAGACTCACACGTAAAGGGAGATTTCATATTTTGTAGAGTAACATCTGTGTATGATGGCCTTTTAAGGTGCTTTTTCGTAGCACTAGGCATAAATGAGGAGTCCCTGGGTGATGCAAACAGGATAACATGCTTGGCTGCTAATCGAAAGGTTGGAGGTTTGAGTCCACCCAGAGGCACCTTGGAAGAAAGGTTTGGTGATCTACTTCTGAAAAATCAGCCATTGAAAACCCTATGAGCACGCACTCTGACATACTTGGGGTCGCCATGAGTCGGAATTGATTTGACGACAACTGGGTTTTTGTAGGCATAAACGGGGGTATCAGCTCCTGGAACTTGCCTTCACTTGGGTGGGCCAGAGGTTCCCAGTCTGGCTGGAGGATGGGCATCACAGTGGATGTCACCCACAGCTGCTATTGATACATCTTGCAAGGCTAAGAGCAAGAAGGAAATCCTGGTGAACTGGAGGGTGCAGTGGAGTTGGGGGTCCTGGCGTCATGCCAGCAGGTCAGAGATGGAATGTGTGATCTTTGCAGAAGGGACAGTTCTCAGGACAGCTGGAGTTGACCTTTGACCCTATCCTCCCAGCAGTGTTGGCAATGGGAGTGTTGGGACTGGGACAACTGAGGATGGTGTTTAGGGAAAACCAGGGAGAGCCGTGATGGGTGGTCACAGGGAGAGATGGGAGAGTCCCTAACCCTTTCAGGGCTTTGTCTCTCCCCTTTCAGGATCAGCCTCCCTATCCAGACCTTCTCTGCCCTCAACTTCCGAGGTGAGTGTGTGCTGGGAGCGCAAGGCCGGGGTGACAGGGAGGAATTCAGCATAGGCACTGCCCAAGGCCAGCCAAGAGGGGAGGAGGGAACCATGGGGTTGGGGGGAGGGGAACAGGGTGGGGCCTGGGGGAGAGAATAGGGGCCTCTGTGGGTGGGGGAGGGATAATACGTAAATGTCTCAACTACATATAATAAGCAATATGTAGAGGCAGATGAGGTCCCTGGGTGGTGCAAACTATTTGCATTTGACTGCTAACCTAAAGGTTGGCAGTTTGAATCCACTTAGCAGGACCGGAGAAGAAAGGCCTGGTGATCTGCTTCCATTAAGTTTGCAGCCAACTAAACCCTATGGAGCAGTTCTGTTCTTTAACACATGGGGTCATCATGAGTCAGAATCAACTGGACGGCAACTAACAACAAAGGCAGATGAGGCACCTGCTAACAGAGAGCTCTTACTTTATGTTCATTTTCCACGTCCCTGCGCCTTCTGGGAGTATTGGGCATCAGGAAACAGCCCTTGTTATGCATCCCAAATCCCAAAGGCACTGGGTGTCCTTGGGGGCCTGGCAGCAGGAGCATCTAGAATCCCTTTCCCTGGGCTGGGAGGCACCCCTACTCACTGTCTGTTGGCATGTTGCCAACTGTCCCCCATCCCCCCGGCTGCTTGTTGAACACCTTCAGTTTGATGGAACAAGATGTTGGATGCACGTTTTAAAAAATGAAGCCAAACCTTAGCAAAGCCAAAGAATGAGTTCCTAGGGCATTTTGCCACTTCTGACATTAGTAATATGCAGATCGAGTGGCTTTCCAACCCCAGAGAACAGAAAAACACTCTATAATGATACATTAGGAAAGGCAAGCCAGAGTCCTTGGCAGCTTTGCCTTTCCTAGATCAAACCTTTTATATCTTCGATGTTCATTTCCATCAGGAAAAAATACATGCTGTGCTCTGCCGAGCTACAACGTTCATCACAGGCTCATTGCTCGCTAAGGAGACTCATAAACACCAAACTCATAATACCCAAGACCTAAATTTGACCCTTCCTATGAAACTTAGAATCTCTCTTTTCAGTTAGTAGTTTATACCGACACAAAATGTGAGTCTTCCTTTTAAAACTGCTTCGTGCTTTTTCATACCAACAGCTCTGTGGCCTTGATAGGGGTAACAACAGCATTGTTACCCCCTCACAGATGAGGAAACTAAGGCACCGAGGAGCAAGTGGCTGGCCATTGGCACAGCAAATCACTGACTGACTCCTGGTCGTCTCTTCCATTAAAACATCAAGTTGCTCATCTTGAGTCTTCAGGGGGTTGGGTACTCTGAGATTCTCCAAAAGAGTATCTTGAGACTGAGCTTTGTGGCCCCTGACAGTCTTGGGGAGGAGAGTCCTGGGTTCAAAGGCAGGCAGGGCTCCCCTGGAGCACAGAGGTGGAGAGGGCTCCAGGAGGCATGAGGCTGTGAATGAACCAGCCTGCACCTGGAGCAAATCTGTTGGCTCCTGAGCACATCTCAACCATGAGACTGGCCCCAGGTCTGCAAAGCCATCTGCTGGGCGTAGGCTCAGAGACAGGTATTAAAGTCTAGTTGAAGAAGTAACAGGCCCATCTTGAGGTGGGTGGAAGGTGGCCTGAGCTGTGCCAGATGAGACCAGGGATGGACTCACAGCCCCCAGGCACAATCGGGACTGGGTGGGCAGAGCTGGGGCCTCCTGGGACTCAGTCAGGCTGAGAGTTCGGTGGATCTGTTCCAGAAACAAGTCCTGAGCAAAGGGGCCCTGAGGTCCATACCAAGAAGACAGTGATGATCAAGACTATTGAGACCAGGGATGGAGAGGTGAGTGTCTGTCTTGTCCCCTTACCCTTTGTAGGGGTATGGGGTGCCTCTAGGGGGATTGTCAGCTAGGTGCCTTCCCCCACCCTGGGGGCCCTGCTGCTATGGGCTGAGGGCAGCACAGGGCTGGAAGCTCCAGGACTAGACTGGCTTCTCTTCCTCCAGGTCGTCAGTGAGGCCACACAGCAGCAACACGAGGTGCTGTAAAGCCAGCGACCCCTCTGTCACCAGAGACCACCCTTGCCTATCCTCACTGCCTCCTGAAGCCAGCCTTCTCCCATCCTAGGATGCCACACCCAGCCACAGCCCTCCCTTCACAGCCTCCGATCCCTCCTCACCCATCCCCCCATGGTCCCCACAGGGAACAAGGCCCCGACTCTGCCCAGCCACAGGGCATGCCCCAGCCACCTCTGCTGACCCCAGCCATTCGAGTCCTGGACGTTGGAGTGAGTGAGCCTGGCCGCACTCCTTCCCGCCCCTCGGGGTGGGGTGGCGGCCCAGCTCCAGTTAGTGTCCTGGGCCAGGTCAGGATGGAGCTGAGGCGAGTGGTGACCCTGCCTGCCCCCTGCCCCCATGACCTCAGGCTCTAGCCTCTGGCTTTGGAAAGGGCTCCTGAGCGGTTATTGGGACACCCCAGGGTCAGAATTGAGCCCTGTGGACCCTTGCCTGTCCCAACCTGGGGGTAGGGGTGGCCTCCTCAGGAAGCCACGCAGGTAACCAAGAGGACTAGACCCCTTGGAGACTGGGGAGTTGAAACTGTCCCTGTGGTCCCTTTCCCTTCCCCCTTCCCACCCTTGCCCAGAGTGGGCTTAGAAAGCAGGGCCTGCAAGAGGGACCCCCCGAAGGTGCTGGATGTGGGAGCAGGAGATACAGAAGGAGAGAAGGTGGGTGAGATGCTGGAGAGGAGAAGAGAGAGAAGAGAGAGGCAGAGAGGTCTCTGGCAGTGGGAGGGTCCTGCTGCCCGTGCCTGCCCCTCCCCCACTGCCGGGCTCTGGACAGAAACAATAAAAAGAGAAGCACAAGCCTAGCACGCCCCCTGCTGTCTTGACTGCCGAGTCTCCTGTGGGGCCCCAGGGCCCTAAGAGACACCCCAAGGATGGACTGTGCGCTCCTCTCCTACCCAGCCAGGCTGTCCCCAAGGTCTCACACCCTCCTACTCCCAGAGCCCCCAACCTTGCTGTATGTGTGTAACACATGGGAGGCAGGGTATCTCTGGGTGGGAGGGATTTTGTCAGGGAACCACAAACACCTCCTGTTAGGCCCCAATTCCTGGCTGCTGCCCCTGCCCACCTTCCCATCAGTAGTGCCCAGGGACACCACCTGCTCCCTGTTAGAAGGACACCACTGCTCCCCACAGACTGACTCTGAAGTAGGACTCCCCCACTCCCTTCCCAAAGAAGCTTACAGCCTCCATCCATTAAAACTGCCTTGAGCACCATTTTGCCCAAAGGCCAATTTAGGAAAAATAACGTTAGGAAAAATGGAGAGATCTATCTTGTTCTTGGTTAAGAAGGCTCACCCTCTAAAGATGCCAATTCTTTCTGCTTAAATCTATCATTTCAATGCAATGTAAACTCATTAAAATACCAATGGGAAACTTGGGGAGGATTTGAAAACAATACTAGTTTGTCTGAGAGGATGGTGTAGGACATATTAAAAAAAAAAAAAAAAGAAATCATAGACATTAAGATAGACGTGGTTAAGATCTCAGGCTGCTAACCAAAAGGTTGGCAGTTCGAATCCACCAGGCGCTCCTTGGAAACCATATGGGGCAGTTCTACTCTGTCCTATAGGGTTGCTATGAGTCGGAATCGACTCATCGGCAATGTGTTCGTTTTAATCTATGATAATTAAAATAGATTTGTTAATGAAGAGGAAAAATCCAAACATTAATGGAATAAAATAGACCCAAATACAGATGGGACTCTAGTATATATTACAGGAGGCATTTCAAATCTACGGGGACACTTTCTCAATGTATAGCTTGGGGCAACTGAGTAGCCATAGGAGGAGGGAAAGGTGAATACTGTATCTCCTTTCACTCTTTCCAAAAGATAAATTCCAGATAGATCAAAGATTTAGGAAGCTTGATGGATCCATGTAAGCCTCAACCTTCAAGCTTCTCCTCACAGATTCTGAAGGAGGTAGGAAGAGGGTAGAGATCACAAAGATAATAAACTCGGACAGTCTATCGGTGAAATAAACCTAATGAAATTTTAGTCTTAAGGTCCCTAGTCTGACGATCCAAACTGAATTTTTCAGAAACTTCCAAAAGACCTCAGCTCTGTCAGTGTCTCAGTGTCTCGTCTTTCTCCCCTTTTATGTAGCCCTTGGTCAGAAGTTGCCCCTCCTCTCAGTTGTGTACATTCCTCCCTCTAAGAAGTCTCCTTCTCCAAGCTGTTCTTCACCTCTGCCCTGGAAGGAGCCGGAGGTCCCACCCCAGGTCCCCACCCTCTGCCACCAATGACTCGTGGTCATTTCTTTCCCCTCAGTGTCCCAGTGGGGTGAAGCCTGCAGGCCCCAGTCAACCTGCAGAGAAACTCCAACAGCCCTCACAAGAAATGAAACCAGAAGCAGGATTTCCAGTGTCTTCACGTTAGGAGGACTGCGTGAGGGGCTTCTTCTGTCCCCTCTTATCCTTGAGCCTGTTAGGGTCCCTGTGGTGTGAGTTAGCCTCTCCGTGAGGGAAGCACCTGGGTGGGGCTGGGCCCAGGAGCGTAAGAGGTGGTGTGTGTGTGTGAGAGAGAGTAGTTTCTGGAGCCTATTGGCTCCTCCTTTCCCCTGAGTCAGTTAAATGCACTCATCTCCCCCAGAAAGGATAAAAGGACACACAGGTCAGGGAAGGCTTTGGAGGAAGCCCCACCCTCCAGAAAAGCTTAGGTCACTAAGCTGGAAAGAGTGTAGGGATCTTCAACTCTCAGAATCAGACCTCCGAAGTGACCCCAGACAATGACTCTGGAGCTGCAGAAATCCCCTCCCAGGCTCGCCCCCAGCATCCTTGACAAGCAGTCACCAAGCTCTGCATGCGTGTGTTTCCGGTGTCCGAGAACTCACTACTTCCACGGTGGGCCCTTCCAGCTGGGGACAGCTCTGACAGTTAGAAAGCCCTTCCTCCTCCAGCACGCATGTGTCCCTTGTGACTCTCACCACTTGTCCTCAGAGAAGATAAAAGACCCAGACCTATCCTGTGACCTTCCTGGGGAAGCATTCTCTGAGCAGAGCCTCCCTGGGACTAGAAATTCTGCTTCTAAGCACTCTGCTTTGTCCGTCGCCTTGGAAGCTGGGCTTACTAGGAATCTAGGGAGGTGGATGTGGAGCCCTAACACAACAGACAGAAGCCAAACAAAGATCTGGGTCTCATGTGGTCACACACGTAAAAACAGACCATCCATGCCCCCAGCCCCCCATGCATGCATGCATCCTCTCCATGGCCAAATTTCTCCCTGTTCCACAGGACACTCTGGTGTCCTCTCCTCAAGACTGAACATCAGGAAAAAGGTGGCTCAAAGAGGGTTGACCCACTTCCCACTGGCTCCAAGGGACTAGGCGCAGACCAGCTCAGACCCCAACTGAGTGGGTGGAGCAGTAAGGAATGTGGAAGTAGAAGTGCCCCTAAGCCAGAAACTGAGGGCTCAGAGGGCACTTTCCAAGCCTGTCGGTCCACTCTGGCTCTCCTGTATCCCCTGCCCCTTGGAACAATTCCTCCTTTGTTCCTCCCATTCTATTTCTTCTTACCACAAGCTTGTCCAGGACATATATGCAAATAACACATTAATGACCATTGATTGGACACCTCAAATGTCAGCCACCCAAAGGCAGGGGGTTTTATTTCTTTTGTTCACTACTCTACCCCTGGTGCCTGAAAAAGTGCCTGGTTTTTAGCTGTTCTTAGGTGCCTGGTACATAATAAAGGAAAAAAAAAAAAAAAACCCTTTACTGTCGTGTTGATTTTGACTCATGGTGAACCCTTGCATTTCAGAGTAGAACTGCACTCCACACAGTTTTCAACAGCTGTAGTATTATGGAAGTAGATTGCTAGGACTTTCTTCTTTGGCACCATTGGGTAGATTTGAACCGACAACCTTTTGGTTAGTAGCCGAGAGCAAACCATTTGTGCCATACAGGACTTCGATACATAGTAGGTGCTCATTAAATATTTAAAGAATTAAATATTTATTGAATGAATACGCACTAGGCTACTTTTACTTACTTTTCTCTAAATTTAATATTCATGAGGTAGGGTTGATGGCTCCCACTACATTCATTGCTTCAAGAAACATTTAGTGAGCTCCTACCATGTGCCAGCCACGGCAAATCCATGTGACTCAGAGGAACCTTCCCACAGCCCAGGGAGGTGGGGTGGCCTGCTCAGGTCACATAGCATGTCTATGGCAGAGGAGGACCAAGCCCCAGGCTCCTTGGCCTCTGGAACCTAGATCTCTTTCCATGACACCACAGGCTTGTGATCGAAAGGCAAGGAGGCTGGCAGCACACACACCCAGACCAGTGCCAGGCCGCAGGGCACTGTGGGGCCTAGGCTGAGTGACAGACAGAGCCCTGTAGCCAGCCACCCTGAGTGACAGGCCAGGGCCCACTGGTTTCTGGCTGTTGCAGCTGGTACAGGCTCCTCCAGAAGGGGGTGCCAGCAGCTCGCACTGGCCTGTGCCCTCCGTGGGAGGTCCGCAGCCCCCTGCGTGCACATCAGTGAATGCCCCAGTATGGATGTTATTCAGAGCAGGAGATGTTCCAGGCTCTGTGCCAGGCCCTTTTAAATTGTTAATATTCATTTTAATATTTAAAAATATAATAATTTAATGCCATCACAACAACGTAAGTCAGATCATGTAACTCCTCTGCTCAAAACCTTCTGACATGACTTCCCATTTCACTCGGAATAAAAGCACCATGGCCTACAAAATGTTAGGTGACCTGGCCCCTGCTAACTGGCTGGCCTCATCTCCCACCATTCTTCCCCTGACTCCTACTAGCCTCCATGAATTTCTGGCTCTTCTTGAAGCCCACAGGACATACTCCCACCAGCTCTCCTCCAGACGTGTGATTTGCTTTTTTCTTCCTCAACCCTTCAAGGCTGGCTCAAATGCTCCCAGGATGGTCAGCTCCAGCCAACTTACTTAAAAGTGCAGCCCATCACCACACTCCCACACCCTTTATTCTGTTTGATTTTTCTCCATAGCGCTTATTACCTTCTAGCGGTCTTTGTTGCGTTCCTTATTTATTTATAATTGTTTGTCTCCCTTCTAGAATGTGAGCAGCATGGAGACAGGGATCCTTGTCTGTTTTGTTCACTGCTGTATCCCTAGTGCCTAGAACAGTGCCAGGCACACAGAAGGAACTCAAAATTGTTTGTTGAATGAATGAATAAACCCTAAGTAGGTTTCCCACATTTGACAGATGAGAAAACTGAGGCTTAGAGATGTTAAGTGACTTGCCCAAGATCACAGTTCATTTATTCAACCAGCCAGCATTTACAGCAACTGCTGCTTCTCAGGTCAATTGTTAGTGCTTGGTGGCTTTGGGTCATTAGTTTTTTAAAAAGCAGTGTTTCTTTGCTCTTGATGCCGCATCTGCTTGCAATGCCTTCTCCTACATTTTCACCTGTTAAAATTCATTTCATCACTAGTGGTTGCCAGGGGTTGGTGGAGGGGAGTATGGTTGACTACAAAGGGGATACATAGGCGAATGTTTAGGGTGATGGAACTGTTACATATGGTACTGGGGTAGTGGATACATGACTCTATGCATTTATCCAAACCCGGAGAACTGTGTATCACAAAGAGCGAGCTTTAATGTATGCAGACTACAGGACAATTCAATCCGTTCCTTAAAGATCTGATTCCTATGGACATAGTTCAGTGTTTAAATAGTTTCTTCTGTGCCTTCTCCATACACACACGCACTTTGACTTCTCTGAGACTGAGGGTGGGGAATGAAGAGGCAAGATTAAGAGTGCCCGCCCTTCTCTATCTCCGAATGACTCATGGTCCCTCCTTTGGCTCCTCTCAGTACTTCCCAGCTCCTGGCCCTGAACATCATCCCTCCGGGCTCAAGGTCAGGCCTGGGTCTTTCATCTGGACTTTCAAATTTTGTTATTCTGAGATAATTGTAGATTCACATGCAATTGTAAGAAATAATACAGAAAGAGCCTGTGTACCCTTCACCCACTTTCCCCCAATGGTAACATTTTGCATAACTATAGTACAATACCACAACCAGGAAATGGACATTGACATAGGCCCCCACCTTGTTCAGATTTCACCAGGTTTACACGCACTCATTAGTATGTGTGCACGTGCATTTAGTTCTATGCAATTCTATCACGTGTGTAGATTCATGTAAGCACCACTGCGGTCATGTTACAGAACAGTTCCATCACAAAGATCTCACCTGGACTTTTAAAACTGGTAACGTTCTATCTTAATGTTCCTCAGAGTGCAACCCTCAGGTGCATCAGAGTCAGTTGGGCTGCTTGTTAAATGTGCAGATTCCTGGACCCTCCCTGTTTTTCCTCCTCTCCCCCAACGAACCAGCATCTATGGGGTGGGGCCTGGGAATCCATACTTTTTACGGGTACCATGCTTTGAGAATCACTGGTCTAATTGGCCTCCAACTCTCTCACCTCCAGTCTACCCATCACACTGTGGCCAGCAGAGAGTCGTCTAAAACACAGCTACAATCACGTTATTCTTCTGTTTAAAACACTATGGTGGTGCCCACTGCCTTCAGGGTAGAGACAAGGCAAGAAAAGCCCTGTGGGTCAGGCCCCACCTCCCTTTCCTCTATTTACCCTACCACAAACCGAATCAATTCCTGTAGAATTGATTCGGACTCATGATGACCCCATGTGTGTCAGAGTAGAACTATGCTCCTTAAGGTTTTCAACAGCTGATTTTTTGCGAAGTAGATTACCAGGCCTTTCTTCCTAGGCACCTCTTGGTGGACTAGAACCTCCAACCTTTCAGTTAGCAGCCAAGTGCATTAACCATTGGCACCACCCACGGACTCCTCACCCCACCACAAACATACACACACACACAAAGCTCAAACTAGTTGCCATCAAGTTGATTCCGACTCACGGTGATCCCATGTGTATCAGAGCAGAACTGTGCATAGGGTTTTCAACGGCTGTGAACTTCCAGAAGTAGGAAGTTGATCGCCAGGCCTTTCTTCCGCGGCATCTCTGGGTGGATTCCACCACTAACCTTTCAGCTAGTAGCCAGGCGCTTAACCATTTGCGCCTGTAATTCAATTACTCCAAACTCCTCTGATTCTCAGAATGCATCATGCTCTGATTTTCTTTATGCTATTTCCTCTACCTTCCACTCTTCTCAGCCTGTTGAAACCCTATTCATTCACTCATTTTTACAGATGAGAACATGGAGGTTGAGAAAGGTTAAGGTGTCAGCCAGCAAGTACGGGCAGGACCAGCTGGAGCCGGAATCCACCTGAATCCCGACTCCTGGTCTTACTGTTCACCAAGCTGTCAGTCATGGAGGCCAGGGGGAGGCCCTCTTCCCAAACTGTCTGCTCACCTCCATGTGGGCTTGCCTCCCAACTTGCTTCCCTGGCTCCTTGCCCACCCTATTCACCTACCTACCTCTTCCTCTCCCCAGCTTATGAGGCTGGGAATCAGGGCCCTAAGAGGAGGGAGGAAGGAAAATAGGATTGGGTCCTGGGGGTAACGCGACTCCCCGAGTGGGTCGGCGGTGCCAGGTGAACCACGGGGGGAGGGGGCCTGGTAAAAGACCCCAGTGACGCGTGTAAGCCGGGGCGGGCGATGGGGGCTCCTGGAGGGAGGGAAGGAGCAGAGTGGAGTCCAAGTCCCCTCCTCTGCTGCCCCCTCCCTCCACAGCTCCTCGAAACCCGAGCCGGGGGGCCTAAAAATAGCCCCCGAGGCGCAACCACCGGCCGCCCTGGTGACCTTCTGGGTAGCACAGGCCGAAGGCGGGCGGGCGGCAGGAAGGCAGGGCGCCGGCCCCCCAGGACTCATCTTTCAGGGCACCATCCACCGGGTGCCCCCGTGGCCGCCAGGTTCCAGCGTCCCCACAGCCCAACTCGCAGAAGCCATGCAGAAAGCCCGGGGCACGCGAGGCGAGGACGCGGGCACGAGGGCACCCCCCAGCCCCGGGGTGCCCCCGAAGAGGGCCAAGGTGGGGGCCAGCGGAGGGGCCCCTGCGGCCGCGCCCGGGGCGCCGGTCTTTCTGCGGCCTCTGAAAAACGCGGCGGTGCTCGCTGGCAGCGACGTGCGGCTGCGGGTGGTGGTGAGCGGGACACCCCAGCCTAGCCTTAGCTGGTTCCGGGACGGGCAGTTCCTGCCCCCGCCGGCCCCGGAGCCCAGCTGCCTGTGGCTGCGGAGCTGCGGGCCAAGGGACGCCGGTGTGTACAGCTGCAGAGCCCAGAACGCGCGGGGCGAGGCCTCCTGTGAGGCTGTTGTCACAGTGCTGGAGGTTGGAGGTAATGGAGAGATGGGGGCACAGCCTGGGGGTGGGGTGCTCCAAGGTAAGAAGGGGGCACTGGCCATGTAAGGGAGGCACCTTTCATCTATGCCTTCTTCCAGGTGCCTTGGCTTCTCAGCTGCTCTGACCCACAAGTGCAGACCAACATGACAGTGCAGGGAAGGGGGTGTCAGGTAGATAGGCTCTCCATGTGAGGGTTAGAGGTCATGGTCAACACTTGGCAGGCAAAGCCCCAGCCCCACTCATGCCTCCCTGGGAAGTCCGAGGTGAAAACCCTCAAGTTCCTGCAGAGAGAGGCCTCCTGGGGAATGTTGTCTTCTTCAGCTAAAATAGTTTAAACTTGAGATCACTGATCAAGCTGGGATGTTGAGGGGCTGGGTCCAAGCTCCTGGCAGTCCATCACAGTGGCAGGGTTGGTGTGGTCAGCACCAGGCTGGCTGGAAGAGGCCAGTGGGGGACAGGTGGGAACAGGGTCCAGAGCATCAGGAGGAGGAGCTGGGCTTAGGGGCTCTGTGGGCATGTATGGAACAGGGTGTTTGAGGAGCCACATGTGCAAATGTGGGGGGTGGAGGAGTCTGGGCTGGGTTATCATGGAACAAGCAGAGGAGGGACAGGGGTTTGTAGGGTTGGTGTGGGAAGCCCATGGGCCATGTCTACCTGAGGTTCCAGAGTAGATATTCGAAAGGTGTGGAAGGGGGATGCTCGGGGCCGGTACTTGGGTCCCTGACCATGTGTGGGTAAAGTTGCTGGCTTGTGTGTGAAGGGACGTTGATGGTCTGAGGTAGAAAAGGAGGGTCAGGAGCCTGAGTCCCGTAGTCATGGTCTTGCTGGGGCTGGCATGGGTGCCCGGCCAGGGCCAATTCTCCCTGGATGTGTTTTTAGGCTTCCTTTCTTATTTCCTCAGCCCCTAAGCCAGCCAAATGGTTCTTCTCTAGGCCAAAGACAGAGCCTTGAGAAACAGATATCTGAGGCAAAAGGTGCAGTTGAAGAAGCCCTCGTGGTGCAGTGATTAAGCGCTCAGCCGCCCACCAGCCACTCCATGGGAGAAAGATGTGGCAGTCTGCTTCTGTAAAGATTTAAAACCTTGGAAACCCTATGGGGCAGTTCTACTCTGTCCTATAGGGTTGCTATGAGTCGGAATCAACTCAATGACAGTAAGCTTGATTTTAGGTTAAGCTGTAGTTCCGGGAGCTGGCAAAGAGCTGAGGGGCAATTTCAAGTCATCCAGAAAAGCATCCCCACGTAGCTGTTTGAGAGGGACTTCTCACTCCAACTGGGGTTATTTAGGGGTAACTCCTCCGGACATGGGGAGGAGGCACAGGAAATGAGGACATCAGAAGCTGGAGGGGAAAGGAGGCCCTAGGGTACAACTGGGTCAGGAGATGGAGCAGGGGCTCCTCTGCCCTCTGGTAGCATCTCCTCTCTCCCCTTAGCCTGCCCTGCCCACCTCATAGAGTCTCCAATGACTAGTTTCTTGGGTCCCTGTGGCAAGGGATCTTTGTTTAAAGAAGGGCCAGGGAGGGGCAAGGTTGTCTTCTCCAGGTGGCCCAGCACCTGGCCAGGCACAGACTTCCCCAGTCTGGGAGTGGGGTCAGGGGGTGGAGTACATCCTGGTAGAACTCTGATCTTGGGAAAGGAGTTGACTTTTTAGGGATCTTAGCTCTGGGCCTCTCAGGGACACTGAAACGTTGAAAGTTTGAGTCCACCCGAGGCACCTCAGAAGAAACGCCTGGAGATCTATTAAAAACAAATCAGCCATTGCAAACCCTGTGGAACACAGTTCTATTCTGACACACAATGGCAACTGGTACTGGTAGCTCTGGGCCCCTCAAAGACAAAGGGTTCTGAAAATAGAGCATAAATCTAAGGGCAAGAGGTAGATTGATGAGAATACAAATAGTGGAAGAGAGAGATTAGGGAAGGGCTGAGAAAGACAGTGGTGGTCATAATGTTTGTTTAAAGATAGAAAGCATTACAGAGAACTGCTGCTCCAAACATTTCCTTTACACGTGAGGAAATTGTGGCCCAGAGGGGAGGGAGGCCTGCCTAAAGACATACAGCCAGTTATGGCCGTCCCAGAACTGAGAACCCTGTCCTCCTAGTTTGGATTCTGAGTGACTACTCAAGAAGTTTGGGACGAAGGAGGAAGAGGGGGAGGGAAAGGGGACCTATCCAGTGTGTGGGGAGCAGTTGCTACAAGATGAGCCCAGGCCTGGCCTTCTGAGGATGACAGCCTCCTGGCCTGCCCTGGTCTCCCAAAGTGGGGAGAGTGGAGGGGTGCTAGAGCCCCCCAGCAGGGCAGTTTCCTCAGCCGCTCTGTAACGTGGGTGGCATGGTCGGCAGAGCTGAACCCCGGCTGGGCACCTAGACAGAGGCCAGGGAGACAGTCTCCAGTCTGAGCTGCCCTGCTGAAACAGCATGCTTGACAGACTTGGGGTGCCGTGGGGCCCCGGGAGCTGTTGGCCTGGATATGGGGCCTTTTGGCATTCATGTTAAAATACGATGCGTGTGATTTGGGCCACCTGTGAGTGGGAAGAAGGTTGAGTTGCAGCAAGCCGCATTTGAGAACTTTTTCCTACCAGTGTAATCTTTACCCCAAGAACAGCCTTATTATTAATTAATAATAATTCTTAATAGTAATTTATAATAATACAAATAACTACTATTCTACTATGTGGCAGGCAATATACTCGCACTTACTATTATTTGATGTGTCATTTAAGACTCACAGCAACTCTGGGGAAATTGAGGCCCAAAGGGATTAAATGGCTTGTCTTAGTTGTACAAAGGGTCCCTGGGTAGCACAAATGATTAAGTGCTTGACCACTAGCCAAAAGGTTGGCAGTTGAAACCCACCTGGAGGCGCCGGGGAAGACAGGCCTGGAGATGTGCTTCTGAAAGCTCACAGCCTTGAAAACCCTATGGAGCACAGTTCTACTCTGCACACATCGGGTCACCATGAGTGGGAATCAACTCCACGGCAACTAACGACAACAGTTGTACAGATAGAAGGTGGCAGAATGGAGATGGAAGTGTTGGTCTGTCTCACCACAGAGAACCCTGTGCTTAACTACCATGCCCCTCCCACATGGTCTGGGGGAGGGAGAGGCTTCGCTGTGGTGATGCTGGGGTACTCAACAGAGGATCCATCCTCCGCTTGCTACTGCCTCCCGTTCCCAGTTCCCTGGGCCAGCCCAAGCCCATTGACAGGTCCTGGCCAGGGCAGCTGGGGAAGCAGCTCGGCATTGCTCAGTTACATGGAAAACTTTCTTGGTTGTGATCAACAGCAGGAGGACTTCAGGGTACTCGAGGAAGCCAGTGGCCAAACAAGGGCCTGGCTGCAGAGGGAAGGAGGCAGTTTCCTGGCTGGGACTGCTATCTGGCTCTGCAGCATGGGATGATGCTAAGGTTCCTGGCACCCCGGAGGCCTGAGATGTTAGCTCAAGGATGGAGGGATATTGGCATGGCTTTGGAGGCTGGAGCCCTGAGGAGTTGGGTGGTCTGCAGACTGGAGAGTGTGGAGAATGGGAAACAGGGTGGAGTTGTGTGAGGTGTAGAAGTGAGGAAAGGAGGAAACAAAGGAGGTGAAGATGGTGAAAAGGCAGGATACTTGTAGAATCCTTAACATGTATAAAGCACTTTCTTTTACCCAATCACATTTAATACCTCCTAAGCCCCAGATTACATTATGACCATTATACATGTAAGAAAACTGGGGCTCAAAGAGGAAATGTAACCAAGGTCACATGGCTAGGGAGATGGCAGAGCCAGCACTGAAAGCCAGGTCTCTGAGTCTGGTCCACATTGTCCCCTCAGAGCAGAAAGAACATGGGAAGACTAAGCAAGCATCTGCAATCATAACCATCTCTCCCCTGTCAGAATCCTCAAATCCATCTCCTGGTCCAGTATCAAGATAGGCAGGAACGCTTTTCTTTCAAGACACCAGGCTCCCACTTGTACCTCCCAAGGAGCCACGTGGAAATCAAGTGACCAGAGCAAGTGCCACCTCAAAGCTTGAGTTGTGTGTGGCTGGAGCAGGAAGCCTGCATTAAAGGGGCTGAGTAAAGAGGCGCAGCCGAGGGAAGGAGCAAGTTGATGATGCTCACTGTGTTGGTTGGTTGGAGGTTCCATAGCCAGGGTCTGGAAAACTCTGGTGTCAATCACAGGGGTCAAAGGTCAACAGATGGTAGTGAACCAATCCTGGGGACTTGGAGGCACAGAGGGATAGGTTAGAGATAGAGCCAGTTTAGTCAAGGGGAAGGTGGGGGCTACAGCAGGACCTGTGCTGAGGGATATTCTGCATTTATCATCATTTTCACCCAGAATTTGGAATATTTAGATGAAAAAACTGGAAAAAACTGGTATGGAGTTGGGAATGAATATAGAGAGAGTGTCACCACCCATTCAGTTGTCTCATGACCAGCGGCATGCCAAGTCCCAAGGTGGGGAGAGGAGGTGGGGCCATCATGGAAGCAGTGAAGACCCCTGTGAGGGAGGAGAAAGGGGAGCATAGAGGCCCCAAAGTCATCAGGAGACCCTTTCCTGAAGCTGAGGCAGGCCTTTCCAGGAAGATCCTGAGTGGAATGGGGAGATGGTCATTCCAAGTGTCACTTCTCCAGCTGTTTCAAGGAAAGAGTCTAGGTCTGGGCATAAAAGATGGAGGGCCAGAAGAATGGAGCTGTCCAAGATGATTTACTCTCCACCCTTCCAACCACTACCATCCTCTCCACCCCCATCTCTGCCTCACCCTCCCATGTTTACTGAGTGCCTACTTTGTACCTGCCACTGTTCTTGGTGCTTGGAATACTTCCAGAAAAAACCCAAAAACCAAACCCATTGCCATTGAGTTGATTCCAACTCATAATGATCCTACAGGACAGAGTAGAACTGCCCCATAGGGTTTCCAAGGAGCAGCAGGTGGATTTGAACTGCCGACCTTTTGGTTAGCAGCCAAGCTGTTAACCACTGCACCACCAGGGCTCCTGGGGTACATCCAAAAAAACCAAACCAATTGCTTGAGTTGATTCCGACTCATAGCTACCCTATGGCAGTAGGGGAAAATCCCCCAAAAAGAACCAAAATTCCTATCCTCCTGGAGATTACATTCTAGTGAGGGGAGACAGACAGTATGTAATAAACATAACAAATAAAGAATATAGCACGTTAGAAACATAGAAAGGAGCCCTGGTTGCACAATGGTTAAGCTCTCGGTTGCTACCCACCCAGAAGTCCTGCAGGAGAAAAGACCAGGTGGTCTGCTCCCATAAAGATTACAGCCTAGGAAACCTATGGGGCAGTTCTGCTCTGTCCTTATAGGGTCCTATGAGTCAGAATCAACTAGACAGCACACAACAACAGCAGAAACATAGAGCAGGGTAAGCAAGGAGAGAGAAGGCAGAACCTAAAAGGGGGTAGGAAGAGAGGAGACAGGGGGAGGGGAGAGTGGGTGCATCTGGCTCAGGGGAGGGTCTGTGGGAGAGACTAGGCAGGGCGTGAGGGCTTGAGGTTTTCTCTGGTTGAAGGGAAATGCTGGCAGCACAGAAATTGGAAAGTCTAGATTTGGAGCAGTGGCAGGGGGGCACAGCCATTCAGCCATGGGGGAAAGAGGGGCAGTCTGGGAGGCCCACCCTGAGAGCAAGTCCCAGGCCAGCCCCGCGGGGGTGAGCAGCTCTGGTCCAGGGCAGGAACACAGAATCCTGCAGCCCCTCCTCAGCCCAGCTGTCCCGTCACTCACGCCTGCTGCCCATTGGTTATTTTTGCTATGGAATGTGCCAGCCCCTCCAGTTCTCCTGGGAAACAAGGGCTCAAGTTACCCCCTCTCCCCACTCAGCTCCCCCATCTGTGATGGGCGTGCCTGAGGGTGAGCAGGGAAAGTGCCTGTGGGTGTCCTGGGTCCCCTGGCTGAAACGAGTATGGACACACACGTGTACCTTCTCAGTGCATGGCTCCATGCGTTAGTCTGTACGTGTGATATTTGCCTCTGCGGTCTTGGAGACAGGGCCACCTGTGTGCACCCAGAGTGTACAAGACATGACCTTAAACTTTAAAATATGGGTTTCACAAACTCAAATAACTTCAGGGACCAAGAAGGAACTGTAAATGAGCGAGGTGCTGTTGTCAGCGGCTGAACTGGAGCATGTTTGCCCGCCCAAAACATTGTGCAGGACAAACAGAACTCATTAGTGTGCTTCCGTATTTTAGACCAAGGCTTTAAAGAAACAAAGTCAGGGGGACCCACTGACCAATCAGCATGTGAGACAGTATAGCATAGTAGTCTATACCCAGAGTGCCCAGGTTACAATCCTAGCTCCCCAGTTATTGGCTGTGTGACCTTGGGTAAGTGACCTCTCTGTGCCTCAGTCTCCTGCCTTGCTGGGAGGGTTAAATGAGTTTATTCATATAAAGTGCTTAGCACAATGCCTTGTGCATACTAAGTATACAAGAAGTACTAGTAGTAATTACTATGTAGTCACAGCTCAGAAACCAGGATTGGCACTACCTGTGCATGCTGGGATGGGAATTTGGACCAGGTGGACACACAGAGACACAGAACTTGTGTGACTTTCTCTGAGCCTCAGTCACTTAGTCTGTTAAATGGGTGTGGGGATGTTCATGGAGTTGTTGTGAATGAGGTAACATTTGTAAAAGCACTTAGTAAGTGCTAAAGAAATTATAGTTATAACGATTGTGTCTGGGGGGATGGAATTGTGTGTGCAAAGCATGTGCATGGGGTTGTATGGGGAGCACAAAAGTTCGGTGAGTATGCTCACCTGTGAGGGAGAAGGGGGGTCGAATGTGTGCATAATAGAAGTACCTGTGGGCATCTTAGCTTGTGTGTGTGTGTGTGTGTGTGTGTGTGTGTGTATGTGTGTGTGTGTGTGTGTGTGGGCGCGCGCGCGCGCTGGGGGCAGGGGCAGAGTAACTACTGCCTAGAAACTCTAGGGCCCTGGCTGACTTTCC
>NW_004443977.1:10521078-10530619 GCF_000243295.1 Trichechus manatus latirostris
GGGCGCGTTCCGGGGGCACCGCGCTGTGCCCAGAGAGCGCAGGCCCTCGCCGCGCTGCAGGGCAGACCTCCGTCGCCAACAGCCCCCGCCACCACCAGGGTGGCCCCCTCCGCAGCCCTTGGCGTGGAGCGCCCACTTTCTCCTTGGCCACCTCGTCTTTCCTCGCCTCTGCCCATCCCCGGCCCCAGCCCCCCTCCCGGCTCGTCCCAATCCCCCACTCTGGAGCCTTCCATCTTCCCAAGCTCCTGGAAGCAACGCACACGAATCTGCGCTGCGCTCAGGAAATTCCCCAAGCCCTGCCCTGTCCTCCGCAAACCCGAGCCTCCTTCCAGCATTTGTGAGGCTCTGTCCCTTTGGGGGACCTTGCTCTCTGACCCCATCACCCCAGCCCTGCCCTCTTGACACCTCTCCCAGGTATCTGCCCTCCCCACCTCACCCGGGAATCTGTATCCTCCTCCCTACATCTCCCAGTCATCCTAAGTACCCCCCACCCCACCCCCATCTCTTCCTTCCCAGCATCCTAATTACCTTCTCTCCTATCCTCTGTAGCTGGGAGTGTTGCTCTGTCCTAGCCCTGTGAGCCTCTGTCCAGCCTCCAAGTCTCTTGCTCTCCTCTCCCTCCTTCCTCCCCTGCTCCCTCCAAGAGCCAAGCTGAGTAGCCTGGAGCTCCAGCTCTGAGGGCTGAATGGGAAAGGAGACCTGGAAAATTCCCCACTGGGGAAGCTGGTGCCCTGGGTGTTTGTCCAGCCTCCCCCTGACTGGCCCCTGGAAGGAGTTGCTGCTTGATGTAGCAAGTGTGGACAGGAGGTATAGGGATGTCAGAGGTGAGCCTCCTCCTCAATGACTCGTTCTGGCTTTTCTCTTGCAGAAAACCGGCCACTCCCGCCGGGCCTTTGGCCGACTCACCCATGGTGCGTGGACCGTGGCTGTCCCTTTACTAGTCCATGCCCACTCCTCCTCTTGGTCCCTGTCCCTTGATGAGGCATCAAGGCCCTAAAGATAGCCCATAAGATGTGGGAACCCCACCCACACACACACAGTCACCTACCCACCCACCCAAGAAAGCCCCCTGTACCCTGCAGTCCAGAGAGGGCTTAGCAATGGGGTAGATCACTAGTACACCTCACCAAAGGCCTGGACTCACTGTTCTCCATATGAGGGGCCAAGTGGGGAGGAGCTCACTGCCTTGCTTGGGCTCCTGCTCATCATGGCGCCCATAGGGTAACTGAGGCACAGAACCTGACTCTGGAAAAGTGGAAAATACGCCCAGGAAACTTTGCTCCTAGCCTAGGCACTGGGCATGTTTGAGGATCATTCAGCAGAAGAGAGGGACCCTGACGAGGGTGCCTGTCACATCATGATGCAGGCAGTTGGGGGGTCGCTTTGCAAGGAGTCCGAGCACAATGCAAATATGGTAATAGAGGGTAGGCTTGGTCCCTGATGGGAGGGCTAAGGTCTATAACTGGGCTGGCACTGGCAGGAGTGTGTGTGTGTGTGTGTGTGTGTGTGTGCGCGCGCGTGTGTGTATGCATGCATGGCCAGTGGGAGCACAGGGTGTGGGGACCAGCAAGTGCCAAGGGTGCCACGATTGCTGGGGCAGTTGGACTAACCAGCCAAGACATGTGAGCTCCCCAGTGCTGGGCACAGGCGGGGAGCCTCAGGCAGTCAGAGAATGAGTGATACCTTGCCCATCCCAGGTGTTTCTCTCCTGCCCCATCCCTATAGGGCATCTCTGGGTATTGGGTACCTTCACACCCCCTCTGTCTTGCCTGCCCACCATGCCCTACTCCACAAACGCTCTGATAACAGTCTGTCCATGTCTCTCTCCTGCTGCTCCTATGGAAGCGAAGTTTTCCGCTCCTGCAGAAAGCAAAGTTACGGTAGGAAACTGGCTCCTGCCCTAGCCCGCCACTCCCCTCTCCCCATGCCTGGCTGGCCTCTCCTCACCCTGCCTCAGCCGCACCCTGATGTGTTCCAGCTGGTTTGGGGTTGAGGACAGGCTGGCCCTGCGGCTGGTCAAGTGCTCTGACAGTACAACTCTGAGGTGACTCCCCTTTGTTCCTGGGGTACTGGAGCCCAGAATGTAGGGCTTTGGAACCTAGAACTTTGTTATTTGGGGGCCACACAAGGGGAGAAGGGAAGGTGAGGAGGCCCTGGTAATCCATTAAGTAGTTGGGAGGGGGGACAGTGGCCTCAAGGGCCCCAAAGAGGCAAGGGTGAGTAGCCAGGGGCCCAGAGATGAAGCCAGGGCACTGACATGGCAGCACAGGATGGCATGGGGGTGTGGACAGTAACAGAGGGAAGAAGGCAGGGGGCCGGGAGCCCTACCAGTGGTAGGATGGAGCCTGCTGTGGGGGAGGCAGGAGGCGACAGAGGAAAGAGTTGGTGTCAGAGGAAGGAGGGCCCTGCCCACACAGACCCCTTCTTCTCCAGACTCGGAGACGGGTGAGGATGACATCAGTGATGTGCAGGGGACCCAGCGCCTGGAGCTTCGGGATGATGGGGCCTTCAGCACCCCCACGGGTGAGCTATCCGGATGCTCAATGAACGGGCAGGTGGGCTTCCCACAAGAGATGCTTTGGCCTCATGGTGCTCCTTTCCCTAGGGGGCTCTGAGACACTGGTGGGCACCTCCCTGGACACACCCCCGACCTCCGTGACAGGCACCTCTGAGGAGCAAGTGAGCTGGTGGGGCAGCGGGCAGACGGTCCTGGAGCAGGAAGCGGGCAGTGGCGGTGGCACCTGCCGCCTCCCAGGCAGCCCAAGGCAAGCACAGACAGCCGGGGCCGGGCCACGGCACCTGGGGGTGGAGCCGCTGGTGCGGGCTTCTCGAGCTAATCTGGTGGGCGCAAGCTGGGGGTCAGAGGATAGCCTTTCGGTGGCCAGTGACCTGTACGGCAGCACGTTCAGTCTGTACAGAGGACGGGCGCTCTCGATCCACGTGTAAGTAACGGCCTTGCTGTGGCCTGCACTGTCCCACCTCACCATGCTGTCCTGCACTGCCACTCACTGCTCCATTGGCCTCCACCCATCTGCCCTGCACTGCCCAGACCCCCACATGCACCCCTCTGTGCACTCTCCACCCCCACTGCTTCCACTCCATCTTCCCACACTGCTCCATCCTCCTCCTGTCCTGTCACCACCTACATCCTCCTGCTTCCACCTGTCCTGGCTCACCATGCCATGGCCATTGTCTTGTGGACCCCTGTGTCCCTTCCTCCTTCTCCAAGCTCTCCAGTTTCCCTGGGGCCCTCTCCTGCCTCGCCCATTCAGGCTACAGTTGTCCCTAGGATTCCCCCCCCTCGGGGGCCCCCTCCGTGCCTGCTGTCTCAGCAGCTGCTGCCTTTTCATCTCTCTGCACATTCCTGTTCCCATGTGGGCCTTTTTCTGGGAGGAACGGAACCTTTCCAAACGGCAGCTCCCGGGAGAGCAGGAGAGCAACCAGGAGAGAGAAGAGAGTGAGGTGGTCAGGGGGCAGATGGGGTGAGGGGCCGTGGAAGCAGGAAGAGGTTGTGGGGCGTGTGGGGGAGAGGGCAGGGGGCTGGGGGAGGGAGGGGATGGAGACAGGGGGGTGCTGGTGGAGGTAGAGGGCTTGGAGGGATGGAGACACAGGGGGCAAGTGAAGCCCTTGTGGGAAATGCCCGAGGAGGGGGTGGGTGTAGGGTTGTCCTGGCAGAGGTGGCACGGAGTGGAGGTGTTGGAGTGAAGCACTGGAGCCATTTTAGGAGATTTGGGGGCTAGCAGATAACAGGAGGGAGTGCTATAGCAGAAGAGGGAGTGGCTGATGATAGAGGTATTGGGGGTATTTGAGGAGCTGAGAGGGGGCCTAATTTCTGGTGGGTATGGGTGTGGGTGGGAGGTACCATCATGGAGAAGAAAGAAGGGACTTGACTCATAGAGGGGGAGCTGTTTTGAGGGTGGATGGAGTGGCCAGGGATGGGCAGGGGAGAGGTCTAGGATAGGGGGTAGGGGAGGCTCCCTTGGCTTATTGTGTTGGCGTTACCCAGGCGGCCCTGTGCCCTGGACTCGCCTGCCTTTTTCTTCCCTGCCTTTCTTTACCAGGCCCCAGCCGAGCCGGAGTTGCTATGGCAACTTCCAAGGAACCCATTTCCTTAGTGATGTCTGTGGTACGGAGGCTGGCCTGGAGCTCTGAGCTGCCGGCAAGAGGCCTCCTATACTGTCCCCAGTTTCTCTCCATGTTTTACCCCGTTCCTGCCCCTCCCCTAGAGGAGACCCTGCCTTCTGCAGATAGCTGGCTAAGGTTTTGCTCTTTCAGATCCTCTGTGCTGCCACCACCCCTAGCCAGTCAGAGGTGGGGTCTGTGGTGTGAGGGGCTGCCCAAGTAGGCTAAGATATCATTATGCTCAGGCACCCCTAGAATTTCTGCTCATGGGAAATACCCTATTTCACCTCCCTCTGTGCCCCCAGAAACCCAGACATTCTGGAGGGAACAAGGAAGGGCTCAGGAGTCAAACTACCTGGGTTTCAATCCTAGCACCAACTATTTCCAAGCTGTGTCACCTTGGTAAGGCACTTAACCTCTTCGAGCCTCAGTTCTTCCTCTGTAAATGAGATAATAGTAGTTCTATCTCAAAAGATTGCTGTGAGGATTAAATAATACTATGTATTTTAAACAGTATATGCTTGGCACACAATGAGCCATTTCACAAGTTTTTATTAAGCTCTAATTTACAGCAATGGATTTTTTTTTTAATGCACCAGGTATGATGCTAATAGCTTTCAGATTCCTTGTCTTATAATCATTATGTTTGATGTGCCCCTCAAGGACCTAGACAGGGGAAGCTGATGCCTAGCTTTTGGGCAGCTAAGTAGGTGAAAGGAGTCCTTTGGGCTGACCAGCTGCTTCGCTCCTCCTCTCCTTCCGTGCCCCATTCAGACCCACTTGGTAATTTCTGAGCAGACTCCTTTAGGAGGCTTCCGTGCTTCTCGGGGAGATTTCTAAGGACTCAAAAGAAACTTTCCCAGGGGCAGGGCAAGGTCAAAAGCCTAGATGGGGGCAGATTGATCATAAACCAAAAAACCCCATTGCTGTCGATTCAGACCCATAGTGACCCTATAGGACACAGTAGAACTGCCCCATAGGGTTTCCAAGGCTATAAAAGTCTTTATCGAAGCAGATTGCCACATCTTTCTCCTGCAGAGTGCCTGGTGGGTTCAAACCACCAGCCTTTCAGTTAGCAGCCTTGTATTTAACCACTGTGCCACCATGACTCCTTAGATTGATCATAGGGAACTCAGAGGTCTTAATAGGTGCTAGGCAATCACAAGGTTGGGGGCATTGCTCCCTGAAGGCTGGGGCCTGGTGGAGGAGGCAGTTGCTGCTTTTCTAAGGGCCACAGTGAAGGGGGTATGTCCTCTGAGGATGGGCAAGGGTGTAGGGGCCAGCTGGGGGCAAGAATGAGGGGGAGGTTGCATTCCTGAGAGGGCCTCTCCCCCTCCCACTCTCCATGCTCCCTTCCCCACTTCATCCTTTGGGTCCAAGCCTCATGCTTTTTTCACCCTCATGCTTAGTTCTGTTTCCCAGCTTCTGGGGGCTGGGGGGAGGGGGCTGGCCAGAGCCCCCTGGGGCTGAGTCTGTACCTGGACCCAGCGCTAGCCCAATCTTCTGGTGCCAGAGCTGCCAGCCTCTCTCCCCAGCACCTGCTCTGGCTGTGCTCTCCTCTTGGGGGTACGGGGCGGGGGCTGGCCCATATCACCCACAAGCCTGCCCAGCATGCCCCACTGCTCAGTTCCTGCCACGAGCTGAGGGTCTAGGAGGGGAGTCCCCCTAAATCTTCTCCCCGGTCTTGGTTCTGCAGCAGCGTCCCTCAGAGCGGATTGCACAGGGAAGAGCCTGACCTTCAGCCTCAGCCAGCCAGCGAAGCCCCGCGTCGCCCGGCCCCGCCGCCTCCCTCCAAGTCCGCGCTGCTCCCCCCGCCGTCCCCTCGGGTGGGGAAGCGGCCCCCGCCAGGACCCAGCGCCCAACCCCCGGCGCCCCCCACGTCGCCCCACCGGCGCACTCAGGAGCCTGTGCTGCCGGAGGACGCCACCACCGAAGAGAAGAGAGGGAGAAAGTCCAAGTCATCGGGGCCCTCGCTGGCGGGCACGGCGGAGTCCCGGCCGCAGACGCCGCTGAGCGAGGCCTCGGGCCGCCTGTCGGCGCTGGGCCGCTCGCCGAGGCTCGTGCGAGCCGGCTCCCGCATCCTGGACAAGCTGCAGTTCTTCGAGGAGCGCCGGCGCAGCCTGGAGCGCAGCGACTCGCCGCCAGCGCCGCTGCGGCCCTGGATGCCCCTGCGCAAGGCCCGTTCGCTGGAGCAGCCCAAGTCCGAAGGCGGCGCGTCGTGGGGCAGCCCCGGAGCCTCGCAGGAGGAGCTGCGGACGCCGCGGGGCAGCGTGGCGGAGCGCCGCCGCCTATTCCAGCAGAAGGCCGCCTCGCTGGACGAGCGCACGCGGCAGCGCAGCCCGGCCTCCGACCTCGAGCTGCGCTTCGCCCAGGAGCTCGGCCGCATCCGCCGCTCGGCGTCGCGGGAGGAGCTGGTGCGCTCGCACGAGTCTCTGCGCGCCACGCTACAGCGCGCCCCGTCCCCGCGAGAGCCCGGCGAGCCCCCGCTCTTCTCTCGGCCCTCCACGCCCAAAACCCCGCGCGCCCAGAGCCCCGCCGCCGCCCCGCCGCCCCCTCCGAGCTTCGCGGGCAGGTCGGGGGACGAGCCGGCGAGGTCCCGGAGCCGCGGGCCGAGGACAGAGCCGGGGGAAGGGCCGCAGCAGGAGGTTAGGCGCCGCGACCAGTTCCCGCTGACCCGGGCCAGAGCCATCCAGGAGTGCCGGAGCCCCGTGCCGCCTGCCGCCGCCGAGCCCCCCGAGGCCAGGACGAAAGCTCCCTTGGGTCGGAAGCGGGAGCCCCCGGCGCAGGCCGTTCGCTTCCTGCCCTGGGCCACGTCGGGCCAGGAAGGCGCTGCAGCGCCCCAGACCTTGGAAAAGAACAGGTCGGGGCCTGAGGCCGAGAAGAGGCTGCGCAGAGGGCCGGAAGAGGACGGGCCGTGGGGGGCCTGGGACCGCCGAGGGGTCCGCAGCCAGGGCAGAGGTCGCCGGGCCCGGCCCACCTCGCCTGACCTCGGTAAGATCGCAGGAAGGGCTGAGGAGGTACTGGGACCTGGGAAGGGGGGTCCTGGAAGCCAAGACTTCTCTGTAGGAGTATCCCCCTGGCTGCGGGTGTGGTTTATCAGGGAAGGCCTGGACACAGGTTCGCCTTTGAGTGAAGGATTGTGTTAGAACCTGCCTCCTGGTGAGGCAGCGTGCGAGTGTGTTTTGACAGAGGTGGAATGCGTGGGGCTGAGGTGTGAGCAAAGACTGTGCCCAGATGCTTGCCACAGGTCCCCTGGGTCCAGTGGCCTGCTAGGCTGTTGGGCCGAGGACCAAGTGTTGGGGAGACACTGGTGGAAACCTAAGGAACCTCTCCACACCCCCACTTATCTGTGGGAGATGAGATAATAACCAGTCTCAATAAATCATTGGTCAGGTCCCTGTTACAGGCAAGCTTCCGGCCAGCCAACTCTGCCCTGTGATCCCCTTCCCATCCCCAGCCATCCCCTAGCCTTTCCTTGCCCTCTAAGATCTGGCCCAACTGCCCCCTCTAGCCTCCTCTCTCCTGTCCTTGTGTCCCTGCATCACTGTGGTCTCTGTACATGCCAGCCTGTGTGTTGTCTCCCAACCTTCCCATGGGTGATGCCTGATAGCCAGAGTGCCCTGCCTCTTGCCAACTCCTGCTCATCTTGAATGTTCAGCTTGGGGCCCACCTCCCTGAGAGGCAGAGGAAGCCATCCCTGACACGTCCCCGCTGTTTGCAGCGTCCCATGCTAGATGCTGCTACCCACTGCTCCCCTGAAGCCCTGTCAGTATCTCTTCCATTGCATTTACCACCTTGTATTTTTGTTCATTAAAATTATTTTTCATTTAAGTCCATTGTCCTAGTAGCAACCATTATTGCACATACACACAGCCACGTACCAGGCATTGTATTAGCTAGGCACTTAGGAATGTTATCTCATCTTAATCTGTATGTCAGTTTTGCAATACCACCAATTTCGGGTGGTATTGGCTCCATTTCACAGATAACTGAAGTTTGGAGAAATTATCAAGTGTGCCCAAGGTTATGTAGCTAGGAAGTGGCAGAATTTGGATTCTCACTGCTTTTTGCTGTCTACGCTACCCTTTATGTAGCTTGTAGGACGTCAGAGTTGGGAAATACCAGAGATCCATGGCAGTGGACTTTTATTCTCTCTCTGGGTATATGTACTTCCTGTAAGCAGGGACTAAGTCTTATTTCCTGTCGCCTCCCATGCAGTGTCTAGCGTGCAATCAGTGCAGTGTTACTGTTGGGTGAATGGAAGAAATCAAAGCCGGTCTTCGTAAGGCGTCTCAGACCAATGTGTGACCCACCTGCTGCTGCTTTTGAATCCAGTGGCACCTTGCCCACATCACTAATTTGACAATTCACCACATGTTGCCCTGTGACACCATTACAGTATTACTACTTAAGTCTTGGATTGCTATTAGCTTATCCTCTCCCTTGTCTTTTTTCTCAGACAGGTTGTACGCTTTGGAAGCTTGTAAACTCTTGTGACCCTCAGAGTGCCTTGTACCCGAAAAAAAACTATTGCCGTCCAATCGATTCTGACTCATAGCAACCCTTTAGGACAGAGTAGAACTGCCCCATAGGGCTTCCAAGGCTGTAATCTTTATGGAAGCAGACTACCACATCTTTCTCCCATGGAGATGCTGGTGGGTTTGAACTGCTGGCCTTTTGATTAGCAGCTGAGTGATTAACCACTGTGCCACCAGGGCTCCTTTTGTGCCTTGCACAGGGCCTGGTATATCTGCATGTTGACTGATTTATATTAAGACACATACAGTGCAGTCCCTGCCTTTCTCTAGAAACTGACATTCTGATTGTGGCTGAAGTCGAGAAGCAGCCAAGCTAACATGGAGTCACATCTATTCTGTCCTGTTGGAAAATCCCTGTTCTGCCTTCCTTTCTTACCTGTCACAAGTCATTCAGGAGAGACCCCCTCCTTCCCTCACCCTGGCCTTCTGGAAGCCCCACTCTCTGGATTTGGCTCTCTAGGATAGGGAGCTGCCAACACCCCCTACCCCCCGTCATCCCCACAAGGATCATGTCCCCTTACCCTATCACCTGTGTTTCTGTCAGAGTCTTCGGATGACTCCTATGTGTCCGCTGGAGAAGAGCCCCTGGAGGCCCCTGTGTTTGAGATTCCCCTGCAGAATATGGTGGTGGCACCAGGGGCGGATGTGCTGCTCAAGTGTATCATCACTGCCAACCCCCCACCCCAAGGTGAGCTCCGGGGCTGGGGCCACGTTGAGGTTGAGGTGGGGGGACATGTGAGACAGGGAAGGGGAGATTCTCTCTCCCCATTTTCCCTAGCATTCTCTGAGGGACGGGGAGAGGAGGGGAGATTGTTCTGTCCATGGTGGCTGGCCTGAATCGTGTGTGTGTGTGTGTGTGTGTGTGTGTGTGTGTGTGTGTG
>NW_004443977.1:10530719-10606665 GCF_000243295.1 Trichechus manatus latirostris
GTGTGTGTGTGTGTGTGTGTGTGTGTGGAGGGACAATGTGGATGTGTGTGTGTGGATGTGTGTGTGGGGAGGAGATTGTCCCCAGTGGCCCCTGTGGGCCGTGGCCAGCTGGTTCTCCTGCTGCTTCCCCACAGTATCCTGGCAGAAGGATGGGTCAGCGCTGCGAAGTGACACCCGCCTTCTCATCCGGGCGGAAGGCGAGCGGCATACCCTACTGCTCAGGGAGGCCCGGGCGGCTGACGCTGGGAACTACACGGCCACCGCCACCAACGAGTTGGGCCAGGCCAGCTGTGCAGCCGCACTGGCTGTGAGACCTGGTAGGGAGCCCATTGAGCCAGGGCTGGGTGGGGGTGAGCAGTTACCTTCCCGGGTGGGGCTGAGGCCATGGGCCCAGCTCCCTTCCCTCTCCCAGTGTAGATCTCAGGCTCTCAACTACTCTGCACAGTCTGCCCTCTGAGGTCAGCTGTTCTGATGAAAACATTTTAAATGGCCTCAGAGCAGGGGCCAAATTCCCAAGGCAGACACCAGGCCAGCCAATTCGTGAAGTCAGTGAGATTTGTCATCGACATCCTCTAAATGCTGTCCTCCCATGGCATTTCTGTGACAGAGTCCCATGGGGAGAGCAGATTGTCCTTGAGTCTCTGAGAAAAAGAGTCTCTCAGCTCACAGGACTTGTGAGCCACCAGGCACCAAGGCTGGGGTCATTTCCTCTCTAGGCCAAGCCCACCTGGTAAAAAGAAATGCTTTCAACCCTCCACCTGCTTCCTCTCTTAAACCCAAAGCCCTAAAGAAGATCCAGCTGAGATTGCTCGGGGGAGATAGCTGTGGCTGAGGCTGCCTTGCTTTCTATTTTTATGAGAGCCCTTACTTGGTGTCGGACTACTTCCTTTGGGTTTAAGCCCAGTTTCTTTCTGGTTCAGAGCAAGGCTGGACCCGTATCAGTGTCCATGGCCATTTCGACTCATTCAGTTTGCTGGACCCTGGGCTGTGGGGTGGGGGCTCACAGGAAAATACTCAGACTCAACTCGCAAGGCTGTTACAGTTCGGTGACCTAACCCAGGTCAGAGGACCAAGCCGGGCAGATGAAGCCAGTGCCTAGCACAGTGGAGCAGTGTTCTGGGAGGTAGGGATGGAAACATATCAAGGAAGCATTCCTGGAGAATCTGAGACTTTCTCTGGGCCCTGTAGGAGGCTGGGACTTAGACCTGGGAGGAGGGGGGCCAGGACATGCCAGGAGGGGGAACAGCACAAACTGTTCTGTCCCTTCCTTTTGATAAGCACCGCAGGAGACAAAATGACAGGGCCTGTCTGCTCTTGTCTCGGGGCCTCAGCACCTTCACGCTAAGGGAGTTCTTCGTGTGTCTGATCTTAGTCCCAGTCCTAAATTAGATAGTTTTGGTTCAGCCCTTATTGCTTTGAGGAACCGCAGGTCTTCATCTTCCTGAGCTCACTCGTCTCTCCCAAGTGCCCATGATTTAGGTTTTCTCCTTCTCCTCACCCCCACCATGACACTGACTCATACCCATCCCTCCACAGCGTGCTTCTGTCCTTCCATCACCTCTGGGATCTGGCCTCTGACTCAGCTCCCGACTCCCCTTCGTGAGCCCAGGCCTGGTTCCAGGACTCCAGTCGATACCTGGCTTGGGCCGAGCTTTGGCCAGGGGCGGGGTGGAAGGAGTGCCCAAGTGCTGGCACAGGGCCATTTGGGAGCCTTTTAAGGTCGGGAAGGAGGATTGGGACAAGGCAGCTGTCAGCACTTGACCGGGAGTTCTGTGTTTGCATGGAGAAGCTCCCTGTGCTTCAGCTTCCTCATTTGTAAACCAGAGATAATTATACCATCCTCATGGATGAAGGCGAATGTGTGAACATGCTTTATGAACTGCAAAGCTGTAGACAAATGTTGGTTGTTAGCGTTATTAAGGGGTGATGTTGTGCACAGGAGTGCAGGTTTCCATGGGGCCCTGGGAAGCCGCCTTTTCCTTCTCTGCTCTTTTTTCAGACTTCTGCTCCTCAGGGACTCCACCCCTGCCCCGGCAAAGCCCACAGCCCCCAGACCCTCCATATTTCCCAGCCCGTGTGTCCCTAGCCCGTCACACATCTCTGTGCCTTGTCCACCCTGGGGAGCTAGAAAGACTCCATGACATTAATCAGTTGCGCCAGGCATTGCAGCTGCAGCGCAGCCCCCATAAGTCAGGCTGGTTCATGGGCCCCAGGGCCTAAGGGGCAGGCATGCAACGCCAGACTCAGCTTTGGCTCTCTGTTTCTTACCCTACAAGGCACTGTTTGGTCCAGAGTGGCTGGACGGGGGCCAGTGGACTCAGAGAGCAGCAGGAGTGGGTGGAACCAGTGGGCGGCACAGACATTTGTGGAAGGAGGGGTCCCAGGCTAGAGGAGGTGTCTGGCAGTGTGGCTGTGGGTGAGTGGGGAGAAAGTCAAGGGAAGGAGTGTGTGGTGTCCTGTGCAAGAGGCCTGTGTGAAGCGACCTCCCCTTCTTGCTTGTCACTGCCCCCCCCCCCCCCCCGCCAGTGCCATGGTAAGCAGGGCTGGCTGCCCAGCGTCCTCCTGGGGTACTCACCTGAACAGGGCCTGCTTTTGAGAGCCTACTGAGCTCAATTCCTATTGGGAACTGTGGAAACCAGGGAATGGGCAACTAGGGAATGTGGCTGCGGTTAGGGGGGAGTGGGGTCTGTGTGGGCAGGGCTTGAGCCTCACCAGCTCCTGCAGCCCCACCCAGGCCTCAGTCCCTCCACCACCCTTCCCCACCCTACTGAATAACTCCCAAAGGATGTGTGTTTTGGGCAAGTGGTTGGGGAGTGTGAGAAGTGTGCTAAACCAAAGTTAAGCATTCTAGCCTGTTGTCTGCATCCATCACACAAGCGTTTATTGAGTCCCATCCAGGTGCCAGGTGCTTCATCTCTCTAAACAGTCTCTTCTGTTTGGAGAGTGCCAGATACTATTTCCAAACCCTTTCATATCCGTTCCCTTATTTGAGCTACGTTGCGCCGTATATATCCCTGGGAGGGACATATGACAGGTGACGATATTCCCATTTTACAGATGGGAAAACAGAAATGTGGAGAGTGAAGTGACAGAGTTAGTGCAAGTGCAACAGCCTTTATTGAACACCTACAGTCTGTCTAGGAATGTTACAAGCAATGTGTGATTCAGGGTGGCGGAAATATTCACACATGAAACTAATAAGCTTAGTGTGAATGAAAGATCAAAACAACATGAGTAGTTACCAGTACTGAGTGCTTCCTGTGTACCAGGCCCTGCATTGATTGGCTTATCACATTAAATCCAATTCTGTGAAGTAGGTTCTATTATTATGCCCATGTAACTAACAGATGAGGAAGGAGTCCCTGGGTGGCACAAATGGTTAAGCACTTGACTACTACCCAAAAGGCTGGCAGTTCCAATCCACCCAGAGGTGCCTTGGAAGACAGGCCTATCTGCTTCTGAAAAGTCACAGCCTTGAAAACTCTGTGCAGTAGTTCTACTCTGTACACATGGGGTCACCATGAGTCGGAATTGACTCGATGACAACTAACAACAGTTGAGGAAACAGACTTAGAAAGCTGTAGTAAATTGTCTAGAGCAGCACTGATCAATAGAACTTTCTGTGATGATGAAAATGTTCTATATGTACACTGTCCAATTATGGTAGCCATTAGCCACATGTGGCTATTGAGCACTTGAAATGTGGCTAATACAACTGAATTTTTTATTTCATTTTAATTAATGTACATTTAAATAGTTTCAGATGCCTAGAGCCCACCCTATTGGTATGCTCAGCTTTGGGAGCATAGGGCCAGTTGAAGGCTGGAGCCATGATTTGAAGCCCCGCCTCTGGGTCTCCCAAGCCCACCCACACTGCTAACCACTGCAGTATACTGTCCCCTTTCCTGCTACTCTAAACAGGTTCAGTGTTTCAGTAGAATTGTGCTCATGAGCTCACGGGGAGGGAGAGGCAAAGACTGCCCACAGGCCCTCTGGGGATGGGTGCTCTGTTGACTCCACCTCTGTTGTGGCTGTGGTCCTGCTTTGTTTCCTTGCTTGCTTCTGGTGTGGGCACATACAGATCACCCCCTACCTCGTGGGCTCTGACAGGAGGCCCTCAGGGTGCTTGTCAGGAGGAAGGGGGAGGCGGAAGGCGCCCCACCTTCATCCTATTTACTGTCTTCAGTCCTGCCCTCTAGCATAGGTCTCATATATTCGAGCCCAAGCTTCTAGCATTTCCTAGCTGAGACCTTGGCCTCATCATCATTTACAGCAGCTGGCCACCATCTTCTCATCTGTAAGGTAAGGATCGTCACAACTCCTGGGTTACTTACTCGCTAAGATTTGTGAGCAACTGTGGGGATGGTGCTTCTGATTTAGTTAAGGAAATTTGAGCCAGAGTTACGTCTTACCAAACCTAGTCCCTCTCATGTGATCAACACTGTCACAAGGAAACAAAAAAAAAACAAAACCAGTTGCCATCAAGTAGGTTCTGACTCATGCTGACCTCATGTGTTGCAGAGTAGAACTGCACTCCATAGAGTTTCAAGGCTGCAACCTTTTGGGAGCAGATCTCCAGGCTTTTCTTCGGAGGCACCTATGAGTGGGGAGTTCGAACCGCCAACCTTTCAGTTAGTGGTCAAGCACTTAGCTCTTTGTGTCACCCAGGAGCTCACAAAGGAAAAGAGGCTGTTTATCAGAGATCACAAACACAAAGGAAAGGAAGATGCTTATTGCACCAGCATCCGCCCCTGTTCTCCTGCCCCGGTCCCAGTGCCGGCTGCTGCCTGGTTGGAGGTACCCCTTGTGGTGGCAGTGGCTGTCGCTGGAGCTGGAGGGGATCTTGGAATGCCACTCAGCCTGTGTTGTCCATCCTTGATTGGGGTTTGGACAACATCTGAACAAGCAGGGTGGGCTTCTTGACCAGAACCCAGCCCTCCCTCCCCATTCCTGTCCACCAGAAGCAGGTCTGCCCCAAAGGGCTCTCTCCCCAGAAATGGAGGTTGTCCCTGACAGCCTCTCAGGAGACCAGAGACCCAATTTACTGTTGGTGCAAATGCTTTATCTAACGTGGAGCAACTCAGTGTAATTATACATAAGAAGTTAAGCCCTTTCCTGGCCAGGTCAAACTGACCATATCAAATTCTCTCTAATTCCTTGTACATTTTAAACCAAAACTAAAACATTCTCAGCACAACTATTCTCCTTTCCCAAGGGGCAATACTCATGACAGCACGCTGTAGATTTCTTCACCACCAGCTGGCCTGGGTGGTACAAACAGTTTGCGCTCAACTGCTACCTAAAGGTTGGCAGTTTGAATCTACCCAGCCGTGCCATGGAAAAAAGGCCTGGCGATCTGCTTCCATAAAGATTACATCCAAGAAAAACCTATGGAGAAGTTCTCCTCTGTAAGAGTTGGAATCGACTCAATGGCAACGGGTTTGTTTGTTTTTTCATTTTAGCTGGCCTATACTCTCTTCTTCTCATGTCCCCAATGGAATCCTCACCCAGACATATAAGAAGTTACCTGTAGGGTATAAACTGCCAGCCCCATATAAATGATGCTGGTTCTCAGCCTGCTAGTGTCCTCTTCAAAAGCCTTAAGGCACATTACTTTGCCTGCAGAGTAAAGGCCACCCTCCTGAAGCTGGCCTCCACTATCTGGACTGAGAGGGCCTGAGGCACTCGAGGGCCGAGGATGACCTGAGGGTGGCCGGAGGCAGTTGAAGCAGGGGGAGGCACCTGCTTTACCACTGTTATGTTCCACTTCTTACTTCTTCATACAGTTCTATAGGCAGACAGACGGAGCTACTGTGCATGTGTTCACACGTGTGTACGTGCACACACACACACACACACACACACAGCATGCCTTTTTTTTTTGCCTCTGAACATTTGCTCATGCGGTTTTCTCTGCCTGGAATGCTTTTCCCTTTTCCCTTCTTAAACCAAACTCTAGTTCTAATACTACTTCTTCCCTCCAGTTCTTTCTTCTCTAAACCGCAAATAATCTCCCTCTCTCTGAACTATCATGTCCCTAATCTCCTTTCTTTTGACCTTATCATTTCTGCTAGCTTTCATGATCAGTTCTGTATCTGGCTCATCTTGTCTTCCCTACCAGCCAGAAGGCCCCTGAGGACAGAACTTTGCCTACCCACTCTGTAGCGCTTGTGGCCATAGCTGTAGGCCCTCCTGGACAGTCAGGGGCTGTGTGTGAGGTGGCAGTGGATGATAGAGACCTCTGTGACTTTCCCAACGTTCTAATGGCTGTTGGAACAACCTGAAAAATCACTCAGAGGCTGGGTGGGACACTCTGCTGCAAAGAGTAATGAGGATCTGCCTACAAGGGAAGGTGGGATGGCAGAGGAGACCATGGAGTGGTGGTCCTCAGCATCCTGCAGCATTCTCAGCACCTTGGGAATATGTTAGAAATGCAGATTATCAGCCCTACCCCAGACCTAAAGAATCAGAAACTCTGGCAGTGGGACCCAGCTAGCCCTGGTTTAACAAGCCCTCCAGGTGATTCTGATGCACAGTAAGAGTTGAGAACCACTGCCATAGAGCTGCAGACCTTGCTCAAGGTAAGTGTCAGTGTGGTGCAGTGGGAAGCACATGGGCTGTGGAGTCAGGCCTCATAGGTTCAAACCCTTGCTCCAAAGTGTAATGGCCAAGTGAGATGGGACTCAATGGGACAGCCTCATTGGGTTGTCCCCCTCCCGTGAGGATCAACAGTATCCCTAAACTTTCATGTGCATGAGAATCACTCGGGACACCTTTTAAAATGCAGTTTCCTGACCCCCATTTCAGGAAACCTAATTCTGAGGTCGAAGTAAGGCCCAGGAGTCGATATTTTAAACAAGCTCCTCGGTGATCCTGATGTGGGGGATTCAGGAACCAATCTGAAAACCCCTGGTGGGAAGTGGTTTGTGTGACGCTTTTCATGTACTGATATTTGACACAATGGCTGCTGCGATATTATCATGAGAACGCCTCAGAGGATGCTAGGAACTGCACTGAGCTGAATTCACTAGTCTGGGCAAGGAGGGCTCTCCCTGACTGTGAGCTCCCCAACGTCACTATTTGTATTGAGTTTTACCTGAGAGCAGTGTTGAAAGGGCCACACCAGTTGTTATCAAGTCATTTCCGACTCATGGCAACCCCTTGTGTGTCAGAACTGTGCTCCATAGGGTTATCAGTAGCTGATTTTTCAGAAGTAGGTAGCCAGGCCTTTCTTCCAAGGTGTCTCTGGGTGGATTTGAACCACCAACTTTTTGGTTAGCAGCTGAGTGTGTAGGGGGGTGGGGGTGTGATTGTTAGGGGTAGTACTTACATGGTGAGTTGGTCAAGGGCTGGCTGTGTATAGATGTATGTTAGGGTTATGGAGGGCACCTGTTCCCCCTCCCTGGCTGATGTACTTGTTTCCCACAGTTAAGAGAGCTTAGAGTACGAGGTGGACACCAGAGCCTGGTATGCAGGCTAGGAAGTGTGTAGAAGTCAGTGATGGGCGTCTTCAGTCAGCCTCCTTGGCCACACAGTGTTGGGAGTACAGAGTTCCATCCCCTCTGGGCCCTGAGGCTCCTGCCTGGACCACTCTGATAGTCTCCTTCTTTGTGGGGCTTGCGGACTTCTGCTCCCTTGGCAGCTGGATGCCCCAGGGTGCTATTCCCTTAGCCACCACCAGGGGTCTCCAAAACTCCCCGCAAACCTTGCCAGTCACCTTTAATCTCACTTTGTGCTCACTCCCTGGCCTGGCCAGCCCCTTCAGCACTGTCCAGCTGGAGGTGACCCTGGAGCAGGACTCCAGGCTCCACGAGGGGCAGAGAGGGCACCCACCTCCAGGGGCCAGCTTGTGCCCTCAGTGTCAACTGGGGGCCCAGCCCCAAGCAGATGCTGACAAAGTACCTTTCTGACCCCCCACCCCCACCCCCACCTCAGGACAGCCAGCCCCAGTGGTGGGCCTGCCTCCTGTGCCCAACCCCACCCCTCCTTCTTCACTGGCAATGCTGGAAACACAGGTCAGAGCTTGGGAATGTGGCTCTGGCGGGTGGAGGTGATAGGAGGAGGGAGAAGGACATGTGACCACTCCCCTTCTTTCTTGCTGTACTTCCAAGCCGCTTTCCCTGACCCAAATACAAGTGGGTGCTAGTTGTGAGGGGTCGTCTGGGGGAAGCAGCACCGTCTCCTGACTGTTGACCCTGGTTGGGGCTGATGGGGTGAGGGACAAGTTGCCAACAGGTGCACTTGTAGGAGGGTTGGGTGCAGGCTCAGTGCCCTGGGGTAGCTGCTGGGCCAAATTGACCATGGCAAGAATAGAGAAGTAGAGGTGGGATTCTGGGCCTTTCTGTCTGGGCCCCCTCAGGTTGAGGGAGGCAGCTCTAGAAAGGAGACTGAAGGTCATGACAATTCTCTGACCTGGAGAACACGGCATGGCTTGGCTATGTAGAATTGGAGACTCAGCTTATTCCCAGGGCAAGGGGTATCAGAGGGGACATTTGCATTGGTATCTCCCTTGGTGGTACATGTTGAAACTAACAGGCCAGGGCAAAAATGCCTCAGAAACCGAGGCCCCTGCACTATAAGCCGAGACGCCACTGAGGGGTCTTTGCTCTTGTCAGGGTCCAGAGCTGTAAGCAGAGAAAAGGCAGACCCAGTGGCTTGGGAATGAGCAGGGTGGCTAAATACAGCCGGCTGCCCCTGCCCCTCCCCGCTCCTCCCCTCCACGCCAGGGCCAGCCTGCCTGTGGTCTCAGCAGCACCACCTTCCCCGCCAGCTGCCTTCCACCCAGCCTCCCAGCCGCTCTGCCTCCCCCTCCTCAGGCTCCAGACCCTCCCCCAGGCCCCTTCGGTGTGGAGCCTCGGTGGGGTCAGCCGAGAAGCAGGGCGTGGGGCTGGACAGGCAGGCTCCTGTCCCTGGGGAGCCGGGACGGGGCGGGCAGTGGCAGGCAGCAGGAGGGCCAGGGGCCAGGGCAGAGCCTTCAGGACAGGCGCAGGCTGGGGTCCGTGTGCAGTCTTGGGGTGAGTTGGGGTGCAGCCCTGCTGGGGGCTGGGCCGTAGGGGCTTGGAGTGGGGGAACCAGGAGGAGGGGCCAGGGGGCTGTGGCAGATTCATGTCTGTATTTGGCAGTTGGAGAGGAGCCAGCTCTGCAAGTCTGGGCCCTTGGCCAGTCACAGGGGAGGGCGTCAGGGCCCTGGGGATACCCCTCCAGGGCGGTCGCTGGTGCCCCCCTTCTCATCCCCAGGCTGATCCGCCCTTCTCTATGGATGGCTCAAACTCGGCTTTCCCTTCCCCTGAGAGTTTTGGGGTCTGTGCGCTAGGGCTGGGGCAACAGGTGCCCCTGGGGTATCTGGGGCAGGAAGCTGAGAAGGGAGAGGGGGAAGGGCAGGCTGGACAGTGCCGTCTCACTGGCCTTGGCACCATGGTCAGGATGGAGCTCATCTGAGGTGTGTGTGCCTGTGTACCAGGTCCAGCTCACCCAGGAAAAAGATGTCCTGGCTGTGGCACTCTGGGGTTCCAGAGACCTGAGCCACCTGCATTAGGAGCCTGTGTTGATAGTTTGGACCCCTCATCCACTCCAGGAATGTGGGTCCCCTGCTCCAGTGGAATTCCCGGTCTCCCACAAGGCCAGGGGGTGGCCCCTCTGCTGCCTGAGTCCTTTGCCCCAGGCATTCCCTCTGCTTTCACCACCCAGGAGCATCAGGAGGGTCCGTGCTAGGAGAGTCTGGGGCGGGGGGTGGGGGAGCTCAGGGAGAAGAAGTTTGGGGACCCCGCTCACACAGCAAGTAATGGAGAGCCCCAGGAGGTGGAGACAGGCAGGTACCCTGTGTGGTACCCCAGGTCCAATTGATCCAGCTTTCTCAGTCCCTCTGCCCCCCTCCACCCTTGACATCTCTCTCTGAGCCATTGTCTCTCCTCCAGGTGGGTCCTCGTCCCCTTTCAGCAGCCCCATCACCTCTGACGAGGAGTACCTGAGCCCCCCAGAGGAGTTCCCGGAGCCTGGGGAGACCTGGCCCCCCACCCCCACCATGAAGCTCAGTCCCAGCCAGAACCACCGATCCTGTGACACTGGCTCCAAGGCACCCCCCACCTTCAAGGTCAGACTCCCGGGGATCCCCATGCCTTTGTGTGCCACCTTGTCTTTGAGACCCAGGTTCCAGCATAGCCTGGGTCTTTGCCTATTAATCCTTTTTATACTGCATTCGCCTCCATCAGATTGGGTGCAGGAGAGGCCTCTGTCCCAGATCCCCCAGCCCCCACATAGCCAGAGGCTGTGCCCTGCTGGCTCCCTGACACTTTGGGGTCCCCCTTCAGGTCTCACTCATGGACCAATCGGTAAGAGAAGGCCAGGATGTCACCATGAGCATCCGAGTGCAGGGAGAGCCGAAGCCTGTGGTCTCCTGGTGAGTATAGTCCTCACCCCCACCCACCAGCCTTCCCCCACCAGGCTTGGCCCCATGAGGCTTAGCTTTGGGTGGAAATGGGTGATGGAAGAGAGTAGACCCTTGTGTACTTCCCCAAGAGTGCCCTGGCTCTGTGTGGGGGTGGGGAGGGGTCACTCAGCTGCATAGTGCCCCTCCCCGCAGCACGCCCTGCTGCTTGCCCGTGGCGTTCAAGGCTCATTTAGCATGTCCCCTTCTGGGGAGGGGGTCTGGATGCAAAATGGCTCATCTCTGTTCACTTGGGATGAATCACCAGGCGTCTCCCCGCTCCTGGAGAAGGGTGCCTACCCCCATCCCCATCAGTTGACAGAAGGGATGTCTTGAGGCCTGCTCTGTGCCCAGCCCGGGATTAGGCACAATCACAATTTGTCACTGAGCTGCCAGAAGCCCAGAGTTAAACATGAGTCTCAGTCCCAGCGCCTGGCTCATTCCAGGTGCCTGGAACATCCATTACTGAGCTCACTTATTTTTTATTGGGTGGGATTCTATTTTTTATTTTTAATTGATTGTCTAGTTCTCGGTGTGATTTTTTTTTTTAACGTTATAAGTTATTTCATACCCCTTTTGGGAAGTGGGAATGCTGTCTTATCAGTTATAATAAGTGTGGTGGGGTCTCGAGAAGGGAGAGGTCCAGGTGGGCACAGGTGGTCTGGAAGTTCCTGGATAAGGAATGGCAGAGTCAGGTGACACCCTACCCCTGTAACCCAGGGGTATCAGAGGTCAGATTGGACAGACTTGGGGAGGGTGGATGATGTGGGGAAGGAAGGCCTGCTTGGTTCCAGAGGCCTGCTTTCCGTGAGTGCAGGTCAGGCTCTGGGCCCAGCACTGAACTCTTGCCCCTCTGGCAGGCTGAGAAACCGCCAGCCTGTGCGCCCAGACCAGCGACGCTTTGCGGAGGAGGCAGAGGGTGGGCTGTGCCGGCTGCGGATCCTGGCGGCTGAGCGGGGCGACGCTGGCTTCTACACTTGCAAAGCAGTCAATGAGTATGGAGCCCGGCAGTGCGAGGCCCGCCTGGAGGTCCGAGGTGAGTCCTTCACACTCAACGCAGCTCCACCCTGGCCCTGGCCCCCTCCCTGCCCTACTGCCAGCTCTCACACAACCTCAGAGAACTCCAGACTGAAATCCTCCAAGTCCAGCTCATTATACTGTAGTTGAGTAAACTGAGACCCAGAGAGGGGAAGTATCTTGCCCAAGACTACACAGCAAATAGTACTGTGTGCTCCGTACTTAGAGCACTACCCTCTGCCTGATCATTCCTACCCTAGACATCAGCCAGAGACCCTGCTTCCTGCTGCTGCCATCCTCCCCCCACAATCTTCTAAGCCTTGTCAGCCTGCTCTCCCCCAGCCCCATAGCTGCCCAGGCCTCTTCTCGCACCTCCTCCTCTGCTTTCATCCCCTTCCCACCCATTGCTGTGCAGAAGCTATTGTGGTTTGGGGGGTAGCAGTGGGGAGAGTGTTGTGGCTGGACCCGTTCGGAGGGGCTTTTGGGGTGACTTGGGCATGGTACATATCAGGGGTGCCAGGCTAAGCAGAGCCATGGAATGTGGAGAGGGCTGGGCCCCAGTATCGGGGGACATAAGGATGGGGGCCTCTCAGGCAGCGGGATGATAGGAACTAATGAGGCTGCCCCCACCCTGGGGCGGTGGAGTCTTCTCCCCAAGGGATGGCTAGTTGCCTTGCCTTCCACCTCACTCTTCCCTGTGGTTGGCTCAGCACTGAGAACCCCTCTTCAGCTCCACACGCAGCCATTGTCCGTCCCTGCCTCCCACGAGGCTCAGTCCCTTCACGCCTGGCTGGGGCCAACTCTGGGAGCTTCCCAAGATACCCCCAGCAATGTGGTGGAATCCTAATGTTCTGGTCCCGTCTACCAGGCCCCACCTAAAACCACTTGCCTCCATTCCTGTGTTGCCACCTCCTTGGTCTCTAAGTTCTTTAGCCCCTCCCCTCTCAGCCCCCACCCCTGGCCTGCTCCCCTGCAGGGCCTGCCTCTGCCTTGCTTCTCCGTGTTAACCAGTGTCTCAGTGCTTCTATCTCTTTGGGATTCCTCCTGACACTGTGGGCTTTGGGGTACTCCTGACACCTGTGAATGCCTCTCTCCTGGTTGCTCAGGGTCTCTGCCTACCCAGGAACCCCGGACACCCAGTCTCTGGCTGGCACCCTCCCCCACCCCTCCACCAAAGAGCTGATCTGGGAGGACAAAAGTGACAGTGCCACATGGCAGGCAGCTTGAGGCAGCTCTCATCCAGGGGCCCTAGCCAGGTCTGCGTGCCTGTGCGTGTGTGCGTGTGCTGCACTAACCTGCCGCTTGCTGACTGAGGTTTTTGTCTGTACACAGGCGAGTGAGCTCAGGGGGCCACCTGCGCTCCCCCCGCTACCCTCCGAGCTGCGCCCCTGTCTCAGGCACCTCGGACCTCGCTGTGTTTCACTGCCTCCTGCCCACAGACCCAGCCGGCCCGCCGGCCCGGACCCTGTCCCAGCCTCCTCTCCCCTCCTCGCCCCATGAAGCCCCTGGGATAGCCCATGGGCCCCTGTGGACCCTCCCTCCCCAAGTGGACATATGGCTGGGCAGGCCGGGAGGCCCCCAGATGGACTGAGTGACGGGAAGGGGCAGCCACGAGGGGTATCAAGACCCCCCTAAGTCCCTCCCCCCAGAGGAGCACCGAGTGAACGCATGTGCTACCGCTGCTACAGGCCACTGTCTGTCTATCCGTTTGTCTGTCTGTGTGTCTGTGACAGTCAGGAAGAGATGTCTCAGAGGCAGCCCATGTGAAACAGAGGGAGACAGGGGGACAGGGGCTCATGGGAAGGGGGACAGGACACTGACCATTCCAGAAGAGGGGAGCAGGGGCGCTGACCATTCCAGAAACGAGGTTCAAATGGCACAACACTTTCTATTTTACAAGAGATCCAAAGCCAGAGGCCCCAGGGCCCTGGGCTGCTGAGGAGGCCTGGCTGAGCCCTGGCCCAGTATCCTCCAGACACTGGCAGGTTTAGGGGCATATGTTGGGCTTCCTTGTTCACTGTCAGGGCTGAGGAGGCTCTGTCTGGGGATGAGAGAGCAGCCAGGCTTGGCGCGGGGTTGGGTGGGGGACTGCTGGAGTGGGTATGGGGATATTTGGAAACCCCTGTTTCTTAGCTTAAATAAAGTCCAGTTTGTACCCAGCTGGTGTGCTGTGTGTTTCTTCCCCCCGCCGGCGCCGTCTCTGCCATAGCGTGCTTGACCCCTAGGGTTCCCCTCCCTTGATTAATTCTCACCTCCCAAGAGTTTGTCCTCCCTTGCCCAATATGGGTGGCCATCTTGAAGTCAGGCATGGCAGCCCCTTGCTGTCCTGGCCAGATGGGTGGGCTTTCCCTGTTTCCAGGGGAACAAAATGCATCTCTCTCTCTGTGTCTGTCTCTGTGTGTGTGCATGTGTGTGTCTCCCTTGCCCTGTGTGTCTCTGTGCGTGCCACCCGTGGCCGTTCTTCCCCCAGCACACCCTGAAAGCCGGTCCCTGGCCGTGCTGGCCCCCCTGCAGGACGTGGACGTGGGGGCCGGGGAGATGGCGCTGTTTGAGTGTCTCGTGGCGGGCCCCACCGACGTGGAGGTGGACTGGCTGTGCCGTGGCCACCTGCTGCAGCCTGCGCTGCTCAAATGCAAGATGCATTTCGACGGCCGAAAATGCAAGCTGTTGCTCACCTCCGTGCATGAGGATGACAGCGGCATCTACACCTGCAAGCTCAGCACGGCCAAAGGTAACTGCCCACCCAGGCTGCCATGGCTGCCTGCCAGAGAGCTGGAGGGAAGGGAGCTGGGTGCCCAGAACAGGATGCCCAGGAAACAGGACCCCATCTCCTCCGCGAAGTGCAGTGGGGAGGGAGATGATGCAGTACAGCTGCTTCGTAGGGTGTGCGAGGATAAAATTAATACCTGGAAAGCAGGGAGTCCTGGGTGGTACAAATGGTTAAGTACTCAACTACTAGCTGAAAGGTGGGTGGTGCAAACCCACCCAGAGGCGCCTCAGAAGATAGGCCTGGCGATCAGCTTCTGAAAGGTCACAGCCTTGAAAACCCTATGGAGCAGTGCTACTCTGCACACATGGGGTTGCCATGAGTTGGAATCTACTTAACTGCAACTAACAGAAACGTGCTGATCGCTTTTAGTCGTACCTGGCACAAAGTAAGTTCTGTATCAGTGTAAGCTTTTCTTATACTTAGGGGGCAAGTCCGCTGAGGTGTAGAAAACAAACCTGGACTTGAGTTCAAGTTCTTGCCCTGCCGTCTACAAGCCATGTGCCTTTGGACAAGTCACTTCATCTCTCTGAGCCTGAGACTATTCATCTCGTCTGTAAAGAGGGATCATGATAATTATCCTTACCTTGCAGGGTGACGGACAGGATTAATGAGTTAATGTATGTAAAGAACACAGCACAGCACCTGACAAAGGGCGGTACCTAATAAACGCCAGCTATTATTATTATTAATAGTGTCTCTGACCTCCTGGTCGCCCTCGTTAAGAGCAGAGATAATGACACCTGTCTCCCCAGGTTGTGGTGATGAGCACAGGAGACTTTTAGCAGGGCCATAGAGTAGGACAAAAGGGCATATGTCCAGGTCTGAGGCAGGTGGGAGGGGTGTGGGCACGACCCGCGCACTTACTGGGAGTTCAGGGGGCAGGGAGGGGGCATGGGGTGGGAGTGGACTTGGCTTCTAGGAGCCTCCCTTAGAGCTGGGCTGTGCTTTGTCCTGGGTGGACAAGGTGAGGCGAGGAGGGAGGAGCAAGGGCCAGGCCCAGGGCTGCATCCATCTTGCCCACCCTTGCTGGCCTGCACCCTGCTGAGAAGGCCAGGTCTTTGGCTCTCTGCCTTATTGCCCAGGCTCCAGCTCCTGGCCCACCTCCGTCTCCTGCCCAGCCTTAGGACAGGCCTGTAGCTTGGGGTGCTTGGGGCTCCCTGGCCTTCCCTACTCCAGTGCCAACCCCTTGCACCCCTAGATGAGCTGACATGCAGCGCCCGGCTAACGGTGCGGCCCTCACTGGCACCCCTGTTCACGAGGCTGCTGGAGGACATGGAGGTGTTGGAGGGCCGTGCGGCTCACTTCGACTGCAAGATCAGTGGCACCCCACCCCCCTCTGTCGCCTGGACTCACTTTGGTATGGCCCCCTGCAGATGTTGGGGGGCACCCGCAGGCTGGGGCAGGGCGCACCCCGGGGCAGGCCTCTTGGCTGTGCCTGCTTCTCATCCTGCACCCTCTCCCTGCCCAGGCCGCCCCGTGGAGGAGAGCGAGAACCTGCGGCTGCGGCAGGATGGGGGTCTGCACTCACTGCACATCTCCCACGTGGGCAGCGAGGATGAGGGGCTCTATGAGGTCAGTGCTACCAACACCCATGGCCAGGCCCACTGCTCAGCCCAGCTCTATGTGGAGGAGCCGCGGACACCTGCCTCGGGCCCCAGGTACCGCCTTGGACCCCCGGGGGTTGCTGGGGCCGCCTCTGAGGTGCCCAGCCCAGGGTGGGAGGCACAGCTGCAGCCTCTGGGCAGCATGTGGCTCTTGCAGCTCGAAGCTGGAGAAGATGCCATCCATCCCTGAAGAACCAGAGCAGGGCGAGCTGGAGCGGCTGTCCATACCTGACTTCCTGCGGCCACTGCAGGACCTGGAGGTGGGACTGGCCAAGGAGGCTCTGCTGGAGTGCCAGGTCACTGGCCTACCCTACCCCACCATCAGCTGGTTCCACAATGGTCACCGCATCCAGAGCAGCGAGGACCGGCGCATGATGCAGTGTACGTGCCACGAAAGCCTGTGTTTACATTACAGTGCCCCGCCTCAGGACACACAGGGCCTCCTTCGCTAGCAGGTCAGGGATGAGATGCCTGGAATCAGGGAGCCCAGAGGGGCTGAGGTCACTGCCTCCTTCCTTGGGCCACTATAGCTCCCGTCTGCAGAGGGATGGCCAGAGCAGAGGCCAGTCACCACCGGGGCCTTGGTGGCCCCTTTAGCACTTACTGGACAGGTGGTACAACTTGCTATGGACCAGCAGTGGCACCACAGGCAAGTTACAGAGCCTCTCTGGGCCTCAGTTTTCTTGTCTGTAGTGAGGTCGTTAGGAGAATGAAATCAGTTAATCCGTGTCAAGCACTTGCAGCAGTGCCTGGCCAAGAGCTAGAGCTCAGTAAATGTGAACTCTCATTATTGTTGGTGTTGATGTTGTTGCTACCATTATCCTTATTGTTGATAAAGCAGTGCTCCTTCCTGGAGGAACTTCATTGACAAGGCCAGTATGGGCAGTGTCTGGCACCAAAAGGATGCTTGGTCCGGGGTTGTTGTTGTTAGGTGCCATCAAGTCAGCTCCAACTCATGGCAACCTTACGTATAACAGAACAAAATGTTGCCCAGTCCTGTGCCATCTTCATGATCATTGGTAAGCTCGAGTTCATTGTTGGAGCCACTGTGTATTTTGAGTGCATTCCAACCTAGGGAGCTCATCTTCCAGCACTGTATCAGAGAATATTCTGTCCAGGGATAAATAACAAATACAGAAGAAAGAGCTGGGGGAAAACTCAGAGGAATGTGTTTGTCCTCTCAGCCTCGAATGCTTGCTCAGGGGAGTATCTCAGCTCCATCCCTGAAGGAATCTTAGTCTCGAGTGAGAGGGTTTACCTGACACCGCCCCCACCCCGCCATAGCACAGTGTCCACCCGGTGACTCTTGTACCCACTGCTTGGCCTTGTACAGCTGCAACATGGCAAAAATCTCACCTTTGTTACATGTTTCCTAAGTGCCAGGCACTGAGGGCTAAAGACCTAATGTGGATGATCTTGACCTCACCACAGGTCTGTAAGGCAGGTGCTATCATCCCCCTTTACAGATGAGAGAACTGAGGCTCAAGGGGGTGCAGGGACTTGCCCAAAGGCAAGAAAGGACTGTCTGACTCTGGCAGCCACACGCTAACCAGGAGGCCCTCTGTCTCCAAGCCCCACTATCCCCACCCCACCTCCAATGCTACCCCCATGGCCTGGCCCTTCCCCTCAGCCCCCTCCCATGGCTGTCTTTTCCCAACCCCAGGCCTCCCTGTCTCCTGATCTGCTCTCAGGCCCTGGGTGGGCATCTCTCTCAGCATCTGAGCTGGCGTCTCTGCTTCTTGCTGTATCTGGGGTCGTTGGCAGCCTTTGGCTTCTCTTCCTTATAAATAGTGTCAGCAGAGATAAATGAATGGGTGACTGTCCCATGTGGAGATAACTGCAGAGAGAAGGGAGGGGTGTTTGGGGACAACTCTGACAAGTTGGAGGACATCGCAGGCCTCCTTCCCTTCACGTCCCTGCCAGAGACAGCGCGTTATCATCACTCAGGGAGCACGATGTAGGGGAAGAGCTTTGGAATCAGATGGAGCCAAACTGAAGCCATAGTGACATCATTTATTAGCTGTGTGACCTTGGGCAAGTCACTTAATATCTCTGACCTCAATGCTAAAATGGGGATAATTTTGCAGGGTTGTTGTAGGGATTAGGGGGGAAGATGCATGTCAAGTGCTTGGCATAGGCTGGGAAGACAGCAGGAGCTTAAGGGCAAACAACTCAATATAATTTATAGCATGTATTTGGCAGTTACTGCATGCAAGGCATTGGGTTGCTGGGCCTGGCAGGGCAAGCTGATCAGAACAAAGTCAGCCCTGTCTAAGAGCCATGACATGTACAAGTAGAGAGAAGGGCCACCCAAAGCAGCCTGGGCCTGGTGCCCTGCAAAGGTGAGGCACAAGGACTGGGGGTTCTAGGGAAAGAGTCAGGGACAAGAGTGGAGAGGAAGCCGGGGACATGTCAGGGGAGCCTCCCCAGGGCTAGCACTTACTTAAACTATGTCTTGAAGGAGAAAAAGAGAATGTTTCAGAAGGGAGGAATTTTGTGAGCAAAGACCTGGAGGTGGGACTCACCTGGCTTGTTAGGAGACCTGGTGGTTTGGCAGGGTCTAAAACATGGGGCGGGGGGGGTGGCTGGCATGCCATGTGGCTGTGAGGAAGTTTGAGCCGAGGGCTTTGGATGCTACCCTGTCTGCTATGTTGTTGTTAGTTGTCTTTGAGTTAGCTCCGACTCATGGCAATCTTATGTATAACAGACAGAAGTGTTGCCCTGTCTTGTGCCATCTTCATGTTCGTTGGTATGTTTGAGTCCATTGCTATGGCTGTTGTGTCCATCTATCTCATTGAGGATGTCCCCCGTTTTCGCCGACCCTCTGCTTCACCAAGCATGATGTCCTTTCCTAGCGATTGGTCTTTCCTGATGACATGTCTGAAGTCAGCAAGTCGAAGTCTCACCATTCTCGCTTCTAAGGAACATTCTAGTTGTGTTTCTTCTAAGATGATTTGTTCATCCAGATCTGCCTTTGACAGAGTGTAGACCACACTGGCAGAGGGCTATCATAGGGCTATGGCTGGAGATGGGTGGTGGCAGTGGGCATGGAGCACAGGGAACTGAGGGAGGGGGCCTTAGGAATAAAGCCTTGTCAGAACTTTGACATGGAGGTTGTGACCCCAGAGATGTCGAGATGTGGGTGACAGCGGACAGGGTAGGAACCTGCAGAGGGTGGACCAGTACAGGATGAAGATGGTAACTTGCTGGACATGAAGTTCTGGAGGGACAGGCAGATGGTGCCACCAGAGGGACCAGTGTTGACTTAGAAGCCAGTCCTGGAGTACCTGCACCCAGGATTTGTTGCACCATGGACACACTTCTTGCCACCTGTCCTACCCTTTTCCCCTCGCCTCCCACCTGCAGTGGGTAGGGGTCAGGGATCAGGTCTGGGGTGGCCCACTCCTCCAAGTATCCTCGCAGCTCAGGTCCAGTGTCACTGTCCCTCCCCCACCAGACAGGGATGTACATCGCTTGGTGTTCCCTGCCGTGGGGCCCCAGCATGCCGGTGTCTACAAGAGTGTCATCGCCAACAAGCTGGGCAAAGCTGCCTGCTACGCCCACCTCTATGTCACAGGTGAGCCAGGCATCTGGTCAGCTGTGTCGACAGGCCCAGCCTCCGGCTCTACCTAGCCAAGGTTGGGGTGGCCCCCAGACCTGGGTATGGGCGGAGCCTTCACACCAGCTCCTTTCCCCTCTAGAAGAGAAAGTGGGTGGCAGTTCCCTGGGGAGCCAGCTGGCCTTGCCCTTGCCCCTGTGGCTGTGTCCCTGGGCCCTAGCCCCTGCCCCAGAGGCTGGGTGATTCTGCGTAGCCATTGGATTCTAAAGGACCCAGTGGATGTCCAACCTGTGGCTTTCAGATGTGGTTCCAGGCCCTCCAGATGGTGCCCCACAGGTGGTGGCTGTGACCGGCAGGATGATCACACTCACATGGAACCCCCCCAGGAGTCTGGACATGGCCATTGGTGGGTCAGGGCTACCAACAGCTGTGGGGTAGGGAGGGAGGTGTGGACAGGGCAGGCTCAGACAGTAGGCATGGAGGGAAGCAGGAGAAGCAGGACAAGGCCCTGAGAAGGTGCGGGCTGAGACAGAGCAGACGGAGTGCTTGGAGCACAACCAGGAGGCAGCTTTGTCCTGTCTCTCTCTGTGGTGGATGAGAGGAGGCGTGGGGTGCCACCATGTTCTCTTCTGCGGACTCTCTGAGGGGCTGGGTGCCTGGGTCGTGATCCTGGGGATGCCTTCTCTCTTCCTGTTCTGCGCCTCAGTTTCCCTACCTAAGGTAGCAAGCCTCCGTGCCTATACCTGAACCCCATACCTGGCATCTTGTGGGTCTTAAACCTGGCCAGGCTTGTGGTTGGGGAAGGGTAGACAAGGATCAACTGGAGAAACTGAGGCAGGTTCAGAACAGACTGGTAAGTTCCAGGGTCCCAGGCCAGCTGAATTGGTGGGGTGCCACCTCAGCCATGTCAGCCTCTGGCAGCCACCTCCCCCTGGCAGACCCAGACTCCCTGACGTACACCGTGCAGCACCAGGTGCTGGGCTCAGACCAGTGGACAGCACTGGCCACAGGCCTGCGGGAGCCTGGATGGGCAGCCACAGGGCTGCGTAAGGGCATCCAGCACATCTTCCGGGTCCTCAGCACCAGCGGCAAGAGCAGCAGCAAGCCCTCGTCCCCCTCCGAGCCCGTGCAGCTGCTGGAGCATGGTGAGCCTGGATGTTCCTATGGGCGGGGAGCGGGGTCCTGTGGTGGAGGCCTATGGGCCCCTGTGCTGGCCCAGGCTAGTCTGGACATGACAGCTATGGCAGGAACAGGGCAGCTGGATGGGACTCCAGCGTATCAGTGGGTTTCCTTGTCACTCCTAAAAAGCAGCGTAACTCAGTAGGCAAAGCTGAGGCTCTGGGTTCCAGTCCCAGCTTTTACCGCTTCCTAGCCGTGTGCCCTAGACAAATTCCTAAACCTCTCTGAGCCTAAATGTCATCTTCTGCACAAATGGAGCTGCCCTGGTGATTGGGAACTAAGGTCCTGCCTACAGTCTATCAAGAGCCTAAGCTGTCTTCCTTCCAGGCCCGCCCCTTGAGGAGGCCCCTGCTGTGCTGGACAAGCCAGATGTCGTGTACGTGGTGGAGGGGCAGCCCACCAGCGTCACCGTCACTTTGAACCATGTGGAGGCCCAGGTCGTCTGGAGGAGGTGGGCCCTGTCCTGCACGCCCTGCTTCCCGCTGTGGGAGTGCAGCCCCAGCTGGCCAACCTCCCTGTGGCTGAATCCTGGGTGACCTCCCTCTCACCTGTCCCTCAGCCGCCGAGGGGCCCTTCTGGAGGCACGGGCAGGTGTGTATGAGCTAAGCCAGCCAGATGATGATCAGTACTGTCTTCGGATCTGCCGGGTGAGCCGCCGGGACATTGGACCCCTTACCTGCACGGCCCGCAACCGCCACGGCACGCAGGCTTGCTCAGTCACCCTGGAGCTGGCAGGTGGGTGAGGTGGGCCTTCTTCCCTCTCCTCACTCCGAGGCCCCCAGCCCTCTCCTCACACCCTCAGGTGCACACACCTGCCTGCCCCTGCTGGGAAACCAGTCTCATGCCTTCCCTCCCAGACCTATCCATCTCATGGTTATAATCACACCAATACTAGTAATAATACCAGTAAGATATTTATTGAGAATATAACATGTACCAGGCTCTGTGCTAAGCACTTTACATGCATCACATCATTTAGTATTTACATCAATGTTGTGAGGTGGAGTCAGTTTTTATTCCCATTTTACAGATAAGGATACTGAGGCTCAGAGAGTGCTAAGTAACTGGCCCAAGGGCACACAACCTAGTAAGCTCAGATGCCTGACTCCAAAGCTAGTGAGTGCTCTGAGCTCCTGTTTAAACCCAACAGGAAATAGTACCTCAAATATAATAAACAGAGGGAGACCAAGCCAATTCTGAAAAAAAAAACAAATAAAAGCCCAAGTCAGGGCATCTTACTGCCAGACTCCCAGCTCTGAGGATCCTGGCTGCCCATTTGCAGAAGCCTGTTTAACTGAACTTCCAAACCTTTTTATCATTTCTCCTCCGTAACTTTAAAGATGTAGTGTCTGTAGCATGCATTCAAGAGTAATTGTTTTGTTTTCCAGTTTGTTAATTAACTCCAGACATACGTACCTGCCAATCAGAATTTCGGATCAGCATGAGCTAAACAGTGTTAACTTGCTGAGTAGATACAATTCCAACCAAATGCAAAGAAGGTGACATTTTAGTTAGCACAAGCAATCTTATCACGGGTAAATGTACATTTTCTGGTGTTTAAAAAAAAGATAAACTGTCTGCACTTGCTAGAAGCTTCCTGTGCTTTGATCTTCATAGACCCCCACCAGGCAGACTGGGGACCAGATTCCTAAGCCAGCAGAATGTTGGTGGGGGTGCCGTCCAGCGTCCAGCGCTCCTTCTTAGAGGAAAGGGGAGGACTCTGTAAAGTGGAAGAGAATTAGCAGTAGGGTGTGTGATGAAGACACGGGGGACCCTACTGGCCCTGCTTGGGGATGGTTGGATGGGGTAGAGCCCCAGATCATCTGGGCCCGGGTCTCCCTTTTCTGTGTCTTCCCCCTTGCCTGGCTCCCCCTCACCTGTGATTACACGAGGCTTGCTCTGGTGTGTCCTGCCCAGTTGTCACCTACCCCCTTGACAACACCATCTGTAGGACCCATCTTTTTTCCCACATGCAGGAGGAGTCCTTGGGTTTGGGGCAGCCCTGGCCACCTAGAGCCCTGTACCCTAGCCCGGCTGGGACAGTAACAGGGAGACTGCCTCTCCACTGGGTGGTGCTAGGACAGGCCTGGGGCTGGTACCTACACTCCCCCCCGCCACGCCCCACCCCACCCCACCATCAAGGCACAGCCAGCAGAATGGCCCCTTTCCTCCACTTCCACCTACCATAGTGTCTCTCCCACTTCCAGGATGCCCTCCCCCTCACTATAAAAGTGAGCTGTGTGCCCTTGGTGGGCGGTGGTTCAAACCCAGTGCCCTCTACTCCTTCTGATCATTCCCACCCTCTTCTGGAGGGGGGCACCTGGAAGTCATGGGCTCCTTCACAAAGGGCATTTGCATATATATTCAATCCCATCATGAGAATTAGGAGCTGCTTTACCAGGAAATAATATGACCATGTAATGTATGGGAAGAATAAATCATAGCCACTGGTGGGAGAAAAGAAACTGAGAATCAGCTTCTAGGTTTTTGGTTAATACTTAGGGTTACCTGTTTGTTCATCTTGCCGTCTCCCAGATGGTGGAAGGCCCCCTAAACATTTAAGTAAGATTCAAAGAGAGGAAGTTTAAGACAGAGACTATCCCACTGTGGGGCACAGAGCCGCCTCAGGGGCCAAGTACAGGCCAAGTCTGAGTGAAGCGGCTTGGGTGGGAATGTGAGGAAGGGCGACCATCCATAGGGGGCAGCGTTGAGCCACTTAACACTGTGATTAATGCAGTGAGGGAAGCTGGCACAGGAGGGCCAGTCTTGAATTTTCATGAGAAGCAGAAAATCCAGATTTCTTTCATGTATGAAAATCTCCTAATTTTAAAGCTGACAGATAAACACTGAGGGTCAAACCAAGCAAAGCAGTCCTACAGCCTCTGACTTAGGTTTTCGGAGATTTGGAGAACATCACGTTCGGATTTATGGGGAGAGCACTTATTCCAGACAAGGAACTCTGGTGACTCAGGGGCTGAGTTGGAGAGCCCTAGTGGTGCGGTGCTAGGAGGTGGGGTTCAGACTGAGCCAGTTGCTGAGGGGGTTTGGAGAGGGGCTAAGGAGGCAAGCCTTTGTGACGCCCGCTTCCCATCCCCTCCCCACCCACCCTGTCCCTTCATGTTTCAGAGGCCCCTCGGTTTGAGTCCATCATGGAAGACATGGAGGTGGGGGCTGGGGAGACGGCTCGCTTTGCTGTGGTGGTCGAAGGGAAACCCCTGCCGGATGTTATGTGGTACAAGGTCAGGGGGTGATTACTGGGGCTGGCTGGGAGGCTGAGGGCAAAGGATGGGGAATCCCCTGGGGGTGAGGTGGGATTCCTGGGAGGCCCTAGGGAAGCCCGGGAGGAGAAGAGGAAAGGTGTTGCCAAAGCAATAGTTGGGAGAAGGAAGTGGAACCGGGGTGCTGTGTGACTCGCAGTGGGGGGATTGAGGAACCAGGGGACTAACTGAGGCTGTTAGTGAGAACTAAGAGTGGAGCTGATTCTGGGCCCTGGGGTGCTGGGCCCTGGATGGAGATGAGAGTGGGTCTGGGTTAGGGAGGCTCCTGGCCCTGAGGGACAGGTGAGGCTGGGGCCCAGTGGAGGTGAAGCCAGGCTGGGGCTGGAGGTAACACCCAGCTCCTCAGGATGAGGTGCTGCTGGCAGAGAGCAGCCACGTGAGCTTCGTGTATGAGGAGAACGAGTGCTCCCTGGTGGTGCTCAGCACCGGGGCCCAGGATGGAGGTGTCTATACCTGCACTGCCCGCAACCTGGCGGGTGAGGTCTCCTGCAAGGCTGAGCTGGCTGTGCTTCCAGGTGGGCTGAGCTCGAGGGGAGAACCCCAGGAATCTGGCGGGGCCCCACCCCATCCCTCACTTCACGGCCACTCCATCCTCCAGCCCAGCACCCCTCCTTGCACACCCAATCCTTTGTTCCTCTTCCATCTCCTCCATCTGTCCCCGTCTGTCCCAGTCTCATCCCTTTCTTGCCCTCCACACCTAACACCAGGACATCTCTTCCCCAGTTCCGACAGCTATGGAGGTCGAGGGGGCTGGGGAAGATGAGGAGCAGCGAGGAAGGAGGCTCAGCGACTTTTATGACATCCACCAGGAGATTGGCAGGTGTGGGGCAAGGAGGTGACACGGTGTCTGGGGGCTGGGGCTGGGTCTGGGTCTGAGGGCTAGGAGGGGGTGGACAGCCGGTTCTTCGGTGACGGCTGAGACCCATCCCTGTCCCCCTCCCTGTGCCGCCCAGGGGTGCTTTCTCCTACCTGCGCCGTGTGGTGGAGCGTAGCTCTGGCCTGGAGTTTGCGGCCAAGTTCATCCCCAGCCAGGCCAAGCCAAAGGCATCGGCACGGCGGGAGGCCCGGCTGCTGGCCCGGCTGCAGCACGACTGTATCATCTACTTCCATGAGGCCTTCGAGAGGCGCCGAGGACTGGTTGTTGTCACCGAGCTGTATCCCAGGATGGATGAAGACTGGGGTGGGGGGACATGTGCCTTGTTGGCAACATGTTTTACAGTTTACAAAGTTGTCCCATTGACAATTGTGAGGGATAAGTCTGGAGACTGCGAAGACCAACATCTTTTAGCCTGTTTTTTTTTTTTAAGCTTAAACTTACTTAGCACTTACTGTGTGCCTGGCAGTGTTCTGAGAGTTTTACAGATATTAACCCATTTAATCCTCATGTCCACCTAAAGCCCAAAACCTGTTGCCATCCAGTCGATTCTGACTCATGGCAACCCCACGTGTACAGAGTAGAACTGTGCTCCATAGAATTTTCAAGGCTATGACCTTTTGGAAGCAGATTGCCAGGCCTTTCTTTCGAGGCACCTCTGGCTGAGTTCTAACCTCCAACCTTTTGATTAGGAGTTGAACCCTTAACCCTTTACGCCACCCAGGGACTCCCATATACATGTATCTCATGGAATATTCTGACTCCCATTTTACAGATGATAAAACTGAGGTATGGAGAGGATAAGTAATTTGCCTGAGGCTACACAGCTAACAGATCAGATATGATTTCCATCACAAAATACAGTACAGTATATCTGAACATTTAAGTGACCCTTTGAGTATCAATACTTTATTCAGGAGGCTCTTATTCATTAAAAAAAAAAAAAAACCCAGCTTTTATTCTTTCATAAGAGCTGTGGTAAAACAAAGGCACCCTGGGGACTGGTAAGGCTGCTAGGCGGTGAGCTTGTCACACCCACTAGCAGGCTGACCATGTCCTGCACACCACCCTCCCAGCCTGCAATGCTCAAACCCAACCCTTAGCAAATGATTACTTGTCATTGACGTTCTGAGGCATTTTCAAGTAGAGTCAAGAAGGTCCATCCATAGTCAACAAAAGTCTGCTCTAATTTGATCCCTATAAATACTTCACAAGGTCAGCAGGAGAGGAGATGGTATCCCCATTTTATACCTAAAGGAACCTAGGTTCAGAGAGGCTAAGTGATTCACCCAAGATCCCTCAGTGTGTTTGAGCCAGGTGTCCCATCTCTGTACCCAGATGATGGGGGTGGGAGGGTGAGGACAGTCTCTGGCTGGTATCACATGTGCTGGAAGTGAAGACGAGCCCTGTCCTGAGCCAGGACACTCAGTACAGGGGGTGGAGGGCACTCCCCAGGGGCAGGCCAGGCAGTCAGCGCTGGTCACTGTTCTCCTTGATCCATGACATAGCTGCACAGAGGAACTGCTGGAGCGAATGGCCAGGAAACCCACCGTGTGTGAGTCTGAGGTGAGGGCAGTAGGAGGCTGGGACCAGGCTGGGCACCAGCCTTCACCCACCTGAGCTCTGAGCACCAATGGGTGGGTCCTGGGGATGCCATCTGTGCCCACAAGGAGGCCAGGGGCAGGGGTGGAGAGCACTGTTAGCCAAGCAACAAGTCCCCCCTTCTCAATCAGACCAGAACCCCATCTATCTGGGACTTGCAGTGCCCTCTGTAAACCTCAGCAGATTCATCCCAGCTCCTAACTCTGTTGTTTGCCAGTCTTCTTCAAATAAATATTCCCCAAACATTTCTCCCAGAAGGAGCCTCCACCTATTCATGTCCATTCAGTCTCACTGTACTCCTGCCATGTAGGGCTGAATAGGCTGTATGCTGCATAGTTCTATTTGTTACAGTGTAAGTGATCCTGCCCTAGAATTGTGCTGTGTCCAACCTGTGCAGCTGTACATGGCAGCCCAGGATCTCAGCAACCCCAAACCTACGTTTCAACCCCTGCTGCCAGTCATCGGAGGGGCACTCCCCCGGCATGGCTTGGCCTCTTGTCACATCTCTGAGGGTGATCAAACATAGCACCCCACTACCCCCATGGACTCTGGACCCCCTATTTGCACAGATCCGGACCTTCATGCGGCAGGTGCTAGAGGGAATATGCTACCTGCACCGGAGCCACGTGCTGCACCTGGATGTCAAGGTGAGGTGCAGGTGGGGATGGGGAGCAGGCAGTCCCCTGTGGGAGCCAGGCCACTGGGCATCCTCCCCCTTCACCTAGCTCCCATTCACTGCCTTGTGTCCTGCAGCCTGAGAACCTGCTGGTCTGGGATGGTGCCGAGGGCGAAGAGCAGGTGCGCATCTGTGACTTCGGAAATGCCCAGGAGCTGACTCCAGGAGAGCCCCAGTACTGCCAGTATGGCACACCTGAGTTTGTGGCGCCCGAAATTGTCAACCAGACCCCGGTGTCCGGAGTCACTGACATCTGGTAACACTGGCATGCTGGCTGCTGGGGCGGGCCAAGGCAGCTGCCCTCAGTGCTATGCTGGGGACTCGCTTGCTGCCAGAGAAGAGCTTTACTAAGCCCGGGTTCCTTCTCCTCAGACAGCCGGCTGGTGCATTGCTCTTGGGGTCTCCTGCCGATATGACCCCCTGACCAGCCAGTGCCTCAGCCCTGTCAGTCCCTGGCTCCTTGTCTCCCCTGGGTGCCGAGCCTTGGGGGGCTGGCCTCTCTGCAGCCACCATGTCTCCCCCAGTGAAAGGCATGGCCCCAGGGGCCCCCAGACTCCTCTGGGTTTCCTGGGCTGGCCCTGCTGTGGCTCTTGACTCCTCCAGGCATGTCTGGACCTCTGAGTCCAGAATCCTAGCTGAAGGAGGCATCCCTGGGCTCCTTGTCCACTCAGCGCTCACAGGGAGGCTATGTTTCCCTCAGGCAAGCGGTAGCAGAGAACGGCTCACCTCCAGTGGGAGGTGGACTCTTCTCTTACTCGCCCACTCTCCTTTCCCGCAGGCCCGTGGGTGTTGTGGCCTTCCTCTGGTAAGGACCCTCTGCACTCAGGGCCCCAGTCCCATAGCAGCCTCCTTGCAAGCCCATCCCTAACATTTGCAGGGTCTGGGGCAAGAGTGCCATTGTGGTCTGCAGCCACCCCTCTCTCTTCCACCCCTATCTCTGTTCCCTCCTCAGAGCATGAGTGTGGGCACCCCAGTCTGCATGTCTAAGCTCTGTCCCCCACCATGAACAGCCACCTCTTGGGCCTAGGGGTAGGCACACTGGTGTATGCTTGGGAGGGTGGATGGAAAGAGGCCTGTGCAGGCTCAGTGCCATTTGGGCAGGAAATTACAAGGCCCTGAGTGTCCAGAACACGGTCTAGAAGGGGAGGGGGCCTCAGGCTCAGGGTGGGCAAAATCCCTTGGCCCACAGATTCCTTGCCTCACGGAGAGGCCACAGCTGGTTGCTCAGGCCTCAGGGTAGTAGTGCCTCCCAGCCCATCCAGGGTGGGATGGGGGAGACAGGACAGGCAAGTGTCTGAAAGCCTTGGCTTCTTGCCCAACCTCCCCTCTGCCCAGATTCACCCAGCCTCTGGGTGAACCCCGGAACCTCCACCTGTCCCTGGCTCTGTCCCCACACTGGCACCCCACTTCATCTCTGCCTCAGCCCAAGGCCCTGCCCAGCTCTCACAACAGCCCCCTCCACCCCTGCAGTCTGACAGGAATCTCCCCATTTGTTGGGGAAAACGATCGGACAACTTTGATGAACATCCGAAACTACAATGTGGCCTTTGAGGAGACGACATTCCTGAGCCTAAGCAGGGAGGCCCGAGGCTTCCTCATCAAAGTGCTGGTGCAGGACCGGCTGTGAGTACGAGGCCCCAAGGAGCACCCTACTGCAGCAGCCCCCTCCTTCTACCCCTTAGAGATTCACACTCCCAACTCCTTAGAGGCCATATTTTCTCAAACATTTATTGAGTGACTGACTGCATGAATGAATAAATGCATGATAAAGCCCTCGTGGCCCCTTCTTAATCCTCATTCCTTTACAGGAGACCTACTGCAGAGGAGACCCTAGAACATCCTTGGTTCAAAGTGAGTCCGTCCCATAAAGTGGGTGATACAATGAGTGGAGGGAGAGAGGATATTATTAACAGCTCCATTTATTGAGTACTTATGATGTGCAGTAACCACGATAGGCATTTGATACACATGCGATCTATTAGCCTCAGAATAGCTCTGCAAAGAAAGGTATTATCATTCCCATTTTGTTGATAAGGAAACTGAGGTTCAAATCAGTGATTGAGTTGGGGTATCATGAACTTCAAATTGCAGGATCAGGAGTGAGATCCTGCCCCAGACCTCATCCTGAGGGTCCTCATTAGGTTCCCCCGGCTCTCCTGAGTCTTGGGTGCCCACCTCCGTCCTGTGCTGGTCCCATGCACTGCGGTTGGTGTGTTGGTTGTGAGCGCTTCCTAGTGGACAGGATTCTCATTGCTGTTCTGCAAACCTCAGCATTGTGGGACCCAGAGCCAGGACACGGGGAGTTTAGTAAATGAGTCCAGAGAGAAGGACTGAATGAACTGTCCACTGAGCCTTGTGCTTGGTCAGCTGAAGGACGAAGTCATTCTGGCATCAGTCCTTGGAGTAAGAGCCTCCTCTAAGCCTGAAAGGAAAGCCTGGGTGGTGGTTGAGGGAGGCATCTGTCCTGGTCTGGATTGTCAAGGCTCCTGGTGGCTGGGACTCTGGTACTAGGAGACAGACTGTAAGGTGGGGAGCTGGGGCCCAGGCCAGGAGCCTAAGAGGTTTGCTGGCACCCGGGGACCAGAGCACAAGCCTCCTAGGGCACCCAGTATTCTGGGACAGGGCCTGGAGCCCTGGTGCAAGCTCCCTGTGGGGGCCAGAAGCTGGCCCTTGGGAGCCACCGGTTTTCTGCCTATGTACTCAGGTTCAGGGGATTTTTCCACCAGTGGGCACCTTGACTGTGGGAGTCGTCGTGACAGACCCAAGGGGAAGGGGACCCCAAGGAGCCCAGGCTCAATGATGCTCCATCCACTGCCCCTCCCATGGACTTCATCTCTCCATTGCCAAACTTTGAGGTGCTAGGATGACAAGAGGGCTCTTCCTCATGCCCTCTTTCCTGGGTTTGCAGACACAGGCAAAGGGTGCAGAGATGAGCACTGATCACCTGAAGCTGTTCCTCTCCCGGCGCAGGTGGCAGGTGAGTTTGGCTCAGGCCCTGCTTCTGCCCCTTGCACCTTCTCATTCTCTAGGCCTCTCTCTAACCCTGCCTTCGTGTGCCCTCACTTCCTGCTCATCTCGCTCTCCACTTTTTTTTTTTCCCCCTCAATTACCAGCCTCCCTCCTGCCCGCTTAGGTCCTCTCCCCCTGAGCTAGGTCTGAGCTGGGATAGGCCTGGGTGGGTCAATCCTGCCCTGGGGGTCCCCTAGGTCTGACTCTAGTACCCTGTTTCCAGCGCTCCCAGATCAGCTACAAGTGCCACCTGGTGTTGCGCCCCATCCCTGAGCTGCTGCGGGCCCCTCCAGAGCGGGTGTGGGTGGCCGTGCCCAGACGCCCACCCCCCAGTGGGGGCCTGTCGTCGTCCTCAGACTCGGAAGAGGAAGAGCTGGAGGAGTTGCCCTCAGTACCCCGCCCGCTGCAGCCGGAGTTCTCAGGCTCCCGAGTGTCCCTCACTGACATTCCCACTGAGGATGAGGCCCTGGGGACCCCAGAGACAGGGGCTGCAACCCCCATGGACTGGCAGGAGCAGGGAAAGATCCCCGCTGAGGACCAGCAGCCCCCCAGCCCCCAGGTCCTCCCCTCCCCAGGCCAGGAGCCCCCCGATGGGCCCAGCCCCCGACGGGGTGAGCTCCGGAGGGGCAGCTCAGCTGAGAGCGCCCTGCCCCAGGCCAGGCTGCGGGAACCGGGCCGGGGCCTGCACAAGGCAGCGTCTGTGGAGCTGCCTCAGCGTCGGAGCCCCAGCCCGGGGGCCACGCGCCTGGTCCGGGGCGGCCTGGGGGAGGGCGAATATGCCCAGAGGCTGCAGGCCCTGCGCCAGCGGCTGCTGCGGGGAGGACCTGAGGATAGCAAGGTCAGCGGCCTCAGGGGCCCTCTGCTGGAGAGCCTGGGGGGCCGAGCCCGGGACCCTCGGCTGGCGCGGGCGGCTTCCAGCGAGGCGGCGCCCCTCCACCAGCCCCCGCCTGAGGCGCGGGGCCTGCAGAAGAGCAGCAGCTTCTCACAGGGGGAGGCGGAGCCCCGGGGCCGGCATCGCCGCGCCGGGGCGCCCCTCGAGATCCCCGTGGCACACCTCGGGGCGCGTAAGCTGCAGGAGTCCCCTTCTCTGTCCGCCCTCAGCGAGGCCCAGCCACCTAGTCCCGCGCGGCCCAGCGCCCCGAAGCCCAGTGCCCCCAAGTCTGCAGGACCCCCTGCCGCCACTCCCAGTGACTCCCCGCAGCCCTTGGCACCCCAGCCGGCCCGAGAAAGGGCTCCCGAGCCGGCGCCGGAACTAGCCCGGGCGCCTAGGCCTGCGCAGCGCCTAGCGGCCCTGCCGAGCCCGGCTCTACCACTCACGCCCTATGCCCAGATCATGCAGTCGCTCCAGGTGGCGGGCCACGCCCAGGGTCCCCCGCAGGAGCCCAAACCCCACGCGGCCGTGTTCGCCAAAGTCGCCTCTCCACCCTCCGGAGCCCCCGAGAAGGGCGTACCATCAGCTAGGGCGCCCCCAGGGGTGGCCGAGAAAGCCCGGGTGCCCATGTTGCCTCCCAGGCCAGGCAGCAGCCTCAGCAGTAGCATCGAGAACCTGGAGTCGGAGGCTGTGTTCGAGGCCAAATTCAAGCGCAGCCGCGAGTCGCCCCTGTCGCGGGGGCTGCGGCTGATGAGCCGCTCACGCTCGGAGGAGCGCGGTCCCTTCCGCGGGGCAAAGGAGGACGGCATGTACCGGCCTAGTCCGGCGGGAACCCCTCTGGAGCTGGTGCGACGGCCGGAGCGCTCGCGCTCGGTGCAGGACCTCAGGGCTGCAGGGGAGCCCGGCCTTGTCCGCCGACTCTCACTGTCGTTGTCCCAGCGGCTGCGGCGGACCCCGCCCGCGCAGCGCCACCCGGCCTGGGAGAGCCGCGGCGGGGACGGGGAAAGCTCGGAGGGCGGCAGCTCGGCGCGGGGCTCCCCAGTCCTGGCCGTGCGCAGGCGGCTCAGCTCCACGCTGGAGCGGCTGTCGAGCCGGCTGCAGCGCAGTGGCAGCAGCGAGGACTCGGGCGGCGCGTCGGGCCGCAGCACGCCGCTGTTTGGGCGGCTGCGCAGGGCCACGTCGGAGGGCGAGAGTCTGCGGCGCCTCGACCTCCCCCCGCACAACCAGCTGGCCTCCCAGGCCGGCGTCACCACGCCGTCAGCAGAGTCCCTGGGCTCCGAGGCCAGCGCCACATCGGGCTCTTCGGGTGAGGAAGGGTGGAAGAAGAGTGTGGATGGACTTGGGTGCAGGGCTGGGCTGACGGGTGCAGAATGGGGAAGAGGGCAGGGTGTGCTGGAAAGGGCTCTGGGAAAGGAGAGCTTGGGACATGCACCAGAAAGAGGCTGGCAAGGTGCTGGAGGACTTGAGGATGGAATGGCAGAACTGGAGGGGAGGGAGGCTAGGATGGAGGGGGGTGGGGCGGGCCTGGATGTTCTTTTTTACTGTCAGCCTTCTCTGTGCTGGGGGCTGCAGGGGGCAGAGGGCTTCCTGGTACTGACTGGGCTCTGCTCTTGGGCCTGGGTCTTCATAGCTCCAGGGGAAAGATGGAGCCGCCTCCGCTGGGGACTCTCTCGGCGGAAAGACAAGGGGCAATCCCAGCCAAACCTCTCTGCCAGTGTCCAGGAGGACTCGGGTCATCAGTACTTTCGCAGTGAGTCAGGTAATAGAAGCCCGGCAGGGTGAGTGCCCTCCCCCTGACCCAGCAAATATATACACCTCCATGAGGGCAGTGAGAAGCCTCTGACAGGAAGGGGTGGGGGTGAGGGGGGATAGGCCACCTTGCTGAGCCTGGGTGCTGGTGGAAGGGTTCTGGAGTCAGGGAAACAATAGCTGCATCTACTGTATATTTGACAATGCCAACTGTTGTATTAAGCACTTTATAAGCTCTGTCTCATTCAATCCTCCAACACTGTTTAGGAACTAAATTATCATCCCCATTTTACAGGTGAGGAAACAGAGGCTTAGAGAGGCTAAGTAGCTTGTCCAAGTCACAGCTAGTAAGAGGAGCAGCCAGAGAGCTGGAACCAGAGAGGTGGACAGTGTGACTCTGCAGCAGGTCCCAGACATGGCTTCCGGACACTGTACTTAGACCTTTCTTTGACTAGCTTCCTGTTGTGGGAAGCCCAAGGCCTCCGTAACTGTGGGCAGTTAAAGGAGCTCAGGATATGGCTTCCCTGCCCCCGGGGCCTCCCCTCAAATCTGTGTATGCTTGAGCATGCATCCAAAGGCACGTGCTTTCTCCCGCAGCCTACAGGCCCACATCTGGGCTGCCTCCAATTCTATTTCTCTGCAACCCAAACATAAAACCGCCCCTCCCTGCTCCCCTCCTCTCCTGGCCACCCCCTCCCCACCCCCCGCAGAAGGCAGCCTTCAGGGCTCGCCACTGGGAGCAGAGGGTCTTGAGGTCTGCCCTGGTCTGCTGCTCTGCCCAAGTGCCTTGGGGCTGCAGGGAGGGAGAGATTCTCCATCCGGGTTACCCCATCCCCCACCTGAAAAGGGGGCTTTACTCAAGGCCTGCAGGCAAAGGGCCAGGTTTTCCACCCTGTCCCGCAGGAAAGGAACAGGCCCCAAGCCAGGGTGTGGAGGATCGTTATAAGTCACCAGTTCTGTTCTTCCCCAGTTCCTGGTAAAATCCTTAGAATGGTTCTGGCTGGCCTCAACTCCACTGGGCCTGAGGGGACTGTGTCTGGCCAAGGCCAGGGGAGCTGAGGTGGCTCACTAGAGGCCATTGGGGTCTATGGTGAGTGAAGAGGAGGGAGGGAAGGCCAGCTGGAGGAGGAGGGGTGCAAGAAGGAGGTGGAAAGAGAGATAAGCCAGGATGGAGGCCTGGGGACAGCTGATCCCTGCCCACCTGAGGCCTCCCTCCCTGCTGCGGCTGCATTTTGCTGGTACAGCTGATTTCCTGCCGAGGCTGTGTCCCCTTACCTCACCCTCTCCCCGCTCCCTTCAGGGCTGGCCCCTGGGAGGATGGAGGTTGAGCTGGCAGAGCTGGGCCAGAGTCACGTTTCACCCTCTTCCTCGCCTCCCTCTCTCACCCCACACCCAGTACCCTCACTTGGTCTAGAGGCCGCCATTGATGAAACTGTGTTAACATTATGTTGTTGGTGCCTCAGTGTGGGACCCCTCCCTGGAGAACACTGGGGTACAGTGGAAGGGGCACTGCTTTCCTGTTCATCCTGCTGGGCGGTTCTGTCCTGCCCAGCTTGTCCCCATCCCCAGCCCTCCTGGTTCTTCAACAGGCAGCAACTGAGCACTCAGAGGTCTCTGCCTCTCCTCAGCTCTCTCAGCTCAGGTGAAAAAATCCCTCTTTCCCTCTGTGTGGCCAAGACAAGATTGGGATTTTTCTAGAGGGGTGTTGCCAGGGAGCACGAACTCAAATCCTCATGGCACTCGGGAGCCACAGGTTAGCTGCATGGGAGCAAAGACCCTGGCGCCGTCCCCGGGCCCCTACAGGCACTCACCAGCCAGCTGGGAAGGCGGCTTCTCCGCTCTGCAGGAACAGCCTCTTCCTCAGGGGTGTACCCCTGACTTCTCTACAGGCATATTACTGAGAGAATAATAACCCCAATGTTGTTGTTAGGTGCTGTCGAGTCCATTTCAACTCATTGTGACACCATGTCCCGTGTGACAGAGTAGAACTGCCCCCATAGGGTTTTCTAGGCTGTAATCTTATGGGAAACAGATTGCTATCTATGTCTTTCTTCCTCCGAACTGGAACCGCTGGGTGGGTTCTAATCACCAACCTTTTGGTTAGCAGCCAAGCGCTTAACCATTGCACTACCAGGGCTCCTTGCAACAACAATAAAGCCTAACATTTATTAGTATTTAGTATATGCCAGACCCATGCTAAGCACTTTACATGAGTCTTAATTCTCACAACAGCCTTCAATTTACAGACAAGAAATGGAGTTACTGAGAGGGCAAATGACTTGTCCAGGATCATGCAGATACTGTCCCTTGCCCCTTCTAAAGCTCTCACCCCTTAGTTGACCTGAAGAAGTATGAAGGAGACCTAGGAAGCGTCCCCTGGGCCCCAGGAGATGGAGGGAGAGGGGAAGCTGACACACTTCCAGAGTCTGCCCGAGGTTTGCCCTGACTTTCGATCTTCTGAGACTGGATATCCTGAACCCCCTGGTCTATGTGGAATCCCATCTCAGCTCAGGCTGCTTGCTTCTCCTACTTCTCTCTCTTGCCCCACGGTGCCCCAAAGGGAGTGGGCATTGCAGTGGCATCACTAGGGTTGGTGTCACCCCCCCCATGGACCTCCTCCCATGCCAGACCATACAGAATCGTTAGTAATTTTTTTTGTACTAATGTTACTCATAAAGCGTAATTCCTGTATATCATTCTTTCTTTTCCCTTAGTTACTACTTCAGTCTTAAAAAAGTTATCGATACAGGTTCACAAATACTAATTACCACAATATTGTCACTAAAACACCAGAAAATTTGACAAAATCAGCGTCTACAAAAACACTGGCAGTACCAAAAACAACAGCGCATGCTTGTAGCGCATGCAGATGAAACCACGTGACTCGAAGCATCATTATAGTTGGGTAATAATGACAGGTCTGACCAGAGTGCATTAAACCCCTTGCCTTTGAGCTGATTCCGACTCATAGTGACCATGTAAGGACAGAGCAGAACTGCCCCATGGGGTTTCCAAGGAGCGGCTGGGGGATTCGAACTGCCAACGTTTTGGTTAGCAGCTGAGCTCTTAACCATTACGCTGCCAGGATTCCAGAGTGCATTAGAAGGTTCAAACAATAAATCAGCATGGAGTTTTAGCCTTGTCGGTATATTGATACACGTAAGCTGGGCTTATGAAAATGTTTTTGTTGTTGTAACTACAGGGATGTTTTTGTAGACAGTCATTTTGGTGTCCTCCCTCTGACAGTGTCAGTGGGTACAGTCTGCACCACCCGCACTCCCCTAGTGATGCCACTGGGGCATTGCAGGATCTTAACCATTATAGCTTTTCAATATCTATTTGTTTCTGTTTTCCTTAACAAATGCTTATAGAGCTTGTACTTAGTGTTCCCTGCTCTAAGCAATTTACACACACACGAGGTAGGTGTGGCTTCAGTAGTCAGTGGAAGGAAAAGATAGTTCCACACACGGTGAGAGTCTTGGGAAACTGATGCTGTCCCCAAGGAAAACCCTTGAAGGTGTGGCATGGGCTTCCCCTCCCCACATCCTATAGGGAAGAAACAACTTCTCTCTGTTCCCTGTGGGTGGTGCCAGCCCTCACATTCCTCCTCCCCTCACTGAGTGGTGAGTTGGCCAGGGTCCCGCACACCCACGCCACCCCTGCTTTCCCTCTAGACTTCCCCCCAGTCTTCCACATCAAACTCAAGGACCAGGTGCTGCTGGAGGGAGAGGCAGCCACTCTGCTCTGCCTGCCGGCGGCCTGCCCTGCACCCCACATCTCCTGGATGAAAGGTGAAGATGCTCTAGGTGCCTAAGATCACTGCTCCCAGACAAAGAGGGCTGGACACCTGGTCCCAGGCCCTGGGGATGGGACATGCTGTGCTTTGGGTGGGGACGGGGCTCTGGGGGTGGGGCCTGGTTGAGGACCCCCTGTGCTGCCTCACTCAGCAGACCTTCCTGCTCCTTCTACCCCTAAGACAAGCAGTCCCTGCGGTCTGAACCCTCGGTGGTCATCGTGTCCTGCAAAGATGGGCGGCAGCTGCTGAGCATCCCCCGGGCGGGCAAGAAGCATGCGGGGCTCTATGAGTGCTCGGCCACCAATGTCCTGGGCAGCATCACCAGCTCCTGTACCGTGGCTGTGGCCCGTGAGCAGGGACAGGGGGTTGTGATGGGATGTGGGGCAGAGGAGGGATGGGCTCTAAGGGGGGCGGGCACAGGGGCTACTGAGACTCTTCTCCTCATGGCAGGTGTCCCAGGGAAGCTTGCATCTCCTGAGGTGCCCCAGACCTACCAGGACACGGCGCTGGTGCTGTGGAAGCCAGGAGACAGCCGGGCACCCTGCACGTACACGCTGGAGCGGCGCGTGGATGGTGAGGGCAGGGGACAGGGCAGGAGGAAGTGGGAGAAGCCCGGGGAGACAGCAGCCCAATGGACACAAGTGCCCTCACAGGGCAGAAGTCCCCTCCCTGGGCTCCTCACAGACAGCACCAGAGCTTGGCCACCCCTTCGGCCGCCTGAGCCCCTCCCTCATGCTGCCTGCAGGGGAGTCAGCCTGGCACCCCGTGGGCTCGGGCATCCCTGACTGTTACTACAACGTGACCCACCTGCCCGTTGGCATGACCGTGAGGTTCCGTGTGGCCTGTGTCAACCGTGCTGGGCAAGGGCCCTTCAGCAACCCTTCCGAGAAGGTTCTCATCAGGGGCACTCAAGGTCAGCAGGATGGGTGCCGGGAGAGGGAAGGGGACCCTGTGCGCAGGGCCACCCCTCCTTGGAGCACCGCAGTTTGGCCCCCGGGTGCCAAGATGAAGATTTTCTTTCTTACTACTTAGATTCCTCAGCTCTGCCATCCGCTGCTCTCCAAGACGCCCCTGTTACCTCAGGGCCAGCCAGGGCCCCACCTCCTGACTCTCCTACCTCACTGGCCCCATCCCCGCCCCAGACCCCAGCTCCCCCAGCCCCCCAGGCAGCCGCTCTCAGCCCCTCATCTCCCCCAACACCCCCTAGCCAGCCCTTGTCCTCACTCAAGGCCGTGGGTCCACCACCCCAAACCCCCCCACGAAAGCACAGGGGCCTGCTGGCTGCGCGACCAGCAGAGCCCACCCCTCCCAATGGCCAAGTCCTGCTTGGTGAGCCCAAGTCTTCCGTCCCTGACACTGGGACCCCAACCGCAGCCCCCACCCTTCAAGGGGCTAAGCCAGCATCTTCCTCTACTCCCCGGTACATGGTGACTTCCTTTGTGTCCGCACCACCAGCCCCCGAGCCCCCAGCCCCTGAGCCCCCTCCTGAGCCCACCAAGGTGACTGTCAGGAGCTTCAGCCCAGCCAAGGAGGTGGTCAGCTCCCCTGGGAGTGGTCCCCCCACATCCCCTGGGCCAGAGGGTACCATGCTTCGACAGGGCCCCCCTCAGAAACCCTACACCTTCCTGGAGGAGAAAGCCAGGCAAGCAGGGTTGGGTGGGGGCGTGGGGGCACGGGGAGGAGGGGCAGAGTGTAGGGACCACAAGAGAGAAGGCCAGGCAAACAGGGCTGGGGCAGGGTGGGGGAGGAGAGCAAGGAGGGATGGAGTGTAGGGAACGCAGGAGAGAAGGCCAGGCAAGTAGGGCTGGGGTGAAGGGGCACAGGGAGGAGGGGTGGAGTATAGGGAACAGAGGCGAGGCCAGGCTGCCCTGGCCTGGGATGGGGGAGGGAGGTGCTGAGTTCTGGGTCCTCAGCACTATGGAGCCCTTTACTGTGTGCCAGGCACTGTACTAAGCTCTTTAGCCATATGGTCTCATTTACTCTTCATGATAGCTCTGAAAGGGAGACACTGCATTATTATCATCACCCATTCACAGATGGGGAAACTAAGGTTAGAGAGGCTGTGGGACTTGCTTAAGGTACAAAGCCAGAGTGTGGCAGAGCTAAGATTCGAACCCAGGTTCCTAGGATTCAACTGGAGCCCACACTCAGAGCCATTCTTGCCCCAGGGGTCCCTGTTGACTGTTCTAGACCTCATTATGGATGCGCCCCTCCTCTCCTCTGAACCTTGGTGCCTCCCCGACACAGGGGCCGCTTTGGTGTAGTGCGAGCATGCCGGGAGAACACCACGGGCCGGACGTTCGTAGCCAAGATCGTGCCCTACGCAGCCGAGGGCAAGCAGCAGGTCCTGCAGGAGTATGAGGTGCTGCGGACGCTGCACCACGAGCGGCTCATGTCCCTGCATGAAGCCTACATCACCCCACGTTACCTCGTGCTCATTGCCGAATGCTGTGGCAACCGGGAGCTGCTCTGCGGGCTCAGCGACAGGTAGCTGGGGCCTTCCCAGGGAGTGGGCAGGGCCGGGCCAGGCTGGGCCCCAGCTGCACTGGGACGTCACCTGCCTCCCCCCAGGTTCCGGTACTCAGAGGACGACGTGGCCACCTATGTGGTGCAGCTGCTCCAAGGCCTGGACTACCTCCATGGCCACCATGTGCTGCACCTGGACATCAAGCCGGACAACCTGCTGCTGGCCCCAGACAATGCCCTCAAGATTGTAGACTTCGGCAGTGCCCAGCCCTACAACCCCCAGGCCCTGCAGCCCCTGGGCCACCGCACGGGCACGCTGGAGTTCATGGGTGAGGAGACCAGGGTGCCATGGTGGGGGGGTGCTGCTTAGAGTGAGAGTAGCCAGGACTCCCCCACTTCACCCACATTCACCCTGGGATGGGGTCTCATTCAGTCATGTTTTGAGCACTTACTATATGCCAAGCAATGAACTAAATCCTTTACTTGGATTTTTTTGTCATTGATCTTTACAATATCCCTGGCAATTGGCATAATATTGCCCCCTTTTATAGAGTCCTTGGGTGGCACAAATAGTCAATGTGCTCAGCTGCTAACTGAAACGTTAGAGGTTCGAGCCCACCCAGAGGTACCTCATAAGAAAGGCCTGGTGATCTGCTTCCGAAAGGGCTCAGCCATGAAAACCCAGTGGAGCACAGTTCTACTTTGCACACATGGGGTCACCCTGAGTCGGAATCGACTCAATGGCGACTGGTTTGGGTTTTTTTTTTTTGGTTTTTTACAGATGAAGCAACAGAGGTGCAGTGAGGTTAAGTAAGTAGGTTGTCTAACATCAGACGGTTATAAATGGTAGAGCTGGGATTTGACGAAGCTGGAGGGACAGAGAGACTCAATTATTATTTTATATAAATAAGAAAAAACAGCTACCATAGCTACTTGCTGAGTGCATAGTACTTTATGTTCGTTATCTCTATTCTTTAGAACTATTCTACAATCCACACTTTACAGATTTGGAGATGGTGAGCCAGAGAGATTTAGTAAATCGCCCAGGCAGGGTCCTCTGGCTAGGAAGGGACAAGCGTGGGGTAGCACTGGGAAGGCTGACTCAAAGGCTTTGAAATCTGGGTGTCGGCCACACTCTGTGACGGGCATCTGCCTCAGAGCTGATCTGAGGCAGCTAGTGACCCTGCTTCTCAGCTCCTCTGGAGTCCTGGGGACCCAAACTTTTTAGTACCTGGGGTGATTCCTCAGGTACCCTGGGGGAGATCCTGGGGGCCACACCCCCTCCTGTCCTGCCCACTGGTGTCCAGGGCCTGCTACTCTTGTGGTACCCATGGTCTAGTGACCTGGGCACTGTCCCTGCTCCTCAGGCCCCCGAGGGCTCCCCTTGCCTCTCCCTACTCTGCTGCCACCAGAAAGCTGGGTCAGCTTGGCCTCTGTTTCCTGTCAGCTCCTGAAATGGTGAAGGGAGAACCCATCGGCTCTGCCACAGACATCTGGGGAGTGGGCGTGCTCACCTACATCATGTGAGTGCCCCAGGCCCTGCCCAGCCCTCTCTTCAGGACCGTGACTCCAGGACCCACCTCTGCCTACCTGCCTCCTCCCAGCCCCAACACACACACACACACACATGCACACATGCACGCACATGGCTCCTGCTTCCCACATACCCAGGGCAGTGTGGCCCTCGTTTCTGAGTGCTGCAGCCCTCAGAACCCCCACATTCATGTCCCCTCACCTGGGAGTTGGCCTTGGTCCATGTGTGCCAACTGAACTCTCTCCCACAACAGGCTCAGTGGACGCTCTCCGTTCTATGAGCCAGACCCCCAAGAGACAGAGGCTCGAATTGTGGGGGGCCGCTTTGATGCCTTCCAGCTATACCCCAACACCTCCCAGAGCGCCACCCTCTTCCTGCGAAAGGTCCTCTCAGTGCATCCCTGGTGAGTGGCCCCACATCTGCCAGGCCCCCAGCATTACCTGCCTCTGGCCTCAGACTGCCCCACCCAAAGATCCAGACTCCTCCCTTGCCCCTAATGATGTGCCGCTGCTACTACTAGGAGTCCCTGGGTTGTGCAAACGGTTAAGTGCTTGGCTCCTAACCAAAAGGTTGGTGGTTCAAATCTATCCAGAGGCACCTCAGAAGGTCTGGCTATTTACTTCTGAAAAGTCCCAGTCATTGAAAACCCTATGGAGTACAGTTCTACTTTGACACACACATGGGGTCTCCATGAGTCAGAATCAACTCGATGGCAACTGGTTTACTACTAATGGTTGCACTGCCTACCTGTGAGATAGGCAGAATTACCATCCCCATTCCAGAGATGGGGAAACTGAGCCTGAGAGTAGCCCGAGATCACACACTCAGGGTCAATCCAGGATTGGGACACAGGTCTCCAGGAGCTGTCCCTCTCAGCTCACCGCTTCTGGCTTGGCCGGGCAGGAGCCGGCCCTCCTTGCAGGACTGCTTGGCTCACCCATGGCTGCAGGACGCCTACCTGATGAAGCTGCGCCGCCAGACGCTCACCTTCACCACCAACCGGCTCAAGGAGTTCCTGGGAGAGCAGCGGCGCCGCCGGGCTGAGTCTGCCACCCGCCACAAGGTGCTGCTCCGCTCCTACCCTGGCAGCCCCTAGTGGCATGGACCACAGCCCGGCCTTGGGCTTGGACTCAGTTCCCACCATGCCACGGGACATTCCAGGGCCCACGCTGAGCCAGATGGGCCCGGGGCTTCAGACACCACCAGCAGCAACATCCGGCCGGGCTATTACCTCATGGACCTGGGGGACAGAGGCCAGGGGTTGGGTCTGTCGCCACCTTTGCCAGAGCAGGAGAGCCCTTGGCCAGGCTGGTGGGCATGGGTGGAAGCAGGAATAGGGGCAAGAAGGGAAGAGGGAAGTGAAGAAGAAAAGAAGGCGAGGAATGGGAAGGGGGAGCCTCTGTGAAGGTTCTAGAGGGGGGAGGGACCGTGCGTGGGAGGAGAACCTAGGAGTGGCTGTAGAGAAGGAGCCCAGGGTGTCAGGGTGATGGGCTGGGAGTGGGTGTCAGTGAAACAGGGACAGGACTTAGAGCAGGATGTGAGGAAGGGCAGCAAGGTGGGGGAAGGAGAGGAGAGAGGACTGGGTAGAGGTAGACAGCCTGGAAGGTGGAAGGAGGCTGGATGGGAGTGGCCACTCAGGCCTTCGGTGCCTCCTGTCCCGTGGATGCAGCCTCGGGTCCTGGAGCTCCATGCTGGCCCAGGGATGTCCCCACCATCCCCTTCATGGCCTTTGACCTTCTTCCCATTCATATTTATTTATTTATTGACTTTTATGAAGTTTTCCCTTCCACCCAATCCCTATTGCCCGTGTTGTCCTGACTATCCCCCCAGCCATTCAGCTGCCTGTGCAGCTATCTGTCTGTCACAAGGAAAATAAAAACAGCAAGCAGCAGGACCTATGTGTGGTCTGTGGGAAGGGGTGGCTGGGGGTAGGGGGTATTGAGTCCTGGGATGGGCGTTTCAACCTTCTCTGGGCTGGTGAAAGCCAATGCCCCCTGGCCACACACACCTCTGGGCATATACCAGCTAGCAGCTTGGGACCCTCTACACCATCCCCTGGCCTCTCTGGCCCCTCATCTGTATTCCTGGTCTGCTTCTCCTGCAGTTTCTGGGATCCTGCCAGAACCACTGAATCCCCCCAACCCTCTAACCAGACTCTGGTAGCCCCCACACCTCCTCTCACATGTCCCCCCATCACACCTTGAGGGATGCTGGGCCTTCGTAAGAGACCAGGCCAAGCCCCAGTCCTGGTCACTCTGCCCAGGGGACAGGCCAGCTCTGGTCCTGACCCTGGAGCACAGGGGGTTTCATCACAATGACTGGCAAAATCATGTGGCATGAAGAGCTGCATAGGAACCCAGAGCAGGCCCAAGCCCTTGCTCTCAGTGTTAGAACCCAAATTGGCACACAAGTACCAGCTGCCCAGGGCAGCTGTGAGTGCTCCAATTGGCCATGTCTGCTGCCATGGGGCCACAGGCGTGTGTTTTCCTGGGGCTGAGAAACACATCAGCCTGGGCTTCTTTGCCCCATAGCAAGCTAGGGTGTCTGTTGGTGTCAAGGTACCCTGACTCTAGCCACTTCCCTGCAGTGCCACAGAATGGTCACTGGATCCTATAACTGAGGTGCTCTGTCCTGAGTAGGGCTAGAGGGAAGCCAGGCCCCCCTGTACCCAGAAGGACCATTTCCTCCCCCTCCCCACCTTGAAAACTCTGATTTTGGCGAAGGGAAAGGAACCAAACCTCCCACCACCAGCAGAAAGTAGGTGTTGTATGCTGCTGATTGAGGTTGAGGGCCCCTTGGCTCCAGCCCAATCAGCCAACCTCCCTCCCAGCCTAGCTCAGCCTCTCTGGCTTCTCAGGACCCCAGGGAAGGGGCAAGCCCCATCATCATAAAATAACAGAATGTTAAATCCAGCTGGAAGGGACCAGAGAGATGCCTTGCCCACCTGTCATTTTAGCGATGAAGATACACAGTTTGTCTGTGAGAATCTCCAATCCCCGCCTTACTGCAAGTGTTTTCATATAGAAATGAGGTGCCTAAGCTCTTATCTTGATAAATGGTAAAATTCCTCTCCCGTCCGCCCTCTGATCTTCAGCTCCCTTCCCATCTCCATTGGAAATGGCATGTGAACTGCTTGTTCCAAGCCCGGAGGAGCAAAGGTAATTTATGTCAGTACAGCTATGCCAAAACTGCTCTGATCAAAAAGTGACAGAGCTCCACATCTGGGTGGGCAATTACAATGAATGGAACATTGCTCCTACCCAGTGCCCTGACCTGGCAGACTGGACCCCAGGCAAGCCTCAAGGGAGCTAATTGAGCCCTTTCACCCCAGGGAGTCTGATGCTCCAGCACCAGCTTACGTCCCAAGCAAGGATTGGACAGACCTAGAGTTAGAGCGTTGGTAGGAGTAGTGCTAATCTACAGGGACCCTGCCATGTGGGGGCGTGGTGAGTGGAGCTGGGGAGTGGGCTGTTCTCAAAAACCTTTCCAGTCCCTTCTGTTTCTCTCAGTTTACCGCCAGGGGGAACAGTCTGGAAATGACTAGCCTGGAAGTAAGACGCTTCCCGATTGGTCCTGACAACGACGTGGCCCTCTCGTGATTGGCTGTATGGACAGAGATGTCCGAGGTTACTCAGGCTTCATTCAGGGACACCTCACAAACACTCGCACCCCCTTATCCGACCGTGTCCCCGGGAAGACGTGTAGTCTGACTATCCAGGGACAGGCCTGAGTGTAAAGTAGCCCCGTAGAGACCTGAATCTCCTGTCCGCTAAGGGCCGTGCCTGGCCCTCCGGGAGTGGGATGGATACCCCTGCCTTGGGAGGGGATGGGGCCGCGTCCAGCTGTGCAGTTGTTCGGGCGCTGACACGCAGGGCACCCCAGAGCCGCTCGGGTTTACCCCCCGGGTCTACTACAGCGGCTGAGCCAGCATCCCAGGCGTCTTTGGGCTAAATAAGGAGCGTGCACGGGTCAGGGGGCGGGGGCTAGGGTCCCGGGGGTGGGGGCTAAGCGCAACCATGCCAAACAAGGCAAGGAGGGCAGCGATGTATAAAACCGGGGCCCTGGGCTGAGCACCTGCCCGCAGCCCTACTGTGCCATTCGGAAGGGCTCCGTGCAGCCATCAACCCAGCCGACCAACCCAAGTCATTAAGTCGCCCCCTCCACGGCGAATCCCAATCTTCAGACCAGCCCCTGGCTCCCCCATCCTCGGGATGTTCTGACCAGGCTGGGACAGGGCCGAAGGTAGGAACCTCTCTCTCGGCCTGGACCTCATATGTTATCTGCTCCCCAGACTTCCAAAGCAGCTCCCGCCAAAAAACTAGCGCCTGCGGCCCCGCCCCCGGGTTGTACCCTCGATATCAACGACCCTCAGGTCCAGAGCGCGGCCATTAGCATCCAGGCCTCTTACCGCGGCCACAGGTGAGAGGGAGCCAAGGAGCCCTCGGGAGGAAGGGAACTGGAGCTACAGATGCAGGTTCCTGCATTGGCGGGGGAGGGGAGGCTGCGCATAGTGGCAGGAACCCCTGGATCACTGGACTTGGGGAGGAGTGGTTACTGAAGTGTGAAGTGGTGGCCGACAAGAGTGCATCATTTCGTGATACCAGTTCAGGAGCAGCCCCTCCCCCCATCCCCATTTAGGGGTCTGGTGGGCTGAAGGGTCCGGCAGGGGCCAATGTCCGGGCGGACAGGACTGCGAGCGGGCCGGAGTCGTGTCGTGGGCGCTCTGGACCCTGACCTGGCCGCATATAGGTCCCGGAAGGAGCTGCGGGAAAAGGGGCCGCCGCGCGTGCTGGAGCCGCTGAAAGACTTGGTGCTAATCGAGGGCAGCGCCGCCAAGCTGACTTGCCTCATCTCGGCTTTCCGGGTCTGGTTCATCCCCTGGAGCAAGGACGGCAAGGAACTGCGCGACTGGCCCAACTACCGCTACGTCTTCGAGGATCCTGACGTAGTGGCACTGGTGGTGCGCGACGGAGAACTGGCTGACCTGGGCCAGTACAGCATCAACGTAACCAATCCTTTCGGCCAGTGCTCCGACTCGGCGCGCATCCTCGTGGAAGGTACCCGCACCCCCGTCGCAGCGCCACCCCGGGCGCCGCAGATGGCCCAGCGCGCGCGTGTCTGATGGGCCTAGCCGAGTCCGGATAGCGTCGTGGCCGGCCCAGACCGGGCAGAGCCTGGAGCGCAGGTCAGGGCGCCCCACCGCGCCTGCCTTGCACGTCCTTCTCTGCCTCGGGATTCGGCCCCTCCAAGCTGAGAAGTCGCTGTGGGCTTTGATCACCCTATTCCAGGGCCCCGAGGTCACAACACGAGCCCGAGGCCGAGCCAGAGTTAAGCCCTAGTCGTCTGGTGCCCAATCCAGGGCAATTTCCACGACCCGGAGCTGTTTCCAACGCCCTGCGAGATGTGTGAACCGAGATTCCGAGTTTTTGCCCGCAGTATCTCTGATTCTCTAATCAACTCTTTGCAGTAGGAGGGGCAGTGATTATCAGTCCCGTTTAACAGTTGAGGAGACGAAGCCCCAGAGGTTAATGATGCGTCCACCGTCAGACTGCGAGTTTAAATGCATGTCGTATTTAGGGCCTGGGTATTGGCTGGGGAGGTTAAGCCCCCTGCCCTGCCTCACCTCCAGGTCCCTCACTAGGTCGCGTTCCCCTTCCTGTTCTCTAGTCCCGGCGAAGATTCAGAAAGGACCGGACAACACCAAGGCGCGCAAAGGCACAACATTGACGCTGGCTGCGGAGATCATGGGCAAGCCTGCGCCCGACGTGGGCTGGACCAAGGACCGGGAGGACATCTAGGACGACGACAGGCAAGGGCGGGGACTTGGGATTGGGGCCTGGACGGGGACCGGGCCCAGGAGCCCAGCGGGAGTGGGACAGGGGGCGAAGGACTGGGAGGCAAAGAACATAGCTGGTTAATCGCCGGGCCCAGAGCTCCCGTAAGCTGACCCGAGGCCCCGCCCTGCCCCCAGGGTGTTCATCGAGATAGGCAGCACCACCAGGACGCTAACCATCCGCCGGGCCACGCCCGCAGACAGCGGCAAGTATGAGGTGTACGTGGAGAACAGTCTGGGCATGGAGCAGAGCTTCGCTCGCGTGGACGTGGCCTGAAAGGGTCCCGCAGGCCTTTCCCTGGCTCCAAGCCCGGGGGCGAGTGGGAGCCACAACCTTCCTTCGTCTTGCTTAATAAAGCTGCTCTCTCTGACCCCCTCGTCTGTTTTGTTCTTTAGCGTCGCCATTCCCTCTCCCCAGATCCCACAACTGCACCAACAATTATTCCATACCCACCAAGGTCATGGAATGTTGGGGTCAGAGGGAGTTTTGGAGAGTGCCTACCCCAGTGCTTCGTTTTACAGACAATATACACGAGATTGGCTTTCTCCCCGGTCTGATGCTCTTTCACTTACCAGTGGGACCGGCAGTGGAGACTAAGACTCTGCCTTCTCGTCTTTTGCATCCCTCAAGCCCTACCCTCTCTTGCCTGTTTGAGCTATGGCCCCGCCCCTTTCGGGACTAGCCACACCCCCTCTCATCTCCAGCTCTGCTTCTCCCTGGGACCTAGTTCTCTTCTTTGGCTGCTGCCCCTTGTGCTAGTTCCCGGACACTTCGGGCTCTTGCTAACCTTAGGTCCCAGCCTACGCTTCTCAGGCCCCAGCCCTCTTCTCATCTAGACCCGCACCCTGAATCTTTTGGCCACGCCCCGCGTCCTCCCATAAGTCTTACTTCTATCCTTCTCTCATAGAGTTAAAAACAAAAACAAAAACCAAACCCGTTGACATCGAGTCGATTTCAACTCATAGCGACCCTATAGGACAGAGAACTGCCCATTACGGTTTCCAAAGAGTGGCTGGTGGATTCGGAGAGCGACCTTTTGGTTAGCAGACCAGCTCTTAACCCCTACGCCACCAGGGATCCTCATAGAGTTAGAACGAGGGGAGAAAAAAAACAAACAAACTTAAGAACTACAATTCCCAGCAGACCCTGCGAAGAAATTCTCGCGACTTGCGAGAAGACACGTGCGCGGAAGGAGCAAGCCGCAACCAGCCGGCAGACCTGGAGTAAAGGGTGCTAGTGGTAAAGGAAGCTGATGGTGGGATGGCAAAGGGGGTAGGGGGTAGGGGGTGGGGGTGGGGGCGGCTTCTAGAGGGAGGACAGGCTAAGAGGTTCTGGCCTGCTCTCTGCACGTCCGCTCCAGTGTTGATCCCACGGCTCCTGGCTACGCGGGGCTAGGGTTTATTGAACAGAGTTAGTTTTGGGGTTCAGGGGAGTCGGCAATAAACCCACTGAATCCAGATGTCAGCACCACTCGTCAGTATCGGGACTTGGGGGATTGGTAGGTTTAGTGTTTGGGATTCCAGGGAACTTGTCTTTTGATTTGCGGTTCATCACCTGGAGGTCAGTTTCAGGATTCATCATCTGGAGGGGTTTAGCTAGAACTTGGGGTTCATCAGATGCAGATCAGTGTTCAATACCTGACGGTCACTCTTAAGATTGAATTAAATATCTGGGGCTTACTCAGGGTCTGGGGTTCAATATTCGAGGTCCATTATTGGGATTCAGGGTTTAACATCTAGAATGGAGATACAAAGATTTGGGGATCGGTGGCTTTGGGGCTTCAGTGTTTCTGAGGCTTGGGGCCTGAGGAGGGGGTCTGTGCTGAGTTTCTGAGTTTGCCGAATTTGTTCATGTCCAGAAGAAAGTCCTTTGGGGTTCAGATTGTGGGGTGTGAGTTTTGGGAGGAATCACTGTGAGGTTTGGGGGTTGACTGGAATCTCAGTTGGTATTTGTGAGATGTATGTCCAGGGACGCACCATACTGAACTTTGGGTTTACCGTCCTGGGAGAGGGCTAAGTGTTGTGAACTGGGATTTGGGGTGTGAGGTCTGAGCCTGATTTCTTTGTTGGGATTTGAGGTATAGGTAACAATCACCATCATGCTCAAAGCTGTGATCCTGATTGGAGGCCCCCAGAAGGGTGAGAAATCAGGGATGGTAGGGGGAGGGGGTGGACTGGAGTGGTTGGTGTGGTGGGGCCAGGGCAGAGGGAGGCAGGAGACTGAAATGTTCTCCTCTCTCCTCTCTCAGGGACTCGCTTCAGGCCTTTGTCTTTTGAGGTGCCCAAACCACTGTTTCCTGTGGCGGGGGTTCCAATGATCCAGCACCACGTAGAGGCCTGTGCCCAGGTAATCCCATAAGCACCCCTTTCCCGCCTCACCTCCTGCTTATCTCCTTCACGCCACATTTTCCTCTTCCCAAACATGATCCATTCCCACTAGGCATAACTCCAGGGACCACCATTCACAGGTGACAGTAGGAATTGCACCCCCTGGAGGTCTGCAGTGCAGCTGCCCTGCTTTCTCCGCCTAATCTATTCTCTCATCTGGCCTCTTCCTGCTCAGATTTCATTCCTATCTTTATGAAATGTGAGATCTGATGAGACCTTAGGGATAATCTAAAGCCATAGCCTGGGGAACCTTAAAGATAACAAAGCACAGAACTCATCTCCTTGCTCACCACGGATCTCGTTTCTTTATTGCTCTTGGTATTGGGACAGGCAAGCATGGGTTCAAATCCAGGCTCTGCCACATACCTGCTGTGAGGCCTTGAGCAAATTTCTCAACCTTTCTGAGCCTTAGTTTCCTTGGTTGCCAGGCACTTGGTGGTGAGTGGTAGCCCTTTCCTCATGCTGATCAGATTGGCAGTAATAAAAATAGAACACAATGAATGGATTATTCTTTAATGCAGCTTGATAGGCAAAATCTTCCCAATGGGAGCCCCAGTTCAGGTGGGTGAGGGAGGAGGAAATAATAAGAGAAGAAATTAGGCCAGAGTGGTTAAGTGAGTATGCAGGGTCCCCACAGCTGAGACCAAAACTGTGCTTTCTGTACTTCTGGGCCAGTACCAGAGATTTGCCCAATATTCCCTCCTATCCAGTGTTTTTCTTCCCGACCTCTTGCCCTGCCCTCAGGTTCCTGGAATGCAGGAGATTCTGCTCATTGGCTTCTACCAACCTGATGAGTCCCTTACCCGCTTCCTAGAAGCTGCCCAGCAGGAGTTTAACCTTCCGATCAGGTGTTTATGTACACGTGCATATCGGGAGGGGGTGCCCCAGCCCTCTGAGTTGTTGGGAGTGGATTGAGCGAACGTTTTTCAGAGTTCACCCTCGTACACTAGGAGGATTCTTATTTGGGCAGCTCTAGATCCCTGAATATATTGTGTTTCCTGTGGGGCTTGGGCAGAAGCACCCCTGGGAACAGGGTCAGGTGACCTAGGCTTATGATATGTGCCTCCTCTGATCTCACCAAGCTGGTTCTGGGGTCCCTGGGGACAGGTACCTGCAGGAATTTGCTCCCCTGGGCACAGGAGGTGGTCTCTACCATTTCCGGGACCAGATCCTGGCCGGAAGCCCCGAGGCCTTCTTTGTGCTCAACGCTGATGTCTGCTCTGACTTCCCCTTGAGTACTATGTTGGATGCCCACAGATGCCAGCCCCATCCTTTCTTACTCCTAGGCACCACGGTGAGGGGGCTAGGAGGACTGGAGGGTGTGGGGGTGGGCAGGAGAATAATCCAGAGAGGTTCCTGGGATGCAAAGTGTCAGGGAGGAAGGAGCAGCCCCAGGAGTTGGAGATATGCCAAAAACCCCAGCAGTAATGGCGGTCTCAGTGACAACCCCAAGCACTTTGGCTGTTCTGTGTAGGGAGGGGGAGGGCTGCTGTCAGTTCTCACCGTTGCTGAAGGCCTGTCAGTGGGAGCTGCGTGCCAGGTGCTAGAGGTGAGGGAAGAAAGAGAAACCAGGCCTTGCCATCCTGGAGCGGGCAGGTCACTGTCTCCGGGGTGTCTGTCTTTCAGGCTAACAGGACGCAATCCCTCAACTATGGGTGCATCGTTGAGAATCCACAGACGCATGAGGTGAGAGCAGAGAGGGGGCTGGGTGGGGCCCACCCTCTGTATCATTGTCCTTCCCACCCCTTGGCCTCTAGCGAATGTGAAATGCTATGGGGCGAGCCCCAGAAAGGGACCCTCAGTCTTGATCATCTCTTACTGGTTAACCAGTTGCCATCAAGTCGACTCCGACTTACGGCGACTCCATGTGTGGCAGAGTAGAACTGTGCTGCATAGGATTTTCAATGGCTGATTGTTTGGAAGTAGATTGCCAGGACTTTCTTCCAAGGCACCTCTGGGTGGACTCAAACCTCCAACCTTTTGGGTAGCAGCCAAGCATGTTAACCATTTGTACCACCTAGGAATTCCACAGTCATCTCTTATGTCCTTTTAAATAGTGATATCCTCAGAGAGGTTGGCAAGGGAGAAAGGATAACAGTTAATGTCCAGAGATGTGGTGCACTCGGGGGAGGGTGCCCAACCTAGCCTTGCCTGGGTGGGAGTGGGTAGGGCTTCGTGGAGGAGCCAAGTTGGATTCGGCTAAATGATGAAGGGAACAGGAAGGCATTGTGGGCTGAGGGAACAATGTGTGCAAAGGCACAGAGGCAGGAAACAGCATGTTGTTGTTTTGTGCCATTGAGTTAAATTCCAACTCACAGTGACCCCAAGTGACAGAGTAGAACTTCTTCATAGGTTTCCTAGGCTGTCATCTTTACAGAAGGAGCCCTGGTGGTGCGTTGGTTACGCGCTTGGCTGCTAACCAAAAGGTTGGCAGTTTGAACCCACTAGCTGCTTCTTGGGAGAAAAGACCTGGTGATCTGCTCCTATAAAGATTACAGCCTAAGAAACCCTATGGGGGCAGTTCTACCCTGTCTTATAGGGTCGCCAGAGCTGGAGTCAACTGGACAGCATGCAACAACAGCAACAGCAATCTTTATGGGTCTTTTCTCCTGCAGAGCCACTGGTGGGTTTGTTGGTGGGTGCAAACCTCTGACCTTTCAGTTGGCAGCTGATCACTTAACATTGCACCACCAGGGCTCCTTGGAAATGGCACAGTGCCTCCAAAATTATGGAGGTGGGAGCATGGTCGACAAGGCAGAGGGTCTCTGTCCCTGTCTGTGAAACTCCTTGCCCGTGAGTCTGACTCCCACACACCCCTTTATTTATCTATGCTCCCATATAAAACCTAGATATATAAACATATACACATATGCATACGTATGTACACAGGCATATATACATACATAGTTTTTAAAGTCTTGTACCAGGCATCAGCTAAGTGTGAGAGAAACAGAGCCAAAAAAGACACAATGCCTGCCTCTCAGGACCCCTCAGTCTCGGGGGAGAAATAAAGTCAAAAACCAACCATTGCAAATGACACAGGTGCCACAGGTGAGGTGTGCCCAGGGCCCAGGGGTACCGAGGCCTGAATGGCTAACTCTGGGCAGGCACAGAGAGTGACAGTGTTTTAAAAGATGAGTTTTCCAGAGGAAGAGGTGGGAAAGGGCATTCTAGGCCCAGCGAGCAGCATGCAGTGGTGTGGAGTTGTGTTCCTGGAGTGCTGGGAGGTGGGGCAGGGCGGGAGGGGACTTCGTCTTGAAGGTGAAAGTGAAGGACAGTCACCACAGGTTTAAAGCCAGGCTGTGGTGGATATGCTCTGCATTTTAGGAAGACTCCTCTGACCCAAGGGAGGAGGGGCGGAGAGGGCCCACGATCAGAGAACCTGCTAGGGGATTGTGGCAGTGGTCCCTTCCTCTCCTAAACCCCACCACCCTATTCTCAGGTCCTGCACTATGTGGAGAAACCCAGCACGTTTGTCAGTGACATCATCAACTGCGGCATCTACCTCTTTTCCCCGGAAGCCCTGAAGCCCCTTCGGGATGTCTTCCAGCGTAATCAACAGGACAGGCAACTGTGAGGCAGGCCCCATGACCCTGTTACCCCAAGGACCCCCAGACACAGATGCCCCCCCTCCCAGTCTCTGCAGACTCCATCTCAACCTGCTCACCTTCCTCCTCCTCCTCCTATCTCTACTTGTCATCTCTAGCCCGAGCCTCCCCAGTCCCTCCCCTCCTAACCTCATTCTGTCCCTCTTCCTTATCCATCCCAGTTCGTTTTCTGTCACCACCTGCCCACTCCCCTTCTGGTCCATTTCTCTGAAGCCCTGAGTGTCCCAGAGATGTCTTTTGGAACAGACGGCAAGACTCATCCGGGTGCACACACACTCGGGTGCAGACATACACATGTGTCCTCTCGGGCTGAAGCCCCTGGCCTTGGAGCATAGCAACCCAGAGCCCTGCTTGGTCCCAGGGGCGCCCTCCTGGGCCATGGTCCGTGTCCTTCTCTGCATCCCCTGCCTTCCCTCTTCCTTCCCCAGCCCATCTCCCCATCTCCTGCCTCATCTGTTCAGAGCCATCTTCTTACTCCCACCCACCTCTCTGCTCTTTCTCTGTTTCTCCTGGCCTCTGTCTCTGTTTCTGCGGGGCTGACATCTCTACCATCTTTCTCTCCCTCTCTCTGTGACTGTCTCTGCCCTCACCAGCTGCCTTGCTCTTGGGTGAGTCTGTGTGTCATTCCATCTAGTGATGGGAGGGTGACCTTGAGGGGTTAGAGGAGTGAATGGGGAGGGGAATGTGAAAGTGGAGGGAACCCAGGTCTGGTCCAGCTCCTGGACGTGGGGCAGGGGTGGGAAGCATGTCAGTACCTGGGGCTCCCCCATGACAGCATTCCAGCCTGGGCGTGGTGTCATAGTTATCTAGTGCTGCTATAACGGAAATACCACAAGTGGGTGGCTTTAACAAACAAATTTATTTTCTCACAGTTTAGGAAGCTAGAAATCTGAATTCAGGGTGCTGGCTCTAGGGGAAGGCTTTCTCCTGTCTGCTGTTTCTGAAAGAAGGCCTGTCCCTTTGAGCTTCTTCTCCTGGGCAATCTTCATGTGGCTTGGCATCTCTCTTCCCCATCTCTGCTTTTCACATGCTTGTTTAATCTCTTTTATATCTCAAGAAATTGACTCAAGACACACCATATACTAACCCTGCCTCATTAGCATAACAAAGACAACCCATTCCCAAGTGGGATTATAACCACAGGCATAGAGGTTAGGAATTGCAACATATATTTTGGGGGAACACAATTCAATCCATAACATTCCACCCTTTGGCCCTCAAAAATTCATGTCCTTCCCACATGCAAAACGCATTTACCCCATCACATCATCCTAAAAGTCTCAAATCAACTCCAAGTCCAGAATCTTGTCTTCTGAATCATCTAAATCAAATATGGGTGGAACTTTGGGCATATTCCATCCTGGGGCAAAATTCCTCTTCATCTGTGAACCTGTGAAATCTAGATTACAAGTTATCTGTTTCCAAAGTACAATGGTGGAACAGGCACAAGGTAGACATTTCCATTACAAATGGGAGAGATTGGAGGGAAACAAGGGATAATGGCCACAAAACAAGTCCAAAACCCAGCAGAACAGTTTACGTTAGTTCTCAAGGCTTGAAAATAATCCTCTGTTCTCTGAGACCATCTAGGTAATGGCCCTGCCCTCCAGACTCTAGGTGTTGGCCACACACTGCAGATTCTGGGTGGAGGCCCCTCGGCCCTGGGCATCAGCTCCGCCTTCCAGGCCACTGGGATGGCAACTCTGCTCCCTCGGCTTTGGGTGGTCCCATTCTCCTTGACCATCTGAGTGGCGACCATACCATCTCTGCCCTGGTAGGCCCCATTCTTCTGCCCCTTGGGCATGGCAGCCCCGTCCCCTCAGCTTTGGGCAGCAGTGGTGGCCCCATCCCCTGGCACACCTTAATGGCAGCCCCACACTCTGGACTCTTTGAAACCTAGGAGGCTGTGGCCTCACCCTTTGAGATCCAGTAGACCATGGCCCCACCCTTTGAAATGAAGAAGGTTCTGTTTCCTGTGCTCCTTCCAACAGTTCTGCTGACCTCTGAGCTGCTACAGGATGGTCCTTTTCTTTTCTTGGAGGACAACAGATGCAGCTCCTTTGACCTGTTTCCTGCCTGTAGGATTCCAAGAGGCAGACAGCTTACTTTCTTTTCATTCTTTCTCTGTCCCCTTCAGTCTAAGCTGATGGGTTTTCTACTGTGGTAGTTGGTTAGATCCATCAATCAGCAAAAGAGATTTTGCTTAATCTCTTTAGCGAAAGATTATGTAGCTATGTCCTTGGTGAACATTCTAGAACATGTGTCCTTAATTTGTACAACAGAATTTTCCAAATTTTTACAAGTTCTGCCTTCATTTTTCACAGTTTAAGTCCATCTCTCTCCTCTTGCATTTTGCTATAAGCAGCAAGGAGAAACCATGCAGCCCCTTTAAGATCTTGCTTAGAAATCTCATCAGCCAGATATCCAAGTTCATCATTTACAACGTCTACCTTCTACCAAACATTTTAACAGAATTCAGAAAAGTTCTTTGCCACTGCATAAAAAGCATTGCCCTTTATCCATTGTCCAGTCACATGTTCATCATTTTCATTTAAGGCCTCACCAGAAATACACTTAACGTCCACGTTGCTAGCAACATTCTCTAAGACAATAGAGACTTTCTCTATAGCTCTCCTCACTTCCTTCTAAGCGTTCACTAGAATTGCCTCTGATGGCCATAATTCTACCAATAGTCTCCTCGAGGCAATCTAGGCTTTTACTATTAGGTACCTTAAAACTCTTCCAGCCTCTACAGAATTTAGGGTGCTGGCTCTAGGGGAAGGCTTTCTCCTGTCTGCTGGCTCTGAAAGAAGGTCCTTGTCTCTTTGACCTTCTGCTCCTGGGTGATCTTCATGTGGCTTGGCATCTCTCTCCTACCATCTCTGCTTTTTGCATGCTTGTTTAATCTCTTTTATATCTCAAGAGATTGACTCAAGACACCCTACGCTAACCCTGCCTCATTAACATAACAAAGACAACCCATTCCCAAATGAGATTATAACTACAGGCATAGAGGCTAGGAATTACAACACATATTTTGGGGGGACACAATTCAGTCAACAACGGGGGTGAGATGTGCGTGAGGGTGATGGGAAAAGTGACTGGGATGGGCGTGCCCCTTTGGACAGGATCTTACTCGTCCTGGGCAGGGGCCTAGGGAGGTGGGGGGACCCCTGCAGTTCCTGTCCCAGAGTCAGAGTGGGTTGGCCCCCCAGCCAGGACTCAGCTGGGGAACGGCTGTCCTTCCTCTCTGACAGCGAGGACTCTCTAGGCCTCTGGCCAGGAGCGGGCACCATCCGGCTGGAGCAGGATGTGTTCTCAGCGCTGGCCGGGCAGGGCCAGATCTACGTGCACCTCACCGATGGCATCTGGAGCCAGATCAAGTCTGCAGGGTATGTGGTGGGGAGGGGGCTCTAATGGGGAGGAGACCTCTTCCCTCACTAAGAGACTTTAGAGTGGTGGGCACAGGCCATACTGGCCCCTTAGCCCTCCCCCACTGTATGGCCCTCCAGCTCAGCCCTCTACGCCTCCCGCCTCTATCTGGGCCGATACCAGTTCACTCACCCAGAACGGCTGGCCAAGCACACCCCAGGGGGTCCACGGATCCGAGGTACACACCCTGCCCCAGCTCTACCCCTTGTCCCCACCTAGTCTCCTCTACCTTTGAGTCTCAACTCCCAACTCTGATCCAAGGGTTGAAGTCTCAGTCCCTGCCCCCACCCGCTCTGGATATGGTTTAGGGTATTTGCCCCCAGGTCTCTCTTCTGCTTCTAGGAAACGTTTACATCCACCCAACAGCTAAGGTGGCCCCATCTGCTGTGGTAAGTGATGTGCCCAGCCCCAGAAGGGTCAAGGTGCTGTCAGGGTGAATGGGGGTTGTGGGTACCTCCCGAGCTCCAGGTGCTATCCCCTCTGCTTTGTCACAACCTGCTGTGGGACCTTGAGCAGCTCCCTTTCCCCTTATCTGTTGTGAGGATTGGATTTGGGGGTTCCTCAAGTCCCTCCAAGGCTCATGGTATGTGCTCCTTTCCACAGCTGGGCCCCAACGTCTCCATTGGGGAGGGGGTGACTGTGGGCGAGGGTGTGCGGCTCCGAGAGAGCATTGTCCTCCATGGAGCCACACTACAGGTAGGCACCTGGGCACACACAGCAGGGTGTGGCCCCCAGGAAGCTGAGGGGAGGGCCTGGGCATCCACCTCGGGGCAAAGAAAGGTGAACCCCATGGACTCTGCATCTGACCTCTTCTCTCACAGTTCCTTCTGTCTCCCGCCCCCCATCATCCTGCACCCCCCTTCACCCTGCATCCACTCTTCACCCTGCATTGCCCCCTCATCCTGCATCCCCCCTCACCCACACTGTCCTTTTTGGTAGGAGCACACGTGCGTGCTGCACAGCATTGTAGGCTGGGGCAGCACCGTGGGGCGCTGGGCCCGCGTGGAGGGCACCCCTAATGACCCCAACCCCAATGACCCCCGAGCCCACATGGACAGTGAGAGCCTTTTCAAGGATGGGAAGCTGCTGCCGGCCATCACCATCCTAGGTACGGTCACCACCCTGGGTACAGCCTCTAGCCTCTGGGGCCCAGGGCTGTGAGGTCAGGAGAAACCTCCACAGGTGCTGGTTGTGCTCTGTGGGTCGCGTTTGTTCCAGAGGGTGTGTGTGTGTTGATTTGCTTAGCAAACATTTACTGAGTGCCTGTTGTGTGCCAGGCCCTGTGTGAGTCACTGGGGGCACAAGGCCAGGGCACAGATGAGCAGGGAGGGATGCCTCCCTATGGCCATGGCCCCCAGCTCCCCTCCTCATGACCTCCTGGGGTGCCCTGGTCCACTCTACAGGCTGCCGGGTCCGGATCCCTGCTGAGGTGCTCATCCTGAACTCGATTGTTCTGCCACACAAGGAGCTCAGCCGCAGCTTCACCAACCAGATCATCCTCTGAGGGGGGCCACTGGAAGGCCTCCCCACTCCTCCCTGCTCCCCTTGAGCTCCTGCCCTGCCTGCCTGGCCAGCCTGTGTCCAGAAAGACCCAGAGGAAGCCAGGCGGGAGCGACACACGCAGGGAGCAATGTGGGTGGCCGTGGGACTCCGGTCTCCCTCCCCACTCGCTAATAAACCCCGTGAACCTTGGAGCCAGAGCTGACTCCCGATTGTGCCTGGGCTGTTGGGGGCGGAAGGGGGGCAGCTGAGTCAGGCCCCCCCACATTAGCATTTAAATTGGAGTCATTGCTCTGGGCTCATGAATAATGAATCCAGAGCCCTGGTAAGTCTCCCCTCCCACTGCCTCAGCCTCTTGCTCCAGAGGAAGGCCCTCCAGGAGCTTCAGCCTCCAGGCCCCCGCCTTTGCCTCTGCCCTGCCGATGCCTGCCCTCCTCCTGTTCCTCTTCACTGGACCTGGCTCAAGCTCTGAATGCCAGGCTTCTGAAAGCAAAGGGGAGGGACTCTGGTTGGGAAGTGGGGTGCAAGCGGCAGGCCCAGAAAATGGGCACCCTAGGCCTGGCGGCTGATCACCCAACAGCCTACTCTCTCCTCGGTCCCTGCTGAGCCCCAGCCCTGGCCCGCTTTCCGCTTTACCAGCTCCATCTGCTCCCAGCCTGTCTCTTGGCGGGGTGGGGGTTCTCCCCACCAAAGGCCGTGTGTGTCTGTCTCCTGCTTCCCTGGCAGGAAGGGCAGGCAGGAGCGGGTGCCAATCTCCAGAAGCACAGTGGGAGGCACTGTTCTGGAAGGGCCCCAGCCACTTCCCACCACCTGGGCTCGCCTTTTGGGAGGTCTCAGCCTCCTCTCCACATTCCAGAAGCCCCAGAGAAACCCACTTATCCATCATGTGTGCCCATGACCCCCACGTGCCCCTTTTGGTGCCCCCCCCTTTCCCCAGCTGTGGGTGCAGAGCATCCTTGCCAGATGAGCTAGTAATGATCGTAATCTGCTAATTGAGAGGAATCTAATTACCCGAAGAGAATGGGGGGGCAGGGCGTGGGTGGGAGGGAGGAGAGGGTCCTGGCAGCAGGCAGGGTGCTGGGGCCTTGTTATCAGCACCCGAGGCTGGGCCAGGGCCCAGGATGTCATAGTTTTGTAGCGGGCCGTTAGGAGGATATGCTGTCTCTGGAGCTAGGCTGAGGGGAAGTGGGCCAGGGCCAGCCCTGCTTAGGCCTTGCAGGCTGGGTAAGCAGTTGTGAAGTGACCCAGGGCCAAGCAGTTCTGACCTCTAATCTGGCTGCATCCAGCACCCCTCCGCTCTGTCTTCATCCCCACCTCTAGGCCAGACCTTCCATCATCTCCATGTGGGGCTGGGAGGGCCTGGAGATGCTGACTCGGGGCTTGGGGTCTCCTCCCACAGGAAGGGGCAGGGAGAGGGTGGGCCATGGGGCCAGGGGCTGGGTCCCTTCTGCCTCCTCCCCCACTCCTGACCCTTCTGTTCCAAGTGGTTGGCAGAGGCCGTGGCAGCTCCATCATAAATATGATAATTTAATTATTTTCTCAGCAAAACACCGTGAAATCCAATAAGTCTGTGTCAGGCCCTGGCCCCCGGGAACCCCCTCCTAGGACTGCTGGGGGTGGGGACTGGGTAGGAGAGGCACTGAAAGGGAAAAGGGTCTGTGTTTGAGGGAGGGGGCGTGAAGCTGAGGTCTTTGCGACATGACCCCTCCCCCAAGGCTGGTGGAGTCACTGTTGTGTGTTCGTGGGGGAGGGTGTTTAAGGAAAAGGGAAGTTGTAATCCCCCCTCCTGTCTAGCCCTGGGCCTGGGGTCCTATCCATCTCTGAGCTGACAACCGGGGCCTAGGATGTGTAAGTCCTGCCTCTGGAGAGGGGACAGCAAGGGGCCCCCCTCCACTACAGGGACCCTGCGCGCAACTTTCATTGGCCTGGTAGGGGTAGGAGGGCGCTGGCCCTGGGAAGGGGTTGAGGCAGGAGAATCAGGAGGGAACTGGGGTGGAAAGTGGGGGATGAGCAGGGGGAGGGATGCGGGGGAGGGGTGTGCTCCTGCCATTAGCGCTTTTTTTGGTTTCCATAAAAAGATTATTCTGTAAAATCAGCGTCGGGGAGCGAGCTGGGGGCCGGGGAGGAGGGTGGGTCCCTGGCACCAAGCTGGATGGGGCGACAGGGGAGGAGAGCTGGGGACGGGGACTGAGTGTGGAGAACGATTTGGATGGGCTTCAGGAGCCAAGAGCGCAGATGGGGGAGGCTGGCCAAGCCGGGGCGGGAGGGTGCAAGGGGCCTCGGCCCCACCCCCAGCTCACTCCCTTCCCCTCCCCCTGGCACTTAGCAGCCATTATGGGGGAGCAGATTGCAGCCCCCTCCCCCTCTCCGGGAAGCAGTCACAGCTGGGGCCCCGCCACATCTGCCTCATCAGCACGGAGCACAGCTGGGTGTGCCCAGAGCCACGCTCCCCAAAACACAAAGCGGGGAGGGCAGGGACCAAGGAGAGCCTAGACCCCCGAGACAGACACACTGACACCTCTGCCAACAGACACACACGCCTCGAGGTGCAGCTACACCCACCAACACACACGCTCCCTCGTGTGCAGACAGGAGAACTGACAAACATGCAATTACTCTGCCCCGCCCGCCACCCCCGCTCCCCTCCCCTTCCTTCCCCTCGCGTACCCCACCGCCACCAAGGCCACCTCGAAACCGCCGTCGGCTGTCGTCTGGAGGGAGCCGGGGCCTCCCCCTCCAAGCACACCCTTTGGGGAGGGCGGGGAGTGGGAAGGGGCAACCAGGTTCGTAGCACAGGCCCTGGGGAAGCCACCTGCCCTCCTCCAAGCCCACACCCCTCCCTACAATGACATCCGCCTTGGAACCCCGACACTCGCCACAGTCTGGCGGGGTGGGCTAGGCGCCCTTGAGTGTTCTCTTTGACATGCGTGTATACCATTGGCTACCTCAAGGAGGCGCTGCGAGCCCTCGGTCTCTAGCTGTCAGCTCCGGTCCGGTGTACCTCCCCTGCCCGCTTCCCAGTACCTTGCCCTCAGCAATACACCCCTCCGCTGGGCTCTGCTGCCCCTGCCATGCACAGGGCATGGGGTCTCAGTCAATGGCAGAAAAGCCACACACACGCACCCTGCAGTTGGGCCTCCCCAAAATAGATGATCAGGAATCCCTTCTTTCCTCTCTCTTTCCAGTCAATGGGCACCTCTTGGCCCGTGATTCCATCCTGTCCCCTTCACAGCCCTCATTTTCCTCACTCATCTCCTTGGCCCTGGTGTCTTGCCCTCAGCTCTTTCCTCCCTGTCCCCCAACCCTGTGTCCCACTCTGCGTTGTCCGCCCTGCCCCTCGGAGCTTTAATCCCTCCGCCGCTATGCCGCCTTATCTGCTCCCAGCAGCTTTAGATGCTGCAAAGCCCTCTCCCCCTCCTTCCCGGGATTTTCTCCCCATCCTTTACCAGGCTCTCTGTGCTCCCTGACCACCCCCCACACACACACACATCCTGCCACTCAGGACCTATCCTGGCTTCTGGCTACCACCAGATCTGCACCTCAGTGCCCTTTGCCCTCCCTTCAGCCGCAGCTCCGAAGGCCCACCAGGCCTCCTCCCACTCGCTCCACCCCTAGGCCTCTCCAGGCCCGACAGACGTCGTCGTTCTGTCCAGCCAGGATTTTTCTTCTTTCCCTTCCCTGCTTTTCTGGTCCCCTCCCCAGTTCTTCTGGATGTCTTCCATCTTGGGCTTGGTCCCGTCCTTTCAGTGCCAGTGACCCCCAGCCTTCGCTTGGGAGTATACCTGAATGCGGGGGGGGGGGGGGGGTACGAGCCCCACACAGGGGAAGGTGCAGGGCTGGACTTGCCCTAGGGAGACGGGGAGGGGGGTGTGTAGAGTGCTGGCGGGTAGTGGGGGCAGGGCCTGGCGCGGGACGCTAACCCTCTTCAGTCGCCTCAGATCACGTCCGGGCCTCCCCACCCCCCCTTGCTGGGACTCTCATTAACAGCTTCTCCTGCCTCGTCCGCGGCATAAATAACCCAGATAAATCAGCCGCCCTCCGCCCCCCGCCCCTCGGCCCCCGCACAGCCCGTTTGTCACCGCTGCTGGCTCACCAGCCAGGTCTGGCCCAGCCCTGGCCCCCCCCATCCATGTCCCTTCCCGCCCACGTCTGTCCCACACTGGCTTATCCCCATTTCTGCACCAGAGCCAAGCCTGGGACAGGTGTCTGGGCTAGGGAGGGTGACAAGTGGGTGTCCCCTGGGAGCAGGGGAAGGCTGGAGACTTTCTAGGGGAATGCTGCCTAGGTGTTTGGGGGTCAGGTCGATTATGAGTCTGGGGCTCACAAATGGCGGGAAAGAGCAGGCGCACTCAGCTTCCGGGCCGCGTCTCCATTCTGGGAGAAGAGGCACAGACCCAGAGAGCCAGGGTGCGGGAAAGGTTTCTGAGGCTCCCTTGGAACCCCAAGCTGAGTCTTGGGAGGTCTGTGGTCTCCCTTTGGGACATTTTGCCCAAATAAAACCTCTAGACCTCTTCCCAGGTACCCTGAGCCAGAGCCATCTTGCCGTCCTGGTCTCCCCTTACCCTCAGTCCCCCATTCCCATTCCCATGTATTGTCTTGTCAGGCTGTGCCGATGTCACTCTAAGCTCTGCTTCTAGTTCCTCCACGCTTCTCTGTCAGGAAGCCTAGTGCAACCCTGGGGCAGGAAGGGTGGAGAACTGGACTGTGAGCAAATCTGGGGAATGGGGACAACTGGAGGGCAAAGGAACCCTGGCTGAGGCTTCACGGACTGACCCTGCAGGCTGCGAAGACCTGCGCGCCCCCACTCCCAGCCCCAGGGTCCCTAACCGCCCCTGCCCCCCACCCCTTGCTCATACCCGGTTCAGGTTGAGGCCAGCTACACTTGGCCCAGAAGCTTCACTGCAAGGGGCAACTGGTCCCCTGGGAGTGAGGAGGGGGAAGCAGGGAGAGGATGGGGGAGCCTGGGTGCAGGGCTGGGGCTGGGAGTGGGGAAGAAGCTGGGCCAGGCCCCAGGGACCAGCTGGGCAATGAGCCGGGGAAGCAGCCGGGAGGCTAAATGAGGGAGATTATCACCCAACTGCAGCCGGGCAGAGAGGGAGGCAGGCAGGGAAGCCGGGAGAGGGAGGGGAGTGGGGACGGAGGCTAGAGAAGAAGGGGGTGTTGAGGGACAGGGAGGCAGCCAGAAGAGACTGCGAAGGAGTGGGGCGGGGTGGGGGGGAAGGCCAAGAGATGGGCTAGAAGGGTAAGGGGGACTCCCACTGAGTATAACCAGATTCCCAGGGGCCTGGGAGACTGGGTGATGGGGACTTGGGGACAATTGGAGACAGCTGGCTGTGGGGCAGTTGGGGGGGCGGGTGCACGCAGCTAATTGCTGCTCCATTTCCTAGTGACTGGAGATCCCCCCCTCCCCCATGCTCCCCCCACCCCGTACCTGGTTACTACCCAACTTTATTCCTTGTAGAGGTTGAAGGCTCTCTGCCATTCCCTCAGGAGGAAAGAACACGTAATTTGGGCTCATGATAGATGCTAGTATGCGGGGTGCGGGGTGTGACCCTGAGATCTCCATGGGTGGCAGGGAACTTCAGGGGCATGTGCAGACTCCAGGGCAGCAAGGAGTGCTGGGGAGAGCTTGGGGGACAGCTCCCCGTTTTCTTGGCAGAGCCCCAGACTGAAGTAACCTTAAAAAAGCAATTAAATCACCTTTTCAAAAAAACCCAGTAAAGAAAAATTGATACTGGGAGAAAGGGGAAGCGAAAGGATAGGGAGGAGGCGGAAGCACTGGGATGGCTGGAGAGTCTACCAGAGAGGGGGGAGCTTAAGAGGGAGCTGTCTGGGCCGCGGGCAGATAAGGGGGGTTGTCTATGCCACTTGTACACTCAATGCTAACTCAGCAGCTGCTTCCCGTGCCAACCCCACCTTCCTCTGGGCGAGGCTGAGCCCCAGCTGGATACTGCCACTGACCCCCAGGGGGTCTCATCCCAGCTGGGGGAGCCGCTGACCAAGGCTCATCCAGAGGCTTGTGAGGAGCCCAGCTGTGGGACCCCTGGGGGAGAGCCACTTTGCTGAGCACTTGGGACAACCCAGGCAGGGAGCCAAGTGTGGCTAGGGCTGGGTGTGTGGGTGGGCTGCATGCTGACTGCCCCATGACAGGCACCTGACCTGGCCTTGAAGCCAGGGTAGGCAGATTGGCTCCCTGCACTCTCAGAAGTCACCCCTGGGCCCCTTCCCCAGGGCCAGGCCAGGGCTGTGGTCTGTGGGCCCGGCCTGAAGCAGGGGAGGGGTGGCCGTTTGGCAGCGGCGGGTGGACCTCGGGCTCTAATCCCCAGCAGCTGCCGTTTCCCTCAGATCGATTCCCTTCTCACTTTTTTTTCAGCTGCTGGTTCCTCGGCTCGGATCGATAGAGCCACCTCCCCCGCCCCTCCGAGCTTCCTCTCCCTGCTGCTCATTAGCGCCCCGATTAATCAGCTCCCCCTTTCTTCCAAGGGACAACTGCTTCCTTCCCCTGGAGGGCTTGTGCTCTCACGCAAGTCCCCCAGAGCACAGCTGTTCACTCCTTCTGCCCTCCACCCTGGGGGCACCAATGCAGCCACTCCTGGCCAGCCAAGAGGGCCCTCACCCTTGCCTGGGGTGACAGTCCACGGGCCTTCTTCCCCTTCCCCAGGAAGATGCAGCCCCCGAGATCTCCCCTGCCCCACTCTGCTGGGCACCCCTACATCTGGTTCCTTAGGATAGCGTCTCCTCCTGGGAAAGCCCAGCACCTCTCTCCACTCTCCCCAGTGCCCCCACTTGAGCTATTCCTCTCCCTCTGTTCCACACCTTCTCCCCCTCCTTGTGTGAGGGCTCCCCTACATCCTTCCTGCTCCCTGGCCTGTTTCTCTGACACCCTCTCCAGCCTGGCTATGACAAGGAATTTGGGGACTTTTGGGGAAGGAAAGCAGCCACAGATGTGTAGGTCAGCCAGGAGGGTGCCCTCTGTCTCTGATGCATGAGTAACTGAGATCCCGGTTGGGGGCCAAGCTGGGGAGCAGGAGGCCAGCCTCCCCGAGGGGGCAGGGGTATGGTGGGTGTTGAAGTTGGCAGTCAAGCTCTAGGGCAGCTGAGAATCTTGGTGGAGTCAGAGTTGTCCCCTTGTCTGCCTTGCCTGCTGTCTTCCCTTCCCCAGCCTCATTCAAACAAGTGGCTCTCCCAAGGAGTTTCTGAAAGCTGCTGTGAGTGGGCTAGCGGGGTGAGGTGGTGGCGGGGTGCTAGAGTCAGGAGTCAGGAAGGCCAGGAGGTGGGCGGGGGGTGGAGTTGGCTGGCCCTCATAGGGTGTGGTCCAGAAAAGTGGCAAAGAGGACCTGAGGACTCATCCCTGGGTGGCGTGGGAGTGGGGCCAACTGGGGTCCCCACAAGTGGCTAGGGCATAGCAAGAGTTTGGGGGGCAGCCCGACAAGGTCTCAGGCAGGGATGACCAGGGATCCCTGTCCTGGACTGGGGCTGCCCCCTCCCCGGCCCAGCTCCTGCAGCCCGTGCAGCCTGTGAAACGCTGTTGACATGTCCTGAATTATTAAGCACGGGGTGGGCTCCGGAGCACATGCTGAGCGGAGCGGTTGGGGCTGCACGGCGTGGCGGAGCAGCACTCGCTCCCTCGCTCACTCGCTTGCTCGCTCGCTGGCTCGCTCGCAGGGACACACGCAGGGGCTGACAGCTGTGCTGGTGCTGATAAGGGAAGCCACAAGGAGACGATCGAGGAGAGAGACAAGCGGCAGCAGAGGCAGCAGCGGCAGAGGCAGCACCAGGGCTGCAGAGCTGCTGGAAGTGGGAGTGACTCCCCCACCTCAGGCCCCCACCCTATCCCCGTCCTCCTCCTGCTTGCCCTGAGTTTAGAAGAGCAGCCGCTGCCACCACCACCACTCCGGAGGGCACCAGGGCGGCTGGCCAGGGAGGGACAGGGGCAGGGAGGCTCCGGCCAGTCCCAGCAGCCGGGGACAGATGCCGATCGAGATTGTGTGCAAAATCAAATTTGCTGAGGAGGATGCGAAACCCAAGGAGAAGGAGGCAGGGGATGAGCAGAGCCTCCTGGGAGCCGCGCGGGGGACCGCCACCCCCCGGGACCTGGCCACCTTCGCCAGCACCAGTACTCTGCACGGGCTGGGCCGGGCCTGTGGTCCTGGCCCCCGTGGACTGCGAAGAACCCTGTGGGCATTGGCCCTATTCACCTCGCTGGCAGCCTTCCTGTACCAGGCGGTTGGCCTGGCCCGGGGCTACCTCACCCGGCCTCACCTGGTGGCACTGGACCCGGCTGCCCCAGCACCAGTGGCAGGCTTCCCGGCCGTCACCCTCTGCAACATCAATCGCTTCAGGCATTCGGCACTCAGCGACGCCGACATCTTCCACCTGGCCAATCTGACAGGGCTGCCCCCCAAAGACCGGGACGGGCACCGTGCGGCTGGCCTGCGCTACCCAGAGCCCGACATGGTAGACATCCTCAACCGCACTGGCCACCAGCTTGCCGACATGCTCAAGAGCTGCAACTTCAGTGGGCACCACTGCTCTGCCAGCAACTTCTCCGTGGTGAGTCCTGCCAGCTGGCCCGCCTGGCCCAGGGTGGCAAGAGGCTGGCGGGGAGGGCGGGCGCGTGGGGGCATCCTCAACAGGGCTTCCCTTACTTCCGCCACCAGAGGCTGGCCTGGTGTCTTCCCCAAGTCTGGTGTTTCCCTCTGGCTTCCCAGCCGTGGAGCTGGAGACGCTCATAGGGGCTTACCCTGGCACGGCTGCTCCTCCTCTTCTTGGTCCTGCTGCTCCTGCAGTGCCAGGTCTGGAGGTCCAGGGGGTCCTGGAAGTGGGCCCAGGGGTCCTGAAGCTGGTCAGCTTGCAGGGAAGGGATGCACCCTCCCAAGGCCAGGCCAACGGACCCCCACCTTCCTCTTACTCCCTTTTTCTTCTGCAGCTATGGGACCCCTCTCCCCACCAAGCACAGAGTGATGGGGAGGGGGTGTCTGGGGGGCTCCAGCTGGGGAAGGAGTCAGGGCTGCCTCTTGGGGCAACCGGCAGGCTAGATAGAGAAGACCGCGGTGGACACTCAGTGCCAGTGTCTCTTCTGTCTCTGTGGGTCTCACACCCCCTTTCACAGACTTCTGCACACATCCCTCTTTCACGCTGTCCCTCCAGCTCTCTGCTTCCCAGTCCCTCCCTCTGGCTGCTCCCTTGCCCGTCTCTAGCTCTTACACTGAGAATCACTCATTCACTCTTCTGTGCATAACTCACCCTGGCTGCTGCCCAGTGCTGGCACACACATACACACACACACAGACACATACGCATCCTGCTCGGGGACACAGTTTCTTGCACACCACCTCTCTCACACATACTCGGTGTCTCTGTCACTACACTCACGTGCATACCTGCACACCCACACACTCTACACCCGGAGAGCTACTGATCTCCATGTTCACATCCCAGCTCTGACTTCGCTGCTAAGGTTAGGGTCACACTGTGGATGCCATCCCCTCTCGTGACACCCCCGGTTCCCCATGCAGGGATTGCCGGTGCCAGCTCTCACACATGTGTGGATGCAGCACACACCCTCTGCACTGGGAATGGAGTGTCTGCTTGGGCTGCTTGCCCCTACACACCTCACACCTTCCACAATTGGGTGAGGGCCCTCACCCAGGTGTGTGAGGGTGGATGTGTATATCTTGTACGTTGTCTATCTGTCAGGGCTCCACCCACAGTCACAAGGTATCTATTATTCATGGTGCTGGAGACAGACGCCTGTCCCCAGCCCGGTTTACTCCCAGCATTGTGTATGTATGGGTGTGTTTGCATCCTTGTCACCGGTGCCTGGTGCATACACAATTATGTGGAGTCAACACAGTGCCCACTCAGGCCCAGCCTCCAAGGCCAGCCCCAGATAGGGATTTTCCCTCCTCACTGCCCAGCGTGCCACCCCCCACCGTCAGACCCCAGGTTCTCACTCACTCACTGCCTCAGTATCACCAGGAAACAGGCTCCAACTAGGTTCCTCGCCCCGACCATGCCTGCCCCTCTGGGGCCTCCTGCCACTGGGCGGAGGGAGTTAGGAGAAATGGAGGAAGGGTTAGGAAGGAGAGGATTTGCTGGGAAAAGAGTCAGCCTGTTGTCCGGCTGCACTCAAGCTCCCTCTTTTTCTAGGAAAAACCACCATTCCCTAAAGCCAGGGCTGGGAGAGTCCCCACGGAGGTGGGGTGTGGAGTGTGAATGTGGCCTCTAAGATCCCTGGGCTCTCTGTTGGGGGGTGGGGGGCAGAGCCCAGTCTCAGCAGGTGCTGATGAGGGAGAAATCAATAGGGTCTTTGTGTCCCTGAGCAGGAGTTTGTGTCTCAGGCCCCTGTTGGGGGTGGGCAGGGAAGGGGAAGGGTGATGAAACCTCAGTGGGAGAAGAGGGGGAAGAGATGGAGGAGGGCAGTGAGGGAGAGCGTGAGGGAGGCAGGGGTTTTGCCCCTGACCTCTGGGAAAGGAGGGAGTTCCTGGAAGATGTGGGAGCAGGGATTCCCCAGATCAGGCTAGCAGTCCCTCTGCATCTTGGGGGTGGCTGGGAGGGGGAGGGGGACTTCCCTTTGGTACTCTGGGAGCTGGAGAGAGGAAGTTTGTGGGGTTCAGCTCTGCATAGGAGGATGAGTGGGGAGGAGGGGCAAAGCAAGCCTGAGAGACAGGAATTCCCCTCTGGGGATCCTATCACTGCTCTCCTACCTGCCCTTAGCCCAGCCTAGCCCCCTTACCCTTTCCTCATCTGCTGAGTGTCCTGCTCCCTTGGACCTGGCATCCTAGGGCTGAGTCTGCTGCAAACTCAGAAACTGCTGGAATCAATGGGCTAGGATGAAGGCCCAGGAATGGGGAAGATGGGGTGTCTGATGGGGGTCAGATTGGAAACAGGGTGTATATATGAAGGTCTGGGGTCTGATGAGGAAACAAGCCCATGATAGACTCTGTGATGGGGAGCTGGAGTCTATGATGGGAAGACAGGTGCATGAACTGGTTGGCGGGGAATCATCCAGAACGTGGGTGGTGAGCTAGGCAGTGATGGCGACAGCTTTGGGTAAGGGGCTGTTATGTTTTCTGTTGCTTTCCCTGTTTCCTCCTCCCCACTCCCCACTCTGCTGTGACCTTTCCTCCAGAATCCAAGTTAATAAATGTCACATTTTCCAGCCTATTTTTACTCTGGGTAATGCACCCTCCCCCAGTCCCCTAAGCTGCTGCTCTTGCTTCTGCTACCACTGCAATTGCTCTCACCCCCAAGCTCCCTAATATTCCCATCAGACAGTCAACCAATCAATCAACATGATGCTCAGAGAGCCTACTATGTGCCAGGCTCCCTGCTAGGTGCTGTGGGACAGAACAAAGAAGGGAAAGCCCCAGTCCCCTGTCTGTCCCTGTCCTCAAGCAGCCTACAGTCTTGTGGTGGAGTGGGGACAGGGACAGTCAGAAGCTTAACCAACCATGCAAGAGTTAACCAGCAATGCACACCATGTCATAAGGTGCCAGGATTAATTGCCAAGCGAGATGCATGGACAGTAAGAGCCTGAGTTCAGAGAGAGAGGCCACTCTGGGCTGAAGATGGCTGGGAAGGCTTAAGGGATGAGGGAGGCTGGGGGAGGTTTGATGAAGAGGAGAAGGAAAGGGAGAGAGGAGAGGGTTCCTGGGTGGTGGGGACGCTCTCTCTCTCCACTCATGCTCCCCTCCAGCCAGCTCACTTCAGCTCTTCCTCACCTCTTCTCCTCCTGGCTTTCCCTCCTCACCTAGCCTCATATCAATCCACTCCACCTACACCCCCTACTCTCACACCTCGTCAGTGTTTCTCCCTTCCTCCCCACCTCGCCTCCACCTGCTCCCCCACACCAACGCTCCAAGCCACATCTATTCTTTCCCCACCTCGAGGCTTCCTCTCAGCCTGCCCATTTACAAACCAAAAAATAAAAAACCAAACCCATTGCCTTCGAGTCCATTCTCATAGTGACCCTATAGGACAGGGTAAAACTGCCCCATAGGGTTTCCAAGGAGTGGCTGGTGGATTTGAACTGCTGACCTTTTGGTTAGCAGCTGAGCTCTTAACCACTGCGCCACCAGGGCCCACTTCCTAGGAGATAAAAATCCCTCTTTCTCCCTAGGCTTAGTTTCTTCAGTTGTAAAATGCAAGGGTGGCCCTAATATTTAGCACTTCCTTTTAGCTGGAATCACTACAGTGGAGCGGCTCTGGAGCCAGACTGTCTAGATTTGAACCTCGGCTCTACCCTTTAAGCTGTGTGGCTTTCCATGAGCATCAGTTTCTGCATCCATTAAATAGGATATTTGTAGTTGTTGTTAGCTGCTGTTGAGTCGGCCCCTGAATTATGGCGACTCCATGCACAATGGGTTTTCGTTGGCTGGCTTCTGGGAAGTAGCTCACCAGGCCTTTCTTCCTAGTCCTTCTTAGTCTGGGAGCTCCACTGAAACCTTTTCAGTATCGTAGCAACCTGCAAGGCTTCACTGACAGACGGGTGGTGGCTGCGCTTGAGACAGACGGGCCAGGAATCGAAACTGGGTCTCCAGCATGGAAGACGAGAAATCCACCACTGAACCCTTAAACCCGTTGCTGTTGAGTCAATTCCGACTGATAGTGACCCTATAGGACAGAGTAGAACTGCCCCCTAGGGTTTCCAAGGAGCAGCTGGTGGATTCAAACTGCTGACCTTTTGGTTAGTAGCCTGAGATCTTAACCACTGCGCCACCAGAACCTAACAAATTTGAGTTGTTGTGAAAATTAAAGAGAGGATGCCTGTAAGGGCTCAGCACACTGCCTGACGCGCGTAGTACACACTCTGTAAGTGTCAGCTGTTATAAGCACCACGGCCCCCATCCTGGCTATTGTTAGCCTGACTGTTCTCAGCATCACCTACTGCTTTCTGACCCATGCACTGGAATCGGCTACCCTCCATCACCTGGTCTCCAGACCCACCTCCTCTATCCTATCTCAGCATTCCTATTCTATTCAACACTCCCAAATATTCATGCAAGTGTGCATATGTGCAGGCATGTGCGCACACTCTCTAGCTTAGTGCTATCCAATAGAACATTCTGTGACGATGGAAATGTTCTGTACCTGTGCTGTCCAATGTGGTAGTCACTAGCCATATGTGGCTATTGAGCACTTGAAATGTGGTTTGTGTGAATGAAAGTCTGAGCTTTTGATTTAAATAGCAACATGTGGCCAGTGGCTGTCGTATTGGACACTGCAGCTCTGGATGGTCCTGGGAATGAGATTCTGACTGCCTGGGTCGGGAAGGGCTAGGAATTACAGCCGGGACCATAGGGTTTAAGGTGATGACCACAGGCTTTGACTGGAAGTCAGGCTGAGGGCCCGGCTGGGCTGGGGACAGTAGGGTCTTGTCTGGCGAAGGGGGTTGAGGTATCTGGAAGCACCATGTGAGCAAACACCCTCCTTCCCAGGTGCAGGCTATGACCTTGGTCTTTTTTCTTCCATTCCACTGTCTGGAAAATTGAGGCATGGAGGAGGCAGAGAATCCCTGTGGAGGGAGGGAGGGGCAGGACCCAGCCCTTCTCTGTGGGGCATTCAGGGGCCCAGGCAGCCCCTGGTGGGGCAGGGGACAGAGGACCAGGGACCTGCGGGCGCCTCACTCTTTGTCCCCTGTAGGCTCTCAGGCTCTTACACTTCCCTCTCCCGCCCACACGCTGGTGACTGCCGTGACTATTAATCACTCGCCCTGTTCTCTTCCTCTCTACTAATCAGGCACAATTAGACAAGGCCTCTTCCAGCTGGGCAGTCCCCCTCCCTGCCCTCCTCTCCTCACCCAGCCCCTCCCAGCTCCCATCCAGGACAGCCTGGAGGAAGGAAGCAGCATGCAAGCCCCTTATCACTTTCTGCCCACCTCCCCACCCCCTACCCCCATTCGGGGCTACTTGACAATCCCCTTCCTTCCATCCAACTTTCCCCTTGGCCACTTCTCTTCCCTGGTGTGGTCAGGCCAGGATTGATAGTCTCGGCCCCTGCTTGGTCATGGGAGAGGCTACTCACGCTCCACCCCAACTCCAGACAGTTACCATTGGGTCAGAGGGTCTGAGGGTTGCCCCTTACCCCTTTGGCTCTGGGAGGAAGGGGGTTCCCACTGAGGATGGTCCAGGTCTCTTATCCCAGATGAGCTTAACTCTGACCCTCACTCCCTGTCCAACCCTCTGTCTTCTTTGGTCCCCATTTTCTCCTGAGACATAAACCTTGAGAACACTTAGTTCAATGTCTAGTTTAGGGTTGGTTCTACCTTTAGGAGTCAGGTAATAAGGAGTGAGGGCACAGAATAGGGAAGGGTGGGGTCTGAGGAGAACTGTGATCACGTGTCCTTGAAGGGAGCAGCTTCTCCTTACCTCCAGCTAACTGTTGCCCTGTGTTAAGAGACACCCAGTGTTGGCAGGCCTTCCAACTGGTCAAGAGAAGCCCCAAGTCTTGATTATTTTAAAAACACTTTTCCTTATTTTTTAAAATACTCTGAGGACCACTTAGAACTCAGAGACCTGATTGCAGTTCTGTGTACACACACTCTCCCCACTGCTCACCTTGCCACGGGGTGCTGCCCCTCAGGCCCCCCTGGAGGGGGCATTCTCAATCTGGCTGCTTCCAACTTGGCAGTGGAGTTGGTGGAGGGGGATTTATCCCTGTGGCGCAATAGGGAAGGTAAGGGCTGTTACTGTCACAGAGGGCCAGTCTGCAAGGACAATGGGGAGGGCCGTGAGGGAGGTGCCCCACCCGGCCCCACTCAGCATCCCTGTGGCCTCTTCATTAATCAGGAATCAGCCCCGAGCTGGGCTCATTATCAGCTCAGCTTCTGGAAGCACTGCCGGAAGATGCTGATTAGCATTTGAAGAAATGGCCCCCAAGTCCCCCTCCCAGCCTCTGTCTTTCTCCCCTACCCGTGCTCCTTCCTGGACCCCTGCCCCTGCCCTCCTGCTTCCTGGGAGGAATCTGTTCCCTCTCGGTGCTGCCAGGCTCAGGTGGGGGCAGAAAGGAACTTGGAATGGCAGGCAGGGAGGCAGGGGCATTCCAGGGAGCACTAGGAATGCAGAGTCTCAGGCTGCTCTGGCTGAGGCCCGAGTTAGTGGGGTCCTGCTGGGTGGGAGGGGTGAGTGAGCTGGGTGGGGGAAGCAGGGTGGTCCAGGCGAGATGAACAGCCACGCTAGTGGGAGGTGAGAGGGCAGCCTGGGCTGTGAGTTATCAGTGCGTTCCTACCCTTCCAGCCTCTCCACAACCCCACCTCCTTCCAGCAGCTGGACAGAAGGGGGTGGGGACAGCGGGAACAGCAAACTGGAGAGCTGAGGCGAGGAGACCTACCTGTGTTTTTGGCAAATCGTAGTGGAGGGTTAGGGTACTCAAAGCCAGCGGGACCAGCCCCAATGGATGGGGGTGGGAAGGCAGGAGGAGGACAGAGACCCTGGGGCGGGGGAAGGGGGGCAGACGGTGAAAACAGGAGGGTTCAGAATTCGTGTGTTTTCCAGGAAGGGGGAGCCAGCGTCGGCGCTTCTTCCCTGGGCTCCCAGACGGGGATGAGGGGGGGACTGGAATTTCTGGAAAGCCAGCACCCCTTCCGATTTTCCCCATGCCCTTGGGACACCCGTTTTGGGTTGGAGGGGAGCAGTTCCAGAGAGATGGACAGAGGCTGCTGCAGCAGAGGCGGCAGCCAGAGAGTTCAGAGAGGAGCCACGGGATGATTAAGGGGAAATGGAGGATTGATTTAGGAGGAAAGATTAAAGGAGCTAAATCCGTGGCGCTTGGCTCAGCGGTGACTAAGCGCGGACAGGATAATAGCTTACAAATGTGTGAAAGGTGTAAATACCAAATGGGGGGAGGGGAGGCGCTCGGTGGTCCCGGGGAGGGGGGGCTGGGGACCCCTGGGCGACTGCCCAGGAGGCTGGCCCCCTTCCCAGTAGGGGCGTGGGGGAGGGAAACGGGGTGTGGGGGAGCTCCGGGCTCCAAGTAGGGGTTCCTTTCCCCGGCCGCTGTTGCCAGGGCCTGGCGCTGACCTCCACGTCTCACTCCCGCCTCCCGACGAGCTGAGGGCGTGGATTCAAGTCCCACCCTGAGTCTCTCAGTGCCCCTCCACACCCAGGGCCTTCTGGCCGTTCCCCAGGTCCGCCAGCCACCCCAGCTCGGCACCCATCCCCTCGAGACCCCCGCCCGGCGTCCGAGCCCCCGCCTCGCGCCCCTCCCCGGCTGTGGCGGGCGGCGGTGTCCCCCTCCACGGTGGAAGCCTCTGGCGCTGCTGTGTGCGGAGGTCACTTTGCCGAGAAGCCGGGAGCCGGGGGAATGCAAATGAGGCAAACCCAGAGTGGAGAGCCGAGGAGCCCGCGGAGACGGAGGGAGGGCGCGCGGCGCCTTGATGGATGCCTGCCCCGCGGGAGGGAGCGGGCGGCGGGGAGCGAGCCGTGAGTGCGGCCCTGGGGTGCAGGCGGGCCAGGCCGGGCTGCCGGGAGGTGCGCGTGGGAGGAGCTGGGGGGCTCCCACTCACCCGCCATCACCGCCACCACCACCGCAGGCCGGTCCCCTGCACTCCCTCCCGGCCGTGGGGGTGCGCACCACTGCTGTAAGCAAAACTCTTCAAGAACTTTGCATCGAGGGGCGGGAATGTCAGGGAAGGACTCTGTCATAAATTAAAAGCATTCTCGCCTGGAAAATTGACTTTCTAAGGTTTGAGGCCTAAACAGTCGCTCCCTAGAACAAGCTTGGCTGTTTACCTGGGTCAGGCGGCGCCCTGCGGGCTTCGCCTCGCCTTTGGAGACGCTGCTCAGGCCTGGAACCACCGCCTTCTAGGACTCCGCAGCCCTCCCCGGCACCCAGCTCTGGCCTCTGTGGGAGTCACAGAGCCCTGACCCACCTCCTACTTCTCCCCCCCGCCCGCCCCCCTCAGCTCACACATTTACATTTGAACACTGCCACTGTTTCCTCTTAGACCCATAAACATTTCCACTTCCTGAAAGGCAGGTGGGGTGCCCGTGGGGTGGGCCCGGAGGGCTGCATTGACCACGTGGAAGAGATGGGAGGGAGCTGTAGGCACGTTTAGAGGACAGGCCTGCTGGGGAGGGGGACATCTCCGCTGTGCTGACTGTAGCATGAGCGGTACCCTTCCTGGATGGGCAAGACCACTTGCTCAGGGAGATTTCCCTTGACCCGTTCCCTTTATCATAGCACAGATCGAAACTGGGAACGAGATCCATCTCTTTGTTAGTTTTGTGTGTTTGGTTCCCGGCTGTATGCCCAGCACTTAGAATATGCCTGGCACATAGTGTAGATGCTCAGAAAGCACTTTTGAATGAATGAATGCCTTGGCAGCCAGACAGCACATGCTTTGAGGGCAGAGACAGGGTCTGTTTTATTCTCTGATGCATCCCCAGCACCAAGCGCAGTGCCTGACACATTATACGGACTCAAAGACAAGTGTTGCAGAACACGCATCATTTCTTGAGCACCTACTATTTGTATGTTCTATACCAGGTGTGTATCGCACAATAGCTGTGAGAGCAGACTCCAAAGTACCTATAGTATAGGGTTTTTGTGAGGATTAATGAGTTAATTTATATAAAGTGCTTAGTACTGTGCCTAGCACAGAGTAGGCACTAAATAAATGTTGTATGCTGTCAAGTTGATTCCAACTCACAGTGACCCTATATGACAGAGTAGAACAGCCCCACAGGGCTTCCTTAGGCTGTAATCTTTATGGGAGCAGATTTCCAGGTCTTTTCTCCAGTGGAGTGGCTGGTGGATTCAAACTGCCGACCTTTCAGTTAGCAGCTTAGCGATTAACCATTGCACCACTATTCGTGTACATTATCTCTTTCCTCTTACCACCTCTGAAGGGTGCATATTATTATTCCCATTTTACAGATGAAAAATGGAGGCTCAGAAAAGTTGAATCCCACAGACAGTAAGGGGCAGGGCTAGGGCATGAATCAGGCTGGGCTACAGGCCTGTGCCCTCTGTGCTGCTTCCCATGTGGTAGGAAACCCATATTTCAGAGTCTCAGACTGTCGTCCACCAGAGCTCTGTCCTCTAGGAAACATAGTGGCGCTCAAGGTGCATGATGCTCTATGGAGTGGGCGCAGAGATGATACAAGATCAAAATGGTGGCCTCATCTTGGCAGGAAGCTCCAGTCCTCAAATGGGCTGCCCTCTTTTAAGCATCTGCCATACAGCACTCTGAATTTATCTCCAATCCTCACAACTCACCTTAGGAGGGAGGAATTACCATTCCCCTTTTACAGATGAGCAAATGGAGGATCAGAGAGGTTAAATCACATACCCAAGGTTAGCTAGTGGCAGAGTTAGCATTTGAACCCTGTCAGGCTCCAAAATATGTGCACCTTTTGCATGTCATGAAGGTTATGTGTATCTATTTCCAGCACCGCATCCAACGGTCAATCTCTGCCCCAGCTTGGTTCTCATCACTGGTCTCCACAACACGCTTGTCACTAATATTGAGACCTCGTGTATGTGATTTCAGTTTACAAATGCCTTTCACAGACTTGTCTCTTTTGAGACTTACAACCACTTTGTAAAATAAGTTGGGCAGGAATTTCTATCCCCACTTGACAGATGAGGAAACTGAAGTCCAGAGAAGTTAATAGATCACTTGGAGCCCTGATGGGGCAGTGGGTTAAGAGCTTGGCTGCTAACCAAAAGGTTGGCAGTTCGAATCCACCAGCTGCTCCTTGGAAACCCTATGGGGCAGTTATACTCTGTCCTATAGGGTCACTATAAGTCGGAATTGGCTCGACGGCAACGG
>NW_004443977.1:10607748-10609339 GCF_000243295.1 Trichechus manatus latirostris
GAGGAGGGGAAGAGGAGGGGGAAAGGGAAGGAGAGGGAGAGCCCCTGGGAAGGGCCCTGACTCTGGAGGACAGGGAGACAAGGGACAGAAACTGGACACCCAGACTAAAGGAGACAGTGATGCAGGGGCAGAGAGACTGAGACGCCAGGGGCAGCCAGGCCAATGGGAGAGAAAGACAGAGGCCGGGGGATAGACAGACTGACAAAGAAATGGAGGCCAGATGGATAATCAGACGTCAGGGGACAGATAGGCCAGGGGGACAGAGAGGGACTTGAGAGAGGCTGAGATTAGGCAGCAGAGGCTGCAGGGTGGACACCCAAGGAGGGGTCCAGGCCAAGGCTAGAAGGTGGTCAGAGAGGGCTGGCAGGGGGCTCGCTACAGGAAGGTGTGGGGGCGGGGATTGAGGGCCTGTTGCTGCGTCCATAGAGTTCTGTCTAGAAACTGTCCAGCCTGAATCCAGAGTGCTCTGGGAGGCCACACACTAAGGCTAGGGCCAGGAGGGTGGACCTGGGGGCTTAGGCACAGGGCCAGGGAGGGCCGAGAAGAGGGAGGAGGTAGGGGCTGAGGTGGGGGTGGATCTTTCAGTGAGGCCAGTCCAGAGGCTGAGGGCCTGTAGTGGGTGATCTGGAGCTAGCCCCTCAGCCCATCAGCACTCCTTGGCCCAGGACCTGCCGCCTTCTGTGGCTGGGCCCTAGACTCTCAACTCCAGGCCAGTCCATGGGGAAGGAGCAATGGATAGCCTGTGGGACCTTGTGGCTGAGTGGCGTGCCGTCTCCATGGAAGAAGTTGTAGGCTGTGCCGCCACCAGAGTTCTGCCACTTAGGAACTGGCCTCTCCACCCACCGCTGCCTGCCTGGCCTGGGGACCGTCTCCAGGGCAACGCTGTGCTCTGCCCAGCGGTTGGGCCTGACCTGGGCTGTGCAGGTGGCCCGGCCCCACAAGGCTGGCCTGTCCACTCCCTGCCAAGTGTCCCTCAGACCCAAACTACTTCCACTCACCGCCATTTGTTACTCCCACCCTCCACAGCAACCTCAAAGGTGGGGCGCTAGGTAACCCCCTCCCCCAGAGCAAGGCATTCTCCATGGGCTCTGGATTCATGGGGCTGGCCTCAGTTTCCTGCAGCATGTGTCTCTGTGTGTCTGTTGGAGGTAGGAGGTGGGGAGGCTGCTCCAGCCCCACCCAGGGCCAGGAGCCTACCAGTCATTTATTCACTGACCACCCACCAAACGTTTTATAAGAACCAACTGTATAAATGATCTTTGGCATCTGGGCTCAGTCCTGTTTGAATCTCAGCTGTCATTTATTTGCTGTGTGCCCTCAGGCAAGTCATTTTCCCTCTCTGAGTTTCAGTTACCTCATCATGAAATGGGGATAACAATACTTACCTCACATGGTTTTCTTGGGAGGCTCAAAAGAGAAAATAGATCAAAAGCACCTTGCACAGGGCCTGGTACAAAGTATTTGTTCTGTGCTCTGTCCCGCCACCTCTCACCTCTTTCTGTACATCGTGCTGGGCTCTGGGGGTGCCTCAGGGAGTTCCTGGTCCTGTGGGTGAGCCTAAGTTGTGGAGAGGTCAGGCCCTGTGGTCAGG
>NW_004443977.1:10609503-10647064 GCF_000243295.1 Trichechus manatus latirostris
AGCCTCTCAAACGGAGAGTACACTCAAAACTGGCTGTAGCAGCAAGAGCTGATTCCAGTATCTACTTGGCCTGGAATATGAAGAGAGTGAGCGCTTTGAAATTTTTGGCAAATATTTATGTATCCCCTCCATCTTCCTTTCCCACACCAATAAGGACCCAGGAATCCTACCCCCAGCCCACCTCAGGGTCCCCCTCTCTCCCAGTGACATGCTGTAAGAGCACACGCAGGTCCAGAGTTGTACTGTCTCCCTGGACGCCTACCCTTTCATCTAGGGCCTTTCTACTCAAACTGGGGTCCTCGGACCAGCAAGTTGTTAGAAATGCAGAACCCCTTGCCCACCTCCCATACACATCTACTGAATCAGAATCAGCATTTTAACAAGACCCCCAGGTGAGTCATGTGTGCATTAAAGTTTGAGAAGCATTGATCATAGAGACCTTGGCAGATCAGCCTAACACTCTGAGCCTCCGTTTCCTCATCTGTAGAATGGGGAGATAATACCAACCTCCTAGAGTGGCTGTGAGGATTCCATTTAATGGACTATTGAGCATGTAGCACATGCCTGAGGCATAGCGATGCCCACTCCTGTCCACAGGTGGACCCAGCCTCACTGGCTGCAGGTGCTGCTGTGACTGAGGTGAAGGGATGTCGGTGCATTCTTCACTTCAGTGGGGCCGTGATGGGCAGGGGGCTGGGGCAGGGGCAGTTCAGACAGGATCAGGGACTAGAACCCAGAATCTGGTGAGGGTGTGGCGGGGGAGGGAGGAGGGAAGGGGCAGGTGAGGAACTGACAGACAGCAGATACGGAGAGGAAAGAGTGAGGAAGGTGCAGAGGAGTGCAGTGGAATGAAAGAGAAATAAGAGAAAAGGAGGGGAAGGGCATTGAGCAACACTCCCAGCTGGTTTCAGCTGGATGGCTGAGGCAGGAGCTGGGCTTGGGGTGAGGTAGGCTGGGGAGGGGACTGCCAACAATGGGTTGCGGGAACTGCTAGGTGGCTGGAGCCTTGCATCTAGATGAGTTCCAACTTCCTCACTTGCTGTGTGACCTTGGGCAAGTCACTTCACCGCTCTGAGCTTTGGTTTCCTTACCTGTAATAGTTGGGATAATCATCGAAGCTACCTGATACCAGGGTTGTTGAGTGGATGAAATGGGGTAGCAGTAGACGGGGCCACATTTTCTAAACTCCGAAGGGCTTGTTATGCACATGGTTTTGTTTTAGGGGTCTCAGCAGGATGCTTGAGTGATAGAACTGTGTGAGATGGGAGAATCGAATCCGGGGTCGCTAACTCAGCAGGAGATGGGGGATTTAACTCTACCCCACAGCAGAACTCACCCCCACCGCCCTCAACTCAACCTCTCGCCCTTCTACACTCTCCCTCTGAACCTAGACATTTAGGATATCTTTTCCCTTCAACACTGCCCCATACCGTTTTTCCCAGCTTTTACCAGTGTGAAAATGTTCCCAGGGAGCGGGGAGGGGGAATGAGAGAGAGTAATTGAGTGCGCCAACCCTCGGCCCCGAGGGAATGTGCTGCCTGTGATGCGATTGACCCGGGGACTCCACTCTGTAGGGGGTGAGGCTTGCCGGAGAACCAGCATTCGCCTCTCCCTCAACCTCCTCCCATCCCAGCTGCTGCGCTGCTCTCGGGCCTGGAGCCTCAGCTCCATCTCTGGGGCGCCAGCGCCATCTGGTGTCCATGGGGGAGAACTCTCCGCAGACGGTAAAGGGAACCACACGGGTTTCATTCAGTGCTGCAGAAGCTTCTTAAAACCAGAACCAGTTGCCTTGGAGTCAATTCAGACTCATGGTGACCTCCATGTGTGTTAAGAGTAGAACTGTGCTCCTTAGGGTTTTCTTCTCTTTTTTAGATTTTTCCACTTCCTGTGTTGATTGACCATTAAAAAGTTGTATCACAACAGAATTATCTGGGTAACATGAATCTATCAACAAACGTTTTTTTAAAATAGTATTTTGTTGTGTTTTAGGTGAAAGTTTCCGTAGCAAATTAGGTTACCATTTGACACTTTCTACACAAGTTGTTCAGTTTCGTTAGTTACCTTTTCCACAATATGTCAACTTTCTCTTTAATTGCTTTCTGGTTGTTCCCACAGGGTTTTCAATAGCTAATTTTTCAGAAGTAGATTACCAGGCCTTCCTTCCGAGGTGCCTCTGGGTGGACTCGAACCTCCAACCTTTCAATTAGCAGCCAAGCGTGTCAACCATTTACACCACCCAGAGACTCCAACTTCATACTAAAGCGCCCTTTTAATAAGGGACTGGGCAAGGTGCTTATTGTGCCTGGGCAGCACACACTCTAGTGAGTGGGGGAAGATGGACAACGAGCAAGGAGATGAATAAATAGGCAAGAATCTCAGGTCATGAGAAGTACTTGGAGCAAATCAACAACAGGAAGAAGAGTGGAGGGTGACCCCATGAACATGTGTGTCTGAAAAAGTGACACATAAACTGAGGCTTAAAAGATGAGCAGCTCGCGATGCCCAGGGTGGTGGTGGTGGGAACATTCCAGAAGAGGGAACAGCATGAACAAGGGCCCTGAGGAAGGGAGGAGAGCAGCCCAGGGGTTTGGATTTGTCACAGAGATCTGGGGCTGAGTGTCTCTCCTTGAAGCAGGAGAGGGAGGCAAAGGTCACTTCCTGTGGAGACTTCCAGGCCTTCATTCTGAGGGAAGTGGGAAGCTGTTGTTGAGTTTTAAGCAGATGAGTGACTTGACTGAGTACTTTAAGGGAAGTCCCTGGATAGCAATAACGGTTAACGCTCAGCTACTAATAGAAAAGTTGGAGGATCGAGTCCACCCAGAGGCGTCTTGGAAGACAGGCCTGACAATCTGCTTCTGAAAGATCACAACCTTGAAAACCCTACAGAGCACAGTTCTACTCTGCACACATGGGGTTGCCATACGTCAGAATCAACTCCATGGCAACTAACAAGTACTTTAAGGAGTCCCTGGGTGGCACAAAGGGTTACGTGCTCAGCTACTAACTGAAAGGTTAGAGGTTCAAGTCCACCCAGAGGTGCCTTGAAAGAAAGGCTTGGTGATCTACTTCCAAAATATCAGCCATTGAAAACTCTAAGGAACACAGCTCTACTCTGACACACATGGGGTCGCCATGAGTCAGGATCAAACCAACAGTACCTGGTGATGGTGGTGGTAGAAGCCATTTAAAAGGAGAATGGGCTGGGGGGAGGGGCAAGAACGGGAGAAGGGAGGCCAGTCAGGAGGCCACCACCCTGGTCCAGGTACAAAATGATGATGAATGGGGGGCTCTGGAGATGAAGAGAAGGTGGATGGATTCTAAATATATTTCTGGAGTAGAGTTGTTCCAGATAGCTGTTGTATTGGATGTGGGGGTGAGGGAGAGGGAAATTTCAGGGATTCTGGCTTGAGAAGTGGGACCCTTTACTTCGAAGGAGGAGACTGATGGGGGACAGGGTTTGGGGGGATATCAAGAGTTCTGTTATAGATATAAGTTGGAGATGTCTTTTAATCATCTAAGGGAGGATGAAGCAGCCCTGGCGGTGCAGTGGTTAAGTGCTTGGCTGCTAACCGAAAGGTCAGCTGTTCAAACCCACCAACTGCTCCTTGAGATATGACAGTCTGCTTCCGTGGTGACTACAGCCTCGGAAGCCCTATGGGGAAGTTCTACTCTGCCCTATAGGGTCACTATGAGTCAGAATTGACTCAATGACACACAACACATACACACAAGGGAGGATGTCAGCAGAAAAGATGGCACCCAAGGAAGAGGCTGGGATATGGGACAGGAGTGTCCAGGTAGGTCTGGTGGAGGCCTCTGGGGGCCCACAGAGGGACGGGAACCCTGGGGTGTCCTTAGCCCCGCCTTCTATCTCTCCCCCTCTTCTTCTTACCCCCAGGTCTATACTCGCTATGGGAAGTGTTACACCTTCAACGCAGATCCACAGAGCCCACTGCCCAGCCGGGCGGGGGGCATGGGCAGTGGCCTGGAGATCATGCTGGACATTCAACAGGAGGAGTACCTGCCCATCTGGAGGGAGACAAGTATGCAGGAGGATAAGTGATGGGACTGACTTGGGGGCTCAGGCCCAGGTCCTCTGCCTGGGTTGGGTTTCCACGGGTCTCCCTCTCCCCTGCGCAGACGAGACATCATTCGAGGCTGGCATCCGGGTGCAGATCCACAGCCAAGAGGAGCCGCCCTACATCCACCAGCTGGGCTTCGGCGTGTCCCCAGGCTTCCAGACCTTCGTGTCCTGCCAGGAACAGCGGGTAGGCAGCTCCCACTGGGCCCTGGGTTGGGTGTGACCAGACCTTCCCTCCAGAAGCCCACAGTCCGCCAGCTCACCCATTGACTCTGCCGGGGCTATGGACGCTGGAGGGCAGGCTAAATTCCTGTGCGTGACCCCATCCCGCCCTGCCTCTGCAGCTGACCTATCTGCCCCAGCCCTGGGGCAACTGCCGGGCGGAGAGCGAGCTCTGGGAGCCCAAGCTTCAGGGCTACTCAGCCTACAGCGTGTCTGCCTGCCGCCTGCGCTGTGAAAAGGAGGCCGTGTTACAGCGCTGCCACTGCCGGATGGTGCACATGCCAGGTGAGTACCCACCCCCAGCCAGCCCTCTGGGTGCCGGCCAGGCTCGGAACCTCGGGGAGATCACTGCTCTTGTGCTCGGGCAGATGCATGTGTACAAGCACGTGTGTGCGTGTCTATACCCACGCGTGCATGCAGATACGTTTGGGATTCTATGCATGTTTCACATATGCATATGCGAATGCACACATGCATTTGTGTGTATGCTAATATGTATTTTTGCACACGTGTGCTATGTACTTTTGTGCTTGTGTATGTGTGGGGATCATGTGTGTATGTTTGAACAAGTATATACAAATGTGTGTGCATATGCATGTGCATGCAAGTGGGCATGTGCTACGTGATAAATGCATGTGTAAGTTTCTGTGCTTACATGCATGAGTGTGTACAAATTCATCTGTGCATGTGTATGTGCCCACATATCGGCGTGTGGCTGGGGAGGGGGTAAGTGACCATAGAGACCCAAGGAATAATCTTCTCTTTTCAGGCAATGAGACCATCTGCCCACCCAATATCTACATCGAGTGTGCTGACCACACACTGGGTCCGTGCTGCCTGCTCCCTTCCCTCCCTCTCCATCGCCCTGCTCTTTATCTCTCTATCCATCTTATCCTCACTGCCTTGGCACCTCTCCTCCCAATCTCCCCCGGAGGGTTCTTCCTAGGGGGAGAGCCTTATCCCATAGCTCAGGGGGTCTGACGACATGGGCCTCTGCAGGTGTGGACACTTGGGTAAGTGGAGGCAACAGGGGGTGGGGCAGCAATCCAGGTCTGGGAGTGAAGGACTAGGCTTCTCGCCTTGGTTCAGCCAATGAGCTTGCCCTTGCTGGGGAAGTGGAATCACTTCTTTCTTGGTCTCAAGAAAAATGCAGTGCTGGTGGTCCAAGTGGGTAAGGCAAACTCTTCTGTCCACAGACCTCCCCTGATCTGCCATCCATCCAGCCATCCAACTGTCCATCCATCCAACCATCGCTCCATCCATCTATCCATCCATCTGTCCATCCATCCAGCCATCCATCCATCCGTCCGTCTGTCCATCCATCCGTCCATCCATCCATCCATCCATCCATCCATCTATCCGTCTATCCATTTTTCTATCCTTCTATCCATCCATCTAAGCCTCCTCCTCAAGCCTCCTTGTGTGTCTGAGGTCTCATGTGGTGGCTCTGGTGGATGGGCTTTGCCCTTTCTGAGCTATGAGGACCTCCTTTGCCCCAGTGGGATGCAACAGCAGAGGAATAAACCCATGGGAGGGTGCTGTGAGGTTCTGCCTACACCTGTTTTCTTGGGTAGTCTGAAGCTGGTCCAGGAAGGGCTCCCAGCCAGCCTCTCTAGGCAGTACCAAGGCTGTCCAGTAGAGGTCCTCAGTGTGGACTTGCCTGCCTCAGGGCAGCCCCTGTGCGTCCTCCTTGCAGCTAGTGGGCCAGGACCCCTCCCTTCTCCCACTGCAGTTGGTGTCTCTGTGTTGCAGACTCCCTGGGTGGGGGCTCCGAGGGCCCATGTTTCTGTCCTACCCCCTGCAACCTGACCCGCTATGGGAAAGAAATCTCCATGGTCAGGATCCCCAACAGGGGCTCAGCGCGGTACCTGGCAAGGAAGTACAACCGCAATGAGACCTACATACGGTATGTGTGCATGTGTGTGCATGCATGTGTGTACATGTGCGTGCATGTGTGTACGTGTGCATGCATGAGCACGTGTGGTGGAGACTGGGGGTGGGCTACACCTTTGTTCATGGTGAGTCCTCTGGTAGGAATGCCTTTCACATTGTCTTTCTTCTAAATAACCGCTACCCATCCTTCACATCACATCCAGGTCTCCACCTCCAGGGAAGCCCTTTCTCGTCCAGATGCCTTTCCTCTGAGCCCCTCCAGCACCCTGCACATATCTCTGTCGCTGCTGCATTACCCCATTGATTTAGAACCCTCAGTTTTGCGCCCCACCCCAGCAACCTGGGAGCCATTAAATGCATGTCAAGTGACAGTGGTGCTGGGGGAGGGGAGCCGGATGGGATAAGAGTGGAACAGACTGGCGTGCAGGACCCCACAGAGCCCTGGGTCTGGTCCCCTGCCACCAGTCCACAGATGCTGAGCACCCTCGGGCTGCCTTGCCAGTGCTGGGTCCTGTGGAGACATGATTATGAACCCAAGCCCAAGACACAATTTGTGAATGAACCCACTTCTGATGGTGCAGGACTGATTCTCAGACTCCAGCAGATATATGTGGGTGGGGCAGGGGGCATGGGGGAGACATGAGCTGAGGACCCCGGGCTTTGATCTGTGAGAGGAGAAAGGAGGGGAAGCATCTGGTTAGAGAACTGTGGGATGGTGCAGAGACCAGCCTGAGCAGAGGGCAGCAGAGAAGAAAGCAGTTTGGATCAGAAGGAGCAATGGAGCAGATCAAGGGCAGCCTTCAAAGTCTGGAAGGCAAAATTTGGAGTGGACTGTTGGGCAATCCAGAGCCACTGAAGGTTCTAAAGAGGCATAGGGACGAGGCAAAGTGAACAGTATTAGCTGCTTTAGAGAGGAGGCAGGGCCCAGGGGTTTTTACTTTGCTCTCTCAGGCCCTCTGCTTTGACTCAAAATCTGAGGTGAATGTGCATCTGGGACCGCCTCCCTTCACAGACTCTGGGATCCTGAAGGGGTGTTACCAGCTTCCTGGTGCGGGGGGAGGGGTGGGTCTCAGATCAGGATCTGCTGGACCTGGGATGCCTGTCAGCCACCTCCTAAGGATACCCTGCTTCCGGTCTCCACAGGGAGAACTTCCTGGTCCTAGACGTCTTTTTCGAAGCCCTGACTTCTGAGGCCATGGAGCAGCAAGCAGCCTACGGGCTATCAGCCCTGCTAGGTGAGACCTGGCTCCTGCCCTGACTCCCCTGGGGATTGGTCAGCCCAGCCTCCTCCCTCTGACCCTGCTCTCCTGCTCCAGGTGACCTCGGGGGACAGATGGGCCTCTTTATTGGGGCCAGCATCCTTACACTGCTGGAGATCCTTGACTACATCTATGAGGCAAGGGTGGGAGGCCTGGCAGGGGCCACCCAGCCAGGGGAGGGAGGGGGAGTGGAGGAGGGCTGTGGGAAAAACCAAGGGGATGGGGCAGGCTTCCTAGGCTGAGCTGGTCTGGTGGGGAAGTCGAGCTTGCCAGGGTCCCCTGACTGGCTGGAAGGCCTGGGCCCACTCTACTCCGATGCTAAGGCCTGAGAAGTCAAGGAAAAAGGAAGGGTGGGAGTATGGGGGAGTCAGAGTGAGGGTCTGCTGGGGTGGCAAGCCCTCTAAGGTGGGCCTGGAAAGGCCCTCCTTTCTCTATCGAATTTCCTGAGCTCCTTGCCGTCCCCTCACCCTGAACCCCAAGGTGTCCTGGGACCGACTAAAGCGGGTGTGGCGTCGTCCCAAGACCCCCCTGCGGACCTCCACTGGAGGCATCTCCACCTTGGGGCTGCAGGAGCTGAAGGAGCAGGTGAGGAGGACCTGCAGTTGCAGCCCGCGCCCCCTCCCCGGGATGGAATACCCCCACTCTCCCCAGGATGGGATCCTCCCCCTCCCCCGACCCCCACATCAGAACCAGCCTGGGGGCGGTCCCTGCCCTCCAGGGACAAGGAAGGCTGGCTGAAGGAGGCTTGGGGGCACCTCTTGAGCTCTCCCTGCCCTGTCTCCTCTTGGCTTTAGAGTCCCTGCCCGAGCCGAGGCCGTACTGAGGGTGGGGGGGCCAGCAGCCTGCTCCCCAACCACCACCACCCCCATGGCCCCCCAAGAGGCCTCTCTGAAGACTTCGCTTGCTAGGATGGGGCTGTGTCTGAAAGAACCCAGGAGTCTGGGACCCTCCCCCAGGCCCCCAACATTTTCTTTGCTTGCTCCTGGGACCTCGAAGGCCTGGGGGCAGCCAAAGGGTGCAGGGTGAGAGGAGGTGCTCATTGGGAGGATGGGGACTCAGTTCCTGCTCTCACCAGCCCCTGGCACCAGCTGCTTCTTTGCACAAGGGTCCTTCTTGTCTGCACCACCCTCCCCCAGGCTGGTGCCCCAGGGAGGGCTGGAGATTAGGCCTTGGGCCCCCCGTGGAAGGGATGGGAGGAAAGGAGAGGGAAGTGGAAGAAGGAGCCCACCCCAGCAGGGGTGGAACCCTCTGTAAATTTGTATATATTTAGGGAGGATAGGGTTGGGGTGGGGGTACAGATGTAGAAGGCTGGGTGGGGCTGCTGGGAAGGAAGGGTGGTGATTCAGGGACAGCCAGGGTCCCAACCAGAGTGTCAGCAGGAGAGGGCGAGCCCCCAGGACTCAGGATTGCTGAGCCACCCTGCTTCCTGTCCCTCTCCAGGCCCAGCTCCCCTCTTGGCAGGGGGAGTGGGTGGCCCAGCAGGCCTGGCCCAGCTCCCAGTTCCCCCTGCACCCATCCCACTTCACCCCAGCACTCCCTCCACAGGGAGCGGGCAGGAGAACTTTCAGACCCTGGCTGAGCTTGCGGGGTGGGGAAGGGCACCTTCTCAGGCCTCCCTCCCTCCAGTCTGGTTTTATAAAGTGCTGACGAAATTGGGAATAAAGAGGCATACACAATTCTGTGTCTGTGTGACATAGCAGATGCTGGGGCAGAGCTGGGCATACACAGGACTCCCTGGTAAGAGAAATCCAGGCCCAGCAGGGACAAGGGAGCCTCCATCCTCACCTCCACCCCTCTGCCCAACCCAAGCTAAAACCGAAAAACCACACCTGTCACCATCAAGTCAATTCCAACTCATTGCAACCTCATCTGTTACAGAGAAGAATTGAAGGACTGCTCCATGGGGTCGTCTTGGCTGTATCTTTACGGAAGCAGATCACCAGGCCTTTCTTCCAAAGTGCCACTGAGTTGGTTTGAACCACCAACTTTTATGTTAGTAGTTGACCACAAACCATTTGTGCCACCCAGGGTGCCTTCCAAACACTCAGAATCAGTAGTCCTCGCTCAGCCAGTTTATTCAAGGCAGGGAGCTTCATCAGGGGTACAGAAGGGAGAAATTGAGAAATGCCCTACCCTCCTCTCTCGGCTCCCCTTTCCTTCCAACAATTCATCTGCAGCCCAGCCCCCAGGGCTGACCCAGGAGGTGGACTGGCGTCAGGCAGACTGAACTGCATAAATACTCGGAGGCCACAGCCGGAATCAGCAGCGTCAAGTGTGCAGGGAGATCTTTGAGGCAGGAAGGGGTGGCTTGGAGAACTCCTCCCCTAGGGCTTGTCCTGAGCCCCGGGACCCACAAAGCCAGAGAGAGGGGGCCAGTGGCTGCCCTGGGGTTTGAGGCTGGGGCCAGCCCTGTCTGGCGAGGCTGGCAGGGGACTCCGGGATGTTGGGGAGCAGTGGGGCACACACAGCTGTGCCAGGGCCCAGGCCCGGTGGGGTCAGGTGCTGTTGCCCTGCTCCTGCTCGAAGAGCAGCATGGCGAGCTGGGTGCGGGAGCCAAGGCCCTCGAGCACACTCTGGCGGCAGCGGTGGTACAGGTCCTCGCTGAGCCGAGCGCTGCACGGCTGGGCCCGGTAGTGCTGCAGTAGTGCGGGTTCCACTGCCCGCAGCACGTGTAGGCCCGAGAAGCGTAGAAACAGCTCGTACACATCCAGGCTCTCCAGCAGCTCCTCCTCCTGCTCTGTGGCTGCCGCCAGCCGCCCACGGGCTGCCACATAGTCGGAATTGTAGAAGCAGGCCTCACTGGCTGCCTGGCGATCGAAGCGGCCCGTGTCACGGCCCAGCTCTGGTGGCCCGGGGCCCTGCGGTGGCGCCACGGCCGGGTGGAAGGACTGGAAGTGCATGGGAAAGAATGCCTGCCAGCCAGAGATGGCATGCATGCGACAGCGGTTTAGGAAGTCAGGAGTGAGCACTGTGTCTGGCCCGGCCAGCAGGAACAGTGTGTCCAATGGGTGCTTCTTGGAGAGCAGGTCCATGAGGCGCAGGGGTGAGGGGGCTGCTGTCTGCACACTGAGCCACGGCACCCGGGCACCGGGGAAACGCCGCTCCAGCTCTGCCACATGGGCTTTGACAGGTGCGAAGACATCTGCGTGGGCTGCCCGCTGGGCCTGGCGAGGCTCATAAAGCAGCAGCAGAGTCAGGGCTGCCGCGGCGTCGCCAGGCTCCAGTGCTGCGGTGGCGAAGGCCTCCAGGAAGCCAGGGGCCAGGTCACGCTCAGCCGCAGCCAGAGGCAGCAGCACAGTGAGACGTGAGGCCTCGGTGACATAGGGCACAGGCAGGATCTCCACGCGGCTGAGCGGCCGGAGCAGCTGTACCCGGCGGGTGAGGGGCCAGCGGCCACCCTGGGGGGTCTGCGCCTCCAGCTGCAGGTCCAGCGTGTACTCCATACCCCGGGCAGGATCAAAGCGTCGGTAGCCATTAACCAGCTGCTGCTTCTGGAGCCTCAGTGCCGGATGGTAACGGCGGTTGAGTTCCTCCAGGGCTGCCCCGAGAACGTCGGCCACATCGGCTCGGTCAGCCCCACGCAGTGGGCAGCGGGGAGAGCCATCAGCGCAGGAAAAAGCATGCTGCTCCGTGAAGTATTCCCAGCGCAGCACCTCAAAGCGGGAGGCTGGGCGGGAGGGGGCTGGAATGCCCACAGGCCAGGCAGCTGCCCGCTCGCCGTCAGCTGCCAAGCGGCTGGTGTTCTGGATCTCCCACTGGGTCGGAGAAAACAGGTCATGAGTTAAGGCAGAGGCTGAGGGGGCCATCCCACAGCTGGAGGACTAGGCAGGCAGCAGATGCCATGCAGGATGGCTCCTCAGTCCTGTGCCACTCTCTCCCCACCCAGGCCTTCCACTCATCCTTCCCCCCAGATGCAGGCAGCCTAAGAGTTAAAGGGTGGGGGGAGCGTTCTGGAGGGGGTCCTCTGAGGAAAGTGGAAACACACAAGGGCTGGGAGGCAGGTTGCCGTTTGATTCTAGAGCTCACTTTGTATCTCCCTGGGGTCTGAGACCTCTCAGGCCCTGCCCAGATCGTACCTGCAACTCCTGGATCTCCTGGTACGTGCGCTCCAGCTCAGCTCGGGCAAAAGCCTTGTGCAGTTGGTACATGTGCACAGGGTCACGCACAGGATGGGCTGTCAGGGTACTGCGGAAACGAGGGTCCCCCTCCTGCACAGGCTCCCCAGGGCTCAGCTCCAGATAGCTATAGTGCACCCCCTAGGGAGAGGAAGAGAAAGAGTCCATAATGAGAAGACCAACAGGACGGGCTTTCTCCTTGCCTCATGGTGAGTGTTTCATCTCCATGACCTGTTGTGTGAGTCAGAATTCAGTTGGATTAAGTTCACCTTGATCTGTTGTGAGCTTGTGTGACCTTGGGCAAGCCTCTGCTAGCTCATCCGTGAAATGGGCATGCATACACCTGTCCTATCTCACATAAGTGTCCAGGGGCTTAAATAAAATAGCTAACACTGACACCTACTGTGTTGCTGTTCTTAGGTGTCGTCGAATCGATTTCAACTCATAGTTACCCCATGTGACAGAGTAAAACTACCCCACACGGTTTTCTAGTCTGTCAATCTTTACTGGATCAGACTGCCCAGTCTTTTCTCCTGTGAAGCCACTAGGTGGGTTTGAACTGCCAACCTTATTGTTAGCAACTGAGAGCTTAACAATTGCACCATCAGGGCTCCTTGATACCTCCTATACCAAAAAAACAAACCCATTGCCATCGAGTCGATTCCAGCTTGTAGTGCCCCCATAGGGTTTCCAAGGCTGTAAATCTTTACAGAAGCAGACTGCCACGTCTTTCTCCCGCAGAGCCACTGGTGATTTCAAACCGCCAACCTTTGGGTTAACAGTCAAACACTTTAACCACTGCACCACCAGGGCTCTTTCATACCTACTATAGGCCCCTTATTTCCTCTAATCCTTATAACCACTCCAAGTGATAATTAATTCCATTGGCATGGATGAGGATACTTAAGCTCAGGAGATTTAATCATTGGCCTGTAGTCACAGGGATAGAAAATGACAGAACCAGCACACAAATCCAGGACTGTGTCTCCACCGCCCTTTGCCTCTGAGGAAGTGTATAAGCCCAGCTAGGAGGCACCAATAGGGCTGCTTGTCGTCCCACCTCGTGGTCTCCAGTGCAGCCCACGCCGGTGGCATCAAGGATGCAGCGTCCCAGCCACTCGTCCGGACGCGCACTGACGATGTCGTTGCGGCAGCCTTCCAGGTGGGGGCGCAGCTGCAGCAGAAGTGTGCGAGACAGAAGCACCCCAAAGCCGCCGTGGCAGTAGCGGCCTGGGGCGGGCTCCCCGCCAATGAAGTCCTGGGGCCGGCCCAAATAGAGGTGGGCAGAGGCGGCCAGGCTGAGGCGGCCAGCTAGGCGTGCCAGCCCGTGCGCCTCGGTGTAGGTAGCATCGGGCACTAGGAAGAACCAGTCAAAGTCGTCACTGTGCTGATCCAGCAGATGGCGCAGTGCCAGGTGTAGGTGCCCGATGGGCCGCTCCTCACCCAGCGTCACCACGGCCATGCCCGGTGGTGCCCGGCGGCCCCGAGCACCAGTCAAGAACACCACACGCTCTAGCCGGTGCCCCAGCGTGCGGTTCACAGCCACACCCAGAGTGGGCAACGTGGCCTGTGAGGTCAGCACCGCCACGAGCAGTCTCTGCCTGATGCCCAGCTCCGTGCTGATGTAGCGGGTCCTGGGAGAGGCAACAGCACAAAGTTATGAAAAGACAACAAGGCAGGCAGGAGGCAGTCTACATGGATTCTGGCCTGGGACAGGTTATGTCCTCTCGGGGCCTGTTTCCTCACCTATGAATAGGGTCACAGGATTTAAACGAAATATTAGCCTTACATACATAGTGCTTTGCATTTGGGGTGTGGAAATATTCAAGCAGATCTGAGACATATGGTGTGGGTTTAATTTTTGGTTTCACTACTTAGTAGTTAGGCATCCTTGAGCAAGTTATTTCACCCATCTGAGTGCAGTAGCGTCACTGTAAAACGGGGATGACTGTTACCTATTTAAAGCACTTAGCCAAACTCTTGGTGCACAGAAGCTACTGCATATACTATGCATACATTCATCTCTATACAAATATGCCATTATACCATAAATGCACTGCATAAATGATGTAAAGGAACATATGGTATTGAACATGTTTGGGGAAGGGGCAGTCTGAGGCTCAGGGGTTCTAGTAATTTACCTGCCATAACGCAGAATGCAAGTTGCAGAACTGAAATTTGAACCCAGTGTTATTTAGAAGAAATTATTTAAACTCATCAGGAGAGGAATTAATGTGATGGGTACCACCTCCCCTCCTGGTGGCGCCTGTAAACTACGCAGGAACAAGAGCTATAGGTAAATCGTAGGCTTTTCTTTCTCTCTCTATACACCCACCTTATATACCAGTCATTCCTCCAGCCCAACAGCCCAGCCAGGCTTCTAAGAGGCTCTTTGGGGGACCATGAGGTCGAGCAGATTTCTGACAGAGGCGGGCAATTTCAGCCCAGGCCGGGACAGGGCTTCAGACGGGTCCCACAGCTCCCGGGGAAGCAGGGCATCGGAAATTATCGGAGCCCAAAGACTTCCTGGCCGGCCAGCCCCTTCCTTCCGGAGCCTGACCCGGCCCTCGGCGGCCTCCCCGGCGCGCGCGCCCCGGCCAGTGCCCAGGAGGCGGGGCGGGTGGGGCTGACCCCTACCTGACGGCCTTTTTGGCAGCCTGGCCCGGCTGTGCGGGGTGGTAGGGCAAGACACGCGGCTCCCAGTTCTCCCCGGCGCCTGCGCCGGCCCCGGTCTTCTCGCGCTCCGCGCCAGGTTGCACAGAATTGGGCCGACGCGCTGCGTTGGTGTTGCCGCGCGGCGGCAGCTCAGAGTCTCCAGGCTGGGGCGGCCCTGGGCCGCACGGTTCCTCCACCCAGGTGACACTGAGCAGACTCAGAGTGAAGCCCAGGGAGATGCCCACGGCCACGGGCCCCGCGGGCCGCAGCACCGATAGCACCAGTGACGCCCGCATGGCGCCCGGACCGCAGACCCCCGGCCCCGTCGCAGCCCCAGAGCAGCCGAGGGAGGCTCCGAGGGGGCGGGACCGGGGAGGGGGCGGATCCGGGGGGGCCCAGGCCCAGCGGGCGGGCCCCCTCCCTCCCCGCCGAGCAGAGCCCGCGGCCCAAGCCCGATACCCCGCGCCGCGCTCCGATCCCCCCCAGCTGCCGCTCTGTGCCCTCGCGGTCCTTGACTCGCTGCCGGAGCCTCTGCCGCCGCCGTCCGACGTGTCACTGCGCGAACTCCGCCCCGGGGTGGGGTCTCAGGCTCTGGCTACCCAGGAGGGAGGAGAAGGCGGAGGTTAAAGGGGAACGACCCCCGGAAGTGCCCCCTCCTCAGGGAGGGAGAAGAAGACGTCGGGGGCGGAGTTCCCTGCCTCTCCCTGCGTGGTTGGTGCGTCCAGGGTGACGTCAGAAGCAGCCCGCCCCTGCCTGGATGGTGCGCTCTGAGTGACGTCAGGAGCTGCGGCCGGAGCTGTTCATCAGCACCAAAGGCTGCGGGCGGGCTCAGGGCATGGGGCCGCGGCTCTGGGGCAGCCCGAGCCCCTGCTCCTGTTCCTTTCCCTTCTGCAGGAGCCTGAGTCCCCGGACGCCGCGGAACTGGAGTGCCGGCCGGTGTTGGAGGCGGAGGACCGACGCCGCCGCGCAGACACCGGGCCCTCTGGCCCAGCAGCCCCTGTCCCAGCACGGTGGACTTTTTCCGGACCCCAGTCAGCTGCGGCCTCTGGCGCCCCGTATCCCCGGACTCTCTGGCCCCTGCACCGCCTCTTCAGCTCAGAAGCTCAGGTCACTTCCAACCCAGGTAGATCTTGGACAGTCCCAGACCTGGCCGCCCACGAGTCTCCTGACTGCACACTGCCCCCATCTTCTCCACTCTCAGTTCCCTTTTTAACTTCTGTACCCAGGCCCCTCTAGCCAGGCACTTATGTTCACATTTGTCTTTTGCACCCACTCCAGGGATGCTTCCAGAGCTGCATGATGTGGGCACCCTTCCTTTGTCCACTGTGCCCTTGCCTAGTTCTCCCACACCCGTCGTCATCCCAGTGGGGACTCAAGACTCCTTCTTGACCCCAACTTCCTCTCTGTCAGGCTGACCTGGGAGGGTGACTCCCCTCCGTTCCCAGCACTATGCCAGGCACTGTGGCGACGCTGCGGTTCCAGCTGCTGCCCCCAGAGCCGGATGACGCCTTCTGGGGGGCACCTTGTGAGCAGCCCGTGGAGCGCAGGTACCAGGCGCTCCCAGCCCTCGTCTGCATCATGTGCTGTCTGTTTGGAGTCATCTACTGCTTCTTTGGTGAGATCCCCATCTCCTCCCTCACCTGGGCTCCCCACTGCTTCCCTGAGTTCTTTTTCTGGGGCACCCCAATCTTCTCTGGAACCACCAACACCATGAATAACTATATTTCTTTCATCCCACACATGTTTATAGATCAGGTAGACTCTAGATTCTAGAGAACACAGGTTTTCTAATTAGACATGTGTGAGTTTGAACCTGGCTCTGCACCCTACTCATTGTGATGCCTTCAGCACATTAACCTCAATTTTCTGAGCCTCAGTTTTCTCATCTGAACAGTGGGAATGATGTTTGTCACACATAAGGCTGTTGTGAAAATTATTAGGTGCTCAATAGTAGCTACTGTGGAGAAGATAATAGTGTTCGGGTCACTGCACTAGGTAGGCACTGAAAACATTTAGCAGGGTGAATAAACATGGCCCTTTACCACAGGGCTTATTGTCTGATGGGGGAAAGACTCCTGGAACATTCACACCTGTGATACATATTAGAGTGGGCTGGATGGGGGCTGGATGATAGTCACACACATGGAGTTCGCCTACAAGCAGGCTCCAGTAATTACGGCTTCTGTGAACAGTTGTACAGGATGTGTACTGCACAAAGGAACTGAAGTGAATAGACAAGCTGGCGCTCAAATTCATCCCATGCTCCACTTGCCAAACTCTGGGTCTTAGTACAGGGCTTCTTTGGCCTAGAGAAAGGCACACCTTTTTCAAATTTGCAAAAAATTGCATATGGACTAGAGGCAGCTTGGAGTAAGTGCCCAGTGACTCTACAATAGGGGAGTGAGCTTAATGGGCTAGGGACCTAAATAAAGTCTCCAAGAGGAAGATTATGGGCTACTAGAAGCATTGGGGGCAAAGGAGGATGGGAGGTTTGGGTTTCAGGCTGGGCAGAGGTGGGGCAAAACCTGTGTTCTGCAGCCTCCACATCCCCCATCCCCCAGAATGGCTGAGTAGGCAGGAGTGGAAGCCAGATGGTCCGTCCCCTTCCACCTCCAAACTCTGGGCTGAACAACTGCAAAGTAGGCAGGAGGAAGTGCCCGCCCAAAGGTTTGGGACTCCACCAAGGAGTCTGCATCACCTCACCCCTTCCATTATCTATACCCACTCCCACTACATGGTGCTCAGTGCAGCCTCATATTCCCTCTCCTGGGCTGCCCTGACAGCCCACCCCTGTTGGATGCCTCTACCCCCAGACTCTTGGACTCTGAACCCTTATCCATGCCCTACTCTTTCTCTGATCCCGGAACCTTTTGGATTCTGATACTTTACCTCATTTCTGGAACTGAATTTCACCTTTATGACCTTTCTCTGGCTATTCCTGACCCCTTGATCCCCATCTCTGACTTCCATCTTCACAACTGCTCTGGATCCTTTCCAGGTGCCCCATTAGCCCTATAACTTCCATTTTTATGAAGCTCCACAACCACCATTTCCTCTATAATTCTCTTTGACTCCCTATAACCCCTCGTAAGACCTAGTGACCTCCAGTCCCCCTCCCAACACACACACTTATCTCATTACCTTCCATCCCTCTGGCCGCCTCGTTACTCCTATCTCTGATCCCTCATTACTCCTATCTGATCCCTATGACTCCACTGTGTGATTGCCCCTCCCCACCACGATCTCCAGTGATCCCATTTCTGACTTCAGTGTTCCCCTCTCTCAGAAACCCTGTAATACTTTCAATGATTCCACCTTTGTCAATCCCCCCGACCTGCAAAGACCTTATCTCCCAGAACTCCCCAATAACCTTGGTTCTGTTTCCTTTCTAACTTTCCAACGATACCATCTCTCTGAACCCCTGTGACCCTTCAAAGGCCCTATCTTTCTAACTTCCAAATACCTTATCTCTCTGAACACTCTCTCCCCAAAGACCCCAGTGACTTCTCTCTCTGACTCCTCTGACCCACAAAGATCCCCATCCTCTTATCTCAATGACCCTGTCTGTTTTCCCAGTGACTCCTAATGAGCTTATTTCTCTGACCTCCTCTAACCTCAATGGCCCCATCACCAATGCCCTCATAACTCCAATGACCCCCAATTCTCTGATCTTAGTGTCCTTGTCTCTGATTCCTCTGTGACCCCAAGTTGCTGACCTCTCTGACCTCCTCCCTCCAGCCCGGTGTCCTCGTTTTGGCCCCTCACTAGCCACTGTTCCCTTCCAGGTTACCGCTGCTTCAAGGCAGTGCTCTTCCTCACTGGGTTGCTGTTTGGCTCGGTGGTCATCTTCCTGTTGTGCTACCGGGAGCGGGTGCTAGAGACACAGCTGAGTACCGGGGCAAGTGCAGGCATCGCGCTGGGCATCGGGCTGCTCTGCGGGCTGGTGGCCATGCTGGTACGCAGCGTAGGCCTCTTCCTGGTGGGACTGCTGCTCGGTCTGCTGCTCGCTGCTGCTGCCCTGCTGGGCTCCGTACCCTACTACCAGCCAGGCTCCGTGTGGGGCCCACTGGGGCTGCTGCTGGGAGGCGGCCTGCTCTGTGCCCTGCTCACACTGCGCTGGCCCCGCCCACTCACCACCCTGGCCACCGCCGTGACTGGTGCTGCGCTCATCACCACCGCTGCTGACTACTTTGCTGAGCTGCTGCTGCTGGGGCGCTATGCAGTAGAGCGGCTGCGGGCCGCCCCCGTGCCCCCACTGTGCTGGCGGAGCTGGGCCCTGCTGGCACTCTGGCCCCTGCTCAGCCTGATGGGCATCCTGGTGCAGTGGCGGGTGACGGCCGAGGGGGACTCCCACACAGAAGGTGAGAGGGTACAGACGAGGGTGGGCATGAAAGGAGTGGATGACCAGGGGCGGGTGGGGGACTAAGGTGGGGGACTAAGCATTTGGGGAGTGGGAGGCAGAGGCCTCAATGGGGTTAGACAGTTGACTCACTCAGGGCCTGGGAGGATAGGACAACATATGGAACTTTGGCTCTGGGCTGACCCCATTCCAGGCACCAGTGATATAGAAGATAAAACAGACCCCTGCCCCTATGGGTTAACATTTGGGGAAGGGAGAGACAGACAACTCTTAACTCTTACATAGGCAGATAAACAAGATAATTCCCACTGTATAGAGTGACATGAAAGAGATGCATAGGATACTGTGAAAGAATGACCTATTATAGATTGGGTGGTCAATGAAGGCCACTTGGAGGAGGTGATGTTTAAGCAGAGACCTGAAGGATAAGCCAGCCATGCAAAGAGAACAGGGAACAGCAAGGGTGAGAGCCCTGAGAAAGGAATGGGCCTGGCTTGCTTGAGGAGGTGGGGCTGGAGTGTAGTATGCGAGGGACAGAAATTGGGCCAATCATCTGGTCCCTCTGGGCCATGATGAGGACTCCGGATTTCATTAGAAGGGCAACGAGAAACCACTGGAGCGTTTAAAGCAGGGGAGCACAGAATCAAATCTAGCATTTGGGGTGTTCACTCTGGCTCCTGAGTGTAGAAAGGATTAGAGGTAGGCAAGCAGAGAAGGGGGGAAACCAGTTAGGAAGCAGCTGTAGTTGATCAGTTGAGTGAGAATGGTGGCTGGCCCAGGTGAGTCACCTATAGCTCAGGCCTGGAAGACAGATAACGGGTGGGGAAGGGGTGCCTGGAAGTCCAGGGATCTTCCATAAAGACCTTCCAAAGACAGGAGTGAGTGCAGGGAGTCCCATTTAGGAAGTGGGAGAGCAGGAAAGGAAGGGAGGCATTGACAAGGGGAATCTGGGCGCCTGGAGCCCCAGGTAGGAAAAGAGATGGAGACCTGTGGGAGATGAGGCTTGTGGGCCTCTGAGACCCCTTCTCTGCCCATCCCCTCAAAGTGGTCATCAGCCGGCAGCAACGACGTGTGCAGTTGATGCGGATTCGGCAGCAGGAAGAGCGCAAAGAGAAGCGGCGGAAGAAGAGACCCCCGCGGGCCCCCCCAAGAGGCCCCCGGGCTCCTCCAAGGCCTGGGCCCCCCGACCCTCCTTATCGGCGCAGACCAGTGCCCATCAAACGCTTCAATGGAGACGTCCTCTCCCCAGTGAGTGCCCCAGCCTCTCTAGCCCAAATCAGGGAGAAGGGACTGGCTGAGCTCTGTCCAAGCAGGGCTGGCCTCCTCCAGGGGCTGGTCATTGTCTAGAAGCAGCCTAGTGTTTGTGCACCCGTCATCACCCCTATATCAGGAGCCTGGGGGGGGTCCAGCTCTGGGGCTGGGGGGAGGTGTCCTGAGTATGAGTTTTAAATGGGGTGTAGTGAGGGGTCTCAGGGATGTGGACTGTGGGTGTGGTGAGGTCCTGGGTTTACAGCTGTCTGCTTTAGGGCTTTCAGGGCAGGGTCTGCAGTGGGACTCTCACACCTGTGTTTACTTCTCTACAGAGCTACATCCAGAGCTTCCGGGACCGGCAGACAGGGAGCTCACTGAGCTCCTTCATGGCCTCACCCACCGATGCAGACTATGAGTATGGGTCCCAGGGGCCGCTGACAGCCTGCTCAGGGCCCCCTGTTCGAGTATAGCAGGACAGATGTTCCCCACCTGCTTAGACTCTTCAGTCACCAGCTCTGCCGGACTGGCCCTGTAGCCCTTGGCTGTCCCTCTCCCTAGCCTGGAGAGGACTGGCCTGGCTGCGAGAAAGAAGACCAGTCTCAGACGAGGCCTGGACAGAGGGGACAACCCCCTCCCAAGCTCCCGATGGGCTCCTGAGGGACATGGGGTATGAACCCCACCGGGGTGTGCTCAGGGTTGTTAGTGTGTTGCCTGTGTGTGTGTGTGTGGAGGGGGTGGGCTTGGAGGGGACATTGGGACCCTTGCCTTAGATTTCTGATTGGCAGGGCTTCTCCAAGGTTGGCCTGCCTCCTCTCCCCCTCTGGGGGCCACGGGCCACCCTCCTGCATGTCCATGTGGAGGAAGCCTGCCTTCCCCCCACCACCTCTTGCCTCTCAACCAGACTCTCCATCTAGGGCTAGGGGTTCTCATCCTTGTCCATGGGACAAACTACAGCACTCCTCACCCGGGTCCCGTATCAATCCCAGAGGGCAGTGGCAGGGGACTGGATGGGAGTGGGGGTTGTTGCTCTGGGCTGGGCTGGGGAGGGGGGCTGGGGGAGAAGGGTTCAAGTGCACGGTGCTTGTCTGGTGTCTGTTGTGCCACCCTGGACACCTCATGCTTCTGTCTCCCCCTGCCCCACTCTCTTTTACATGTTTTATAAATGTGCCAAACTGCATGGCCTTTGCCAGGAGTGGTGGTCTTCGGTGGCTGGCACTGCCATGAGCCAAGCTGGGAGCACAACAGCCCTTGGTCCCCATGTGTCACATACAGGGGCTCTGGACAAAGTCTGCCTTCCCATGTCACACAGAGGCAGGGAAAGAGGCTGTACCACGTTTATTGTTTCCAACACCTCTGGCTCCCCTGCCACCCCACCCCCCACCCCAGGGTAAGGGCCTCTCCTTCCAAGCTGTCTGAGGCACCGCCCGGCCAGCTTCAGTCTTCCTAGCTCCCTGCAGAGGAACGACTCCACGTGGGGCACAGAAAAACGCCCCTTCCTCTGCCCCGGCAGAGCCTGGGCACCCACACGGGAAGAGCTGGCCCTTACCCTCTGCCACACCCTTTTTGGGCTTTGACGTCTATCTGTGAATATCTATCTGTGAAGATCGGGGGAGGTGGGTCAGGTGAGGGGTATGGCAAGGCCCAGCATCTGGAGAGATCTGGGGTGCAGGTGGGGGCATATCCCATGTGGAAGAGAAAAGACATGGGACTAGATCAGGAGCCCTCTGTCCAGGCTGGTGTGGAACTCGCTGAGATGGGCAGAAGCCAGCTGGGCCGAGAGCAGGAAGGAGGGGAGGGACAGTGAGGAGCACAGGCCAGTGGGGGATAATGTGAAGGAGGATGGGGCAGAAATGGTGTGTGGGGGTGGGGGTGGGCATGGGCTCAGGAGAGACAAACATGGTCCAGATGCAGGAGAGAGTGAGGAGAAGCCAAGACGGGCCTAAGAAGGTGGGCTTGGCTAGCCTATAAACAGGGCTCCCTCCTCTCCTCAGCCTTGGTGTGATCTCCCCCAGCTCCGCCCCCAGCACATCCCCAGAACAGACCTGCGTTCCAAATCCTGCAAAGTTCTCCTAGGTGTTTCTAGCCTACTGGTTACCAGGCGCCCCCTCCTGCCTCCCCAGCGGCCTGCCCCTCTGCCCAGGGTTTTTACTCACCCTCCACCAGCAGTCGAGTGTGGGCGCTGTCCTGGCCGGCCTGGCAGCAGTAAGTGCCCTGGTCCTCGGGTCGCACGTCATGGATGACCAGGCTGTGGGTGGGGCCGTGGCTGCGCAGCTCATACTTGTCTCCTGGGCACAGCTCAGCCCCCTCCCGCAGCCAGCACACGTGGCTCCCCGACCGGGACACAGTCACCTCCAGCACCGCCCGGCGGCCGACCAGAACCGTCTTCTCGCGAGGGGGCCGGCGGCACATCTGGAGAGGCAGTGCTGGGGTTGCGGGGGTGGGGGGTGGGGGAGAGGGTTCAAGTTAATGGAACATGCAGGACACCCAGGAGGAGAGGCGCATCTTCCTTCCCTGCGACCTCCACTTCTGGCCGCAAGCTTCTACGCCACTGGGCCGTTCCTCCGTACCTCAGCCCCAAATCGTTCCCTCCCCACCTCTGCCCCAGGAAACGCGCAGCCCACTGCGACCTGCCCTCGAGGGGAGGGAGGACTCCTAGGACCGGCCGCCAGCCGCCGGTCCCAGAGCAGGAGGTGATGGCCACTCCCCGACCGCCCCCGCCCCAGTGGCTTACCCTCCACCTCCAGCTGAGCTGCGGACTGGGCGGGTCCGGCCTGGAAGCGTACTTCTCCGGCGTCCTCCGCGCGCAGCTCGCTCAGCACCAGCATGTGTTTCTTCCCTGGGAGTGAGGGGGGCGCTAACGAGGCCGGAGCCGCCTTGGCGAAGGGCTTGGGGACGAGGGCGGGGCCGGAGCAGAGAGAGCAGGCCCGCAGGTCAGCGGGGCGCGGTAAGCGTGCGCTGGAATGGGCGGAATTGGGAGGCTTGCGGGGCGGGGGAAGAAGAGGAGCGGTTCGGGGCTGTAGGCTCAGAGCCCGGAGGCGGGGAAGGTAAGAGACAAGCTCTTGGGTCTGGGGCGGAGCTCATTAGAGCCGGAGGTGGGGCTTATCCTAGTGGGGCGGGCTCTGCCTGAGTCCTGAACGGGGCTGCACTGGACAGAGAAGATGCAATGGCAGCCAGACCTTCCTGTCGGATGCGGACGCGGCCTCCGGGTCTCAGCGGGCGGCCTCCGAGCTGCCAGCACCCCGTGGTCTCGGCCTCTGACACGGTGCACTCGAACGTGGCGCCGTTGCCTTCCCGGGCGCGCACCGACCGGAGCTCGGAGAGGACGGCCACTACCCTCTCTGGGGCGGAGCCGGGGGCGTGAGGAGGGGCGGGGCGAGGGCGGAACCCACCACGCCCCCTCCCCGCCCTTCTCCCTGGAAGCACAGGGTCAGCCCCCGGGAAAGTCCTGACCGCAGCCCCGCTACCCGGCAGTGCCCAGCCCCTGCGTCGCCCACACCCACCGCGCACGATCAGGCTGGCGGGCCCGGCGCTGGCCGTCCCCACCGCGCAGCTGTAGGTCCCAGCGTCCGAGAGGCCGCAGCGCCGCAGCTGCAGAAGGCGGCGCGCGCCGAGTGCCTGGAGCCGGACCCGGGGAGTCGGGGCGAGCGCACGCCCGTCCTAGGGGTCGGAGTGGCAGAGGGTGGGTGCCCTGGAAGGCGGCGGCCCCCTCTGTTGGTTCCAAGCGGCTTCGAGGCACTTTTCCTCATCTTGTGACCCCCAGGCCGGGGTCGGGCCGGCCAAGGGTTGGGTCTGCTGGCCATGGGCCATCCCGCGCCTTCAGGGCCGCTCCAGGAGCCTCACTGGGAAGATGTCACTCTTTAGGGCCAAGAAGGGGTGCCATGGGCCATGGGCGCGGGAAGCCCAGAGCCATATCCTGACGGCACGGGACATGAGTCAGGATACTGGAGGTAGGCAAGCCTTGATTTAAACATGGGCTCTACCTCTGTTGTTTGCCCCGGGCAAGCAACTTCACGGCACTGTGCCTCGTTCCGCCTTCTTAACATGGTGGTAACAAGATCTACCTCATAGGGTTGTTGTAAGAATTAAAGAATTAAATGTTAAGTACACTTAGCACAGTGCCAGGCACATTGCTCAATAAGTGTTAGTTGCCTGTTTGGGGGCATTATTATTACTATTGTTATTATGACGAGATGGTCTGGGCTGGGGCTGGGCTCTGACCTTCTCCCAGATGACATCAGCCAAGGCCTGGGAAAGCTCGCACTCGAATGTAGCTGTGTCACCCTCAGTCACCTCTAGGTCCTGTGGCCCCCACACAATTGTCACTGGGGCCTCTGGTAGTGGGAGAGGGAGGACAGTGCAGAGGGAACAGGGGTAAGCACAGGTGGGGACTCAGTTCGCAGGGACAAGGAAGACACACGTGAGCACAGTGTTGGACACGTAGACAAGGTGATCAGTGGGGGACATGCTAGGCCAGGTGGTCCAGGAGGGTGCTGCTCAGTGAGGGACACAGCAGGGTCAGAGGGATCAAGGAGGCAAGAGTGGCCAGCTGGAGGTTGCACTTTAAGGTGGTCGCAGGGGGACATGCTGGGGCTAGAGGGGAACGGGGGAGACTGGAGCAGATAGGCCAGTGGACCATGGACAGGCATGGGCAGTGGGGGCCCCACATGGCTGGAGTGAACAGTAGAAGACACACTGTCCAGTGGGGGACACAATGGGTTCAGAGGAGCAATGGGGGGATCCTAGAGCAGGTGTGGTCTGTGGGGAACACACTGGGACTGGAAGCAAAAATAGGGAGACTGGAGCAGAGTTGCTGGCGGAGCCCCCCTTACACAGGCAGTCAATAGATTGCAGGGATGGGAGTGGTCAGGGGCCACGCTCAGGCAGGCGGCAGGCAGAGGGGGCCACAGAGGGCAGGCATGGTCAGTGATGCCACACTTGAGTGATCAGTGGGGCTGTGCTCAGGAGAACAGACAACAGGGCCCACGCTGGCACAGGCATGCCCCCAGTGGCACGGTCAGTGGGTCCCACAGGGACAGGAGTAATCAGGGGGCCACACGCAGGCAGGGCTGTCACTGGGGGTCACCCAGGGCCAAAGGCTCAAGGGAGTCCACTCTGGCAGGGAAGTCATTGAGGGCCACACTGGGATAGGCACTGTCAGTGGGATACACAGGTGAAGTCAGTAGAGCCACACTGGGTCAGCAGGCAACCGCACCTCTCACAGTGAGTCTGGCTGCACAGCGTAGGGAATCCACGGTGAAGGACACGCAGCCGGAGTCAGCCAGGCCCAGGCCACTGAGCACCAGGCGGTGGCTGTGGCCCTCTGCGTGAATGTGGCACTTGGGCCCCGGCTCCAGCCGGACTCCACCTCGGGCCCACTCCCCGGCCACGCCCTCCTGGGACAGCTCCAGCTGGAAGGTGGCGCTGCCCCCTTCGATAATGGTCACATCCTCCAGAGGCTGAAGCACTCTCAGCTGCTTCGCTGGTTGAGGGAGGTAGGGAAAGATGGAGGATGAAGGCTCCAGGTCAGGGCAGGGGGCTGTGGGGGAGCTCACCCACCCCTTGGCCCTGCCTGTACCACCTCCAACACCCACCCTGCTGAAAGGAGTTCAGAACCAGGGTGCAGGAAGAAGGGAGCACAACATACTGGGGTTAGGAGAGGACAGTGAAGGGATGAGGTGTGGTTAGGAGTCTGGGGAGTCTGGTGAAGGAGGTTGTGACACTGGAAGGAGCAGAGAATTTGGAATCAGGCACACGCGAATTGGACCTTGGCTCTGCCACATCACCTATGTGCTGTGTGACCTTTGGCAAACTGCTTGACCTCTCTGCAACTTAGTTTTCCCACTTGTACAAGGTGAATGGTGCTGAGACATGGGTTTATTTGAGGATTAAATGAATGAAATAAAAGAGCAGAGAATGCATATCACCACCAACAACCATTTACTAGGCTCTGTGCGGACGTTTTTCATACCTTATCTCAGTTAATGTTCCTAAAGACCCTTGAGGTAGAGGTCAGTCCTTGTTTCAGGTGAAAAGACTTGGCTGAGAGAGGTTAAGTAACTTGCATGAGGTTACACAGCTAAGGGGGGGGCTCCAACTTGGGGGGTAGTAGGTGCTATTTGCTAGCCATCCCTGCTTATCAAACAGGCACATGAATCCCTGAAGGCAGAGGATAAACACGGCAGGTCTTTCTGAAGTAGAATATTTGTTTATAGCAAAGCCAACTTACAAATAGGAAATAGGATGCAAAATCCAGATGGACTTTGAAGGCAAAGTAGAAAACATTAGAAAAAGACAAGTTTTGCTTTGGGTAGGCAGCATCAGGCCACACCCCTGGACCAGGACAGCCAGGGCTGACTTCTCCTCAGCATTGAGGGGCACTTTGGTGGGGTCTAAGGGGCCCTGGGCCAGCCGGGCAGGGCTGTGCCTCGGGCAAGTGATGCGTTAGGAGAGGACAGGGCACTCACGCCTCACACTGAGCCTGGCCAGGGTGCGGTCGTGGTGGCTCTCACAGCCATAGGTGCCCTGGTCGGCCAGCACAACTCCGTGGATGACGAGGCGGTGGATGTGGCCATCCTGGGCCATGGACAGGCGAGCATCCTGCGGCAGGGGCTCCCCGCCTCGTACCCAGCGCACGGCCCCGGCTGCGCCTACCCGGCCTGTCTCCACCTCGAGGCACACGTCCTGGCCTTCCTCCACCCGCACATCCTGCAGCCGCCGCAGAAAGAGCAGCTCTGCCTCTACAGAGGGGAGGGGAGGGCCATGGAGTCTGGTTCAGGCTAAGGCCTACCCCCCAATCTCACTGGTCTGTCCTCGGGCAAAAGGGCCAGGGCTAGGGCCAGGGCTGGGAGTACAAGGGTGGGGAGCAGCCCGTTCTGTCTCCATCGGGACCAAACCTCGAACGTGGAGCCGGGCACTGGTGGCCATGCCCCCTGCCTGGGCGGTCATAGTCCCTGCGTCCTGGAGCTGGCAGCCTCGCATGGTCAGCGTGTGGCTTGAACCGTTCTGGGTGATCTCCAGCTGAGGCCCTGGAGTGACAATGGCCCCGTTGCGCAGCCAGGTGACATCAGCATCTGGTGAGGAGACTTCACAGCGGAATGTGGCATCATCACCCTCATGGACGGTTAGTGGGGTCAGCTCCGAGACCAGCTTCACTGGCGGAGGTTCTGAGGGTAGATCAGGCAGTGAGCTGCCTGGGTACCCCCCTCCTTCTTTTGCATCCCCTTCTCAGGGTCTGCACCCTCCTTCCTGTCACTTAACACACATTTCCTGAGGACCTACTGTGTGTCAGCCATGAGGGTGTCCCCAAAGTACAAGATGCTAACTCCCAGCCGCTCCTTAGACACCCCCTCTGAATCCTGGCCTAACGCCCCCCTCTGACTCCCTTATAATACATCATTTACCACAGACCCTGTTTATAGCATTTAACTGTCACAATAGCCAGTAAGACATGCACTATCCCCCCATTTCAGAGCCAGGGCTCAGAGAGGTGAAGCAACTTTCCCAATGTCACACAACTACTAGGTAACAGAATCCAGATCTAAGTCTGATTTGAAGCTGAGTAGGTCGCCATGAGTCAGAATCGACTCAATATCAGTGGGTTTAGGTTGACTTCAGGGACGTGGGTAGGTCCCTGGGTTGGTCCCTGGGAAAGTTGCTGCTTTTAACCACTTGGCTATGCCTCCTCCTATTTGAGGATTCTGGAAAGAGAGCCCTAAGCCTCCTTTGAGTAATACTTGTGCATGCATGGGTTGCAGCCAGAGGCAAGGAGGAGATGAGGGGCTGCGGGGAGGGGGCATGGTTCTCGGGGGTGTCAGGGCCGAAAGGGTGGGGGAGCGCAGTTTTACCTTCCACACTGACAATGAAGATGCGGCTGTCCTGGGGCGCGTCGCACAGGTACTCCCCCGCGTCCCCACTCCGTGCCCCCCACACTCGCAGCACCTGCCTGGCCCCGGCCTGCTCCAGCTGCACCCGCCCCTGGCTTGTCAGGCGCTCCCCGTCCTTGTACCAGCGCACAGGGCCCCCTGGCCCGGAAAGGTGCACCACCAGCTCTAGGTCCCCGCCTGGGGTGCTGCGGACTCTCGTCTGGGCTGCCTCAGGGGCCACCACCCGGACAGGGGGCTCTGTGGGGTCAGAGTTGGAGGTCACTGGGCAGGGAGAGGCTCAGGGGCTGCATGGAGGGTGAGGAGGAGGGATGGGGAACGGTACTGAGAGAGGTGGGGTGAGGGATGGACAAGGCATGCTAGACAAGCGGGGAGACCCATGGGGTCTGGGGTGCTGCTCTCATAAACTTACCAGCCACCTGGACGGTGAAGCTGAGGCTGGGGGCCTCCGGGGCTGCCCCACACTGGCAGGTGTAGAGGCCCGCATGGGCCGGGGCTGCAGCCCGGATGCACAGGACACGGCGGGGGCCCTCTGCCTGCAGCTCCAGGCCCTCGCCCCCCTGCACGGGCCTCCCGTTGTGGCTCCAGAGCACAGGGGCACTGGCCCGTGACAGCTCACAGCTCAGCACCACCAGCTCCCCAGGGGCCACACAGAGTGGGCTGGGGGCCGTCTCTGGGGCCAGGAACTGCACGGGGGGCTCTGGACAGAGAGAGGAAGGTGTCAGCCTGGGCTGGCTCCCACCTCCCCCACCAGGGTTGGCTGAGATCACCCACCAGCCAGGCTGACGTTGAAGGTGACAGCCTCATCGCGGGTCTCACACACATACTCCCCAGCGTCCTCAGGCTGGGCATGGGGCAGGGTCAGAGTGCGGGCGGGCCCCTCGGCGCCGAGCTGCAGAGTGTCTGATGCCTCCACCTCCAGCCCATCCTTATACCAGCGCACCTGCGACCCAGCCGGGGCCACCTCACAGCGCAGCTCCACGCGCCCTGGAGCTGGGAACTGCAGATCCAGGGCACGGGCTGCGGGGTGCACGATCCTCTCTGGAGGGGCTGGTGTGGGGCAGGAAGAGGGTGCGTGAGCTTGACCCGCAGGCTTCTCCCTGCCTCTCCCACCCATTCTCAGCCCCCAGCAGCATGGCTCCCTCCAGCCTTGGGACCAGCTACGATCCCTGGGCATGTACTATGTGCCAGGTGCTGTGCTGGGCTCACTGCTGCCCTTCCTTTGGTGACTCCTGACCACTCCCTAGGAAGTGCACTGCTGTTGGCTTCACTTTTCAGGCAAGGACACTGAGCCTCTTTAGAGGGGACTGACTTGCCCAAGGTCTCACAGGCAGAGGTAGACTCACAACCAGACCTATTTGGCCCCAATGCATGTCCTGCCCCACCCCCACTCCCTATCCCCTTTCCCTGCTTTTGCTCCAACAAGCCAGGTATTTTACTTATATTTTTTGTAACCTACATGAAGACAGGAGGTTTTATTAGTTCACTACAATATCCCCAAGGAGCCCTGGTGGCACAATGGCTAAGTGTTCAGCTACAAACCAAAAGGTTGGCGATTTGAACCCAACCAGTGGCTCTGCAGGAGAAAGATCTGGCGATCTGCTTGTCTAAAAATTCACCACCACCACCCATTGGCACTGAATTGATTCTGACTCATAGTGACCCTATAGGATAGAGCAGAACTGCCCCATAGGGTTTCCAAGGAGTGGCTGGTGAATTCGTACTGCCAACCTTTTGGTTAGCAGCTGAGCTCTTAACCACTGTGCAACCAGGGCTCCTCTGTAAAGATTACAGTCTAGAAACCCTATGGGGCAGTTCTACTCTGTCATATGGGGTCGCTATGAGTGGAAATTGACTCCACAACACTCAACAACAGCTGTGACCTCAGCCTCAAGAACAGTCCCTAGAACACAGTAGTTGCTCAGTTAAGTATTTGTTGAATAACTGAATGAATAATGAATGCTCCTAATGGCTGGGCTCCCTCCCACCAGATGTCTTATCACTGTCCCAACCTCGTTTGGGTGAGGCAAGGCTCTCTGGTGGCTGAGAATGAGGAGGCTGGAGAAGGTAAAGGTTATGTGGGGCAAGAGGCTGGAGGAGTGGCTGTGGCAAGTGGGGAAGGGCTTGGGCCCCTGCCCAGGGTGCCCAGAGAATGCCCACCTGTGACAGTGACAGTGAAGAAGGCCGAGTCATCTCCAGCATCACACACAAACTCGCCCCCGTCCCCAGGCTGGGCAGCAGGCAGCACCAGGCGGCGGCGAGGCCCGTCACTCTCCAGGACCAGGGCCTCGCTCTCCTCCACCTCCAGCCCATCCTTGTACCAGCGCACGGGGGCGTCCTCCCGGGACAGCTCACACAGCAGCACCACGCACTCCAAGCTCACGGCGATCAAGGTCACCTCATCCCGGGGGTATATGATCCGCACCGGGGGCTCTGCAGGGTGGAGGCAAGCACAGCTATCACAAACTCATCACCCTCCTCCCCAGAGCCACACAGTTACAATAGTAACAGTGATAATAGTAAGAAATAACAGGTCCCCAGTCCAGCATCTGAAATCCCTGAGGCCAGATGTGTTTCAGAACCCAGACTGTTTCAGATTCCAGAAATGGCACATTTATCACGTCATGTACCACCCTCAGCCCCCACCAGGACACTCCACGTTCAATCACGTTAACGTTTCCGCAGTGTAACATATAGTCACCCTAAGCAGGATACTTAGACAATAAATACCTTCATGTCAGTAAAGCTCACTTTTTACCGAAATGACTTTGAATACCAAACTTACAAAAAGTCTTTTGATTTTGAGAGATTTTTTGATGCTGGAATTGTGGATAAAGGATCATGGACCTGTAACAGCAAACGAAGGAGCTCTGGTGGCACAATGGATAAGCGCCTGGCTGCTAACTGAAAGGTCAGTAGTTCCAATCCACCCAGTGGCTCCACGGGAGAAAGATGTGGCAATTTGCTCCTGTAAAAATTAGCCCAATGCCGAGGAGTCGATTCTGACTCATAGTGACCCTATATAGAACTGCTGACGTTTTGGTTAACAGCTGATGTCTTAACCACTGCGTCACCAGGGCTCCCCTGTAAAGATTACAGCCTAGGAAACCCTATGGGGCAGTTCTGCTCTGTCACATAGAGTTGCTATGAGTCGGAATCGACTTGACGGCACCTAACAACAATAGCAAACCTTTATTCACAGCTACCCAAGGAAACTGGCACAGTTCTAAGAACTTTGCCTCTGTTAACTCATTTGATCCTCCCAACAATCCTGTTGTTGTTCGTTGCTGTCCAGCCGACTCCAAATCATGGCGACCACGTGTTGCAGGGTAGAACTGTGCTCCATAGGGTTTTCAATGGCTGTGACCTTTCAGAAGCAGATTGCCAGGCCTTACTTCTGAGATGCCTCTGGGTGGGTTTGAACGCCAACGTTTTGTTTAGTGGAGCCCTGGTGGTGTAGTGGTCAAGAGCCTGGCTGCTAACCAAAAGGTCAGCAGTTCGAATCCATTAGCCGCTCCTTGGAAACCCTCTGGGGCGGTTCTACTCTGTCCTATAGGGTGGCTATGAATCGGAATCGACTTGACCGCACACAACAACTTCCATTTAGTAGGCCAGAGCTTAACCGTTCACAACACCTGGAGACTCCTACATAATCTTAAGAGGTTATGTATTGTCTTATCCTTTTCTTCCAGATTAGGAAACTGAGGCAGAGTGTTTCAGCAACTTCCTTAACGTCACAGGTGGGTACACCTACTCTAGGACAGGAGAGAGAAGTCCCACCTGTCAAGGCACCTTAGACTCTGCTGACAGCGGTAGGGATTCCAAGCCAAGGCTCTCAGAAGCTCAGTCATGCTCTTTGCATCTGTGCTTGCAAAATGCCCACACCTGTCTAAGAGCTCCCCAGGGATGCTAACCCCTGATTCCAGGAGCTCATCTCCAGCTGCTCAAAAGTGGCCACCACTGCACAGAAAGTAAGCCATGTCAATATTGGCAGTGACCAGCACACTGAGCCCCCGAGCCTGCCCGTACTCCCACCTACCCCGGAGGTGACCTAGAATCTTCAAGCTCCCAAACACTTTAGAGCTCTTTTAACGTTTGGCCCCCTTGTGGCTGGGCTGGGAAACTGCTGGATTCCTGGCCTCGGATTTGACAGGAGCGCGCGTGAGCAGATGTGCACACAGGCTCACACTCAGCCCTCTGCCCACATAGGGCCTTCTGCAGGGAGCCCGCAAACCCCACCTCCCCAGCTTGGCTTGTTCTAAGAGTCTGGAGGCTCCAGGCTGATTCTCGGGGGCTCAGCAAGGCCTGGGGATTGCAGGATGCTGGCTGGCTGAGGTGTGGGGCAGGTGATGGGGGCAATGGGGAAGGGTTGGGTGTAGCCAGGGGCAGATGACCCAGTAAGCAAAGTAAGCTTACTTACAAGCTTACTTACTAATCTGTAGTGAACAATTTCGTGGTGAAAAACGTGAAATTACCCACTACTGGTAAGTAAGTAAGCACAAATAAGCCCGTGCTTACCTTGCTTACTGGGTCATCCGACCCTGTCAGGGACTGTAAATTTGAAAAGAGGCTTTGATTCTGTAGGAAGGTGCTGTGGGATGAGGAGAGACAGATGTCAGCCATATCTAGAAGCAGAATCTTGATGTGAAAAAAATGTGAAATTGTTCACTACCGATGATTTGGTAAGCAAGGTAAGCACCATGCTTACCTTGCCTATTGGATAATCCGCCCCTGGGTGCAGCCATGGGGCTGGGATGCGCTGCACAGCCCTGGGACCTCAGCTTGGCATCAGACTTGATTCTCCCTGGCCCACAGCCAGAGTAGCGTTTCTGTGAACTTCCCCACGAAGAGCCTGGTGTTTTGTGGAGAGGCAAGTGTGGGCTGGGATTAGTGTGGCTATGGCCATTATGTCTGGCCAGGGTCTGGAGAGGAAGAGGGTGAGTGACTCACTCTTGGCCAAGAACTCGTGCAGAGACCTGTGGGCCGTGTGTGCCGGGCCGCACTTTCTGGGGTGTGGGGGGTGGCAGGTCCCTAAGAAGCGCAGCCTTGCTGGGGCATTACTCCTAGAGCAGGACCGAGGAGTCAGTGACTAGACTGTCACAGCAGATGGCCACTCCAGTGCAGCCGCGGGGGTCTTCGGTGCCATCTAGAGCTGCCTAGGTCCTCCCCCAACCCCAACAATGGAATGGGCGCTGGAGGCACTGTGCCACTTTGACTTCCACAGTCGTCCTGTGCTTTGTTCCACTTTGAACTCCCCCCACCGACTGCCACTCCCATTCCATTTAGCCAGCTCAGCTGTGTCCTATGCACCACCTTTGAAGGCACTTCCTGTCACCTTGACCAGGTCAGCAGCCCCACTGCACCCTACCATGCCCCTCGATACCCCACGCTCTAAGACCTTTTCCCGTGTCTGACTTTCTGGAGGGCAGCGTGCTCCAGGAGGGAAGGCCTGGGTCTGTCTGTGCGCTGCTGAGTGTCGGGAGCTCAGCTGGGCCGCTCCGGTGTGGAATGGCGGCTTTCTCCCAGGCCCTCCCTGCCCTCTCCTGTTCTGCTCTCGGCCCTCTGCCCCTTCCTTCACAGCACTTTCCACAAGGTGTCACCGAACGTTTATTTGAGTGTTTATTGGTTTAACACAGGGGTCGCAAACTCAAATGCCCACAAGGGCCCGGGAGGTAAGGTCAGTGGCTGAAGTGGTCTGGGGAGAGACAAAAAGGAGTGTGGGGAGAGTGGGGACTGTGGAATGTGGGCCCCATATGATGGGGGCAGCTGCTACTCAGCGCCAGCTGTTCGTCGCCAAGGGGGGAAACGGGACCAGAGACGCCGGGTCTTCGGCTTTTTCAAGAGGATGCATAAATCCGGATTGTTATTTGAACTGTCCTGACTTTGGTAAGACTCTGCAGGCCAAACACAACACATCTGTGGGCTGGAGGGGGCCCTGGGACTGCCTGTTTGCGACCCCTGGTTAACAGCTGCCTCCCCAGCTAGACTGTAAGCTCTGAGGGCAGGGACCACATATGCACAACCTCCAGCACCTCGCCCGGCTCAGCACATAAGAAGTGCTCAGTGAACCAGCCAAGGGAGCGTGGCTATTCCCGGCCTGGGGCCCTGGGGAAGAGCCCACTTACTCAGATAGGGCCCTGGGCTCTGCTGGGCAGGGTCCCTGGTGCATGCACCTGTCAGTCTGCCTCCCTCCTCCCCAGTGTGCCAGATCCCCCAGGGCTCAGGACCATCCTTGGGTGGGGCTAGGGGGCTGGGGTGGGCCCACACCTGTGACCGTGACAGTGAAGGACGCTGACTCATCGTCGATTTCGCACAGGTACTCGCCAGAGTCCTCAAGCTGGACAGAGGGCAGCACAAGGCGGCGGACCGTGTCTTCCTTCTGCAGGAGCAGCGCGGGGCTCTCTACCACCTCCTCCCCATCCTTGGTCCAGCGCACCTCAGCCCAGGGCCGGCACAGCTCGCAGGTCAGCACCACGCGCTCCAGGCGCACAGCGGCCACGTACACCTTGCCGCTGGGGTACACGATCCACGAGGACACGTCTGAAGGACAGGGAGAGCCGCCACTGGCTGTGAGGGGTCAGGCCGATGTGCCCTCCTGCCCGCCCTGACCCAGGCCTGTCCCCTACCCCAGGAAATGGGCCACGTGTTGAAGAAGAGGGACCCCACTCTGACTGTCTCCCTGCAGGTCAGTCACTCACAGCTGGAGACACACAGTCCCCGGATCTAACCGTCATGGCCAGAGGGACACAGCCACAGTCACCCCCAATGCACACCAGGTACACTGGGCAAGGTGGGGCCCAGTCTAATCTGTGGAAACACTCCATATTCTGAGGGTTGGTTAGGGAAGCGGGGAGCTGGGAAGAGGGGGATTGCATCCTCAGAGGGAGCTGGGGTCCCTGCAGGGCACAGCCAGGTACTCAGGCCCTCAGATCTCCTGACCTCTCTAGTGCTTGGGCCCACCCACCGCAGACCCTGCCTTGAAGTAGAACTGCCATCTCCAAAGAGTGCCCTTGCAGGGTACTTTAAGGGAATAGAGAGGGCAGGGATTCCCTCATGTCTGCTAGCAATGACCAGTACGTTTATGACGATGCATTTCTAGGGGGATGACTAAGCCTCAGGGTGCAGAGTATGGGTGAGGAGAAAGGAGGGTGTTATGAGCTGTATCCCCAAAAAATGTGTTGTAAATTCTAATCCCTATACATGTGATTATAATCCCATTCGGGTATGGGTTTTCTTTATTATGTTAATGAGGCTGCATTAGTGCAGAAGAGGAGCCCTGGTGACTCAGTGTTTAAGCACTCAGCTGCTAACGAAAGATCAGCAGTTGGACCCCACCAGCCACTCCTTGGAAGAAAGATGTGTCAGTGCGCTTCCATAAAAATTAAAACCAAACCCACTGCCACCAATTCCTACTCAGTCTCTTGATAGAAGCAGACTGCCACATCCTTCTCCTGTGAAACGGCTGGTGGGTCTGAACCACTGACCTTTCAGTCAGCAGCCAAACAATTAACCACTGTGCCACCAGGGCTCCTTGCTGTAAAGATTACTGGCTAGGAAACCCCATGGGGCAGTTGTACTCTGTCCTACAGGGTTGCTGAGTCAAAATGGACTCAACAGCAACGAGTATTAGTGTATGGTGTGTCTTAAATCAATTTCTTTTGAGAGATAAAAAGAGCAGATTGAGCAAGCAACCAAGTAAGTGAGCACAGGTGGGGAAGACAGATGCCAAGCCACACGAAGATCACCAAGGAAAGCAACTCAAAAAGAGACAAAAACCTTCCTCAAGGGCCATCAGAGGGACAGACTTCCCCTAGAGCTGGCACCCTGAATTCTAACTTTTAGCCTCCTAAACTGTGAAAAGATAAATTTGTTTGTTAAAGCCACCCACTTGTGATATTTCTTTTATAGCAGTGCTAGATAACTAAAAATGGGTCCGAGCAGCTGGGGGAGGGAAACGGGTTGGGAATTATGACCAACGATTGAGAACACAGCAGCTGCTCAGCCAGGAACACCTCCCTCCTTGACCCACCAGACCCACCAGACCCCCACCTGTGATGGTGACAGTAAAATAGGCTCGCTCCTCCCCAGCGACACACTGGAACTCGCCACCGTCCAGAGGCTGGGCAGCGGGCAGTACCAGGCGGTGATGGGGCCCTTCGTTCTCCAGCACCAGGAAATCACTCTCCTCCACCTCCTGTCCGTCCTTGTACCAGTGTACAGAAGCGTCCTCCCGGTCCACCTCACAGGTCAACATAACGCACTCGGAGGTTATGGCGTGTACGAACACATGCTCCCGGGGATCCAGGATGTGCACTGGGGGATCTGGTGGGGGGCAGAGAGGGCATCACATAGACACCACACACACAAGAGTCCAAACTGGGCGCCTGGCCAGGAGACGCTCTCTCCTTGCCGGCGCGGGGGCACAGGAGGGTTAAGGCTGTTCTGTGCAGGGGTTCAGGGCAATGGCCTCCCCCTCTGCACCCATCGGACTCTGAGGGCATGGTGGGTAAGGCACAGCAGGAGATCATGTGGGGCCTGAGTGCTTAGTGGATCAGAGAATCAGAGGTGGCTAAGTGGGGACACGGGGGTCGGGGAGGCACCGGGAATTCACACAGTGGCAGCCAACATTTGTCTAGGCTGTGGGAAGTCACTCCCACAAACCCCATCAGGACTGTCCTTGCTGTTGCTTTCATAAGGAAGCCCATATATGTTGTCCTAGGATGGCAGAAAGTGCAGCAGTGGGATGGCCGATACCTACAGGTAGCGAGCTCCCTGTCCCTGGGTGATCCAGGATTTCTACTAAAGTGAGAAGTTGAGCTAGATCCATGGTTCCCAAAGCTGCTCACCCAGAGTCAGCACTTGTGAAGAGGGGATTCCCCGGCTTCATCCTGCATGTTCTGGTTCTACAGGTCTGGGGGGCAGGGGCTGGGCATATGCATTTACAAACTTCTGATGTGGTTCTGAAGCAGCCAGACCATGGACTGGCTCCTGAGAACCACTGGCTCACTGCACTGAACACTTCTGATCAGCTCTGTTTTGGCTGAAAAGCTGCAGGGGGAGTGGGATAAGCTCAGTCTGGGTGCCAATCCCAGCTATGGTGTTTGCTGGCTGTGTGATAATGGGGAAGTCACACAGCTTCTTTGGGACTCATGCCCTCACCTGAAGCTATAGTGCCCTTCATCTAGCGGTAAAGACTAAATGAAAGAGTGTACATCTGAAGCACCTAGCATAATACTTAGCATATTTGAACAATGGGCTCAGAAGCATTGACAATTGTGAAGATGGTGCAGGATTGGGCAATGTTTCATCCTGTTACGCATGAGGTTGCCAAGAGTTGGAGCCGACTCAACGGCAGTTAACAACATGCATTAATACTTGGCTCACTGTAGGTGCTCAATAGATGCCCATGTCCCATTCTCTTAATAGAATTTAGTTCCCTGCCCACACTCAGCAGAGGGTATGTATGGGGCACGTGTGCATGGGACAGTTAAGAAGCAAGTGCAGAGTGACCTGAAAACATGTCCCCTGGCCACTGTAACAATTCAAGCAGGCAGACCAGGGGCAGGACTTGCACGACCCTGAGTCAGCCTTAGCTGCAAGTGCCCAGGCCACATGGTCCTGACCTCGGATGGTGACGCTGAAGAAGGCTGAGACCCCTTCCGTCCTGCACTCAAACTCGCCACTATCCCGGACTTCGGCCGCGGGCAGGATAAGGCGGTGTTTGCGTCCGTCCACCTTCACCACCAGCGATTCACTCTCTGTCACCTCCTTCCCGTCCTTGTACCAGCTCGCCGGGAAGTCCACCCGCGAGAGCTCACAGATCAGCACTACCCGCTCCAAGGTCA
>NW_004443977.1:10648206-10652441 GCF_000243295.1 Trichechus manatus latirostris
GAGTCAGAGTTGACTTGACAGCAACTGGTTAACTTTTTTTTTAAAGTGCTCCAGACAACTTGGATATGATGCTGATGGAGATGACAACAGTTCTCCTGTCTGTTATGTGTGTTGAAACAGGTCCTCTGGACCACTGGGCCCTCAATCTCAGCCCACCAGGGATGCCCCTTACTCTCCTGCCCCAGATGTGAGCAATGGGAATACCACCTGCCTGTTTGCAAACAGAACTTGTATCTCGACCCCACCTGTCCACTCTGGTCCCCCCTGCACCCACCTTGGATGGTGAGGGCAGCTGAGTCCTGCACGCCGGGGCAGCTGAAGCCGACCAGAGCCCCGCTGTCCTGGTGCTTGACGGATTGGAGAATGAGCCTGTGCTGCAGGCCCTTCTGCTCCACACGGTACCGCAGGGCACCGGGCTCCACCTGGCCCTCCGGCACATCACTCTTGAGCTCTTGCCCGTTGAGGAACCAGGTGCCCTGGATGATGGTGGAGAGATCGAGGGAGAAAACAGCGTCCTCCCCGTCGTATACCTGCACATCCTCCAGACCTGCCACCAGGCGAGCTGTGGGCACTGGGGAGGGGGCAGAGCGCAGCCATCAGAACCAGAAGGGACAGAGGGTGCAAGCTGGAAGCCATCTAAGAGGACAAGGACTGGGGCCAGGAAAGCAGAAGAGGTGATGGGGAGAGCATGACGTGGGATATGGACTGCTGGTGGGCAGGGTCTGACAAGCTCACCGAGGTGGGCAGAGCCCTGGAACACCACGTGGGGACTGCGGCCGTGCTCGCTGACCGTGCAGACGCGGAAGCGGTAGTCGCCCTCGGTAGGCACGCAGTCTCCCGGCACCTCCACAGCGCCAGCTTTCTCAATGCTGAAGCACTGGACCCAGTCCTCAGAGCCCACCTCCTGCCGCTCCAGCCTATAGATGAAGGGGGTCTCAGGAGCCGGCTCGGGAGGTTTCCAGGTAAGTAGGACAGTGTTCTTGTGGCCCTTGAACATCTCTGCCAGCACGGGAGGGCCCGGTGGACTGTGCTTGACACCTGAGACAAAGGCAGGGTTTATGTTCGGACCCTGGGCAGACCTCCCACAGCCCTTCCATCTTAACACTTTGCCATCCCAGGATCTGGCATCCAGTCATCCTCCTGCCCTGGCCCTCCTGTCCCACCCTGGAGAACTCAGCCCCTATGCCTTCACGCCCTCACATTTGACTCTAAGTAGAGTGGTGGTCCGGGAGTTGCCCACATTAAAGGTGACCTCGCCAGCATCTTCTCGGGTGACCCCCGGCAAGACCAGGGCATGCATGTGGCCAGAGCTGCTCTGGCAGGTGGCCGGCAGGTCCTCTCCATCACGGCTCCAGCGCCCCTCGATTCCAGCCTCGCGCGTCTCCACCAGCAGCACCGCATTCTCTCCTTCCAGGACGTCAAGCTTCCGGGGCAGCCGCTTCAGGATGGGCCCTGGGATGTGGACGGGACTCCATCAGCCCAAGGCCTGGGCACCTGCCTGCCTCAGCCTCGGCTCCTCCCACCAGCCGGCCAACCTTTGACCGTCACGTTGGCCACAGAGCGCACACGGCCCCGCATCTCACACAGGTAGACACCATCGTCATCAGCCTTTAGCCGGTGGATGATGAGGCGTCGGACAGTGCCCTCCTCAATCTGCTCGTACTTGCGGCAGGGCAGCAGACGCTGGTCCTCACGGAACCAGGCTGTGGGGATGCGCGAGTTTGGCACTTTACATTCCAGCACAACAATGCCATGCTCTCGGCCCTCAACATCCTGCAGGGGCCTCGTGAACCGGAGTCGGGGCTCTGTGGAGAGGAGGGAGACAAGAGAAGGCTGTGGAGAGGGGCTAGACCTGAAGGAGGCTCCTCTCGCAACACCTAAACACACACCAGCTCATGCCGTTGGCTGTGTTCCCCTAGCCAGCAGGCACCGTGGAATCACAGCAAAACCCCATCAGAAGGCCCTGACACTGACCAGCCACACCCCCTAGAGCAAGTCCACTTTAACAATCCTGGCCCTCAGTTTCCTTACTTGTAAAATGGGAAACAGGAGGGAAGACGGACCAGACCAGTGATTTTCAAACTGTTTCCTAGGGCCCCTCAGATGCTGGTTGCCATCAACTCGATTCCAACTCATGGTGACCCTGTGTGCAGAGTAGAACCACTGCACGGGGTTTTCAAGGCTGTGAACTTTCGGAAGCAGATTGCCAGGCCTGTCTTTCCAGGCACCTCCCGGTGGGTTCGAACTGCCAACCTTTTGGCTAGTAATTGAGTGCTTAAACATGTGCACCACCCAGAGGGCACCTCACAAATTCTGCAAGGGTCTGAGCTGAATTTCATTTTTAAAGTATCGTAACCATTTTCAAAACCGTATCTTTAAAAAAGAAACCATGATGGTGGAGATGGCCGGTGGGTTAACTTGAGCTGCTGGAGGAGCAAGTTTTTGCACAGCTCTGGGCAGCTTCTCTTGCCTTCTTGCAGGGCTTTTCTTTCCTAATGGAGTCACAGTGCAGCGCAGGCCTGGCAAGTCTGCACACATAAAAGTACACTAGGGAGAGCATATGGTACAGGTGCAACACACTTGACTATGTGCCAGGCAGCGCGCAGAGGAATTTGCCAGCTTTTTCTCCGAGGGAAAAAGTTGGCAACACCTAGTGAAGGTATAATCCCAAAAGTAGTGATGAAATCCTATTAAGAAGAGCTTTAACTTCCAATGTAAGTTTTGGCTATTTCTTCTCTAAAGGTTCTATTTATGAATAATATAAGCATTTACCAGACATTGCTGGTGATTCAATGTTAAAATACAAATTTCTTCTCCTCTAACTTCTTCGTCTTTCAAACCTGGGGAGCAGTTTAATTAAGTAATAGTAAAAAAAAAAAAAAAAAAAAAGGCAGGGTATTTTTTCTTTTTTCAAGGTTTCCTTTAGCGTAAGGAGCCCTGGTGGGGCAACGGTTACATGCCTGGTTGTTAACAGAAAGGTCAGTGGTTCAAACCCACCCAGTGGCGTTACTATGAGTAGAAATCGACTTGATGACACCTAACAATATCAACCTTTAGTGTAAATCAGTAATTTCTCCATATGATGCTTTGCAGACAGGCCTTCCCCACAGGAGTCAAAGCCTAAACGAGGTTATGAAAGCAGCCTCCATTTAAAATGTTTGTGTCCAATAAAACAGCCCCTTTGTTTTCACTGATTAGCTTTACAGGTACATGTCAGAATTTGGACATACATTTACACCCACAAAATGCTCCTTTGATCTGTTTTATACATTGGGGCTCCAGATGGGATTTCCGTGCGGGAGGGGGAGAGTAAAAAAACAATAAGGATGCAAACCTCTGGACTAGAAGAGGTCTACGACCCTCTCTGTTTGCATAGCAACCACTCCTCCAAGCTGTTTCTTTTTCAGAGTGGTTCTGCACCTTCTGCCTCAGACTCTCTTGAGAAGTTTGCTAAGAAGTTTCTAGAAAACCTCGAGCCTTACTAAATCTGACTCTTCTGGAGGTTGGGTGGAGGACAGAAAAGGGTATCTTAGCATTTCCCTCCCATCTCCTGGGGGGCGCCGCCGCACCTTTGACGTGCAGCTGCACGGCGCTGAGCGTCTGGCCCGCCGAATTGCGCGCGGCGCACACGTAGAGCCCGCGGTCCTTGGCCTGGCAGTAGAGCACCTTGAGCACAAAGCCGCCGTCGCGGTCGCGGTACATGAGGCGGCGGCGGTCGGGCAGCAGCGGGTGGCCCTCCCAGTGCCATTCGATCTCGGGCTCAGGCTTGCCCATCACGTAGCACCGGAACTTGGCGTGCTTGCCCTCGTTCACCCAGAAGGTCTTGGGCGCGCACTTGAGAGGCTCCACCACGGGCGGGGGCGCCTCGTCGGGGTCCGCAGGTGGGCTCTCTGGGGGCTGGTGCACCTGCAGCAGCGCGCCGGCCTGCGCGTGGCCGTGCGGGTTGCGGGCGTGGCACACGTAGACGCCCGAGTCTGGCAGCCGCGCCACCAGGATGCGCAGCGCCAGGCTCACGCCCCGGCCACCCTCCGCGAGGCCCGGCACGAGCGCGTAGTGGCTGCTGTCCCACACTTCGTCCAGGGCCATCCCGTCCTTCTCCCAGTACAGCGTGGGCTCAGGGAGGCCCCCCACCTGGCACGTCAACACCACCTCGGCCCCCCGCAGCACCCACTGCGACCCAGGCCCCGTCAGGAACACCGGGGCGCCCTCCCCGGCCGCGGGCGGCGGCAGCGGGC
>NW_004443977.1:10652569-10657541 GCF_000243295.1 Trichechus manatus latirostris
GCCTCGCCCGCCGCGTTGCGGGCGCGGCACACGTAGACCCCCGCGTCGGTGGGCAGGGCGCCGCTCAGCAACAGACCGTGCTCGGCGCCGTCGGTCGGGAAGCTCAGGCGCTCCGAGGCCGCCAACGGCTGCCCGCCCTTCTCCCACACCACAATGGGCGGCGGCTCGCCCAGCACCACGCACTGGAGCTCGGCCTCGCCGCCGCTCACCACCCGCACGGGCCGCGGGAAGCGCAGGAAGCACGGGGGGCTCCCCTGGTCCCCCGAGCCCGCCTTCATCCCAGCGGCCTGGGACGGCCTGCAGGGACGCGGAGAACGCGCGGGCGGCGAGCACTGGCCTGCAGACGCGCCGAGCCCGGGAGGCGGGGCGCGCGGGGGCCGGGGCGCGGAAACCGCGGAGCTCTCCCCGGCCGCCGCTCCCGGCTCGCCTCCTTACCCTCGGCCCGGAGCTGCGGTTCTTCGCAGAGACTCCAGGCCCGGAGCTGGAGCTCGGGGCAGTGTTTCCTGTTTGCCTGTGCAGCCAGGGCCCGCAGCTTGCTCTGCCCGCGGCCTGGCTTCCTGCTCTCCGAGCCTCTCTTCCCAGCCCCCTCCCACAGCCGGGGCCTCTTTCCCCTCCTCCCTCCCACCTCCAGCCGCCAGGTCCCCAGCGGCCCGCCCGCCTTGGGCCTGAGTGGCAGAGGCGCCTGCAGCTGCCAATCCCAAAAATATTCTCTGATGACACAGCTGGAGGACAAGAGCCCAGACTGGCTCCTCCAGGCTAAGTATAGAGCAGGCGGGACCACCTGCCCCCCGCCCTAGCCCCAGTTCTAGCCCCAGCCCCAGCCCCAGCCCCAGCCCCAGCCCCTCCCCCAAGGGCTGGCGGAGCAGCTGCTTGGTTGCGAGAGGCCCCTAGAAGGTGTGAGGGGGCTGGCCAGTCTGTCTCCCTGACAAATAACACCTTCAGTAGCTGGCGGACCCCACCTCCCACACTCTTGTCCCACCTGATGTAACCTGTGTGCTGGCTGCTGGGATGTGAGACTCACACTGCGTGTATGTAGGGAGGAGGGGTTGTATGTGTGAGTCAGGTCACTTGGGGTGAAAACCCTCACCAGCCCCCTCCCCCACATTCCTGTCGGGAGTGGGAGATAAGGCTCAGGGTCACAGACGTCTGTGTCAGAGATAGGAGGTCTCAATGCCATGGGCAAGGGCAACTGGGACTGCTGGGCGTGGGAAGGACTGGGGAAGACTGGGGTGAGAAGTGTAGAAGAGGGCGGGTGGTGGGATGGGGAGGGGAGAGTGGGGAGGCCCTGGGCAGACCCTGACAAAAGGGGCACAGGGTAGGGCGTGGGTTTGTGGTTGGCAGAGGCCAAGTGAGCCATGGTGCCCCGGAGGCCACTGTTCTTTCTCTTGCTGCTGGCCCTGCAGGGTGGGCATGGCTGCCACGGGCCAGAGGTGGACCGGGAGCTTGTTCTGGCCAAGGTGAAGGCCCTGTTCCTGGATGCCCTGGGGCCCCCGGCAGTGACCAGGGAAGGTGGGGACCCTGGAATCAGGCGGCTGCCTCGAAGACATGCCCTGGGGGGCTTCGTGCGCAGGGGCTCAGAGCCCAAGGAGGAGGAAGATGTCTCCCAGGCTATCCTTTTCCCAGCCACAGGTAACGAGGATGGGGAACTGGCAGGGTGACTTTGAGAGGCAGGGTGGTGTGGGAGCCAGGCAGACCTGGGTTTGAATCCCAGCCTTACCACTCAAGTGGCTTTGCAGCGATGGGCAAGTTACTAATCTCCCTGAGCCTCCGCCTCCTCATCTGTATAATGGGCTGAACACCTGCCTCTCACGATTAAATAAGACAGTGTATCTAGAATGCATCTGGGAGCTATGTGGGAGACCTAGGGTCTCTAGAAAAAGAGCCATCTGAGGTTGGGCCCCGAGGAGGTTGGGCCCCTTCCTGCCACCTTTTCCTCCTACCTCTGCCTCTTCTCCCTGCCCTAAACCCTGTATCTTCAGCCCCAGGTGGCTGAAACTTGAGAAGACTTCAGGGATGCAGGAGAAAGAGTAGCTGGGAAACTAGTCTATCTCCTTCTCAGTTCCTGTCCCACCTCCTTGTGTATTTCCCCATGCTCCACTGATTGCACCAATGCAGCCAGCCCTCCTGTGGGTGGGATTCTTGTATCCGGCCCTCCTTTCTTTGGGAGAGATTCCCTGCTTCCCTGCCCTTCAGTCCTGGATAGCACAGTTATTAAAAGTGTGGTTTGAGGATTAGGCAGAATCCCAGCCTGGCCACTGAATAGCTGAATGCCACCTCACCTCTCTAAGTCTCAGTTTCCTTATCTGCAAAATGGACAGTTGTGAGGATTCTAATGAGAGAATCCCTGTGTAACAGTTTAGCCTTAAGTGTCAGGCCTTCGACTGGTGCTGGTCCATGGTTCAGTAACAGTCTGAAGAGCTTCGCTGCTAACTAAAAAGTCGACAATTTGAATCCACCAGCCACTCCTTGGAAACCCTATGGGGCAGTTCTAATCTGTCTTATAGAGTGGCTATGAGTCAGAATCAACTCAGTGGCAATGGGTTTGTTTTTGTTTTATTTTATATACATGCCAGAGTAAGGATGCCAACTCTGCACTTTCTTGGAAAGAACTGCCTTCTACTCTGAGTTATGTCTTTTCTCCTTTTTTGTTTTGTTAACATGTCTTTTTAAAAATGGAATTATTTTAAATAATTTATCATGTAATATTTCTGACATGCAAAAAGATATTATAAAGAGTAAGATAAGAAACACCCACATACACACCATTGAAGGTGCCACTGCACATTATCAGATGGACAAAACTTAAGTCCAACAATTGTCAGTGTTGCTGAAGGTCGAGAGGGCCAGGGCTTTCTTACACAGTGCATATGAGAGTGTTAACTAGTACAGCCACTTCAGAGAGAAGTCGGCAATATCTTGTAAAGTTTTTTTTTAAGTCCTTTAATGATGAAATAAATGATGGTTAGCTTACGTCATTTCCCCCAAGACTGTGGAGTCCCGAAGTGTGGTAAGGTGCTCCTCAGAGTGCTTGGCACACGGTCAGCCCTCGTGAATGGAGAGGTCCCAGGCCCCTGCCGTCAGGGCTGTCCTCTCCCTTCCCTTCTGTCTCCACAGGTTCCAGCTGTGAGGACGAGCCAGCCATTGGACAATTGGCCCAGGAGGCTGCCAAGGGCCTCTTTACCTATGTGTTCCGACCGTCCCAGCACACACGCAGCCGCCAGGTGACCTCAGCCCAGCTGTGGTTCCACACTGGGCTGGACAGGCAGGATACAGCAGTCTCTAATAGCTCTGGGCCCCTGCTCAGCCTGCTGGCATTGTCATCTGGGGGGCCCATGGCTGTGCCCATGTCACTGGGCCAGGCGCCCTCTCACTGGGCTGTGCTGCACCTGGCCTCCTCTGCTTTCCCCCTGCTCATCCAGCCAGTGCTGGTGCTCCTGCTGCGCTGTCCCCTCTGTTCCTGTTCAGCCCAGCCTGAGGCCACACCTTTCCTGGTGGCCCACACCCGGGCCATACCACCCAGCGGAGAGAAGAGAGCCCGGCGCTCGACTCCCCCGCTGCCCTGGCCTTGGTCTCCAGCCGCGCTGCACCTGCTGCAGAGACCTCCAGAAGAACCCACTGCCCACACCAACTGCCACAGAGCCTTTGTCAACATCTCCTTCCAGGAGCTGGGCTGGGACCGCTGGATTGTGCACCCTCCCAGTTTCGTCTTCCACTACTGTCACGGGAACTGTGGGCTGCCCACCCTACCAAGCCCACCCCTGCCAACCCCCGGGGCGGCCTCCACCCCTGTCCAGCCCCTCTCTTTGGGGCCAGGAGCCCAGCCCCTCTCTTTGCTGCCAGGGGCCCAGCCCTGCTGTGCTGCTCTCCCGGGGACCATGAGGTCCCTGCGTGTCCGCACCACCTCAGATGGAGGCTACTCCTTCAAGTACGAGACAGTGCCCAACCTTCTCACGCAGCACTGTGCCTGTATCTGAGCACAGCCTGCCTCCTGACCCCACAGCTGCTGGACGAGCCACATCATCCGCTGGGGGGCTGCTTGGGAGGAAGTTCTGGAGATGTATGCTTCCCAGTTCCCCCCTCCTTCCACTTCTCCGCCTGAGGGCTAACCGCCCCCCTCTGTGCCCCCTGTCCCATGGGTAACATGTGACAATAAACAGCATAGTGCATATGACTTGGCATGCATTCTCAGGCTTCTCTGATATGGAGTGGGACAGTCTGGGACCCAGGAACATGGGACTATGGGACCTCAGGTCACTCAGCCTCACCGGACCTCAGAGACCCAGGGTTTAAGAGCTGCAAATGGCTGCATAGCTGTTGGGAAGCTACAATGCTTGGGGATGACACAAAGGTGCTCCAAGCTCCCCAGACAGCCACTTTGGAATCAGAACTGGCCCCCATGCAAGCAAGCCAGACGTGACATGGCAATCAGGTGGCCTACCCCTGCCCCTGTCACACCTGAAGGAACTGCTGCATGCACAGTGCCCACATCCAAGGCGGCTGTCCCCCCTCCCTGCCATTCTTTGCCCTAGTTGATGGGTACCCAGCCCAAGGTCAGCAGATTCATAGACTGGCCAGAGATGGTGGCCTTTGGGGCCTATGAAATGGTCAGATCTTGGCATCTCTTGGGAACTTGGGTGGGGAGTAAAGAAAAGATGTATGAATTGGCAGGGTCAGAAAGAAGTCTACAAGAGCAGAGAGGTGGCTTTGTGTTAAGGTCAGATCACCAGGTGGAAACCTGTGAATGACAATTTGCCGAGGGTCCTGGGACTTCTTTGAATCCATCAATGGCTCTCAAGGTAGACTGCATGGGGCCTTGTTGTCTGGGCCCTTGTCCTGGAATTCTGATTTTTGAACCCTTTGGCTTTCTTGATGCTTCCTGTGCATCTTAATGTCAGGAGGGTGGAGAGGCAGAGTCCATTGCCAGAAAATAACTGCTCTTTTGTGATTATGTACTCAGAGAGTTCAGCAGGGT
>NW_004443977.1:10659402-10675912 GCF_000243295.1 Trichechus manatus latirostris
CCAGTATTGATTGTTAGGGACACTCTGTGAATACTCTCAATTCTGAGTCATTCAGAACTGATTTAGACCAAAAATTAAAAAAAAATAAAAAAATCACTGGCTTATCATAAGTCCACAGGCACAACATGGCTTGGTTCTGGGCTCTAAAGATGCTACTGGGGTCCATCTATAGGCTTCGCTTCCCCTGGGTTGGCTCCATCACAGGTCCACCGCGGCCTTCCTGGCCTTCGGCAGCTCCAGGCTCCCATTATCACACCACTTGGTCCAGCAGGAGGGAGTTTGCATACAAAAGTTCCAGAAGGGTCTTGATGGCCTGATTGGCCTAATAAGGGTCATGTGCTTCTCCCTGAAAGGTGGCCTGGGGAACAGAATGAATTAATGACTTAATCCAGATCGTGTGTCCTACCCTTGGAGTGCAGAGTCTAAAACACAAGGACTAAAGGTGAAAGACAGTGGTACCCCCAAAGCAGGATACAGCTACTAGGAAAAGTTGGGATGGAGTGGATGCTGAGAGGAAAGCACTGTTAGTTCCACTTCCTGCTTATCTCTTAAATTATGCCCTTTCTCTCCACCTACTTTTTGTCATTTAGGGACATATTCTTGCTTGGGCAACTCAACAGCCTCCTTAACCAGTCTCCAAGCATTCAATCCCCACTCCTCCAGTCTGTCCTCCACATGGCTGCCAAAACGATCCTTCAGATGTGATCATATCTCTTATACCCAAACCAAACCTCTTGCCATCAACTTGATTTCGACTCATACTGACCCTACAGGACAGAATAGAACTGTCCCATAGAGTTTTCAACGCTATAAATCTTCACAGAAGCAGACTGCCACATCTTCCTCCTGCGAAGCGGTCGGTGGGTTCGAACCATCAACCTTTTGGTTAGCAGCCAAGTGCTTAACCTCTGCACCACCATGGTTCTTTTAATGTCCCTTAGGTAGCCTAAAAAAAGAAAAAAATCATCCAAGCAAAGTTCAACCTTCTTTGTATGGTACAAAAGCCCTTTACAATAGACCCTAACCCTATCCTTGCAAACTTATCTCATATTCATTCCTCCCTTCCTCTCCCCACTGAACCACACACACCCAAACTATGTTGATACAAATTCTGGCCATTGCTCAAATACATCATTTTCTTCTCAGGCTGTCATATCTTTACTGTCATGGATTGAATTATGTCTCCCAAAAAATCTGTGTATCAATTTGGCTGGACCATGATTCCTAGTATTGTAGGATTTTCCTGTATGTTGTAAATCCTGCCTCTATGATGTTAATGAGGGAGGATGGGCAGCAGTTGTGTTAGTAAGGCAGGACTCAGTCTACAAGATTGGATTGTGTCCTGAGGCAATCTCTTGAGATATAAAAGAGAGAAGGGAGCAGAGAGACAGGGGGACCTCATACCACCAAGGAAGAAGTGCCAGGAGCAGAGCATGTCCTTTGGACCCGGGGTCCCTGCTCAGAGAAGCTCTAGTCTGGAGGAAGATTGATGAGGACTGATAGAGAGAGAAAGCCTTCCCCTGAAGCTGACACCCTGATTTTGGACTTTTAGCTGACTTTACTGTGAAGACATAAACTCTTTGTTAAAGCCATCCACTTGCAGTATTTCTGTTATAACAGCACTAGATGACTAAAACATTTACCATACGCTGTTCCTTGTCCTCCTTTCCCTGGCAATGCCTCCTTCAAGACCCAGTTCTGATACCATCTCCTCTGTGATTCTTTCCTTGACTTGCAGATGGCGAAGTTAACTACTCCTTCCTCACTGCTTCCCAGGCCCTTATTTTATTTGTTGTTGAGAATATCCACAGCAAAACATTCACCAATTCAACAGTTTCTACATGTATAATTCAGTGAAATTGATTACATTCTTCCAGTTGTACAACCATTCTCACTCTGCTTTTCTGAATTGTTCCTCCCCTATTAACATAAACTCACTGCTGGGCCCTTTGTTTTTTTTTAATTTTAATTTTTAAAAATGTTATTTTTTGTAACTTTGTAAGTAACATATAGATGCATTCTCAAAGTAAAGATTCAAATAATAAAGGTAAAGCTGAGGTTCCACTTGACAGTTACTCCAACTCCAGTCCCTTCCAGAAAGGTGTGTATCCTGCCAGACATATTTCTGTGAGTTTACAAATATATGTATATTTTTTTCGTAGAAATAGTCTTTTTTTTCTTCCACAAGTGGTATCATACCATATGTATTGTTCTGCAACTGTTATCTTTTATTCTAAAAACTTTCTTTGACTTTATTTTCCAGTTCTGATATTAAATTTTTTTTTTTTTTTTTAGCAATTACACTTTTAATCTCTGAGATATCTTGTTATTTTAATGTGTCCCCCGCCCTCCACTTATTTTGTCTTACTCTTAAGTTTAAACAAATTTACTAAGGTCTTTGCTTGCCATTGTTTTTGTTCTTTTTTATCTCTTCTTCCTCTTCGATTCCTTTTTCTTTGTGCTGCCATATCTCTTTTATTATTTCTTTCAGAGCATGTCTATAGGTGATAAACTTTCTGAGACTTCGCCTAACTGAAAAACTCTTTTTATTTTCACATTTGAATGGTGACTGGGCTGTGTATAGAATTCTAGATTCAAAGATATGTTTTCTCTGAACTCAGAAAAAAAATCTTTTCTTCATGTGCCTTGTTTTTCAATGAGAGATTTAATGTCAATATGATTCTCATACCTTTGTAGTTCATCTATTTTTTTCCTTATTAGAAGTTTTTAGGATTTGCTCCTAACCATGATGTCTGCAATTGCATCGCAATAGGTCTATGTGTTAGGTTTAAAAAATAGATCCTGGTAGGTATTTGCTGGGCCTTTTCAAACTGAAGAATGATGGTTTTCTTTAATTCAGGGAACTTTTCTTCTTCTATTTATTTGAATGTAACTTCCCCTCACATTCTTTCTGTTTTCTACTTAGAACTTTTATTAGCTGATATTGAAACTTTTAGATCAACTCTCTGCATATTTTATCTTTTTATTTTTTAATAGTTCTGTATTTTGTCTTGTGCTATGTGCTAGAAAAATGCATTTTCTCAATCCTCCAAGTCACACATTGTGTTAGTTATCCAGTGCTGCTACAACAGAAATACCACAAGTGGATGGCTTTAACACAGAGAAATTTATTCTCTCACAGTCTAGTAGGCTAGAAGTCCAAATTCAGGGTGCCAGCTCCAGGGGAAGGCTTTCTCTCTCTGTCAGCTCTCGGGGAAGGTCCTGGTCATCAATCTTCCCCTGGTCGAGTTGCTTCTCAGCACAGGAACCTGGGTCCCAAAGGACGCACTCTGCCCCAGGTGCTGCTTTCTTGGTGGTATGAGGTTCCCATGTCTCTCTGCTTGCTTCTCTCTTTAAATCTCAAAAGAGACCGGCTAAAGACACAACTTAATCTTGTACAGTGAGTCCTGCCTCATTAACATAACTGCTGCTAATCCCACCTCATTAACATCATAGAGCTAGGGTTTACAACACACATGAAAATTACATCAGATGACAAAATGGTGGATAACCACACAATACTGGGGATCACGGACTAGCCAAGTTGACCTACATTTTGGGGGAACACAATTCAATCCATAACACACGTTGTCCTTTAGCTGTGTCTGTTCTGATTATTGGGGCTTCTTCTTGTTTCGTCATCACATTTGATTTTCATCATCACATTTGATTTTCACATTTTTAAATGAATATAAAATCCTTTTGCATCTGAGAATGCTAATTATAATAATTATTCTAATGTTCTCTTCTTATTCTATGAGCTGTTTCACCGGCTGAAAGTTCTTCTACATGTATATGTTGGATTTAATGTCTCTCTTTCACGATGTTGATGTTCTTCAAATTTTGATAATTATTGGCTGGCAGCTCAATTTTTAGCTGAGATTCCCTGTTATGGCTTGAATTGTATTCTCCAAAAATATGTGTTGAATTCCTGGCCTTTGTATCTGTGGTTGTAATTCTGTGTGGAAGTAGGATTTTCTTAGTTATGTTAGTTAGACCATACCCAATGTTGTTGTTTTTAGTTGCCGTCGGGTCAGCTCGAACTCTTGGTAACCCCATGTGACTCATGGTAAGCCCATATGCAACAGAAGGAAACGTTGCCTGGTCATGTGCCTTTGGTCATTGGTATGTTTAAGTCCATTGTTGCAACCACTGTGTCAATCCATCTCATTGAGGGTTTTCCCTTGCCTTCGCTGGCCCTAAGATGCAAGCTATGCCACTGATATTTCGAATACCTAACAGCAGGGTCGTGGTGGACAGTTTCAGCCGAGGTTCCAGACTAAAACTAGGAAGAAAGGCCTGGAGATCTACATCTGAAAATTAGCCAGAGGAAACACTATGGATTGGCTCAATACCCGAGTAGAAGAAAAGATCTGTTGCCATCGATTCCAACTATCTAAATCTAATCACTTCTAAATTATAAAAAGAGCAGATCAGACACAGAGATGGGTATACATGGGAGAAGACAAATGCCATGTGAGTATCATCTATAATGAGCGCCAAAGAACCAAGGAATGCCTGGAGCTACTGACAAGGAAGGAACCCACATGACCAAGACCCTGATTTGGACTTTTCAGCCTCTAGAATTGTGAGAAAATAAATTTATGTTCTTTAAAGCCACCCACTTGTGGTATGCAGCACTAGGAAATGAAGACATTCCTTGTTAGACTGTTCACTCTCTGTTTGTGCACTGCTTAGTGGAAGGGGTATGCGATAATGCCATGGCGCAGATCATAGTCTATTGTCAGTAATCATTTGGAAACAAGCAGGATATGTTGCTGGGTGGGATACTTTGGAAGCTCATCTTCTGAAAGTAGTGCTTCCATTTCTTCCTAGGTGTTACCAGCCACCAGGAATGCTGTCTTTTCCACCTCAAAATCTTATATCCATTGCTCCCATCTGAAGGCAACCATCTTGCTGGAGTTTCTTGGCCCCAGGAGGCAAGAAGGAGGGTGTGGTGCTAAATAATCATTGCTGTCTTGGTTGCTCCTGAGCCTTCTCCTGTTCCGTTTGGGCATGGGGTACTCTTGGTGTTGTTTCTGACGCCTGTGGCAATCTACTCAGAGGCACATTTTGGGCTGTGGCTTTCTTCTCTGATCAGTTCCCACCTTCTATCCGTCTTTCAGGGATTCCTCATGGTTTTTGGTCCACCAAGGGCTCCCTTTGTTGTCCAGAGTGGTCATGAATTTGTTTATTTTTAGATCTTTTCTGTTATTTCTAAGCATCTGCGGGTGGGAAGGAGAGGTTGCAGCATGTACTCAACTTGCAGTCTTGGACTGGAACCAGGTCCTGTGGTGCTATCTCTACCATAACATGCATCACGTTTGTGATAGGCAGTAATGCCCCCCGCCCCAAACAGATGTTCACATCCTAAGCCTATCTTACGTTAGGTAGGTGGTAAGGAGGAATTAAGATAGCATCTGACCTTAAAATAGGGAGATGATCCTGGGTTATCCAGGTGGGCCCAATATAATCATTGTTGTTGTTGTTGTTAGTTGCCGTGGAGTTGCTTCCATCTCATGGTGACCCCCATGTACAACAGAATGAAATGTTACCTGGTCCTGTGCCATCTTCACAATTGTTGGTTTGCTTGTGTCCACTGTTGTGGCCACTGTGTATTCTGAGTACCTTTCAATCTAGGGGCATCATCTTCAGCATTGTATCGAACAATATTCTGTTGTGATCCATAGGGCTTTCATTGACTGATTTTTGAAAGTAGACCACCAGGCCTTTCTTACTAGTCTCAGTCTGGAAACTCCACTGAAACTTGTCTGCCATAGGTTACTCTACTGGTATTTGAAATAGCAGCATAGCTTCCAGCATCATAGCAACACACAAGCCGCCACAATATGACAAACTGACAGACGGGTGGTGGAAATGTAATCACAAGGGTCCTTAACTGTAAAACAGGAAGGCAGAAGTGTCAACATTAGAATGATGCAATGTAAGAAAGACTTGATCGACCATTGCTGGCTTTAAAGACGGAAGGGCACCATGAGCCAAGGAATGTGGATAGCCTTAAGAAGCTGGAAAAGGCAAGAAAACAGATTCCGCCCTGAGCCTCCAGAAGGGAAAGCAGCCCTGCTGACACCTTGATTTTAGCCTAGTGAGACCCATTGCAGACTTCTGACCTTCAGAGCTGTAAGATAATAAATTTGTGTTGTATTAAGCCACTACCTTTGGAAATTTGTTTCAGCAGCCATAGGAAACTACAACAATGTTGCAATGTGGTTGTTGGTGCCTGTCTCTCCCTCCCCACTGTCAACTTTTTTGTCTACTTTATTTGCCCAGAATGTAGCACAGATCTGGCATATAGTCAGGGGCTCAGTAAATATTTGTTGAATGAAAGAATGAAACATCACTCTGGTTTTGAGCTTCTACATAGACTCTTAAACGATTCAAATTCTTCCCCCAGCCCTGGAGACCCTAAATCCTTTGAGCTCAGGTTTCTCTTGTTTCCTTTTCCCCACTAATCCATGTTTCCCATTGCAGGTCTATTGCTAGTCATTTGCAGCTTCCTCCCTCCTGTCTCCAGTCCTGTGTCCAGGGGGGGAATCGACATGGAAGACGTGTGTTACATATACACCTATGTGACTTTGCTCACAGGCTTTCTGCAGGCTATGCCTGAAATGGTGTCTTTTTCTTCCTCTCCCAGATTCGGACTGCTTTCTCTTTTCGCCTCCTCTTACATTTCCTATTAGGGTCCTGCTATTTTCACAGCAGCTTGAATGGCGAACATAGTCTTCACCTCTCCTCCTTTTCCTTTCTGTGTCCTCGTCTTTCTTATAGCCCTTCTTGGCCCCTTTCTCAGATGAGTCTGTGGGATTCTAGGATAGACAATGAAAGAAAAGTTACTCTCAGGTTACCTACTGCAGGTTATTTTTATAAAGACAGTCAGTAAATCCTTCAGCTTATTTTGTGCAAAACTGCAAAGTCCTCTCACACTGGGTGACCAAAGCTGCAGCTGGCTTGCTGGGATATTATCTTGTAGCTGCCTTTTCAGTCACCCGTTCTCAAGCCCCAGTTTCTCTGCTTTCACAGTGCATGTGGCTTCAGCCTCTCCTGCTTTCCCTCCGTGGGCCTCATGCTCAGGCTTTCCAAAAGCCAGGCTCAGAGGGACTTGCTCAGTCATGGTCTAATGCAGAGTTCACATGCTAGACCTCCTCCAATGCTGCTGATGTGGCCCAGATGTTTGACTTGAGTGATGGGCTGATTTCCTGGGCCAATTTTTGATGGCTAGGCCTGGCAGCAGAGCCAAGAGACACAATGTGTGGTAACTTATGTGGAAAGAACTGCTCTGACCACTCAGCCCTGGGGCCGTGAGTGTGCCAGGCACATGGACTTCTCTAGAACAAAACCTTTTACCAAAACTCTGTTTGGAGGTAATAGTCACAGCTGTTCATGCCCCTTCTATGTGCCCCCTTTTTCCACTCCATGAAGATAAACTTATTGATGAAACAAGTAGATCATCCAATTTCATCCCCCCAATCCAATTTTAAGTGTGGCATTTTCATTTGGGAAGACTTCTTAGGTCTCACTCAGGTATCTACTGTAGGAGGCTGTAGCACCAGAGTGGTGAGGTCCAGACCCAGGACAATGGCTCATGTCCCAAAGATGAGCTATTACTTCTGTTCTCCCATGGGCAACAGTCCTGGTCCTCACAGCGCCCAAGATATCAGAAACAAAGAGGCGTTGGAGCAGGATTCTGAGAACTCTGAGAACATCTATTTTCCTGCAGGTAACTTGATCATCCCTGTATGGTGATGCCCCTTCTTCCCTTCTTTCCATGCCTGCTACCTAAGACTAGTAACCAGTATACCTTTTCTTACTCCTTGTATCATAACCATTTTGCAGAGGCTGCTGCAGGGAACTTAAGGGTGGCAGGGAAGCTACCAGGGGCAGCTGCTTTGCAACCCCACCTCTCTCCTCACATGACAACATGGCGGTGGAGCCTGAGGCAGATGAGTTGTACTTCTCTAATACCAGATCCACTACTGTGCTGGGAGGGCTTGGTTATGTGATTGGCTGAACCAGCAGCCATTTCTGATTTGAGGTGGAGTGTTACTCCTGGGGAGTAAAACTCAGAAGAGTGTTTAAAGTTAAGGGCATAATATCATAGTATTTCTTTGAGAAACACAATTTCATTCATGATAATATTAAATTACACAATAACAGGTGATATATTCGATGTTACCTTCTAAGGACAACATTGTTTGAAATGCCCCCTTTTAAAAATGATAATTCTTTGAGAAGTGGATTTGAACTTCAAAGTTTAAAGAGTGTTTAGATTTAATTAAAACAATTTTTAGCTCTTTCATTCTTCTGGAATTTAATGTGCATGGTGTGAGGGAAGGAAATTAGTTGTTTTCCAAATGGACAGCTTGGTGTCCCAAAACTATTGAATAACTCATTATTTACCCCATTAAAGTCAATTTTATCATATATAGTGAAAAAAAAAAAAAGATTCCCATGTAATCATGGTTGTTTTCTTATTGTGTCTCACTGATGTATCAGTATTTGTCTATTTCTTTGCCAGTATCATGCTGTTTTCGTTACTGTGGCTTTATATTTTGTTATCTGGTAGGGAGGTCCCCTATTAATGCCTCTTGTTCTTTTTATTCCTCAAAATCTCTTGGCTATGCTCATGTGTTTAGTCTTCCAGATGAATTTTAGAATCAACTCGTCAAGTCCCCAAAATCTTCCACTGGGATTTTGATTTAAACTGCAATAAGTTGACATCATTATAATATTGAATCTTTCCGCTCAGGAACATAATATCTTTTCATTTATTTAGACCATTAAAAAAAAATGTCTTTAAAGTTCTCTGGTGTTCTTGCATTATTTCTCAAAATTTTTTTTTATATATTATATATTTTTTTTATGCTATGGTAAATGCAATACTTCTTCTTTTCCTTTCAGACTTCATTTTTTACCGATTTTTATTTTAGGCAAGGTTCTTATGGTAGCAATTTACAGAAATACACTCAATCTAACTTAAGAAAAAAAAAAAAAAGTGGGGGAGGGGGAAATTCTTTGGAAGGCTGCCAAGGTCTCTCCTGGAGGCCAAGGGCAGAAAGGGGAGTGGGCCTCCAAAGGCGGCTGGAAACCAGAGCCGTTCAGTCTCCTGTTGCTGCTTCTCTCAGCAGACCTGTTTCTCTTCCTCTGCAGTTCAGCTTTCTTTGCCGCTTCCTTTGTCCCACTTTCACATTCGGGGGAAGCAAGGGGATGTAGTACAAACCTGGCTACAGGAGCCCATCATACAATTGGAGCAATTCACTGGGCAGGCATGCCTGAAACAGATTTTAAAGCACTGCAATGTCAGGAACTTCAAAAGAATCTCTTTCTTTCCTAAGAGGGATAGAGTTGGCAGTTACATTATGGAAAAAATCGGCCCTCTCTAATTCCAAGTGATTAATAAACAGGGACTGACAATCATCATGGTTATAGATTAATAATTCAACAAAAATATATTGAGCCCCTGTTCTGACTTTACATTTGTACACTACTTTGCTGTTCACGATGTGCTTCCACTTACTTCATTTAATCGCCCTTTAGGTTTTTGGCTCAGATCACACATAGTATATCATAAATGCGAAATTATGGTTTAAGGGCATAAATTGTCATTTCAAATATTCAGTCATTAGGAAATGTTGTTGTTAGTTGCTGTCGAAAAGATTCCAACTCATGGCAACCCCATGTATACAGAGCAGAACTATTCTATACAGTTTTCAAGGCTGTGACCTTTTGGAAGCAGATCACCAAGCATGTCTTCCGAGGCTCCTCTGGTTGTGTTTGAACTACCAACCTTTCAGTTAGTAGTCCACCGTTTAACCATTTGTTCCACCCAGGGATCCCTTAGGAAATAAGATCCTCCAAATTTGGTAGCTTGAGGTAAAGATGAATATGACCCTATTCCTACCCTCAACTGGCTTACAATACGATTAGTTCTGATCTTTCTCTGTAGAATAGCACTTCATAAAAGAAACCCTCCCTAGAAACCAGAAATTCTGTTAAAAGGCACTTTTGTTTACTTAATCTAGTTCTGCAGTTGATGTCAGCATTTAACTGGAAACCTGGGGAAAGCTACAATGGGAACTTGGAAACAAGAACTTGCAGCTCTTGGCTCTATTGGTTACTAACTGAACGACCTTCACAGATAACCTAGCCTCTGTGAACCTGTTTTCTCATTTTCAAGCGCGGGATAATATCAGCGTTATGAGAAAACACAGTAAAAACAAAGGACTAGGTACACATAGAGCAGTATCAGTGGCTATATGGGAGCCTGATACTGCTGAAGGGAAAAAAAAAAAAAAAAAACTAGTTTGGAGAAGACTAGGGAAAAGAGGAGCCTTGGTGGCGTAGTGGTTAAGAGCTCGGCTGCTAACCAAAAGGTCAGCAGTTCTAATCCACCAGCCGCTCCTTGGAAATCCTATGAGGCAGTTCTACTCCGTCCTATAAGTCGGAATTGATGGCAACGGGTTTGGTTTTTTTGGCTTAAGGAAAAAGAAGTAAAGGGCCCTCAAAGGTGACACCCCCGCCAGCTTCAGTTCTTTCACACAGAAATTGAAAAACTCCCTAGGGCAGACACCGCTCTCCTCGGAACATTCCATTTCTCCAAACTCTACTTCCCCACCCAGTCTGCAAACAACGTGTCAGCTTGTCCTCACTGGCCCGGGAGCCGCCGCGAGCTCAGCGGGCACCCAGGCGGTGCGGGGCCCCAAAGGCAGGGCTGATGTGTCGGGGGCCCAGCTCGGGGCCAGGGTCCCGACCCACAGCAGCAACAACAGCCGATGGACCGCCCCCACCCGAAGTAGCCGGCACCGCCCCCATCCGCCCCGTTTGCACGACCTGGGCGTGGTTTCCGACAGCGGAGGCGTGTCTTCTGGTCGTCCCCTTAGCTCGTCTTTCTTCCGGGGTGGGATTTCCTGGCCATCATTGTTAGGCGCCCGGCTGCCGAGCTGGTAGGAGGGTCAGACAGGAGGGTCAGTCTGGCTGGCGAGGTCTGATGTCCCTCTAAAGAGAACCCGGGAGGGCGGTCTTCCTCACTCTCTTTTTCCTCCCCTTGAGGCCTCGGTTTGCGCGGACGCCCTAGGTTTTTGGCACTATCACCCACCTGAGGCCCTTCCGCTTCCTCTTTCCCCAGGCTCCGCCCCCCAGCGTCCTGTGGCCATGACGACGGTCCTGCGAGACTCCCTGGTGTGGAAGCTCGCGGGGCTGCTGCGGCAGTCGGGTGAGTGGACTTCCGGTTGGGCTGGGGCGAGGTGGGATGCTTCCTACCTGCCGGAATCACGCCCCCATAAAAGTCAGGGAGTTACAGCTGCTTCGGGTCCCTGGGGTCTGGCTGTCAGAGTTCATTTATTTCTTTACTCCTGACTGGTGTGGTCGCTGTCGTCCAACTGCCGACAGTGTCCTTTGCCTTTGACTTTCTAAACCATAGCCATCCTTTGAGGCCAAACTCCAGTGGCACTTCCTCTATGCGTTCTCTGATACTCTCAAAGAGAAGTGATCATTACTTCTTGACTATAAATCTCGGAACCAGGGACTGCTCGTAATTACTGTTGTGTGGCAAGACATTAAATATAGCATAGTTAAAAGCAATAGATCTGGAGTCAGAACCCCCTGGGTTGAAATTCCAACTCTCTTTTACAAACTTGGCCAAGTTAAGTTTTTGGAGCCTCGTTTTTCCTCAGCAGCCGCATGGCATAATGATTTTATTTATCTCAAGGGTGGTCGTGGGAATTAATTTTAATTCATATAAAGCATTTAGTACAGTGTTTGCACATATAATAAGTGCTCGAAAATTGGTAGCTATTGTTACAATTTCTGTCCTCAGTGCGTGGGCACACTGGGGCCCCGGTGGTTGATCAGTCATTGCGTGGTTGGCATTAGTTGTGGTAGAACAAGCCTTGACTTTGAGTTCAGATAGAAGTAGGAACTGCCTACTAGCTGTATGATTTCAGTCAAGTTTCTTAACTTCTTTGAGCCTCAGTTTTCATATTTTTCAGATGGATTTAATAGTGCTTCTCTTTCAGAGATTGTAATGAGGTTTAAATGAGGAAACATGTCAAGCTGCTTGGCATATTAAACCAAAAACCAAACCCATTGCTCTGGAGTTGATTCCAACTCATAGCGACCCTATAGGACAGAGTAGAACTGCCTCAGAGAGTTTCCAAGGAGCACCTGCTGGATTTGAATTGCCATCCTTATGGTCAGTAGACATTGCTTTTAACCACTACGCCACCAGGGTTTCTGCCTGGCATATAGTACTCAGTTAATGTTAGCTGCGTTCCACCACTCTGCGCATTGATGGTATCTGTGGAATCCCTGTTTATAGCAGTTTTCCTGTTTGCCTTGTATTGTATAAATGTGTACATGTCTTATCTCCTTTTCTAGACAGCAAGAGTTCTTGATCCTTGTCTGTATCTGCCATACCCTAGTGTTTTGTGTGTAGAAAATTCTTCCTGCAAAGTTGTAGGATTTGTTAATTTATTCAGCAAAAATCTGACATGGCTCCAGGGGCAAGGGATGGTGAGAGGAGGGGCTGTGACTGTAGAGAAGTAGCCTAAGGGAGGTCTTTGAGATGATGGAATAGTTCTGTACCTTGATCATGGTGGTTACAGAAACCTACATAGAACTATATGCACAGGTACCAGTGTAAATTTCCTGCTTTTGATACTGTGCTGTAGTTACATAAAATGTAACCGTTGGTGGAAACTTGGTGAAGAATATATGGGACTTCTCTATCCTATTTCTGCAACATCTTTTGACTCTATACTATTTTTTTTAAAGCTAAAAAAAAATTAGCCATGTCTACCTTGTAGCTGCACTCTTAGATGCAGTGATGTCTGCCAACATGACCAAAAGATGCCCTCAAAGATAACTGTCTCGTAAGACAGCAGTTTTAACTTAGCAATAACAATACTTTAGTACTATAATGTGTGGTTATTTCTATAATGTGCCTTTCAGTAGTGTTTGGAAGTTTCTGTAAGTGTGCATATTACTTTTCTAATTAAAAAAAATAAAAGATAAAACACCCAGTGAACTTTTATGTAAAGTGGGTGATTACAGTCTAAAGATTCAGCAGTGTTGTCTATTGAGAAGGCTTCCTGGAGGAGGTAGTGCTTGAGCTGGTCAGAGTGGAAGGAGGTATATCAGAAAATGGAGGAGCTGTGAACCAAGCTGACTGTATTTCCAGCACTGTGAGTAGACCAGGCTCTCTTCAGCAGAAGGTTCACGTCGAGGATAAAGTGGGAGAAAATTTGGAAGAGTCTGTTGGAATCATAGTGAAGCAGTTTCATATATCAGGCTGAAGAGTTAGGATTTTTTTTTGAAGATTAAGGGAGCCATTGAAGACTTTTGAGCAGGGGAGGGGTGGAAAGTTTGATCCTTCAGGGGAAGATCTACAGTATGGATTGGAGTAGATATGTTTTAGGCTCGCAAAGTCTAGAATTAATGTAAAGACCAGTTGATGGGATAGGATGAGGTCCATAGACATCCCGCAATCAAGATTCATTATGTCTTCCTTCCTCTCTTCCCTTCTCCCCCCAGGGGATGTGGTCCTGTCTGGCTGCAGCACACTGAGCCTGCTGACTGCCACCCTGCAGCAGCTGAACCACGTGTTTGAGCTGCACCTGGGGCCATGGAGTCCTGGCCAGACAGGCTTCGTGGCTCTACCCTCCCACCCTGCCGACTCCCCAGTCATCCTCCAGCTTCAGTTCCTCTTCGACGTGCTGCAGAAAACGCTTTCACTCAAGGTTCTGGGGTTGGGAGTAGGGCAGCATGTATAATGATGGAGACAGGGTCTAGGGCTGGGGAATGGGTGCAAGAAGACTTCGGGGCCAAGGGCTGGATGCTGTCAGAGCTACAGGTGGTGGCTGTAAGGAAGGGATGCTGAGGAGAGAGATCTGTGGTGCCTCTGTGACCTGAATGCTATTTTTTCAGCTGGTCCATGTCCCTGGTCCTGGCCCTCCAGGGCCCATCAAGATTTTCCCCTTCAAGTCCCTTCGGCAGCTGGAGGTATGGGGGCCTTGGGAGATGTTGGTGCGCAAAACCCAGCTTGAGGCAGCCATCTGGGGGTGGGGAAGGAGAGATGGCCTTGTTCTGTGGGGAGGCCAGGCCGGAGTGTAGCTGTTGCCCTGCCCTAATGTGGCATCCACTTTCTTTTCCACGTACTGCTTCCCTGAACCGTGGCTGGGCTCTGTCATCTTCCCCCTCCTCCCACCACCTGGAGGGGGGCACGAGGCCTTTGTCTTGGGTGACTTCTGCCTACCTTCCCTCCTTTCCTTGCCCCAGCTCCGAGGTGTCCCCCTCCACTGCCTGCGTGGCCTCCGTAGCATCTACTCCCAGCTAGAGACCCTGATTTGTAGCAGGAGTATCCAGGCATTAGAGGTAAGGAGGGTGGGGGTGGGCCCAGATGCCTTGTCCTGGGAGACAAGTGAGACCAGGCTCTGATGTTTCCCTCCTCTGCAGCCTTTGCTGCTTCCTGCCTCCCTCCTCGCTCCCTCCTCTGTGCTTCCACAGCACCCTGTACCTCCCATGCACCCTGTACCTCCCATGGCACCCTATACCTTCCCCATACTTTACCATAGTATAGTAAATTTTCCAGTGTCTGACTCCCCATTTGGGGACAGGGACCTGGGCTTTCTTTCAGTCTGCACCTCCAGACCGAGCCCAGTACATGAAGAATGAGTGACTGGATGATGGAGCCAGGGCGGTGGTGTGGGGAGGGGTGAGAGTAGAGGTGGTGAAGCCCCTGTTTGCCCACTCAGGAGCTTCTCTCGGCCTGTGGGGGCGACCTCTGCTCTGCCCTCCCCTGGCTGGCTCTGCTCTCTGCCAACTTCAGCTACAACTCCCTGACTGCTTTGGACAGCTCCCTGGTGAGTGCCACAGTGGGAGGGGGGGGGATGGAGAAGGGGCGAGGGGGGGGAGGGGAATGGAGAGAGGCTGGGACAGGCCTTTGGGGAAGTGCAGCTGGCTGCCTGGGAGTGTCCTTGCTTCCAGACCGATTCTCCACCCCCTCTTCCACCCCCTCAGCGTCTCTTGTCAGTTGTGCGCTTCTTGAACCTGAGCCACAATCATGTCCGGGACTGCGAGGCTTTCCTGATGGTGAGTGTGGGCAGCCTGGCTGGGCCGGCGGGCCTGGCCTTTGATGGCCTAACCCTTTCTCCTGGGCCCAGTGTTTCTCCCACCTTGCTCTTGCCACCAGAGTGGAGCCACATCTGGAGGTAGTTCCATTTGGGGGTTCAGGCTCTAGCGTAAGACAAACTAGAGTTTAAATCTCAGCTTCTGATACCTGTGTGACCGCACGTGTAAAGTAGAAGTACCTGCTTTTATAGTACTAAAATGGTTGTGAAGAGAACATGATGCTACTTGTGTGAAACACTTAGCCCAGAGTCTAGGTCAGAAAATGGTAGCTTTTGTGATGGTAGTGAAGAACCCTTTTCTCATTACATACCCCGGCTCTCTACCTCCCAGGACTTGTCTGAGCTCTACCATCTGGACGTCTCCTATAACTGCCTGCGTTTGGTGCCCAGGATGGGACCCTCAGGGGTCGCTCTGGGGACCCTGATACTGCGAGGCAATGAGCTGCGGAGCCTGCTTGGTGGGTGGGGGAGGTGGGAATGGGGTGGGGGGATGGGACAGATGTGAAGGGGAACGGGAGGAATGTGAGACTCAGGGTTGGGAGAAGTGGCCTGTGTTCACGTGCCTCCGGAGCCTCTTTGGGCTTACAGATGGAGATGAGGTGCTCAGGTGTGACTGTCTGCTGTGCTGTTCCCCACACCACACCCCACCATACCTGCTCACCCCGGGTGTCACACGCATGCCTTCCTCTCCTCACCACCCACCAGGCGTGGAGCAGCTGAGGAACCTGCGGCACCTGGACGTGGCCTACAACCTGCTGGAAGGGCACGGGGAGCTGTCGCCGCTCTGGCTGCTGGCCGAGCTCCGCAAGGTGAGGCTTCGGGGACCTGGGAGACAACTTTGCGGCCCCTTCCTCCATGCCGATTTGGTTGGTGGCCCTTCTTTATAATGAGAGGGCCCTAGACCCACTTCATTCTCCTCTTCCTGCCCCTCAGCTCTACCTGGAGGGGAACCCTTTGTGGTTCCACCCTGCACACCGAGCGGCCACCGCCCAGTACTTGTCGCCCCGTGCCAGGGACGCTGTTCCTGGGGTGAGTGATTTTTTTGTGTCCTCTCTGATTCCACTTTCCTGCCAGTCCCACCCCAACCCTGCACTCTGTTGCCTCTCCCTTACCTCATCCCTGGGTGAGGGTGCCAAGGACCTGGATCCCTGCTTATTGCACTGTTAATGCCAGCTCAGCTTGGTGACCACAGACGACATGGGGGGCTCCCACCCCACCTGGGAATGCACCCAGGGGCCAGCTGTCCACCATAACACTCTCCTTCTGCCCTTTGATCTTTGCCTAGTTCCTTCTTGATGGCGAAGTCTTGTCAGTTACTGATTTTCAGGTCAGTGTGGAGGGGTGGTGGGGGTGGGAGGGCAAGGATT
>NW_004443977.1:10676726-10678116 GCF_000243295.1 Trichechus manatus latirostris
AGTGTATTTCAAGGAACTTTAATTTTGTGGAGTGTCAAAAAGTTACATAATAAAAGGGTTTTTGTGGCCAGATAAGTTTGGGAAATGTGGGGTGAAACAAGATTAAACAGATTTGTTTTCTCTGGGACTTTTCAGGACCTCAATTATGTTACCGTGCATTGCGAATCTCCACAAGTAGCCCATGATGTGCGGTTCTGAATTGCATGTGACCGCAATGTTTCATAGAACATGCTATGGGACATGCCACTGGGGGAGGCTTTAGCCTTCCTCTAACCCCCCCCAAACACACACCCATAGCACCCATAAAGGCTGGGTTTGTCTGAGGGGTGTGTGGTGCAGGCTTGTTAAGCTGTGGACTCCCCCACCTGCCCAGGCTGGTTTGTAAAGCAGCACCGGGACCTTGAGCTCATGAACAGCTTCCGGGAACGGTTTGGCTGTGACTGGCTGCAGTATAGGAATCACTTGGAAACTTCTGAGAACCCCCATCTGGCTACCTCCAAGACCTCTGACCTCAGCAGTCTGCCCCCGGATGCCCTGGGCCCAGAGCCTCTGCCACCAGAAGAAGCTGACAGCCCTGAGGAGTCAGCGCAGGAGGCATCAGAGGAGATCAGGGTGGGGCCAGAGCCCCAGGAGGAAGAGGAGATGGAGGAACCAGAAGAAGAGGAAGGAAAGGAGGACCAGGAGGAGGAAGAGGAGCAGGATGAAGTGGAAGGTGGGCGCTCTGTGGCTTGCTTTCCAACTGTGGAGGAGCCGTGAGGGGAGATGGGGGCCGAGAGATGTTGATGTGTCTTGGGAAGGTTAGAAGAGCCCAGACTCGGCAGTGGGGGCCCATTTCTTTTGGATGGAGGCCCACCCACAGAGGGGCAGGGTTTCTGGGCACCTGTCCCTCCTACAGGGCTCCTCTCTGGGTCTCTCCACAGCGGAGCTGTGCCGCCCCATGTTGGTGTGCCCCCTGCAGGGGCCTGAGGGTGTGCGGGGCAGGGAGCGCTTCCTCCGGGTCACCTCAGCCCACCTGTTTGAGGTGGAACTCCAGGCAGCTCGAATCTTGGAACGGCTGGAGCTTCAGAGTCTGGAGGCAGCTGAGATCGAGCCTGTGACCCAAACCCAGAGAGAACTAGCGCCTGGCGTGAGTGGGGTTGGAAGAGGTGCCAAGCTTTCTTCAGAAGCCAACTCTGACAACATGCCCCTGTGTGCCAGACCCTGGGCTGAGCGCCTCCCACTTGGTCTCCACTGGTGCTTGGCACCAGGGAAGGGAGCTATGGGGGGCAAAGGCGTGGCCCCAGTACTGTGGGAGGCCTTGGTGAGGACAGAGCTTCTGTGCTGGCACTTGGATGTTGGCAGAAGCCTTTCCATGGGGCCCAGAGTGGCTGTTTGCCTCCATGCTGTCAGT
>NW_004443977.1:10680782-10683666 GCF_000243295.1 Trichechus manatus latirostris
CCTCAAGGTCGGTATAGCTCTGGCTCTGCCCCTGCCTCTCCTGACCGGGTGCCCACTGTTCCTATCACAGCAAACTGAGCCCAGAGTACATGCTCCGCAGCCACCAGTCCTGACTTCAGATTTCAGCTCCTGCAGCTACCTGCTGTGTGGCTGTGGACGTGCGCCTTAGTGTTTGAGTCTCAGTGTCTTGTCTATAATGGAAATGATAATACCTGTGTGTGATAATACACTGTGTGGGCATGAGAGCTAATGTCTGAAACTTTCTAGCGCAGCACTTGGCCCTCGATAATGGGACTGTCTCTCATGATCTTAAATGCAGGATATTACTGAACCCTTTTCTTTAATCATCTGTTGTATGCTAGATGCTAAGGATCTGGAGCAAATTAGTCTTGCCCTTGAGCTTATATTCTGGTGGGAAAGACTGGTATCTGGAAGGGCTGTAATAGGCTCAGGTCTGAGAAGGGACATCTAATCCTGCCCCAGTGGGCCAGGGAAGCCCTTGGGGGAGGTGACGCCTAAGCCCCATCTTCATGTATGAGTTGAGTAGGGGGAAGGATGTTCCAGGTAAAGGAGGCAGCATTTGCATGGAGGGAGAAGAAGGCAGAGCTCATGAGTGAAGTGCCCGTGATTGGGGGAGACGGGAGGGTGAGGGCAGAGGTCCAGAGAGGAGTCTAAAGGGGCAGGCAGGAGCCACTCAGGAGAACCTTATGTGTCTGCCAGGGGTTTAGACTTGATCCTGAGGGCTGTGGGGAGCCATGGAAGGATTTGAAGCAAGGGTGTGTCAATCAGTTTTGTGGTTTAGATCAGCCGGCCTGGCCGAGTGTGGAATGTGTTGGAGGGACAAGAGAATAGTCAGGGAGACCAGCTGAGAGGCTGGCCATGCATCTAGGGGAGGGGGCTGGGGGCTGACTGGAGGCAGGGCTGGGAGTGGAGAGTGGCGGCAGAGGTGAAGGTGTTGAGCTCAGGGCGAACTTGGCAGGACTCTGATGGATTAGCAGTGGGGAGGCCGGGCCGAGACGTTGTCACAAGTAACTCAGCTCTCAGCCTGGCACCTGCCTCCCTGGTTCTGTGTTCTTGTTTCTCGTCAGTTTTCTCTTCTCCTCAGGTGCCACTGGTGTTGGCAGGCCACAGGGGAGAGTTTCTGTGTCTCGTGGTGGTGTCTGACCGCAGGCTTTACGTGTTGAGGGTGACAGGGGAGATCCGGTGAGTGGGCCGGGGTGCGGCTGGGAGGGTCGGGGCCCCTGCTGTCACATACCCTCACTCTTTTCTGTCACTCGGCCCCTCATTTGCTCCCTAGCGGGCCTCCGGCTGGCTGGCTACAGCCGACCCTGGCCGTCCCCCTGCAGGATCTGAGCGGCCTAGAGCTAGGCCTGGCAGGACAGAGCCTGCGGCTCGAGTGGGCAGCTGGAGGGAGCAGTTGCGTCCTACTGCCCCGAGATGTCAAGCATTGCCGGGCCTTCCTGGGGGAGCTCACTGGTGAGACAGGAACGTAGAGACAGGGTGGGTGGGGTGGGGGCAGCGGGGCCTAGGGCTGAGCCCCCATGTCTGCACTTGGCAATGGAGACAGACTCATGTCCCTTGAAGACGTCTCTGATGTCTGGAAATTCGGGGAAGGGGCAGATGTTGGGGGTGGAGAAGTTGGGATGGAGGCACTCAGAGTCTCCTGTGGGCTCCCTCTCTTTGCTGGCTGGCCCAGATGTCTTGCAGTCTCTGCCCCCCACCTGGAGGAGCTGCGTGAGGGCCACGGAGGAGGTGGTGACCCCCCAGCACCGGCTCTGGTGAGTCAATGGGAGGCTGGGGTGGTGCCCTGATGGCAGCTCTGGGAGCACAGACCCTCTCCCCACAGAGCCCCATGTGTGCTCAGCACCGAGCACTGAGCAGCCCCTGCCCTCATGCCCATACCTTTCCGTAGGCCCTGGGGCTTTCTGCCTGTTCCCCTCTTTCGCCCCACTTTATGCCCCCAGCTAACCGGCCTTCCCGTGTCTGCCACATCCTCCCAGGCCACTGCTGGACAAAGACTCTTCCCTGGAGGCTCCCCGGTTCTTCTACCTTCGGGTGTTCCTGGTGGAAGGTGAGGCTGCTGGCTGCAGTGTTTGAGGGACTCCCAGGGACTCTGCCTCCCCATTCCCTGTACCCATCTTGTCCCAGGCCACCAGCCAGTCCCCAGCACCTCTGCAGTGCTCTTGTGGCAGGTCTTAGTTCCCAGCTGTGGACTTCCTCTCACTCGCGGGCATAACTTAACGACAGATCAGTGCTCCCTGACTCTGCGGGGGTGTAGCCTGGAGCTGCCCTGACCCCCAGGTGTCCAGACACCTCTGCTTTCAGGCTCAGGTGGAGCAGATTGCCTGGGGCTGTTCTGCCTCACCCTGTCAGAGAAGGTGGGATTGGATCCTCCCTTCTGAGTGGGGTGGGAAGTGGGCAGGTTCCCTTTGTTTTGGGCCTCACAGGTTTTGGAGGCTAGAGATTTCTGGAGTTTGGGAAGGGCTAGCCATGGCCCCTCTGAGTGTGGTTCTCTTCTCTCCTGAGCAGCATGGACGCTGGCCCAGGGGCCTGGGCTCCTCTGGGTTCTTCCACGGCCTCACCTGCCTGTCTCCCTGCAGGCTCCTCTCCATGCCCTGTGTCCCTGCTGCTGACTCTGTCCACCCTGTACCTGTTAGACGAGCACCCTGCCGGACCCCAGGCAGAGCCGCCTCCTCCAGCAGCATCTGGCAAAGCTTCTGAGAAGACCGCTCCCTTGGGGCCAGGCCCTTCTGTGGGTGTCAGGGAGCAGCAGCCACTCAGCAGCCTGAGCTCAGTGCTGCTCTACCGCACAGCCCCGAGGGACTTCCGGCTGGTCTTCTACGATGAGGTGTGGAGGGGGCTGTGGGAGACGGGTGCAGGTGGA
>NW_004443977.1:10684472-10685965 GCF_000243295.1 Trichechus manatus latirostris
TCTGGACCCTGACCGCTGAGGCTTCCACTGCTGCCCCTGGCCCTGGCCTTGGGTGCTGACTGCCACAGCTGCAGACATTCCTCTCTCAGGCTTGGAGTCTGGCTCAAGACAGGCGGCAGAGTTCCCCAGCCTTTGGGCGCTGGCCAGTGAGGCCCTGAATGACTGACGGCTCAAGGGAAGGGCAAGATTTCCCTTGCCCTGGCCTCTGAAAGATCTGGCCCGAGGCAACAGGCTAAGTGGTCAGTTGGAATGTTCCCCCTGCACTTTTTCTCAGGTGTCAATAAAGTTATTCCCATTCCAGATGTCACATGTGTCAGGGGTGTACTTAGTCGTGTCAGTTGTGAGGCCTGGTCTTCTCACAACCTCTCCTAACAAACTGCCCCACCATAGCTCTCCCTGAATGGGCAACCCCACACAGCCTTGTTTTGTGCTGTCAGACCCGAGGGCAGCCCCACTCTGGCTACTGCTGACTGGATCAGAGCCGGACACCTGACCCCCAGACAGCTGGTCTTCAAGCTGGCAGTGGGCTGAGAAGTGGCCAGGCATGGGAATCACTGCCAGATGAGTATCTGGGCCATTAGATTCTCACTCCCTCAAATTCCACTTGGGAAACAGGATCTCAGGCCATTGGCAGTGGGTGTGAATCTGAAGGGTGTCTGGGACAGGATATGAGGGGGAGCGGGCTGTGGAAGAATGGTGGTTTCTCGTGGTTTCTGCTCTTGCCTCCTCTGTCAGCACCGCCTCACTCTCAGCCATGTGCTTTGGGTGGGGTTGACTCTTCCTCTACCTCTGTCTCTTTGGCCACGGTAATCGCTTCAAGAGTGCTCACGTAACCCGGTTTGGCCTTCCAAGGCCTCGTCCTGGGCTTTTGCTGGAGCAACCAAGAAAGAGGCACTTTCCCCATGTGGCAGTTACGAGAAGGTAAACCAGGAGCAGCTGGCACAGAGGAGAGAGCTTTCCTGAAAGTGAAAGCATGCAGAGAGAGGAAAGCAGAGCTGAGAGGGGATGAGGATACATGGGAACCCTGCGTCCAGGTGTGCCTGAAGCCGGATACCCTGGGATTTTATATTATGTGAACTAAAGAAAACCCTATCCTTCCCTTTGTTTTTTTGGCTTAGGCTGATTTGAACTGAGTGAGCTGCTGAAAGGATCCTAACTAAACAAGCCCCTCACTCTGACTCGCGCCAGCCTGAGTAGATCTGTTTCTTGCATCAAGAACGAACACGGTGTCAGTAATGACACCGATATGTTTGTGTGGCAAGGCACTGGTAAGAAGGCTTGGGGATGAGTGTTGGGGACTCAAGTTGCCCTCAAGGAGCCCCAAAGTGGGGACTCTGGCTGAGTGTGTGTGTAGATGGGCTTGGGCACTAATGGCAGCCCTCATGGAGCATTACATGCGGGCACTCAGCTTGGTGCTTGACGACAGTGGCTGCTCCTCACAGGGATCCTGCGAGGCGGGGGACATCTTACAGGTGAGGAAACAGAGGCTGGGA
>NW_004443977.1:10687772-10688855 GCF_000243295.1 Trichechus manatus latirostris
TGAGTCAAAACTGACTCAGCAGCACACAACAACAGCCTGGGCTGGGACTGGTGTTGGGAAGGGACTCATAGAATCCAGAGGCAGGAGTGGACTTGCGGCTACTTAGTTTGTATAAACAGATTTTTCATAAACCTCTGGGCAAATTTTGATATGTTAAGAATCAGACGAAAACATGACATTTAGGCAATAATGTCTTATACTATAAATCACCAGTATTAAGAGTTCAGGTAAGTAAAAATAGCAGGCAAACACTTTCACAGTGTGGGTGTGATTGAAGCCATGTTCTGTGTATCCTATAATGCTCTCTCTCTCTCTACTGGTTGATGTGACTTTAATCAGAATAGACTTTAATCAGAGCGGAGTGTATTCTTCACAGCCCTCAAGCATCATAAAGATGGTGAGTTGGAGTCTGTCCTGGCCGCCATGTTGATGCTACTCACATAGATTCAGGAGGATCTCCTGAGACCAGGGGTCCCCACTCCCAGACGCATCACCTACTTTAAGATCAGAGACAAAATCTACCTGTCTTAATCTCCTAGGGTGATGTAACAGAAATACAAGTGGGTGGCTTTAAAGAACAGATAATTATTTTCTCTCAGTTCAGGAGGCTGGAAGTCCGAAATCAAGGCGTAGCTCTAAGGGGAGGTCCTTCCTTATCAGTAGCCTTGGGAGTTCCTTGGTGTTCCTTGGTGTCTGTTTCCCCACTGTGTGTGTGTCTTAGTTATCTAGTGCTGCTGTAACAGCAATACCACAAGTGGATGGCTTTAACAAAGGGAAATGTATTCTTTCACATTCTAGGAGGCTAGAAGTCCATATTCTAGGCGCCAGCTCCAGGGGAAGACTTTCTCTGTCAGCGCTGGAGGAAGGTCCTTGTCATCAATCTTCCCCTGATCTAGGAGCTTCTCAGTGCAGGAACCCCATGTCCAAAGGATGCGCTGTGCCCCGGCACTGCTTTCTTGGTGGTATGAGGTTCCCCATGTCTCTCTGCTTGCTTCTCTCTTTTATATCTCGAAAGAGATTGATTTAAGATACAACCTAATGTTGTAAATTGAGTCCTGCCTCATTAAGGTAACTGCCTCTAAT
>NW_004443977.1:10689770-10691002 GCF_000243295.1 Trichechus manatus latirostris
AAGTAGCTCCCCACTCCCCCTTACTAGACGGTATATACCTATGTCCTTCTCTTCACTGATAGCGGCTTTCTCACAGGGTGAAGTCACTTTAATCATAAAGTAAAATTAATGTAACTAAAAGTGAAATATTCTACAGGGAACAAACCATAAAGTATGGAATTCAAAAATATAAAATCAAAATAACTTTTAATTAATCACTCGGTAGTATCTTCATTTCCGTTCCTCTCCATCAATGTAAAGAATAGTTGTCTATATTTGGATACTGTTGTTAGGTGCCATCAAGTTGGCTCCCACTCATAGAGACACTGTGTACAACAGGACGAAACACTGCTTGGTCCTTCGCCATCCTCACAATCGTTGCTATGTTTGAGCCCGTTGTTGTAGCCACTGTGTCTATATCTCATTGAGGGTCTCCCTCTTTTCTTCTGACCCTCTACCAAGTATGATGTCCTTCTCCAGCGACTGATCTCTCCTGATGATGTTTCCAAAGTAAGTGAGACTAAGTCTCACCATCCTTACTTCTAAGGAGCATTCTGGCTGTACTTCCTCCAGGACATATTCGTTCATTCTTCTGATAGTCCATGCCATATTCAGTATTCTTCGCCAGCATCACAATTTGACTGTGTCAGTTTGCATGGGACACCCGTGGGGGTGGGACCATGCACATCAGGTGTATGGAACCCTAAGGAGAGGATTGGTCAGTTTTGCCATCCTGCTAGGCTTAAAAGACAGCCAGTCCCAGAACAGAGAGGGGACCTCATTATCATCAAGAAAGAAGAGCCAGGAGTGGAGCATGTCCTTGGGACCTGAGGTCCCTGTGCTGAGAACCTCTTCGACCCAGGGGACAGAGAGAACTGTAACATCAGAGATGGTGCAAGATGGCAAGAAGCAGTGGCAGAGAAGTGGCTGCAGCAGAATCAGGAGACCAGTGTGAGACGGTGCAGTGGGCTTCCCAGCCCAGGGAGTGAGGCAGGTATATAGCGGGTGTGCTGACCCATGGAGCAAGACAGCTGAGCGCCTTTGGGCAGGAGGCTTCTTGGTAGAGTGGGGTGCCTTCAGGCACTTATTGGCAGAGCTAAAGAGCTTTGTAACTTTTGCCTGAGCGGGCCAGAGGCTGGGCCAACGCACCTGGAGACCAAGGGCAAGAGAGAGGTCTGCCTGTGGTCACGGCTGAGAAGCTGTCCTGGCCGAAGAACTGTATCCTGAGTCATTCCGCATACTGAATTGTAATC
>NW_004443977.1:10692410-10693498 GCF_000243295.1 Trichechus manatus latirostris
CGCAGGACTGGGTGGGCAGTGTTTCATTCTGTTGTTCATAGAGTCTCTATGAGTTGGAACCAACTTGAAGGCACGAAATATGACAACCATTCCCCCATCTGCCACCTGGCTTCCTCACTTGCCTCTGATTATATACTTCACTTCCTTATCACTGAGGTTTGTACCCCACCAGCCTCCCAGACTCCTCAGCATCACTGCTGGCCAGCCCAGCCACTTTCTTGGCTCCTATTTCTGCATGAGGCAGTATGATGAATTCAGCTCACTTTGTGTGTCAAGCCACAGGCCTGAGGCATCAGCCAGTTTATAGATTGACTACCCTTGGGACTGCAGGAATGGGGCTGTGTCACAGCTGAGGCCTTTCTTCCGGAAAGGGTGTAGGTAGGGTTGCCCTGGCCTGGCTAGCCCACTGCATCTCTAAATCCTTGGGGTTCGAGTATTTAAAAATTAAAAGGGGTCATTTAAAAAATTTTAATTTATTTGAAAATTAATAAATGCACATTAAAAAATTCAAAATATGCCAAAGGATATACAGTAAAAAGTGAGTAGCTCTCACATCCCTGACCTTGTAGAACACCTAGTCAGAGTCAAGTATTGTTACCTATTTTTGTGTAGAGACCTCTATGCATGCACACTCATATGTATACATTTCCCCCAGAAAAGGATAATCATTTAAGAAAAGATAGATTTCTCAGATCAGTTTCTCCCCAGCAGGTCTGGTCTGGTGGAGAGTGGGGAGGAAATGGTGTGATGCTGGGGACTGGCCAGTTGGGAAAGACTGGCTGGGGCAGAGAGCCTGGTACTGTGCCTGCAGAAGGGTGGAGGGGCCTGAAAGGACTGTGCAGAGGCACAGAAAAGTAAGCTCACCTACTTCCATTTTGCTTAGAGCTGGCCTGAATTTTTAATGAAGCAAATTAAAACATCCCAAAAATATTAGTCCACTTTCTTGGCAATGTGCACACTCCCTTCCCTGGCAGTGACTTTGCACCATCTGCAGACAAGAGGCAGTGCTGGTCCTGTGGAAGGCCCTCCCCAGCCTCCACCCTGAAGCTCCCTTTCACCTAGGCCGGCCCACTTAAATGTACTTTCCC
>NW_004443977.1:10695196-10710039 GCF_000243295.1 Trichechus manatus latirostris
GCTACCACATTTACTACAGTCTGAGTATGACAGCAGTTAATAACTTACCTAGTTCCCAAAATTGTTGAGAGGAACAAGTGTAATGTTTGTGGAAGTGCTATGTCAACTATAAAGCAGTAAATTAATGCTGGTTAGAAAACTGCTTGCTAGTTATTACAACCTGCATTTGCTGCTTACGAATGCTCTTTGTAACCAGAAGTGGGGAAGCTTGCATCTTATTGCTCTCATAGAAATACGATTTCCCAGCCATGCCCGTGTGTTTATGAGCAGATATCTCCCAGTGTGCTTTGGAGACAATCTCAGAGACTGTTGGGTATGTGAGCAAGCCATGGCATGTTTTTTCTTGGCCTGTCTTCTGTCATTTGATCATTTGGACTCAGTGACTTCTCTGTGCTCCACGAAAACATTCTTCAGTTTATTAGTTACTATAATTACTTGTGCACTTGCCTAAATGCCACAGACGTTTATCGAGCTCTTAAAATGTGCCAGGCTCGGCATGAGAAGGTAGGAGGACTACCAGGATGAATCCAATAAGCTCCCTGCTTTCAAGGAGCTTACAGTCCAGTGAGGGAGAGGGCAGACATAGGCATCTTGCAGGAAGGATAAGATACGGTAGGAGAATATCAGCATAACTGCCATTTTTGAGCACCTACTTTATACTGGTTTTCGTACTAACCATTTTTATTGACATCTCAATACAAAAAACCTGAGGGAAAAGCGTGATCTCCATTTCATAGGTGAGGAAGATGGTGCTCGGGTTAAGTATGGTGATTCTCACCAAGGGAAAGCTAGATCTCACACTGACTGCAAAATTTGAGCTCTTGCCTCTAAACTGTATTGCCTCTTAGATCTTCTAGAATGCCCATTCCGGTTCCCCCTCCAGTCCTTACATATCTGTCCCTTTGTGGGACCAACTTCCAGGCCTACCACATCCCAACAGTAAAACACCCCCAGATCATCAGTACCCAAGTACACATACAGATCCCATTCTTCTCTGCCACAGGGCCTTTCTTGTCTTCCTTCTGCCCAGAATGCTCTCCTCTCCTACTTCCCCAACCCATTCTTCATTGCATGGCGGATTCTTTTGAATCCTTAAGGTCTTTGCTTAATTGTCACCCTCCTTACAGAGGACGACCTTAACTCTGCTACCCACCATATGTCCTCCCCTTCATGGTACCTGCCACACTTCTTCATAATTGTATTTTTACATGTTTTTTGACTTCAGGCTCTGAGTTGCCCAAGAACAGCTGCCCAAGGACAGGAACCATGTCAGTTGTTTCACTACGGTACACGCAGCAACTGGCGTAGATACAGAGCGAGTCTCAATTTACACATTGGGATATTCATGAAATATAACTCGGCTACATTTTCAACACAACCTTTTATTTCAAGCCTCTTTCCTATGGGGTTGGCAACCCTCACCAACCTCACTCTCTCCCTTTCCACTCTAGCCTGGGGGTATCTCCTCCAGCTTTGCTGATTGGGGAGGGCAAATGGTCTGCTCCTTCACCCCCTCCTCAGCTTCTGGCTGTGTCTACTCCTGCTAACCTTCTTTTTCCATCTTCTGCAGACCTCTCTAGATTTCTTAAGGTGAACAAAAGGCAGAAAGGCTTGCAGGCTATTTCTGCTTTCCATCCTACCCATTCCCCTAAAATGGCAACGTTCAAAGCAGGCTACCTGCTGTGGGGTGGGGGAGGAGAGGAGGAGGAGATTGAAGGACATAGACTCATATATCAAAATACTATGTTAGCCATCAATGAATCAGTAAGTTTGGAGCTGAAAGGTGCGCTCTGTAGGAGTGAGAGCACCTTCAGGGACAGGTGGCACTGTCTGATACCGGATTTGATTCAAAGCTGAGTCCAAGTTTACTGAGGGACACGTGTGGATTATGATGGGATAAACCACTGCAGAGTAACAACAATAGTAAATAAGAATGACATTTATTGAGCTCCTATTCTGTGCCAAGCATTGAACTGGCCTTTTACATATAGCATTTCTAAGCCCAGAGTCTGGGCTCTTTCTCAATGGCATGCTACCTCTTGTAAAAAATGTCTTACCACAAGGCCAGTCAACAGCAAATGGCACTGGGTGCTCTGCTCATGGGAAGCAGGGAGGAGATACTCTTAGTAATAGGGAAGTCCAGACCAGTCTAAGTGACAATCCTACCATCCTCCAGAAACTCTTCAGCCTGCTAAGTTAGGGTCCCAAATGCAAAGACTGGCCCATTGGTCAAGGTCTGTCAGAATCTTCCCTGGTAGAGGCAAAATCCATTCTGGATCTCTCTACCTTCTTTGAGTTTGATGGTTGGCACCATTCAGTTAGGCTCTTACACTTACTACCCTCTGCAACATTTTCAAAACAACTTTACCCTTATTTCACGTGTGTACATTTTATCACTTTTCATATTGCAAGCTTTCTGAGGGCTTTTGGGTACTGGCGTCTCTTAGATGATTTGTCAAAACATTGAAAAGAGCTAATATTTATTGAACACTTACTATGTGCCAGACACTGTTCTGAGTACTATTCTAAGTACTTTACATGGAGGAACTAATTTCATTCTCTCAACAACCCGGTGATGATCTCCATTTTATAGATGGAGCATCTGAGGCGCAGACAGGGTAAATAACTTGCTCTAGGTCATGTAATTATCAAGTCTGCAGAGCTGGGCTAGAACTCAGGCCCCTTGGCTCCCTAGGTCTCACTTAACCACTCCCCTAGACCTCTTCTACTAGCAAAGATGCAGTCTCCTTAGAAAATTCGGCTGGGCAGGTAGTGGTATATTTCAGCTCATGTGCATGGTGTGGAAGGTTTAACAGTTGTGGAAAGACCTCAGGACCTCAGAGGGCGGGTGCTGAGGCGTACAGGCATAGATATTAGACATGAAGCCAGAAGATGCTGGCTTCATGTCTTAGCCATGATGCCTACTAGCTGTGGACCTTGGGCAAGTTGTTCAAATTTTCTGAGCCTCATTTTTCTCACTGGTCGAGTGGGATTAAGTACTCTACCTTAGAAGACTGTTGTGAAAAGCCAATGGGAATAATTATATAAAGTGGTCTGTAAACTGGAAGCCCTGGTGGTGCAGTGGTTAAGAGCTTGACAGCTAACCAAAAGGTTGGCAGTACAAATCCACCAGCTGCTCCTTGGAAACCCTACGGGGGCAGTTCTACTCTGTCCTATATGGTCACTATGAATCAGAATTCACTCGAAGACAATGGGTTTGTTTGTTTTTAAACTGGAAGCACTGCCTAAATTTAAGGTAATGAGGTTATCAGGGTTGTATTATCATTAAGATTAACGGCTGGAGATGATGAGGAATGACGTAGTAATCATAAGAGACACAAGGGCTACCCAGGCCCATTTATAAAAGGGTCATTCTCTCATATCCACTCTGCCAGCTCCCTGATGTTGGTACCACTAATGCCCGGTGCCTCCTTGGCCTGGGCCCTGACTCAGAGCCCATTTCCTGATTCTATTAGGACTCCTAATTGCAAACGACGGCTACTTTAAGCTGCAAAGGAATTTATTAAAGGAAATAATATTAGATGGTCTTTAGGGGAGGACTAGAGTTAGGAACAACGACTAGCTATGCGATGAGAGCTTCTCTAGCAGAAACACTACAATCACTGGGCACCAAAACGTCTGCCACTGCTGCCCCCAGGAGAGCTGTGCGTCTCCCCTACTCTGCTTGCTGAAGATTGCGTCCCCTGTGCACATTGTGCACTTCTGAATCCAGGGCTTGCGCAGGTGCACCTGATTGGTGGAACCCAGTTCATGTGTCTGTACTCTAGCTGCAAGGGAGTCTGGGCATATGAGTTGTGTGGCTTCCACTTGGAAAGACCAGACTCAAAATATGGAAAATGACCAAAATGTGGAGAGGGTGTTCAAAGATTTGGGTGGCCACCTATGACAAATATCCCCTATACCAATCTAGTTCCTAACACGTTTGACCTAGAGACAATGATTTTAGGGGATGGCCATGAGAACTCCTTCAAGGGAGCTCCTGGTCCTTTTGTGAGGAACCCAGAGAATGGCATGCTGTGTCACCCAGTCTGGGTGGTGTGTGTGATGCCTCCTGCTCCCTTGGACTATAGGATAGGCCTTGGTGGGGCTACATGTCCCAGCCATGCTTTCTGGGGCCTCAGCATGTGGGGTGGGCAAGTTCAAGTCAGACTGGTCTGTGGAGGAGGGTGTGAGGGGGTGGATACTGCTCTGAGCCTGCCTGTTGCTGGCTTCTGCCTTTGCTGTCACCTTTCCTGTCACCATTTGAGCCTCTACAGGCTCTGAGCTGGGAGCTGACAGGACAGCATTTCTCTCTCTCTCTTACACACACACACACACACCACACACACTCAATGGTCATCTTTTGTGCATGCAATGAGCGCTCTTTTGTCACAGGAATGAAGGCCCCATCAGGGAACACACTGTAGGGGACTGATAATTACAGGTGAGCTGGAGGCAGGAGGACACAGTGGAAAAGCCTCCAGGAGGCCAGGAGATCTGAGTGGGGATATGAAAGTATACATTTATGTCTAATCGGATGAGCTAGTATGAAACAACTGGTGAATGTTAGCATCTCCTTCTCCACTCCCACCCTGAAAGGAGATGAACATGGGCTGCTACAGGCCCTTTCAGAAGAGATTTTACTCCACCATCCCAGAGGGATAGGGGACAGAAGATGGTGTTTGCAAGGGTAGAGATCAAAGCTGCTGACTCTGGGTGGGTGAGTGGGTGGGTGAGTAGGTGGGTGGCGGGAAGTCCACGAGACTAAGAAGAGGATGAGAGTCTGAGGGCTCCAGAAGATGACTTTGTACCCAGCATCTTCCCTGGGGCATGGCTGGACCTCAACAAGCCATGCGGGCGTGGTACCCTCATGGTATCACAGCGTACAGGGTGTACAGGGCCCAGTGCACCAGGGTCTCAGGTTGGCAACACCCTCCTCAGGCTGCCTTGGTACTCAGCTGCTGTCCAACTTTATAGGAGGGACTGGGACCATGAGCAGGACCAAGGTGCTGAGGGTGGACTGAAGACCAAAAAGTCCTCCCAGAATGTGCCAGACTGGGAAAGGCTCTAAGGCTCTAAGGAAATGAAGGACCTGCCAGAACAATACTCAAGGTAGAGACTGGCTCAGAAGATAAAGGGGTGGGGGAAGCACAACTTACCCACACTTCCTATACCACAGCTGACCCAGCCCTCCCACCCTGTCCTCTGGTTTTACCCTCTCAACACCCTGTGAGGCTGGGAGGTGAAGCACAACTCTTTCAGTGAAAGAGGCCTGGAGCGGTCAGATGGCCCTGGCTCGCCACTTACGGTGATGCCCAAACCTGCCAGCAGTCTGCTTCTCAGCTGTGATCATGGCAGGCTAAAGTGTTACCCTGACTCTAAATGTCAGCCAAAATGGCAATATTAATAGTCCCCCTTCTAGGGTTGTGGTAAGGCTAAGCTGAGGCAGGGTGTGGAGAGGGCCTAGCACAGGGCCATGGCACAAAGCCAAGTGGGTGCTCAACTTTCCACTTTCCTTTCCTCCCCCCCCACCCCCCACCCATAGCTCTGAATGGAGAAAACCTTTCCTTGAGCGGAGCTGAGAGCCAGAAAAGGGCAGACGCCACAGAAGGTGAATTACATGTCCAGGATCACAGGGCTGATCCTCTTCCTGACGTAGAGCGCAGTCACGCCCAGCACCCTCTTCTCTTGCTGACCTCAGGCCTTTGTCCCCCTGCCCACCCTGGGTCTGGCCAGTTCTACCTTCTCCTCCCCATCAGCTCCAGGCCCAGTTGTCCCCCTACATCCCGTCAGGGATTGGAGTTCAACAGATGTTTATGAGAGGCTGTGATGGGCATGGTGTGGTGCTAGGTGTCCAGTTTCAGGGAGACCCTCTCAAGGGTCCAGTTGGGCCCAGTGGCTCCTTCCAAAGACCTTCGCCCTTGGAAAAGGGGATGTGACCTCAGGGGGTGGGGGTGGGGGAGACGAAATATGGAAACTGAGCTACAGAATCCTGGAAAAAACTTTGGAACACACTTCTTCCCGGCCCATCTGGCTACAGATGGGGAAACTGAGATCCACGGAAGGGAGGCAGTTTGCCAAGGTCAAATTTTGGGTGGTGCTGGGAGGCAGAAGGCAGGCCTCGGAGGGGCATCTTGGGACTGTCTTGGGACTGAGGGGGGGAGCTTCCATGTCTGTCCCTAAGCTCAGTGCCCAAGGTTGGAGGGGCTTGTGTCTGCGGAAGGGGTCCTCTTCAGGGCGCAGAGCGGCGCGGTGGCTAAAAGCAATGTGGGGGTGAATTTGCGGATTGTGGGAACTCCAGGGTCGCGCACCGCCCTCAGCACCGCGCGGGGTGCCTGGAGAAGGGACTGGTGGACGGTGGGGTCCCGCGGGGGCTGCGCGTGGGGGCCGGGCCGGCCGGGGCGGGGTGAGTCACAGCCCGCCTGCTCCCATTGTGCGGCCGGCGGCGGCGGCGGCGGCAGAGGAGCTGCGGAGCCGAGCGCGAGGAGGTGGAGCTGCGGGTGCGGGCTCCGGCGCCTGCGTCCGCCCGGCCGGCTGTGCGTTGCAGCCGCAAGCTCCCCGCCCGCCCGCTGCGCGCGAGAGGCCGAGCCGGAGCCCGGCGGCCGCGCCCGGAGCCAGCGCGGGAGGGGATGGGGCGCGGCGGCCCACCCGGGCCCGGCCGGCTTCGGAGCCCCAAGGTACTGCGGGCAGGCCGGGCGAGGAGGGAGCCCAGGCGGGGAAGGAGCGGGGAGGTGCCGCGCGGACCCTGACCCCGCCCTCCTCCCCCAGGGCGCCCCACTAGATCCCCGCAGCGCCCCCTTCTTCTCACCCGGGTCACGGGTCCCTGAGTGAGCGAGAGCCTCCTCAACCGCAGCCCGGGTCATGGCCAACGGAGTCATCCCACCGCCCGGGGGCGCCTCCCCCCTGCCCCAGGTGACGGACGTGAGGGGTAGGGGAAGAGAAGGGGGTGGGACCCCACGGAGGGGAGGGGAGTCCTCTGACGGACCCTGAGGAAGATGGAGGAAGAGGGGTTCTTTGGGTATTTTTCCAATCTGTTGCCCCTCTCCTCCCAAGCCCTGGGAGCCTGGAAGGGTGGATTCTGGGGTGCTGACCCTGGGGTTCAGAGAGAAGGGGCTGTTGAGGATGGAGCTTACTGGCCACCCTCTCGCCCCCGACCAGGGCTTAGCGCGGGGGTGGAGTTCATGCGACAGGGCCTTAGGAGAGCCTCTCTGGGCCTGCAGGTCCGGGTGCCCTTGGAGGAGCCCCCTCTGGGTCCAGACACGGAGGAGGACGACGATGACTTGGGCAAGACCTTGGCTGTGAGCAGGTTTGGGGACCTCATCAGCAAGCCCCCGGCCTGGGACCCCGAGAAGCCCAGCCGCAGCTACAGCGAGCGGGACTTTGAGTGTGGGTAGCCTGGGGACCCCTAGCGCAGCCGGCCCCCACCACCATCACCTTCACCACCATCACCTTCATCACCACCATCACTGCTCACCACGGCTTGGCCACCAAGTGCCGTCCTGTGCTGGCGCTGTGCTGGACTTTGTGCTGGGCCACCACATAGAGTGGAGTCATCCTGCCTCACTCACCCATTGCCTGTCCGCTGCAGGGGAAGCAGGGCTCAGACACAGGGGAGATGTAGGGACATGGGCGTGGACTCCCCTCTGACCTTCACCTTCCCCTTGGCTCTGCCTCACTTCTGGCCCCACTCTGTCTGTCCCTCATCCCCCCTCCTTAGCTCCTTTGATGCTGCTGTCCCCTCTCTTGATGTATCATGCCCCCCATTTTCCCTTCCCCCTTCACGACCCCCTCCATCACTCCTTTCCCCCCACTCAACCAGGCCTTGCCAATGGCAGGTATATGGACACAGGTGTTGGGAAGAGCCTGGCTCTGGAGGAAGGACTAGGGTGACCTTGTTTGAGGCCTTGAGCTAGAATCAGGTGTGTGCCCCTAGGGTGGTGAGGGGCCTGGTCTGTGACAGGGCCCCAACCTGCTCTCCTGCACCCCCAGTTCACCGGCACACATCCCATCACACCCACCATCCGCTATCGGCGCGCCTGCCTCCACCCCACAAGCTTTGGCGACCGCCCCCGGCCTCTGCCCGGCACACCAGGAGGAAGAGGAAAAAGGAGAAAACTTCTGCGCCCCCCTCTGAGGGGACCCCTCCCATCCAGGAGGAGGGGGGAGCAGGGGCAGAAGACGAGGAGGAGGAAGACGACGAGGAGGAAGGGGAATCTGCAGTAGACCCTTCGGAGCCCCCACCCTTGGCATCCCCTCAGAAAGCCAAGGTAGGGGGCTGCCCCTTGGAGGAGGGGAGGGCTGATCAGGGAGGGGTACAGAGAAGGGGGAGGACAGGGTGGAGGGGCCCGGGGTAGGCTGAGTGGGAAGTCAGGGCAGGGGTCCAGGTGACATTTATTTGTCCACAGTTCTCCATCGGAAGTGATGAGGATGACAGCCCTGGCCTCCTGGGGAGGGCTGCCTCTGCTCGGCCCCTGCCCTCAGTGGGCCCTCATGCTGACAAGAGCCCCCAACACTCAGGCAGGTACTGGCCTCATCCTGTCTCAGTGGGACCCAGCCCAGAGCAGTCAGGTCCAAAGCTCCTGACCTTCACCTCCTTCCTGGGCTTGGGGCACACCCCCAGCTCTGACCCCAGAGAAGACAGGAGGAGAGTGAGTGGAGGAGATGGGAGGGGAGGGCCTTCCCTTCTCTGTTCAGTAGGAGAGGACAAAAGAGAGAGAAAGAGAAGGGAGCAGAGAGGAGAGGGCAAGTTCTCCAGGAGAGAGGGAGAGGTGTGGGAGTGGAGAGGAGGATGGGGATAAAAGAAGGAGGGCTGGAGAGGAGGGAGGGACAGTGTGACGGGGAGAGGAAGGCCCATGTGTGAGTCCCTTTCTGTTTAGGAGGGGCATGTGTCTGTGCCCAGGGGGCCACTCCAGGCCCACCTGAGCTGGGAGAGGGTAAGGGACTCTCTCCAAGGTTCCAGGGCCTGGCCCACCCCTAACCTGCCCCGGAGCATCTCCACCACGTTTTCCTGTGGTGCCCAAGGCTGCCATGTTGCCCCCACAGCTCCCCCAGCCCCAGGGCCCGGGCCTCACGAGTTGCTGGGGAGAAGAGCCGGCCCTGGAGCCCATCGGCCAGCTATGACCTGCGGGAGCGGCTGTGCCCAGGCAGTGCTCTGGGCAGCCTGGGCGGCCCAGAGCAGCAGGTGCCCACTGATGAGGCCGAGGCCCAAATGCTGGGCTCTGCGGACCTGGATGACATGAAGAGTGAGTGAGACCCTGTGGCCAGCCCCTGGTCACTCCATGGCCCCCAGCCTGCCATGGACCTTGGAGAGGCTCTGTGCTGGCCCCTACCCAGCACCGAGTCCCCTCTGCAGTATCCCTGTCTGCTGGAATGTAGCCAGTGATGGGGAGCTCGCTACTTCTCTGGTGCCAAAGCTGAAATTTCCCTTCTTGACACCTCTGCCCTTTGGTCCTGATTCTGTCCTCTGAGTCACTCCCAGAATGCAGCTGCTCCCTCATTAAGTGACATTTGAAGACATCTTTTGTCCCCTCTCCTCAAGTCTCCTCTTCTCAGGACAAACACCCTCAACTCTTTTCACTGCTTTCTAGCCAGCCCTGTTGGGTCTGAGCGACTCTGCCAGGCCCTGCTTCTCGTAGCCTCCCCAGCCTATGGCAAGGCCCCCCATCCCGTCCCACCACCCTTGGCTGGGCCTGGCTGTGATCTCGGCACATTCCTTCCATCTTATCAGTGCCCTGGTTTTCTGTGCCACCTGTCATCACCCGTGAGGTGCTGTGCCCAGGCCAGGGGCATCGCGGATCCCGCCCTCCTCCCCCTCAGAACCACAGTGTGTGGGTGAGGGGGGAGGGCTTTGAGCTCAGTACGTCATGGAAAGTTGCCAGGGCCTGAGGACAGGGACAGGAACAATCCGATGGCAGCAGCAGCAGTGGCTGCGGGGTCGGGTGGGGAGAGTCAGAGGGAGGGCGTGTTTGCAGAGTCAGGGTGGGGGCTGGAAGCAGTAGGGAGCAGGCTTGGGGCCGTGGGGAGTTGGGGTCGGGCGGCCTCACCACCTTCGTCTCTGGTTGGACAAAGCCCACTCCTATCCAGGCTCCCCTCTAGGAGAGGTGGGGCTCTGGGAGGGAGCAGGGAATGACAAGTCCATGGGAGGACGTCACTGAGTCCAACAGGGCTCTGAGCCCTGGGCCTGGGGACAACATGGGCCAGGGCCCTGGGGGGGCTCCAGCCCCCAGCCCTTGCGACTCCCTGGCCTCAGAAGATTTAGAGATGTTTGTGCTGGACTTTGAGGATTATGATCTGTGGGAATCCATCAGGGGCCAGCTGAGCCCCATGGCAAGGGGACTAGCTTGTGAGTACCTGGGCTGCTGGCCTGTCCCCCAGCTGCCGGTCTGGGAGGGGCAGGTGGGGAGAGAGGGGAAAAGCTCTACCTGAGTGTGTTGTGTTGTGTACTGGTGGTGTGGAGATGTGGGTGCAGAGATAGGTGGGCGGGGTGGGGGAACACCAGGCTGGGGACCCCAAAGTGAAGGACAGTGGGCTGTGGCAGGGCTGAGGGCCAACTGAGACTGTGGATTGAGGTGGGGGTCTGCCTTTTTATTGAGGTTTGGCCAGTCATTAGCTGTGTGACTTTGGGACTTGTCTTTTTCCCCCTCCCTGGGCCTCAGTCTCCTTATCTGTGAAATGGCCTTGTGGAACTATGTGGTCCTGTCAACATGGCTCCCACCAAACGGGCAGAGGAGGGGCCTGGGCTGGCTGGGCTATGACCCCAAGGCCCTGAGCTGGACCTCTGGGACCACCAAGCTGACCTTCTGTGTAGGTCACCGGCTGGAGGACAACCCTGGGGTGCGGAGACACCTCGTAAAGAAGCCATCCCGGACGCAGGGCGGGAGGGGCAGCCCCAGTGGCCTGGCTCCCATCCTGCGCAGGAAGAAGAAGAAGAAGAAGCTGGACCGGAGGCCACATGAGGTACAAGACCCTGAGTGGCTGGGCCCGCACTCCCTCTTGCCTGTCCACCTGGAGTCCTCCTTCCCTTCCTCCCTCCTTCCCTGCCATGATGTCCCCATGCAAGCCTGTCACAGCCCCAGGCCTCACCCTTGGTGCCCACCCCAGGTGTTTGTGGAGCTGAACGAGCTGATGATGGACCACGGCCAGGAGCCCCACTGGCGGGAGACAGCCCGCTGGATCAAGTTTGAGGAGGACGTGGAGGAAGAGACGGAGCGCTGGGGCAAGCCTCACGTTGCCTCGCTCTCCTTCCGCAGCCTTCTGGAGCTCAGGAGGACCATTGCCCATGGTAGGGACCTTGCAGGCCTGGGAGCTACATGCTTTCTTCACTGCTCCCCTAGAGTCCGGGCCCAGTGAGGTCTGGCCACCATTTTGGAGCCGTGGGGTCCGATTCCCCCAGCAGCCCATAAGCTCTGAGGGACAGGGCTGTGCTGCTTCAGCCAGCACTGTACCTGGTGCACAGTAGGTGCTCAGTACACATGCATTGACAGAACCAGTGCCCTCCCCTTCCTGGGTGGGGAGGAGTCCATACTCACAGCTCTGTCCTCCGTCTCATCCTCTCTTTGGCTGGCCTGTGGCAAGTGGACCGAGTAGGCTTCTGGGGCATTGGGTGCTTTGCTCGCTCAGCACATGTGCCCGCGCTTGGGGAGCAAGGCAGCATAGAGGTGATTTTTGTATCTGACGTGGCTGTTCCCCCTCCTCTGACTGTGCCCCAGGAGCTGCCCTCCTGGACCTAGAGCAGACCACCCTGCCAGGCATTGCACACCTTGTGGTGGAGACCATGATCGTGTCTGACCAGATCCAGCCGGAGGACAGGGCGAGCGTCCTTCGCACCCTGCTGCTGAAACACAGGTGCTGGGGCCGGGAGCCTGGTTCAGCTGCCCTTCAGGAGCACAGACTTCCCCAAGTGGCTTCCCAGTGACGGGTAGCTTGCTCTTTCATCTTCAGACAGCACCAACCATTAGAAAGCTCTTTCACTGAGGCAGAGGGAGGGAGGCCCTGATCCTCTATTTCTCACTTCCTCCTGATCTCAGGCCACCATGGGCCCCTTCTCCTGACCCACCTTTCCTCTTACCAGCCATCCCAATGATGACAAGGACAGTGGCTTCTTTCCCCGAAACCCATCGAGCTCCAGTGTGAACTCGGTCATGGGGAACCATCACCCCACCCCCAGCCACGGCCCTGACGGTGCGGTGCCCACCATGGCTGATGACCTTGGGGAGCCCGCCCCGCTCTGGCCTCATGACCCTGACGCCAAGGAGGTCAGTTGCCTTGCTTTGACCCGGGTTGGGAACTGATGGGGCTTCCAGTTTCGGTGGAGGTTGCTGACTTTACTGAGTGGGTCAGGATGGTTGATGTCCGGCACCATGCTGAGTATGCGGGGGGACCTTGAGGAGCTGTGCCTGAGGGGTCCCTGCCCTGGAGAAGCAGAGGTTTAAGTGGGATGATTTGGCTGACCCAGGGGTGCCATTTAACCAACCGGACAAAGCTTAGAGGAGGGTGCAGATCCCTGGTTGGTCCCTCCCGCTGTGGGCCCTGCTCCAGTCAGAGAAAGCAGGGCCCAGGTCCAGGGGTTGGTGGGCAGAGTCCAGGGCTGGAGCAAGGGTGGGAGGGCCTGCCACGGCCTCCGGTCTGGGTCCCAGCCCTATTCCAGTTCTGCGTCCTCAGAAGCCCCTCTACATGCCTGGGGGAGATGGTCACCGGGGGAAGAGCCTGAAGCTCCTGGAGAAGATCCCTGAAGATGCCGAGGCCACGGTGGTGCTTGTGGGTGAGGAGGGCTGGGCACCGGGGACGGGGGCAGCAGGGCAGGCGGGCCTCCATGGGGCCTACTTGTCTTGAGCTCTGGCCAGGAGGCTGCCTGTTCCATCCCCACCTCACCCTGCTGTTCCTCACAACCCGTCTTACCCCCAGCTCTTTCTCCCTCAATCCTGCTTCCCATCCAGTTTCCTGCTATCGTAGACTGCTGCTAGTCCATATAGCACTTTGGTGAGAATTAGAAAAAGGCACCCTTCCTTAAGACCCTTAACTTCCATCTGTTGGTAGAGTGTAATAAACGTACAATTGTGTAAGTGAATAGGGCTTCTTTAGATTGGGGTTTGTTTGCACAGTACACAACCTGCTCAACTGTACATGGTGGCCCCAGACATCCCCTCCAGAGCCCTTTGCCCAGCCCTGTGCTTTCCTCTCTTCCCAGGCTGTGTGCCTTTCTTGGAGCAGCCAGCAGCAGCCTTTGTGCGGCTGAGCGAGGCTGTGCTCTTGGAGTCTGTGCTTGAGGTCCCTGTGCCAGTCCGCTTTCTCTTCGTGATGCTGGGGCCCAGCCACACCAGCACTGACTATCACGAGCTGGGGCGTTCCATTGCCACCCTCATGTCTGACAAGGTGGGCCTGCAGTCCCCCAGGCTGGGCTCTCTGGGCCCATCTCCCCGACCCTGCTTGCTCCCTGATCCTCCCGTTGCCCACAGTGTTGCCCATGGATGCAGGGCTGGTAGAAGCCCCTCCTGGTTGGAGACAGTTCTCTGGAGGGTGGTGGGGGAGCTACTGGCCAAGGGGAGAAAGGGAGCCTTGGGCTGGGGCTGTGTGTGTGTGTCGAGGATGGGGGGTGATGGATGCAGGGGCAGAATCCCAGGCCTTGAAGCTTTGGGTGTGACAGGAGGCTTAACAGGAGGGCTGGATGTGGCTTCTCTTGGGCTTGAACAAGAGGGTCCTGTAGCCAGGAGGGCTGTTCAGAATATTTGTTAACCAGAAGGGTGTGGGCACCATCCAGTCAGAATGGTCTGGAGGCCCTGGCTATGCCAGGCATTACTCCTTTAGTTGCTGCATTATAGAAAACTCTGGAAGCTCCTAGAGCAATAGAGGGCTCTTTGGGTGTTTGGGGCAGTGGCTGTTGCCAGCCAGCAGGAATGTGTGTCCTGCTGGCCTGGATGAGTGCATGTGGCCAAGTGTCCACCCTGCCTCTAGCCCTGTGACGCCCAGCACTCCCTCCCGAAGTCCTCATCCCAGAGGCCCCTCGCTTGCCCTAGCCCCCTGCCTCCCAGCCCATCCTGAGATTCATGGCCCTCCTGCCCCCAGCTGTTCCATGAGGCAGCCTACCAGGCAGACGACCGGCAGGACCTTCTGAGTGCCATCAGCGAGTTCCTGGACGGCAGCATTGTGATCCCGCCGTCTGAGGTGGAGGGCCGCGACCTGCTGCGCTCCGTGGCTGCCTTCCAGCGTGAGCTGCTGCGGAAACGACGGGAGCGGGAGCAGACCAAGGTGGAGATGACCACACGGGGTGGCTACACAGCCCCTGGGAAAGGTCAGACCCCCGGGCCCCGCCTGACTCCTGAGTCCTTTGTCCTGGTGCCGCTGGACCCCAGTGTCTCCACCCGTCCCAGCCTGTGAAGGGTTGGGCCCCGGGCTGGGGCCTCCAGGCTGGAGGGTGGTAGCCTGTTTTCCAGCAGCCTTTCATTCCCCAGAGCTGTCCATGGAGTTGGGGGGCTCTGAGGTGACCCCTGAAGATGACCCCCTGTTGCGGACCGGCTCAGTGTTTGGGGGGCTTGTGCGGGACGTGAAGCGCCGGTACCCCCACTACCCCAGTGACCTGCGGGACGCCCTGCACTCCCAGTGCGTGGCTGCTGTGCTCTTCATCTACTTTGCTGCCCTCAGCCCCGCCATCACCTTTGGGGGGCTGTTAGGTGAGGGGCAGGGAGTGGAAGAGGTGAGGGGGTCCTGTGGTCAGTTTGGGGACCCACAGTGATCAACTTTAGGGGGCTGTTAGGTGAAGGATGGGGAGTGACAGAGGTGAGGGGATCCTTGTGGTCAATTTAGGGGCCACAGTGATCAACTTTTGGGGGCTGTTAGGTGAGGCATAA
>NW_004443977.1:10710512-10724008 GCF_000243295.1 Trichechus manatus latirostris
GCCCAGCCACTGCTCGTGGTTGGCTTCTCAGGGCCCCTTCTAGTCTTTGAAGAAGCGTTTTTCAAGGTGACAGCCCCCAACTGGTTCCCGAGGGCCACCTGCCCCCTTCCTCTGGACCTGGCTCCCCCTTGGGGTTCCACCTATCCTGTGGGCCACAGCATCCAGGGCAGACCACCATGTAACCCCCTCTTCTGCCTCCAGTTCTGCCGAGCCCAGGACCTGGAGTACCTCACTGGCCGCGTGTGGGTTGGCCTCTGGCTGGTGGTCTTTGTCCTTGCCCTGGTGGCCGCTGAAGGCAGCTTCCTGGTCCGTTACATCTCGCCTTTCACCCAGGAGATCTTCGCCTTCCTCATCTCGCTCATTTTCATCTACGAGACCTTCCACAAGCTCTACAAGGTGGGAGTCCAGACAGGTCTTGGGGGTAGAGGGGAGCATAGGAGGGAGACGGAGAGAGCTTTGGGGGCAGAGGGGACAAGGAGGGGGGCTCTACTGGGTGTGGGATAGGTGAGTTGGCAATGAACACTGGACTAGGTCTGAGCTGAAGATGGGAGAGTCAGATCCCGAGCGTCAGGGTTCAGGGTGCCAGGCAACTGGTTAGAGGCTTAGGAATGAGGATTCACCTGTGCAGGTATGTGGTGGAGTGGGGGCCCCATCATCGCCAAGGAGACAGGTGGACTTGGGTCACCTTTTTTGGAGATGTGTATGTGTGTGCATGCATGTGTGTTTACATGTGATTGTGTGCATGATGAAAGCTGGATGTCTGTGTCACTGTTGTCTGTTCAGGTGAGTGAGAGGCCAGCCCTCTCCTTTACAGGTGTATTGATGGTGATGAAATCAGGGCCACCTGTCCAGGTAAGCAATAGGGCATCCTTGTTGCCCACACAGGTGTTCACTGAGCACCCACTGCTGCCATTCTACCCCCCTGGGGGGACGCTGAAAGGGGTGCTGGAGGCTGGTCTGGACCTGAATGGGAGCACCCTGCCCCCGACCGATGGGCCGCCGGGCCCGCGGAACCAGCCCAACACGGCTCTGCTGTCCCTCATCCTCATGCTCGGGACCTTCCTCATTGCCTTCTTCCTTCGCAAGTTCAGGAACAGCCGCTTCTTGGGTGGCAAGGTGCGTCGCTGCCAGGGTGGGGCTGCGGAGCCCCGTGAGGCCCCCCGCGATTCCTGCGACTGCTGCCAGGTTCCCTCCAGAGGGGCTGTACCTCAATTCTTCTCGGTCAGTCTGGCTCCCCTCCCACCCAGTGTGCAACCTCCACCCCTCAGAGGCCTCTCCTAGGGTGTCTCTCTGCTCCTGCCTCAGGGAAGTTGAGTCAAGAGAGAAGAGTGCCCTTCTGGGCTAGGCTGGTACCTGAGGGAGCTTTAGGGGGCTAGTTGGGGGGCGTCTGGCTGCTGCTCAGACCCAAGAAGGGTCAGAGTAATAAGCCCCAGGGTGGTCTCCTAGCTCTGACCTAGACCTTCTCCCTCCCCCAAATGGCCCCTCCAGGCTCGTCGCATCATTGGGGACTTTGGCATTCCCATCTCCATTCTGGTGATGGTCCTGGTTGATTACTCCATCACGGACACCTACACGCAGGTGAGTGAGCACTGAGCCCCATGGCCCTGGTCCTCACCTTGGGCCCTGAGAGGGAGGCAACAACACGTATCCATTGCCCAACGGCCAAGATCAGGGCTGGCATGCAAGTCCCAGGGGTGACCTGTTTGGACCACGAGCCACAATGGGGCAGGGAAGTTTCTGAAGCCTTGTGTGGTCTGGCTGAGGAGGCTCCCAGCGTGTCTGTAGGCCTGTGTGTGGTCCACAGTAAAGAATCCGGGAGGAGCAGGGATGGGACTGGGGCAGAATGCTAGGTCTTCCTGTTGCAGGTCCACTGACAGCTCGGGGCTCTGGGAGAAGGTACAGCCGGTCTTGATTCGAGCTAGTTATGTTCTGTAAAGTCCCTGTGAACACTGAGTTAGTGAACGCTGAACCAGCCTTGTGTGTTGGGCGGCTCAAATTTTTCACTGCTCTGGACATGTCCATGAATGATACGCTGTGAGTGTTTAGTTTTACAAATAAATTGTAGCAAGTAGCTGAATTCACAACTATGAAACCCGGGAGTAATGAGGATCGACTGTATTTCGTTTTCCAGTCCTCTGCTGGGCCCTTGTTGGAACAGTGACTTTGAGGTGGCAAAACTCATTTCCCCCAGACCTGTTCACACCCAAATTCTCAGAAGTGCCGGTGGCAGGATTGGGGTGCTGGGGACACACAGCTCTGTGGGAGCAGCCGTGGGGGGTGTCTCTTGTGCTCCTGAACTCTGTCTGCTTTCCTGTTCTGCAGAAGCTGACGGTACCCACCGGGCTCTCAGTGACCTCTCCCCACAAGCGCACGTGGTTCATCCCGCCCTTGGGCAGTGCCCGCCCTTTCCCGCCCTGGATGATGGTGGCGGCCGCTGTCCCTGCCCTCCTGGTCCTCATCCTGATCTTCATGGAGACACAGATCACTGCGTGAGAGCAGGGAGCCCTGGTGCAGGGAGGGAGGGCCAGGCCCGGGTCCTTGTCTTGGGTTCATGGTTAAGGCGGGAACATCATTATTGGTGTGGGACGCTGGTTAGGTGGGGGCTTGTGGGAGACCTTGAGGCAGGGAGTGTGTGTGTCGGGAGCTGGCAGGGATGGGAAGAGGTGGAAGAAGGGTGGAGAGCGGTGGGATCAGCCACAAAGGGGGGTCCATGTGCTTGGGGGGGCAGGGTTTTGCCATGAAGCTTTGGTGACATCCGTCTGCCACCTCAACTGTGGGCAGGGGCCACTTTGCAGCCCTCGGAACACCCTGACAGCACGCTTTCTCACCCAGCAACGCTCGCGAGTCTCTCATCTTGGATAAAATTCAGTGATGTGTGCTGTCTGGCAGCTGATTTTTGTGTGTTTTAAATCTTCACAGTGGGGCAATCTTAAATGTGAGAACTTCAGTCTTACATCCGAGAAACTGAAAGAGGAAGCCGGCTGGTCCCGGGGAGGGAGGGGAGACTTCTCTGCACGTCCTCCCCCCACTGTCCCACTGACCCCCACTGCCTGGCCCCTGACCCACCACTCCCTGGCCTCTCCTGCAGGCTCATCGTCAGCCAGAAGGCACGGAGGCTGCTCAAAGGCTCCGGCTTCCACCTGGACCTGCTTCTGATCGGCTCCCTGGGCGGGCTCTGTGGGCTCTTTGGGCTGCCCTGGCTCACCGCTGCCACCGTCCGCTCGGTCACGCATGTCAATGCATTGACTGTGATGCGCACTGCCATTGCCCCTGGCGACAAGCCCCAGATCCAGGAGGTGCGGGAGCAACGGGTCACTGGGGTGCTCATCGCCTGCCTTGTGGGTGAGCCTCGGCCCCTTGGAACCCCTGTGTCCTTAAACCCACTCCCCCAGACCTGCTTCCTGGGACCCCTGGCCTTAAACCTGCTCCATCTCCCAGGCTTGACCCAGGCGCCTCCCAGATCTCCAGATATGTCACGTTCAGCCCTTGCCCTGACCCCAGATCTGCTTCCTGATACTCTATACGCCCCCTTCTCCTGGGCTCATTCCTGGTTCTCTGTCCTGCTCCATCTTCTCTTGTTCATGGTGAAGAGGGCTACACTGATCAGTCAGATGTGCCCCGTCCATTGTCATAGGGCTGTGCCGAGGGGTCAGGTAGGTGTGTGTCACCTCTCCAGGCCTGTCCATCGTCATGGGAGCTGTGCTGCGCCGGATTCCATTGGCTGTGCTCTTTGGGATTTTCCTGTACATGGGGGTCACGTCACTGTCGGGGATCCAGCTGTCCCAGCGTTTGTTGCTCATCCTCATGCCAGCAAAACACCATCCCGAGCAGCCCTACGTGACCAAGGTGGGGCCAGGGCATGGAGGTGGGGAGATGGGGCAGTGGGGCATCCAGAGGGGTCCCTGGGCCAGAGATGGACGGGCTGACTATGAAGGATAAGTGGGGACATGGGGAGTGCATGGGGGGCAGGTGGGGTGCTGTGTGGCGAGGCTCGATGCTCATTCCCCAGGTGAAGACATGGCGGATGCACCTGTTCACCTGCATCCAGCTGGGCTGCATTGCGCTGCTCTGGGTGGTCAAGTCCACGGCGGCCTCCCTCGCCTTTCCCTTCCTGCTGCTGCTCACAGTGCCTCTGAGGCGGTGCCTCCTGCCCCGGCTCTTCCAGGACAGGGAGCTGCAGGCGGTAAGGGATGGTGGGTTGCACGGCAGCATTAGGGCAGATGGGCGCTGGGACCAGAGAGTTCTGGGTTCAATCTCCACTGGGCCGTCTTCTAGTTGGGTGACCTTAGGCAAGTCCCTAATCTTCTGAAATCTTACTTTCCTCATCTGTATAATGGGGCTAATAGATTCCATTTTACAGGATTGATGTGAGGATTAAATACTAATCCAGACAAAGCACTTAGTATGGTGGTAAGCACGAGGCTGCTGTGGACAGCTGTTCAGGTCATGCCCTGAGCAAAAGCACCCAGCCAGGGGCAAGTAGGGGTGGGGCGCTGAAATCCAGCCTGAGCCCTGTTTTTGTCAGTGGGTACATCTTCTTGCAATACATCATTTAAATAAGGTACACAAAGGTACCTCGGGAACTAGAACTGGCCCACGGAAGGCACTTAATGTGGTCACTGCTGTCACTAGGAGTCCCTGGGTGGTGCAGATGGTTAGGCACTCAGCTACTAACCAAAAGGTTGGCAGTTCGAATCCACCCAGAGGCTCATCAGAGGACAGGCCTAGATCACTACTGCTGAGAGATCACAGCCATCTGAAAATCCTATGGAGTATAATTCTGCTCTTAGATACAGCGAGTCACCATGAGTTGGAGCCAACTTGATGGCAACTTTTTTTTTTTCTCTCTCTCTCTCTATTATTATTATGAGGAGGTGCCAGGGACCTGGGGGTGACCAGAGGTCTTGACCAGAAGGAAAGGTGAAATTGAACCTGGGCTCACAGTCCCTGCTGACAGTGGGGGCTGCTGGTCAGAGGAGGTGCTGGGAACAGGAGGGGCCAGTTCGCTTCCCTGCCTCTCCCAATCTTCTGCTCCCTTGTGCAGCTGGACTCGGAAGATGCGGAGCCAAACTTCGACGAGGATGGCCAGGATGAGTACAATGAGCTGCACATGCCTGTGTGAGCTTCCAAGATGGCGGCCCTCCAAGACCCCTGCACCTTGGTGATCTGATCCTGGGCCCCAGTCAGAGCCAGGGGGCTCCTCAGGACCCCGAGATGTGCCTGGAACCATGCCTGCCTCCATGGCCAGAGCAACCCCCTGACTCTGCCTGGGGTGCTGACCTGTCTAACCCAGGCTTCACATAGACCAGACCGGCACTGGCTTTGAGCTCATTACAACCACACTTCTTGTCTTGAGTCTGCCTCACTTTCTTGGTTCCATCTCTGGTTTCTCTGGTCCTACTTATCCATTTGGAATGGGAAGAATTCTATCCTCAGGGTCATCAGAATGGGGAGAGGTTGGGTAAGGAGAGTCCTTGGAGGGAAGTGAGAGAATGGGAGACCACAGAAGGTCAGAGCTGGGCCTTATCACCCTCTCTAGTCCTCTCAAGTGGAGCTGAGAGGAGGGAGGTGCAAGGCCTTGCTCAAGGTCACGGGACTGTTAATCCAGATCCTGCTCAGAAAGAGGGGTGGCAGGGGAGATGGAGGGAGAGGAAGCTGCTCTGCTTCTACCACTAGGGAAAGAAGTGTCTCCAGCAGCTGTGAGAGTACAGAGGGGAATGGAAATGTTTATTCCCTTTTCCTGATCCCTGGCATTCCAAGGAGTGGGGACAGCAGCCCAGTCCTCTAGACGCCAGGGTGGTGTTGGATTTGGGGTCCCTGGACCGTTTTAGATCCTCCCTGCTTAAAAGAGAGGCAGTTCTGGGATTCCTGAGGCCACTCCTTGTGCAACAGTCTCTGTTTTGCCAGAAATAACCTGAGAGGCCTTGAGGAGGGTGGAAAGGAGCCCATTGCGTCATAGTTGCTAGGCAACCAGCCGTCTGATGGAGCCCGTTGTCCCTGTGTTGCCACCTGGTGGCTGCTCTCGCACACTGCAGGCTTTGTCCAAACTGGGCAGGGGTAGCACTGCCATCTGGTGGATCCACAGTGGTCAAGGATCCCATTCAAGCCCCTTCAGTTCCTCCTAGGGAGACAAGTCGGGTCAGAGATTCTGCGGACTTCTGCAGCCCTGGGCAGCTCCAAGCATCAAGAGCTGGGGATATCTACAGCTCCACTCTGGCGGTTTCCTCCAGAGCTGGCCCTGCTTACTCTTCCCATTTTCCTCCCAGGTGTTCAGGCCAGTGGCTAGTGTCCTGAAGCTGGTGAGGAGGGAGGGGACAGACCACTGTGAGGCTGTTTGTTCATAAGGAAGAGACAGGCCCTTCCAGTTGTCCTGGATTATCATCCAGGTTTAGACATTTCATTCCTTGGTCTCAGGCGCCGGGTGGCCTCAAACTGCATCAGACTCCCTTGGCTTATGTGAGGACAAAATCTCTTTCCCTTAGATTGGCCAAGACTAGGTGGAATTTCAAAAGAACTTTGCCCAAGAACAAAAGCAAGGTCAAAATGCAAAAACTAAGGACACAAGCTTGTACAGAGCAGATTCCAAATATGGAGATGGCAGGGGCCACTCACCAGAGGGCGTGGCCGAGAGGCTTTGCACACGGAACCCCAGCTCCTTTCCATGCCCTAGATCAGGTTACCTGGCCCCCTCTGGGCCTGGATGTGGGCAGGCTCTCTTGTTTGGTCTGGAGGATTCCGAGACCCCCCCCCCCCTCACAGGGACCTGCTCTAGTTTTCCTTCAGCTGCTCCCAGAGAACCCCTGAGAGGAAATGGTAGCCTGAGCCAGGAAGGTTTGATTCTTCATTGGACACAGGCTATGTCAATCATCTCTGTGTGGCCAATAGCTGAGAGCCATGGGTGTTCCTCAGCTGGAAAATGGAAAACAAGAGAAGGGGGGCTTTAGAAACAGGGAAGAAGTCCTGGGCCATGCTGATGGGTCAGGGTTGCTTCTGGTAAAAGTAGCCCTGAGACTAGGCTTCAGAGCGATAGGTAATAAAGCTTCAGTGAAAGGCAGAACGAGACATAACCTCTGGCTAGTGAACCCATTGGGAAAGAAATGAGTAAGACCTAAGAGCCTGGAGCCTTAAAGACCTGGGCCCCTCTTTACTCTCCTTCCCGCCCCTCAAGGGAAGGCAGCTGCAGTTCATTAAAGCTAAAAGTTCAGAGTCTCCTAACACACACTCTGAGCTGGGCCTTGTTGAGGGATTCTTTTCTACCCAGCATCTAAGAGGGCCAAGGGGACTGCAGCAATCCAAAAGGCTTAGGAGAGGAGGGTGACATTGGGGACAAGTTTGATTATGTGAGAGACAAAAGATAAGAGATGGGGAGACAGGCACAAACCCATAGCAGGACAGCCTGGCCTGACCTGGGGCCTGGGTGATCAGAAAGCATGTTGTTTGGGGGCCTTTGGAATTTGTACTGAAGACTTTGGGGCCCTATGTTCCCTCTGACTTTCTCTTCACTGGCCTCCAACCCTGTTCCCCTGGGGGCTGGGCAGCTTGATGAGACCTTCTTGCAGGTGTAGAGGGGACTTAACAGAGAGGAGCCCCATCCAGCTGGATGACGTGGATTGGGGGATGTGACAGGGCAGGTGACTCCAAAGGGGATAGAGGCCATGATATTTTTGAGCAATAGGCCCCGGCCCCACTGCCATCTGCTTTAGATGAAGTGTCTTGGGGAGTGGACACGTGCGAAGAGGCACAGGATTCTTCCTCTTAAGCAGGGTAGTGGACCCACCACCATTTTATGCCTCCCTTGTGGCCTTCTGAGCTGGGTTATGGCTACATCTTGGTCAGCTGCCCAAAGCTTTCATTATCCTTGGACAAGCTGAAGCCTACTTCCGGCCCAGGTGAGTCCTAGCTCAGTCTCCTTATTAAAAAAAAAAAAAAGCCTTATTGAAATACAATCCACATACCATGCAATTTGCCCATTTAAGGTGTACAGCTCAATGGTTTTTAGTATAGTCACAGTTATGTGTAACCATCACTACAGTCAGTTTTAGAGTATTTTCTTAGCTCGTTCTTTTACTTTGAGCAAGGAGGGCAGTTGTCATTTTCTTGTTCCGTACTGAGGATTCAGCTCCCTCAAGATGTCTGATGCCCTCATGAAAGCTTCTGGCTGTCAGAGCTCATAGACCATCGTTTGGATTGCCCTGTGCCCCTCTAGGGCACAGACCCTGGCAGTAATGTGTCCAGCTTGGCAGTCTGTGTGACATCTCTTCTTGTATCGTACCCGATGGCTCTTAAATAATGACCGTGCCTGTTGACACTTAGACCTCTCAAAGGGAATTCTGAGCAGCAAGGGAAAGGCAACATGGAATTCGAGGGCCCTTATTCCAACCTCTGGCTGCTCAGCTGGAGATTAAGCCATGGCGGAAAACAACACTAAAACAGGTTCTGGGCAAGCGCCAAAGGGTGCATTGAATCCAAAGTGGCAAACAAGGAAGCCCAGAGGAAAGGACTTAGCTTCCAGAGAAATAAATGATACAGTTGTCTGAGCGAGAACTTGATGGGTTGCGTGGCTCACCGCTTGTGCAAAGAGCACGCTCCAGTGTTTGTGTGATTGATGTTCTGGAAGGAAGACTGAATATTTGAGTGCTCTGCTGGGATTGTTTTTAATTTAGTTGGAAATGTTTCTTTTTATTGAACAACGCTTTATCGAGTGCTGACTCAGCAGACAGTCGGGCTGTTCTCGGGGTGATGGATGAGTCATATTGATCTGAGGGATGTGGAGGAGGACCAGGGAACTCCTTCATGCCCATTGTCCCCTCTTCTGGGACAGGGCTGCCAGGACCACAGGAGATGAGGGACAGAGAGCAGGTGGGGGCACAGCTGGAGATGGGGCAGGGGCGGGGAGCAGGAGGTCAGAGTTCCCAGAATGATATAGAATGGGGTGGGGGAAGGAGGCATTGAGGAAGGTGCAAAACAAGACTTTGACTTGATGGTCCCTTAGCATGGCCTGCTGGCATAGTGGTTAAGTACTTGGCTGCTAACCTAAAAGTTGTCACTTCAAACCCACCAGCAGCTCTGTGGGAGAAAGATGTGGCAGTCTGTTTTCGCAAAGATTACAGCCTTGGAAACCCTATGGGGCAGTTCTGCTGTGCCTTATAGGGTTACTGTGAGTCAGAATTAACTCCACTGCAATGGATTTTTTTTTTTTTTTTAAGCACACTCCAGCACCCCTTGCCATGGGGCCTCTCCCTGTGCTCACCAATGACTTGTGTGTATCTGTCTCCCCTCTAGATGGGCAGGGACCCGGCCTGGGCCTTGTTTGTATCCCAAATGCCTTCTGCAGTGGCTGGTCATGGGGGCACATGGAGGTACGGGGGTGGGCAGGTGGCAGGGTGGATGACTCAGCCTCATTTAGAATTCAGTGAAGACAAGGAAGACACTAGTAAAACTTTTTTTTTTTTTAAATTTTATTGTGTTTTTGGTGAAAGTTTATACAGGAAATTAGGTTCCCATTTACAATTTCTATACATATATTTCAGTGACATTGGTTACATTTTAAGCAATGTGTCAGCATTCTCATTTCCATTCTGGTTGCTCTGTTTCCTTTAATCTAGCTTCCCTCCTTCCCTTCCCCCCCCTTTACATTCTCATCTTTGTTTTAGGATAAATGTTGACCATTTGGTCTCATATAGATTATTATTTAAAGGAGCACAGTAATCATGGGTGATATTGTTTATTTTATGAGCCACTCTGTTATTTGGCTGAAAGGCAACCTCCAGGAGTAGCTTCAGGACACTAGTAGAACTTTAAAGAATTTAAAAACTTCTGATAATGTGTTTGTTTTCATGTTTGCTGGTTTTAATTATAGCTGCCACTTTTTCTATGTTAGTAATAATACCCTCAAAACTGAAAGTGGCACTGTGGCCTTTTTTCTGAGCTAGCTGGAGAGAGAGATGTGGGTGATTCCACATCCTGTGTGCCAGACAGTGACAGGTGGGAAAGGGCAAGGGATACCAGAGGCCCCAGGAGTTAAAGAGACAAGATGGCGGTGAATGGGGAGCCAGTCTGCTGGAGAGATGGCCTTGGGGCTGGAGCCAGCAGGAAGGCCCTGTTTTCCACCTGAGCTGTCCCAGGCCTCTTCCTGCTCCACCAGCGGCTCTTCAAAATGCTAACGACGGAGGGACCAGAACCATCTTGTGCATTATGGGTTTTGGAGAGCCCGTTGTATACAGGGCCCTTGGAAGAGCTTTTCGTAGGCCGGGACCCCTTACGCACGGTTTTCTCTCCTCTACATCCTCATCTAGGGCAGAGTTTCTTAGCGTGTATTCTGGTAACTGTCTATATCTGAGTCATCTGAGGAATCTGATAAAACTGCCAACTCCTGGTTTCATCCCCAGAGTCCTGATTCACTGGGGCTTTGCTGGGACCCAGGAATCTGCTTTTTAATGAGCTCCGAAACCCTATTCCTCTTAGGAGCCTGATTCTGGGGATCTTTGGCTCCCACTTGAAGAACACTCAGGGGTCTTATGCCTTCTAGCCTGCTCTCACAGTGACTCGTATTCATTATTTATTTATGTGGATTTAAGTCAAAGTGTTGTTTTGAGTTTCCTCCCTAGCTATGGAATCTTTCTGTCCTTGGTCAGGAGAATTCTTGATATTAGCAAGTTGGTGGGGGATGAGTTTTGGGCCCCGGCTTTCCTGAAGCCTGTAGATTATACTTTTCTGATTAGAACCCCCACTCCACAGTGGTCCGGTGCCGGGGATGGACTGGGCTGGGGTGGGGGGCGTGTTGGGTTGGAGTCCCTTCCTCCCTGGGTGAGTTGTAAGGTATCTGGGCGGTGCAAATGGTCTGTGCTTGGCTACTAACCAAAAGGTTGGCAGTTTACATCCCCCTAGAGGTGCCTAGGAAGAAAGCCCTGGCGAGCTACTTCTGAAAGATGACAGCCATCGAAAACCCTACGAAACACAGTTCTACTCTGAAACGTGGGGTTGCCGTGAGTCAGAATCAGCTTGACAGCCATGGCTTTTTTTTTTTTTTTTGGTGAGCTGTGAGTTCTCATCTGTTGTAACAGGTTATCTCTTTTAAGAGAACATCACAGACCTAATGCTCTAGGAGCCCAAAGATCGTTCAGCTTTTCAGTGGACTGGGAGAAGAGGAGGTGGGTAGGAGGGTGGGAAGTTAGGAGGAACACTCTCTTGGGAAATGACTTCTCCTCCAGGGACTTCCAGCCTTGCCTATAAGGCCCCCAGCGGCTGGCTAGGATATCAAACTTTTGAAATAGGTGGAATTTTCCCATGAGTGTGGCACCAAATACAATTAACCAAATAACCAAGTTGTGTCAACAAATACATTTACAATCTCTAAAGCTACTGGAAAGCCCAGAACTAGGGGGATGTTTCTCCGAATAGGGACGTTCCTGTATAGTGTTTCCCAGCAGGCTGCCCTGGTGGTGGCATGTGAGTTGATTTGTATAGAGTTTGGATATTTTAACTTTTAACAGTTATGTATTTTCATGTATATTAGAAAAGTCAAAACACAAATAATCAGCCTCCTGATTTGCAAGTAATATTGTGCAGGATAAGGCTAAAGTAAATATATAACTTAAAGAAAAACTATTCAGGTCATAACTGTATGGGTGTTGTTAAGTACCGTCGAGTTGATTTTCGACTCATAGCAACCCCACGTGACAGAGTAGAACTGCCCCATAGGGTTTTCTAGGCTGTAATCTTTATCGGAGCAGATCATCAGGTCTTTCTCTTGAGGACCAGCAGATCATCAGGTCTTTCTCTTGAGGACCGGCTGGGTGGGTTTGAAAGGCCAATCTTTCGTTGGCAGCCGTGCGCTTAACCATTGTGCCACCAGGGCTCCTTAACTGTACGGTGATTTAGGAAATAATATGGGAGTAATTATTCCCTCTCCTTGAGCATACAGGATGTGACCCAGCAGGAGCTGGGCCCTCACAGACTCACAAAGACACGTCAACTGGGCCCTGAGATAAGACAGCAGATGGGACAATCTCAGAAATTATCTTAAGGAAGTTCTCACAAAAGGGCAATAAAACCTAACCCAAAGGACTTCTCACCTTTTGTCTTTTTCTATTAACATTTAGTGAATAGGAATTTGTTAGACCAATGAAGACCCTCCTTGACTTTTGTAACTGAAACCTGTACCAATGATTGTTAAGAAAGATGATTCAAAATGTAAGATTACAATTTCTAGCCAATCAGTGAAAAAGTGATGCTTTCAGTGATTCTACCCATTTTGTGATGTTGATATATACTGATGGCTGTGTAACTGTTCTTTAGATTCGGGCAGACATGGCTCTGGTAGCATGGTTGTCTGCTTCCCACTTTTGTCCTTTTGAATATATGCCAAATAAAGCTTTCTTTTTACTTTACTAAACTTTGTGATGTTTTTCCCCTACAACAGTTAGTGGCGCTGTGAGCAGGATCTGAAGCTACGAATCCAGTCAACTTCGAAGAGACCTGGACTGTGGAGCAGAAGCCGGCAAAGAAAGGTCCTATCTTCTGGACCCACGTGTTCCCACTCCATGTCCCTTCGACACTGACGGGGTGAGTGCTCTCAGAAAACGAACCTTTGCTTATTTTTTGCTGTTCTCTTTCTCATGTTTTCTTAAGTTTTGTTTGGCATATTTGTTTGAAAAACCATTTGACTGATTAAGTAGAATCTTTCTTAGATTTTCGCTTGATCATTTGGTTAAGAGTGACATTTAGTAACTCTTTAAGTGAACGACAGTTTAGGCCTGGATTTGGGCGTTTGAAGAGGTAATTCTATTTTCAAAGAGCTGTGAGTCACTATAAGCTGCAAAATTCGGACCTTTTTTGTGGCTCAGAGAAAACCTGGAAAATAGTGCTCTGTTTTGCCAAATTCGCAGAGAGAGATGGCAGCTCTTACCTGCTTGGCCAAATTCTCACGGGGAGGTGGCAGCTCCTGGCCTGTGTTTTGATATTTAAGGGAGAAGTGGTAGTTCTGTACCTTGTTTTTTCCACTGAATTGAGTCGATCTTACCAAAAATTGCTATATACACTTTTAGAAACTAGGATCCCCATATCCTTGTTTTGTGTGGTATTATCTGGTGAGTTTATGTGGTCTTTCTGTCCTCCTTTTGTTCTAAGAGCTTGCTTCTGGTCTAGAGCATTGTGTCTAAGTTTGTCTTGTTGTATTAGATTGGTGGCTATGGCTAAGAATTGCTGTGTTTTGTAAGGCTAGTCATAGAACCTCAGTTCCTTCATCCAGGAAAAACAGCGTCTTGTGTGTGTCTTATGATTTAGATTTTTAATAGCTACTTAGAGAAACTTATGTTTTATACTATGTCAGTCTTAAAAGTGAAACCTTTTTAAGTAACTTAAGCTAGATATTATATGAAATGTGTTTTATTTAAGGAAAAAGGATAGGTTTGTCTTAAAGTAAAAGTAGCAGTTCCAGAACAGTAAAAAAGAAAGAAATTAGCTATCTTTTGTCTTTCAAAATGCCTCCATCAATT
>NW_004443977.1:10724108-10726007 GCF_000243295.1 Trichechus manatus latirostris
TCCTGTAGCTCCAGGGACACCTTTGAAAGACCCCTTTCCAGCTAGGTGGAGACTCTTTTAAGACAAAAGATAAGAAAAATTGCTGCTTTGCTATAGTTATCAGAAATTGGGTAGATCCTAATCATAGAACTGTAAACAAGTTCTCTCTATTATAGGGGAACTTTATAAGAAGTAAAAAAAAAAAATAGAAATCACAATGAGATACACCTGAAGTGGCCTGGAAAAAAATGTTTCCAGCAGTAGCCAAACACTTAAGGTTATATCCATATCAATGAATTGGTCAAGTGAGCAAAGACTTTGTGATTTCCAAAGCCAGTTGATAAAAAATTAGATTGGGAAAAATACGAGAAGTAGTAAAAGTTGAATGGAATCTTAGAATGTTTAAATAGACTTTTCTTTCAACAGCAGTTATATTTTATGATATATAGGCTTAAAATAATTTTGACATGTTGGGTAACTTATTGATGTTATTAAGTTAATAGATACTTGTCATAATTTAAGTTCATATACTTTGCCTTTTTATGCCACAAGAGGATATATATATATATATATATATGTCTGCTAAAGAGTGTTCATTTTTGCCATTTAAAGGGATGCACTGTAAGAGATATACAACAAAGGCAACCTTTAAGAGGTTTATTGAAAAAAATTTATTTGATATGGTCAAGTTTCATCTGTCTGACTAAAGTTTAATGGTTTAATTTATGAGATTTTTAGGAGTTTTAATGTTAAGAAGCATATAAAAATTTCTGAGTTAAAGGGTTAATTTATTCTTTGTGTAATCTACCTGGAAGACAAAGGTTTGGCCTCTCATTAGAATTAATATTCCAGAGTCTGAATACCAAGCCTCATGGCTTTTAGAGAAGAAAGCTAAGGATTTTACTTTAAGATCTTTGGTTTGTTTCACAGTGACTTATATTATTATCTCTTTATTGCTAACTTGGTCGGAACTTTATCTTTTCGAATCTAGCATCATCAAAGCCAATGGTTTGATTGGGGAATTCACATCATTTACCTATAAAGTTTTTTAATTACTATTCAGGTATTTAGAGATTTGATAATCTTGGTGTATTCTTGGTATATCCTGACTATATGGTATTTTGTCTCAAAATTACTCTGCATTATATCTGAACCTCTTTGAATATGGTTAATGGCTATATTTAGAAATATTTTTATCTAAAGTTTTTTTAAATTGATTTTATTTGGCCTTTACGTTATGCTTATAATTAATTTCTATCATATCTTTCACTATTAAGAATATTATGTTTATCAACTAATCATGGCCATATTAAGCTTTGTCATCTGCAGATAACTTTTTACTTTGCTGATTTGCTGAAAAAGTTTGACCAAAGTAGCTCAACAAAAAGATGGACTATATTGGACTTGCTAAAAGGACTGTGACTAGACTGAATAAAATTTCCAGAACTCCTATGCAGAAGGTGATGGGTTCACAGACTGCGGCTGATCCAGAATCACATGGAACAGAAATTAACTACATAAGACTGAGTAAACTAAAGGAAACTATGGTTTTTTTTTTTTTTTTTAAATGTTACTGATATTTTAAGGTCCTAATTTCTGGATATGAGAAATCATTCTCCTTTCTCCTAAATTATCTAACTAATGGGTTTAGATAATGTAACTCTTGAATTAGAAGTTCCTGTTGGTAAACTTAGCAAAGTTGTAAGTATCATAACCAGAGAAGTATTTGAAATTTGAGCTATGATTTTACAAAATAGAACAGAATTAGATTTCCTGTTAGTTTCTTAAGAAACAGTTTGTGCCTCAATAGATAGATGTTGCTGTATTTATATTAATACTCAATCTGAGATTTTGCAGAATGTAGTTGCTGTTGAGATACATGAAAAGCAGTTACTGATGCTGCTTACGTAGAGACAAACA
>NW_004443977.1:10726107-10736632 GCF_000243295.1 Trichechus manatus latirostris
TAACAAGATCATGATCCAAAGGAAAGAATGATGAGAGAGTTGTATATAATTCTCCTGGAATCCAGATTTCTGGCTTTCAGGGAGGTTTGAGGTGCAACCCACACGGGATATTTGCCTTTGGGTGTCCTCTTGAACCTTGAGCTTTGAGAAAAAAAATGGTTCCTGAAGATACTTTGAATCAAACAATGGTCCAGATAAACTAGTAAGACCATTTTGCTCTGGGTATTGAGCTTTTTTTGGGAAAAATTCAGTCTGTTTTAGGAAATTAACTTCAAAGATCAGACTGAGAGTTATGTTTAGGGTAAATTAGTAATTAGTTTAAGCAGTATTTAAGACAATGTTGTATGAAATACCTGTGTAATGTTTGTAATCAACTGTCACCCTCTTACGATGCAGAAAATTACGCATCTTAAACCAGATTCTCAGAGGAGATTGACCTCATGGCTCAGACTCCGTTTTATCTTTGGTTCCATTTCTGCTTCTGAGAAAGGGACCCATGACTGTTAATAGGTAAACCAAGGAGGGGCAGCTTGCCCTTGGGAAGAACACTTAGTATGTTTTAAACAGACTAACTGAAGACCTCCTACAGGAAAGGTCCATCCTGTATTATCTTGATAATCATTGGTTCTCTAATGAAAACTTGGTCACATGTAAATTTTTCTATACCTTCTGTTATCTTCTAGACAAACTTTGTGTACTTCTTATGGATATATGTTTCTGTGTAGATATATTTCTAATTTAGATGATTCCTTTCCAACTGATAGTGAATTTACATGGGCAGTATTGTTTAAATTACTGACGAATGCATGGACAATGCACTTCGGGAACTTTAGGATTATCTTTAAGTATTCATAGTAACAATGCTAGTAAATACTGGAAAGGTAATGTTAAATTGTTACTACACATTATAAAATGAAAGTCGGAAGAAAATCCAATGGTCCAACATTCAGGGTGTGTTGGTAGCTTTAATTCCTACTTATGGGATATCTGAGTTAGAAAAATCTTTTAAGAAAATTTGTCAGTCACTATGGGACAAATAACAGATGAGATAGAAGCACAACAGTGATCCGCTGATCTTATAAGCCAAGGTGACATGAGTTAAAATAACCTTAGATTTTATTTATTAGTCCAAGAAAGTGTAGTCTGTGCTGTAGACAAGATATACGTAGAATTAGACAGCAAGCTACTTGATTACATATTGTCACACCCTTACAAACACCAGATTTGTTTGGTTGGTTACCACTGGGACTAAGTACATGGGCTAGATCACTATTGCAAGGAAGAGTAATATTCTTAGTCTACATCCTGATAGTATTAGGCATAATAAAATTTATCCTCTGTTGTCTTACACACCTAAAAGGCAAAAGAAGGCCTCAGGCTAAAAGTTGATGTACATTGAGTCTGCTCACTCCGGCAATGCCATTGATGGGAACATCGCTCTTACTTAATAACCTGGTGAAGAACCATATGGTATCCGGTGGAAAACCAGCAGGAAAACCAGCACCGTGAGTTTAAAGAGCCTGCAATGGCCACCATCTAGGAGCTCAACTAAGTCCAAGTATTGATCATCCATGTGTTATCTCCAATCTCTGATCAAAAGGCGGAACTGATTTAGGAAATAATATTGGAGTTATTATTCCCTCTCCTTGAGCATACAAGATGTGACCCAGCGGGAGCTGGGCCCTCACAGACTCATCCCGTCAACTGGGCCCTCAACTGGGCCCCGAGATAAGACAACAGATGGGACAATCTCAGAAATTATCTTAAGGAAGTTCTCACAAAAGGGCAATAAAACCTAACCCAAAGGACTTCTCACCTTTTGTCTTTTTCTATTAACATTTAGTGAATAGGAATTTGTTAGACCAATGAAGACCCTCCTTGACTTTTGTAACTGAAACCTGTACCAATGATTGTTAAGAAAGATGATTCAAAACGTAAGATTACAATTCCTAGCCAATCAGTGAAAAAGTGATGCTTTCAGTGATTCTACCCATTTTGTGATAATATATACTGATGGCTGTGTAACTGTTCTTTAGATTCGGGCAGACAGGGCTGTGGCAGCATGCTTGTCCGTTTTCCCATTCTTCCTATCCTGTAATATTCTTTGGACTCGGGCAGACATGGCTATGGCAGCATGCTTGTCCGTTTTCCCATTCTTACCTATTCTATGATATTCTTTGGACTCGGGCAGACATGGCTATGGCAGCATGCTTGTCTGTTTTCCCACTCTTGTCTGTTCTGTGATATTTCCTTGGACTCCGGGCAGACATGGCTCTGGCAGCATGGTTATCCACTTCCCACTTTTGTCCTTTTGAATATATGCCAAATAAAACTTTCTTTTTACTTTACTAAATTCGTGATGTTTTTCCTCTACAACAATGGTTAGTAGATGTATATTGCAAAAATTGTGACAATAGTGGAGAAAGGGCTTAGGGTTCGGAAATAATTATTTTAAGCCAGAGGTTCTTAACTTTGGCTACACCTTGGAATCACCTAGAATACTTTTTTAGAAATATTGCTGTCTGAGACTCATCCCCACAGATTCTGTTTGATTTGGCTTGGTGGGCCACACTGGTATTTTTTCAGAGCTCTCCCTCCAGGAGATTTGCGGTATTACTTTTGTGTGTGGCCTTTCTAGCCATGGTCTTGTAACTCCTACCCAGGTGTCTGTGTGATAGGGTAATTGTGGCCTACTAAGAGGATTGGTCAATTTTGCCTTAAAAGAGAGCCAGTTCCACAACAGAGAGGAGGAGCTCACCACCACCACCAAGGAAGGGGAGATCTGGCAGCAGGAGATCCGTGTGGTGGGCTTCCTGATGCACAGAGAGAAAGCTGAGTGCCTTTGGGCAGAGACTGAGGGCCAGGGAGAGGCGTGCCTGTGAGCACGGCTGGGAAGAGGCTATCCTGTTGGAAGAAATATATCTTGAGCGTTCCTGAGCCTGAACTGTAACTGTTACTTACCCAATAAACCCCATAATTGTGAGTATGGTCTGTGAGTTCTATGTGGCCATTGCAGTGAATCATTGAACCCAGTAGAGAGTGCTGTGGGAGGGACAGTTGGTGTCAGAATTGATAGAGATGGTGGAGAGAGGAGGTGTGTCTGACCTCTACCTCATAGGAATCAACCTTGGGCTGTTGATCTTGGTTTTCCTTTCCCCTTGTGAAGTAAGATGAGGTCAGATGCTGCCCTCAAGCAGTTTTTACAGTTGACGTCAGGAGTGGGATTCTTTGCAATGGCTCCAGACTCATGAAAGCATGGGACTTTGTAGGAGAAAGAATGAAGAGGCTTGGGAAGTGTAACTTTTGATTTTGATTCATAGATGGTTACTTTGGTGGTTGTTACCTGTAACGGCTGAAAGCCTGCAGCTGGAGAGGCCTGGGGCCAAAGCCAGGCCTGATAAGGTTATGCTGCAGCTGAGGGTAGAAAAACCCCACCTGGAGTGGCCTGGAGCCAAAGCCAGGCCAGATAAGCAGGATGATTGATAGGGGGCCAGGGTCTTCTGGTTCCTCCCAGCCAGAGGCTGGTCTCAGGACCATATGCATATGAATGGGAAGATAGTTCAAGTGAAAAGAAGATGAAACTGGAATGTTTTAAAAGGGTTATGTGTTTAACTGAATGTACTATAGATATTGAATTTCTCTCCCACGTAGTGTTGTAAAGCAGACCTAAATGTGTACTAGAAATGAATACTGGGTATTATAGGTTACAGAGAGCGAGTAACTCCACCTTCAGCCAATACTTGATTGGCTATGCTAAAAGGGGAACTAAGGTTTGCTCCAGGGAAACACAGGCTGTTTGAAGGCAGTAGCCCTGTGTATAGAGTGGGGGGCTTAGGTTGAAAACCTGAGCCCCACCCAGATTTGCATTTGGAAGATATGCAGAACCACAGATAACTGCTGAGATGACAGGAAATTTGCATTTGAAGAAAAAAAGTGACTTTTTGAGTTTCAAGCAAGCAGTTTGCTGTTTAGATGCATCAAAGCAGGAAAAGTCTGCCCATTGGAAGGAACCTTTTCCAGGACTGGAAGTTAAAGGGAGCTGACGAGTAGACAGCTTGGTCTGCTCACTTGTGGTAACCACCTGGGTCCACTCATGAGTGGAAGTGAAGCAATGAAGAGATGGGCTGAGTTTGGACATATTCCATTGGTACCCGCTGACCTAGCCCACGGGAGCTAGGGTTGAGAGAGAGGAAGGGCTGGCTGGTCAGAAGTAAAAGGAGTTGCTGGGCTCCTGAAGTTTACAGGTGGAGCCCATTGACCTAGCCCAAGGGAGCTAGAGACGAGAGAGTGTGAAGGGGCTGTCTGAAGTGCGAGGTGGTGTGTGTGAACTCTGGAGCCTAAGGCTGCTACCTGTGTAACCTAGCTTGGATGGCTAGGGATGAGCTGACCAGAACCCGACCTAACGAAGTGGAAGATGTTTGACACCGTGAGCTGGTGTAGGCTGCTGCAGTTTGATGGCTTGCTCTGGACTGGACTTTGCTTGTGGATGCAGATGCTCAAAGTTCGAACTGGAACTGAAGATTCTTCAAGACCAAGGAACATGCTTGTCTCCTCAGTACTGATTTGATAGGGATGGGAAATTTAAACATCAGCTGTCTGAAATGGGAGGTAAAGGCATGAAGTGGCTGGCTTACATGCTTTCATGGGTGTGCTTACACTCAAAATGAGGGGGACAAGGGAGGATCCCCACTGAATAGATTCCTCTTTTCCTGATGGGTCTGGGGAAGAGAGGGTGGGGGAAGATATTGATAGCTTTATATGATTTAGCTGTGAGTGTTGATTATTAAAAGAGTTAATTGTGATTGTAAAAACATTGTAGAAACTAAGTATAAAACAGTGGACTAAGGAGGAGACACTGCTGGATTAGAGTATGGTGGCTGAACCTAAAGTCCCTTAAAGGTTTTGCTGTGCTGATACCTTGCGAGGCTCAGAACGAGGGAACAATCCTCTTAGTTAAATTTATGAGAGGCCAGAAAGAGTGAAGATGAGACAAATTACTGGAGAGCCTGACCAAGTCAGATGGACATTTGCAGCAAACCTGAATGGCTGGTACCTAAGTAACCTCACCCCTGTGGACTCTTTGTCTTATTGAAAGACTAATTGTTAATGACTATTTTGGACTGGTAAAATGATTGGTAAGATTATCCTCCAAATATGGAAGAACCAGGTCTAGAAAATCCAGGGGGTAGCCTGCGGCATTAATTACTTCTCTGTGTACCTTTCTAGTTATGCGCTTGTAACTCCCACCCAGGTGTCTGTGTGTTAGGGTAATTGTGGCCTACCAAGAGGATTGGTCGGTTTTGCCTTAAAAGAGCCAATTCCAGAGCAGAGAGGAGGAGTCCACCACCACCAAGGAAGGAGAGATCAGCAGGAGATGGTGTGGTGGGCTTCCCGACCCACAGAGAGAGAAAACTGAGTGACTTTGGGCAGAGACTGAGGGCCAGGGAGAGGCGTTCCTGTGAGTATGGCTGGGGTGAGCACAGCTGGGAAGAGGCTGTCCTGATGGAAGAACTGTATCCTGAGCGTTCCTGTGCCTGAATTGTAACTGTTACTTCCCCAGTAAACCCCATAATTGTGAGTATGGTCTGAGTTCTGTGTGGCCATTGCAGTGAATCATAGAACCCAGTAGAGAGTGCTGTGGGAGGGACAGTTGGTGTCAGAATTGGTAGAGATGGTGGAGAGAGGAGGTGTGTCCGACCTTCACCTCATAGGAATCAGCCTTGGGCTGTTGATCTTGGTTCTCCTTTCTTGTGAAGTAAGAAGAGGTCAGACACTGCCCTCAAGTTGTTTTTACAAAATTCTAATAGGAAGTCAGGATTGAGAATCACTGTCCTACACCAATATGCTTTTCCCATGGACATTTTCCCCCCCATTCCCAATATAGTTGAAGGTTTTTTTTTCTTATTACTGCTGCTCCTTAATGTAGAAATACAAACACACGTTAAGCATATTTATTTTAGAAAGCCAGCTAGAGGGCAGGGACCATGCCTGTTTCTATTCTGTTTACCAAGCAACAGAAAAAGGCTCTGCGTGCCACAGTGTAATGTTTGGGCTGGAGGGTTGCTGCCTTGTTGGTGAGCGCCTTGCTCTGCTGATCTTGCTGTTGTTGAGGGCATTGTGGTCAAGTGGCCAGGGCGTGGGGCTGATAGGTGGGAGTCCTGGGTTCCAGCCTTGGCTCAGGCACTAGTTTGTGACTTTGGTTATGTCACCTCATCCTGTGAAATTAGGAGTTTGGCTCCAGCGCCTCCTGTGTGGACCTTGGTCTTCCAGCTGACCTTGACCCCTCCAGTGCTTGCTTAGGGGAAGGGTCCGAAGCAGGAGGCTGTAGTGCCATGGGAACCCCCAAACAGCTCCTGGGTGAAGTTACTAGAAACTAAACCAGTTGCCTATGAGTTGATTCTGACTCATGCAACCCCATGTGTGTCAGAGTAGAACTGTGCTTCATAGGGTTTTCGAGGCTGTGACCTTTCAGAAGCAGATTGCCAGGCCTGTCTTCTGAGGTACCTCTGGGTGGATCTGAACCACCAACCTTTCAATTAGTAGTCAAGGGCTTAACCTTTTGGAAGTAGATCTCCAGGCCTTTCTTCTGAGGTGCCTTTGGATGGATTTGAACCACCAACCTTTTGGCTGGTAGTCCAGCACTTAACCATTTGTGCCACCCGGGAACTCCTTATATGATGCTTTATGTATGTATAATTTTAAAGAGAATTTGGCCTATTAGAAGAACAGGTCACCCTTAATATTCTATTTTAATGTTTGTACTTGAATAATTGGTTGAGATTAATGATTTTAAGTTAAAATCTTATTAAGTTTACATATAGTATTGACCATTTAAGATAATTTAGGATTTAAGAGAATTTAGGGTTCACTATTTTTTTTTTGGCAGTTTTGAATCCGTCAGGTGCTCCTTGGAAACCTTATGTCTGTTCTACTCTGTCCTATAGGGTTGCTCTGAGTCGGAATCGCCTTGACAAACGGGTTTGGTTTGGTTTTATTATGTATAGGAGCCCTGGTGGGGCAGTGGTTAAGAGCTCAGCTGCTAAAGGTCAGCGGTTCGAACTCAATAGCTGCTCTGTGGGAAGAAGATGTGGCAGTCTGCTTCTATGGAGATTATAGCCTTGAAAACCCTATGGGGCAGTTCTACTCTGTCCTGTAGGGTTGTTATGACTCAGAATTGACTCAATGGCAATAGGTAGGGTTTTATTTTTTGTATGCTTAGTTTATTAAACCTGTAAGAGTCATTTTAGTAATAAGGAAAGTTTGTCACTCAGATGAAGTACTTAACTCAGATGAAGTACTTAAAAAGGAATTGAATATATTCAGTTTATAAATGCAGTCTAAAATGTTAAAGAGATTTAATTAAGTATATAAATGGGATCAAACATTAATCAAAAGCCCTCTCAAAGTGATTGTTAATATTTGCTAGACTTATAAATAGGATAAGATTCATAAGCTGATTTTAAAAGCTTTGGAAAGAGCCATAAATTTATAAATCTATAAATTTAATAAATGTTAATTTTCAAAACCCAAGTAAACCTCTGGTCTTTTCTGTGCACAAAATCTACCCTCCAGGACATAAAAACTTTTCTCTAACCAGTGTAATAAAATTTGCAATAGGGAGGGTGGTGAGTGGGAAGTGGAGAAGGGAAAACAACATTCGAGTGTCCTTGAGATTGTCTTGTTTCCAAGGTCAAGCTAGTTAGTGTATTCCACCCAATGCCACATTGCTCATCTCACAGGGAGAGACTATATTACCAACATTATGTTGCCATAACGAGACTATCATTAAATGCATGCTTACTGCGTGTGGGATCAGAGTGGCTGAGGATACTGGTATTTGCTCACTAAGAAAACAGGTTAAGTGATGGTGGCTTTGGACTCCTAGCAGCCCCTCCTTAGTAGGAGTTCCACTGTTGTGTTTGCTGTTAAGTTGTTCCTCAGATCATTTCCCCTGAGCAAGATTAAGGACATTCCGTGGTGAGGCTGAGGTTCTTCTTTCCCAGAGGGGTTTGCAGCTGAGAGCCTGTGGGAACGTGCATCAGTTAGAATTCTTACTTGTACCCAATAGAAGCCGGCTCTGGCTGATTTAAGCAGAAACTGCGTTGTTGAAAGGCCACTCACCAAACCACAGGGAAGGTAGGAGAACCCAACTCAGAAGCGATGTAGCAAGAACCGTGGTAAAGATACGCCACAAAAGAAGTCTGGTGAGGACACTGCTGCTGCCACTGAACATGAGATGCCACAGTTTGAGAGCCTGGTGGTGGATGTCATCCCTGGTCTTGCTGCCACTGCTGCCCCCCCCCAGTCAGCCACCAGGATTCTCCACTATCTGTTTCTCTGCATCACGTGCTCTAGATCCCAGGTCTCGGGTAGATGCATCTGATTGGCCAAGCTTAGGTCATGCTGTAGGGAAGGCTAGGAAGGGGAGTATGTAGCATTTTTTAGCTTATGTGGTGGGAGGCGGGCTCTGATTCCCTCCAAGCCAGCTCTTGAGAGCTGCTTGTTAAAATTTAAGGAACGTGTTAGCTGGTTGTTAAATATAGTCATTATTAAAAAGTAAATTTTAGTAGATATACTTTCCCTATTCCTACTGCAGATTACAACTAAAACCCCTGGACATTATGTAAAAAAAAGAGATATAAGAAGATTTTGAATTGAGAGAAGGTAGATCAGCTAGGGACCTTGGAACCCTAGGAATGACACAGTGATGAGTTTCCTGGGCTTTCTTTCCACTTCATATATCCCATACTTGGAGCTGAAGAAGCCAGCAACCCAGAGGCCAATGAACACAGACAAAAAAGCTCCAACAAAAGTCTGCCCTCTTTGGCCAAAGACCAAGAAAGGAGCAAGAGGAAACTTTTAGACAATAACCTCTCTACTCTAGCCAAACACCACAGAAAGGAAAACTAAGAACCGAACAAAAGTGGTGGCCCCACCACCACCCATGCCAACAAAGGCCAAGTGGGGAGCCTAGACTTCCAATCTCAAGAAACTGCAACAAGGCAGGGTGGTGTCATATAGTATGCCAAGGAGGGAGCTGGGACCTTCATTTCCACTGACTTGGAATGAGCCCCTGTCTCCCCTGTATATCAGTGGAGACCATGAGGGGCATCTAGACTTTCACCCCCATCTAGCCGTAATGAAGTATCTTTTACTCTCCCCAAGGGGTGGTACCAGAGGAGGCTTAGTGAAGGGTAAAGACTTCACTACTGCCTAACAGTAATAGGCCACCCCCACCGTAGTGTCAGTGGAGACCACACCGGGAGCCCAAACTCCCACTCCCAGCAGTAACAAGGACCACACCCCTCTCCAAGTGTCAACCAAGACCAAGTGGAGAACTTGGACTTGTACTTCCACTTATCGGGTAATAAGGCAGCTTTCTCCTTTTCCACTGCTGGAGTGGTGTCAGAGAAAGCCAGTTAAAACAGAAAGTTTAAGAACCAGAGTCTCGAGTCTCATCGCACGAAAATGTCCAGGTTTCATTAGAAAATCACTCCTCATACCAAGAACCAGGAATATCTCAAACTGAAGGAGACAAGATAATCAGTAGATGCTGACACCAAGGTGACAGAAATGTTAGAATTATCTGAAAAAGATTTTAAAACATCCATGATAAAAATGCTTCAATAAAAAATTACAAGAACATTTGAAACAAATGCAAAAATAGAAACCCTCAGCAAACAGAAAATCTCAGGGAAAAAAAATTTAAAGAACCAAATGGAAATATTAGAAGTGAAAAATACAATAATCAAAATGAAAAGCTCAGTGGATGAGCTCAACAGTAGAATGTAGGGGACAGATGAAAGAATCAATGAACTGGAAGGTAAAACAATAGAAATTGTCCAATTTGGACAACAGAAAAAATAGACTGGAGAAAAAGAGCTTAGGGACCTGTGGAACTATAACACTGCAGTCCTTGAATGAGAGAAAGAGGGCAGGGTTGAAAAAAATACTTGATGTCCGCAGCGGCGACGGTTGTTGGGGCAGCGGAGACAATAGCCAATGCCACAACTCTTACAGAGAAGTGGGGCCAGGAGGGTCACTCTGAGGAGTCGAACCCCTGCTTCAGTCCCAGGAGTTTATTTTATAGTCAGTGAAGCAAATAACAGAATGGGCTTTGGGTGAATAACAGTAAGTTTTGGGCAAGGGAGGAGGCATTCAGGTAAACAAGCCAATCAGTAACGGGTTTGGGAAAACAAGTGGTGACAAGTCTCAACATGTTGGGGACAAGTCTCAACATGCTGTGCAGCATAGAGGCCTTTATACATCCATATTTTAATGGCACATATCCCCACATTTCTCCCCTTTTGTTTAGTTAATGGAATAAGAATCAAGAGGATTTTCACTGGTCCAGCTAATGCCCGTTAGGATAAAGTAAAATTTTCTCTATGAGATAAAGTCCAAGATTATCTCAGCTACTGTCTCCACACCTCAGGGCCTGGCGTCTTAGTGAGTCCTTGTATCTCAGCTACTGTCTCCACACCTTAGGGCCTGGCGTCTTAGTGAGTCCTTGTGAGCCCAGCTA
>NW_004443977.1:10736732-10746541 GCF_000243295.1 Trichechus manatus latirostris
ATTTTTTAGGGACACAGAAAATAGGTGTATTAAGGGCTACAGGAAGGCCGGATGTGTCCAGCCTCCAACTGTTCCTTGACAAGTCTTTTAAGGTGTTTTAATTTCTCTTCTTTAATGGGCTACTGCTCAACCCAAACAGGAGGGCCAGGTATCCAGGTTAACTTTAACAGAGGGTCTGTTTGAGCAGTGGCCCCTGTGAAAAATCCTGAGGGGTGCCAATTTGAGCATCCCATTGGGAGAGTAAATCTCGTCCCCATAATATAGCAGGCAAAGGAAGGATAAAGGGACAGATAGAAGCAGGCTGTCCATCAGGGCTATAGCAAACAATGGGAAGTGTACTTTGAAAAGGACACTGTGCTCCTCCAGCTCCTGTGAGGGTTTCAGTGGTTTGCTTTTTGGGCCAGGGAGAGGGCCAGGAATCAGAGGAGAAGACAGTTACATCTGCCCCAGAATCCTCGAGTCCTTTAAACATGCGATCATTGACCTGAACAGTAAGATATGGTCGGGAAGATTGTAACTTAGCAACCCAAAAACCGTCAGTACTGCCAAAACCCCCAGCCCGTCTTGGGGTAGTGCGAGCGGAGGGGACTACAAAGGGAAGTAAAATTAGCTGTGCTGTTTTATCAGAGGGAGTAGTATTCCAATAAGAGAGACTGGAAACCATAATTTTAATTTGACCTTCGTAATCAGAGTCTATTACACCAGGATGAACAGTCAGACCTTGAGATGTAATACTAGAGCGACCCATTAGGAGTCCTAAATATCCTCTGAGGCAGGGGTCCCCAAACCTGTGTTGCTATAAGAAAAACTTTTCCTGCCTCATCTATTATAGCCCCTTCTGCTAAGGGTAAATCTAGACCTGCACTCCCTTCCATGGCTGCTTTTAAATCATTGACTCGCAAACGTTGCTGTTTGGAGTTTATGCTGTGGTCTCCACACTCCACACTCGGGGCTCCCTGGATTTTTCGGGGCGTGAGAGCTCTCGCCCCTCTTCCAGTTTCCCGACATAGGGCTGTCTTGATTGTTAAGTTGAGACCTGCACTGATTAGCCCAATGAAAGCCTTTACCACAGCAGGGACACTTTTGGGTTGGAAGTTTAGTGTTGGCATTTTTGTTTTTTAACCTATGACAGTTCTTTTTAAACTGTCCAGGTTTACCACACCCAAAATAGGTGGCAGGAGATGGACGGAGAGCTGCCGCTAATACTTGTGCCTTATGAGTTTCTGTGCCAACATTTTGACATGCTCTAATCATTTCAGCTAAAATAAGATTCTGTGCCTTTAAGGGGGCTAAAACAGCTGGACAGTCAGCATTAGCATTTTCGTAAGCAAGCTGGAGACAAAGAACTTCAGCGGCTTGTTGATTATCTACCTGTCGGGAAATGGCCGTTTGGAGGCGGTTGATAAAATCAATGTAAGGCTCGTTTGCCGCTTGGCGAATAGTGGCGAATGAGCCGGTGGGTGTTCTGGAATCAGGGATTTTACTCCAGGCTTTGGTGGCAGCTTCGGAGGCTTGACTGAATGCTTGCCTATTCATCTGACTCTGGGCCTGGGGAGTGGAACGATTCCCAACACCCACGAGCATGTCAAGACTAACAGGGATATTATGGTTAAGATTGTCCATAGCATAAAGGTTACAATGTTCCTTGTATTCTTGACTCCATATGCTAAATTGAGCAGGCGTTAAGACTGTTCGCACTAAAACGTTCCAATCCCAGGGGGTCATCTCATAGTTTTGTCTTATAGCTTCTACAATTCCTTTTGTAAAGGAACACTGTAAACCATTCTCTATCATGCTTTTACGGAGTTCTTTAAAAACTTGAAAGTGAAGGCCATCGTGACCGGGCGGTCCTGCTCCCCGAGTGACAGGATAAGCAGAAAACCCTTCTTTTTCATGGCCATCCCGCAAACATCTATCCATAAGAGACTCATGTTGTGAGGAATCAGCCTCGGGAGGTGCAGAAGGAGGAGGGTCATAAACATTTTCTTTACTAGGGGAGGGAGCCGAAGGAGCTGCCTGTAAGGACTGCAGGGCAAGGCGACAGTGGTGCCAAGCAATAAGAACTGAAGCTGGGATGTTCATGTCATGAATGATGTTACCAATACGTTCCCATGCTTCTACATCAAGGTTTCCCCACAAGGGATGCCAAGGACAGGCAGATTCAATTAAAAGCAGAAGTTGGGTAAGAGCTTCTTCTGACACCTTAAGCTTAAGGCCTTTAACAATCCTAACAACTGGGTTTTATATTGACGCTGCTCAGAAGAAAGAGAATTCCCCATAGTGAGGGAGAAACGGAAAATGAAAAAGGAGAATGAGAGACAGTAAAAACTCCTGGCCTGAAGCCTGAAATCCCTTGAGAGCGCTCGGGAAAGCCCCGTCGCCCTTGGGCTGTAAACCCAGCCTGAACTGAGAGTGTCTGGGAAGGCCCGGTCACTCTTGGGCTGTAAACCCAGCCTGAATTGGAAGTCCTGATACTCACCGCCTGAAGGGATTGAGTGCGAGGGCATCTACAGCTCTGCTCCTCGCACGGGGCACCATCTGTCGCAGTGGTGACGGTTGTCGGGGCGGCGGAGACAATAACCAATGCCACAACTCTTACAGAGAAGTGGGGCCAGGAGGGTCACTCTGAGGAGTCGAACCCAGCTTCAGTCCCAGGAGTTTATTTTATAGTCAATACAGCAAACAGTGAAGCAAATAACAGAACAATGGGCTTTGGGTGAATAACAATAAGTTTCGGGCAAGGGAGGAGGAATTCAGGTAAACAAGCCAATCAGTAACGGGTTTGGGAAAACAAGTCATGACAAGTCTCAACATGTTGGGGACAAGTCTCAACATGCTGTGCAGCATAGAGGCCTTTATACATCCATATTTTAATGGCACATACCCCCACAATGGGATATCACTACACACCTAACAGAATGACTAGAATGAAAAAGCGAGAACACTAAATGCTAGTGAGTATGTTGCTGGCAGGAAGATAAATGGTACAGCTACTCTGGAAAACTGGCAGTTTCTTGAGAACCAAAACATACAACTGCCGTTTGAAGCAGCAGTTGCACTCCTGGGCATTTATCCAGAGAAATGAAGACTTATGTTCAAACAAAAACCTGTACACAAATGTTTATAGCTGCTTTATTTGTAATAGCCAAGAACTGGAAACAACCCAGATGTAATGAGTGAATGGTTAAACAAACTAGAATATTATTGAGCTTTTTATTGCTCAATAATTTTCTAGTTTGTTTTAATAAAAAGGCCCTGGGTGGTGCAAACGGTTAAGTGCTTGACTACTAGCCAAAATGTTAGCAGTTTGCACCCACCCAGAGGCACCTCTGAAGATAGGCCTAGTGATCTGCTTCTGAAAGGTCACAGCCTTGAAAACTTTATGGAACAGTTCTGCTCTGCATACGTGGGTCGACATGAGTTGGAATTGACGGTGACAACAAAACAATAAAAAGGAATGAATTTTTGATTCATACAACAACCTGGATGAAATCTCCAGAGAATTATGTTGATGAAAAAAAGCTAATTGCAAAAGGCTACATACTTTCCCATTCCATTTATGTAATATTCTTAAAATGACAAAATTATAGAAATGGGGAACAGATGAGTGGTTTCCAGGGGCTAAGAAAGGGGTGTGGATGTGAGGGAAGTTTATGTGGTTATAAAAGGGCAATATGAGGGATCATCATTATGGAGGAAATGTTCTGTATCTTGACTACAACAATGTTAGTGGTTGTGATAGTTTTGTGAGGTGTTACCATTGGGGGAAACTAGATAAAGAATACGTGGAACCTCTCTGTATTATTTCTTAACACTGCATGTAAATCTACAGGTATTGCAAAATAAAAAGTTTAATTAAAAAAGTAAATGACATAAACTCACCATTAAATACATTATATTAAAAATTAAAAACAAAGGTATGAAATACTCAAAATTCATTACTTCCTCATTACAGTATGTAGCTCCTTTTACTATTTATGTTCTTGAAGTTATTCATGTCTGTTGTATTTATGTGGTGGAAATATTCTATGCTGGTGTGCTTCTGAGCATCTCTTCCTAATTCCACACTCAGTGACATCACATTGATAGCTTGAAACTGGCCACAGTGGGAGTATTTACACCACAGAAATCAGCAAACACTGCAACTTAGACCTCCCTACCCTCCCACAATAGGTGGTGGTTCGACTTTTACCAGGACACGACTGCTTATAAGGTAGGGAATTTCACAAACATAGGAAGTACATTTAGGTGCTGGGTGGCCTCCGTTCCCTCACCCCTCCCAAATAAATGAGGAGGTGATGGACAGGGAAATAAAGCAGGAAAATGATTTATGTAGGATTTGAGTCATCTATCTGCTGGATAGTGTCTCACATCCGTTATGAGAGGAGGAAGAAGCTGGGCTCTTCCTAAGGATATTTCCTCTCTACCTCAGTGCTACCTTCACTTTATACAAGGCCATTGTGGGCTACAGATGAGCCAGATGCTGGGCGAATGGAATCCTGGCCATTTATAATCTCATTTTTGAATATTCAGCAGAGAAGTGGCAAGATGGAGAAACTAAAAAATTGGAGCCATATGAATGAATGTTCAGGTAACTTTATACTTTTCCTAGACAATGTCCTCCTTGCTCTCTCTCCATCACATTCCTATCCTATCTTTAGCACCCTGATCTAGGAACCGTGTAGCTATTGGTTTTGCTCTTCCAGCAAGCTTTTCCTTCCCATTCTTCTCTGTTTGGCCATGAGTGGGATGGGAGTAGGGAGAGGTGGGCTCTGTGGATGCAGATCTGACAACCATCCTATCCCATATTCCTGCTACAGTGATTGGTCCAAAGGGTGGGCATGGATAGACAAGGGGATATGTGGACACTGGGTATAAGGACTTCTCTTCATCCATTAGGAGTCGCTGGGGTGGCGCAAATGATTAATGTGCTTGGCTGCTAACAGAAAGGTTGTCAGTTTGAGTCTACCCAGAGGCACTTTGGAAGAAAGGCCTGGCAATCTACTTCTGAAAAAATCAGCCATTGGAAGCTCTATGGAGCACAGTTCTACTCTAACATACATGGGGTCTCCATGAGCTGGAATTCACTCAGTGGCAACTGGGTTTTCATCCACTATCAAAAAAAACCAAGAAAATGTCCTACAGTCCTGAGGTTCTGGTCCCTGCAGCTCGGTATCCTTCCGAGCTAAATTCCATTTTTGGCTTAAGCAAATTCTCCTGGAGTTTTTGGCACTTGCCCATCTCAGAATTCCAGATAAACACACACTCCTTATAAAGCCTCCCCCAGTCTCCATGGCATCTGTCCACTGTGTTTGGAGTTTAAATGTGCAGCCGAAAAGTGCTCGTCACAACCTCAGCCGTCAGAGGCCTCCTCTTCACCTCCTTCTATGGCTGATTTCAACCAGAGATCTGGTTCACTTAAAAGATATTCTCAGCACTCCCCTGAGAAGGCGCTTCTCCTCCTCCGAGTATCTTTGGACGCTGCATCCAGCCATGGAGTTGAGTCGCAGGCAGGCTAACAGCATGATTCTGCTGTTTATAGCCTGAAAGAAACATTGGGGCAGGGAATACATTTTTTTCTTTTTCCAATATAGAATAAACCTCCGAAAATCAAGCCAAATGCCTTGGAGAAACATTTTGTGGTGGTAAACTTCTCGAGTGTTAAGACACCACTGTCTTTAGCTCCCATATTCCCTGATTTATTTTGGGACAAGAGCATCTGTAGTGCCACCATCTAGCCACGTGTTAATTTTTTGTCTATGCAAGGGTGTAGACTGCATATGGTTTATTTCAATTAGCTTAATTGTTTTTGGTATTTAATAGCTAATTGTCTTAATTAGCTTCCAAAGCACAACAATGCTGACAACGGCAATGACTCCATCTTATCCATATGGTTACAGAAGATAGATGACTTAATTTCCCATCCTTGGGCTCTGTGAGTCCCAGAAGGAGGATGGGGTAGATGCCAGAAAGAAGATGGAAGTACTCCCGAGGGCTGACCTGGCCTTGAATGCAAAAGCCTGAATATTAAGAATAAATGAGGAGGTGATGGACAGGGAAATAAAACGGGGGAATGAAGGATTTATGTCGTGCTTGAGCCATCTGTTTTCTTATGTAGATACCGTGAAGTGATGCTGGGTGAATAATATTAAGAATAACAACAAATTTCACAGGTGCTAGCAGGCTATACTGGCTCTGATCGGAAGAGGCAGCATTTGAAGACCAAATTGTGAGAAGACATTGAAAGTGAGAAATGTCCCGTGGGACAATCTGTCTTTGGAATAGCTGGGACCAGTCAAAGCCTGGCGGATGTTTCTGTGGCAAAGCTGGCTTGGAAGTAGTTTACAGCTAGTGCCTGGCATATATTAGGAACTTAATCTATGTTTTAATCAGCATCCACCAGGAAATCCTTTGAGCACGATCTTCAAAGTATATCCAGAACCTGATACTTTGCACCCCCTTTAGTGCTGCTAGTCCTGGCTGGTGCAAATGGTTAACGTGCTCAGCTGCTGACATGAAGGTTGGTGGTTTGAGTACACCCAAAGGCACCTTGGAAGAAAGGCCTGGCAATCTACTTCTGAAAAATCAGTCATTGAAAACTGTGGAGCACAGTTCTACTATGACACACGTGGGGCCGCCATGAGTTGGAATTAACTCAATGACATTTTTTTTTTTAAACTGCTGTTATCATTGTCTGATCCACTGTCAGCTGGTGTTCCTGCTTCTACCGTCGGCTCCTATAGTTTATTCTCAGTACAGCAGCCTGAGGGTCCTCTTAAAACATGAATCATATCACATCATTCCTCTTCTCAGAACCCTCTAATGATTCCCACCATACTTGGAATCAATGCCAGAGTCCTCGCAACAGTGGACAAAGTGCTGCCTGATCCTGCCCATCTTAACCTTTCTGAGCTCATCTCTTCCTCCCCTCCACTTCCTCCGCTGCACAACTACTCATCCCTTACACGTTCATGCTTTACCACGGCACCACCTAATTTGGTAGCCACTAGCCGCGTGCGGCTATTTTTAAGTTAAATAAAACGTTTAGTTCCTCATTTGCACCAGCCTCAGTTCAAGTGTTCAATAGCCACATGTGGCTAGTGGCTACCATACTGGGCAGCATAGCTATGGAACATTTCCATCATCACAGGAAGTTCTATTGGACAGCTCCAGTCTAGGCACTTTACACTGGCTGCTTCCATCTGGAGAGCCTTTTCCAAAGACATCCACATGGCCAACTCCCTCAACCCCTGAGTTTTTGCTCGAATGTGACTTTCCCCATGAGGCCCACCCTAACCACTCTACCTAAAATCCCAACTCACCACCCAACTCCCTACTCCAAGCATTCCTGCTTCCCTTACTTTGCTCTACTTTTTTGGCATAGCACTTAACACCTTATAACATATTGTACAGTTTAATTATTTGTTATGCTCATTGCTTATGTCAGTCTTCCCTCAAGAGAATATATGTGCTCCCAAAACAGGGTCTTTTGTTGGTTTTGTCCACTGTTGTAACTCCAGCACCCAGAACAGTGCCTTGCATGGAATAACCCGTTGCTGTCAAGTCGATTCCGACTCATAGCGACCCTGTAGGGTGGAGTAGAATTGCCCAATTGGGTTTCCAAGGAGCTGCCGGTGGATTCGAACTGGCAGCCTTTTGGTTGGCTTGCGCTCTTAACCACTGTGCCATCAGGGCTCCTGGCATGGTATAGGTGCTCACTAAATACTTGTTGAAGCAGTTAGTGGATCAACATATTTGTTGAACAACTGCTCTATGCCATGTTCTGGGGATATATGTTCTTAGCTGCCATCGAGTTGGCCCCTGGCTCATGGTGACCCCATGCACTGCTGAAAGAAATGCTGTCTGCCCCATCCCTGTGATCAGTTGCAGATTGGACCATTGTGATCCATAGGGTTTTCACTGGCTGATTTTCAGAAGTAGATTGCCAGGCCTTTCTTCCTAGTCTGTCTTGGTCTGGATGCTCCGCTGAAACCTGTTCAGCATCATAGCAACACACAAGCCTCCACTGACAGGTGGGTCATGGCTGTGCATGCGGTGCATTGGCTGGAAATCAAACTCGAGTCTCCTGCATGGAAGGTAAGAATTCTACTGCTGAACCACCACTCACTGAGAGGTTTGAACAGGATGGCTTCAAGCCTGGAGGGGCAGAGAGACAAGCAGGAAGCTGAAGGCAAGAGGATGAGGATTGAAAGTGGGAGTTGGGGGTGGGGTCAAGCTCATACGTTTCTCATCATCATGACCTAATAGTTTCTAAAGAACTAATGTGCCTCTTCAAAGGGGATGGCGTATGGTCTCCGCGTGTTCTGTCAACTTCTCTGTGATTCTCCCGGGACGAACAGAGATGGTTGAAAGCACTCACTTGATATTCAAATATTCCCTCTTTTCATTTTCCTCTCCCTCTCTCGAAGGAAATTGACTGTAAATGGCAACTTTACAGACAGTCCTGAGCTGCAAATGAGAGCTAAGCCAGCAGTCCTGGGATTTACAGTCATAACCTCTTAGAATTGAGCTATTAGCTAATCCAAACACAACTATATTAAGTTGCCAACCCTGGGTTTAGCAATTACCAAAGGCACTGCTGCATCCAATAATTTTAAAATGACTGGAATTGCTGCCGTCTCTTTAATCAGGTCTCCAGCTTAGGAAAGCTGAGGTTTTCGTTTTTTCTACTTTCCTCATGTTTTCTCTCAGAAAGTTGCCGTGACCTGAGTGGGGACATTGTAAAGTTAGGAAACGGTCCTCACAAGCCTCCACTGACAGATGGGTGAAGGCTGTGCATGAGATGCATTGGCTGGGAATCAAACCTGAGGATAAGTAAGCAACAGGCAGCGTTCACCAAGAAACTTCGATGATGAGTGAGTTGTAAAAAAAGAACCTGTAGAAGGTAACACGTTAATAAGGCAGACTGAGCTTGAGAGCAGGGTTTCTTTTTATCGAGGTCATGGTATAGTGAATACTAGTCCTGACTGCCCGTGTGTGAACTTGGGCTGGTATGTCTCCCTTTTGACTTAGGCTGCTCTTGACCAGGAAATGCTGGTGGCATAGTGGTTAAGAGTTCAGCTGCTAACTGAAAGGTCAGCAGTTTGAATCTACCAGGCCCTTCTTGGAAACACTATGAGGTAGTTCTACTCTGTCTTATAGGGTCCCTATGAGTCGGAATCGACTCAATGGCCCTGGGTTTGGTTTTTTGGGTTTTTGGCTCTTCACCAGTGGTTCCTAAAGTATAGGGATTCTAGGTGGTGGATGCACGTCATTAAGTATCACTGTTTTCTTGCTAAAGGGATTGTCTTTAGCAACAGACTGTCTGGGTTTGAATCCTGGCTTCACCATCGACTAGGTATGTGACCTTGAATAAGTTAAGCTCTTTGTGCCTCCGTTTCCACATTTCTCCAGGGGGTGATATTAATACCTGCCTCTTGAGGTTGTCATGAGAACTGTGCCTGGCCCATGTTGTTGTTAGTTGGCATCGAGTTGGCTCTGACTCATGGTGACCTTAAGTATAACATAACGAAACATTGCCTGGTCCTGTGCCATCTTCATGATCAATGGTATGTTTGAGCCCATTGTTGTGGCTATTGCGTCAATCCATCTCATTGAGGGGTTCCCTCATTCTTGCTGACCCTCTCCTTTACCACACTGGATGTCCTTTTCTAGTGATTGGTCTTTCCTGATGACATGTCCAAAGTAAGAGGGCCAAAATTCTTACTTTATCACTTCTAAGGAGCATTCCAGTTGTATTTCTTCTAAGACTAATTTGTTTGTTCTTCTGGCAGTCCGTGATATATTCA
>NW_004443977.1:10748352-10756617 GCF_000243295.1 Trichechus manatus latirostris
GTTCATTTCCTTTACCCATTTTTTAATAGGATTATTTGTCTTTTTGTTGTAGAGGTGTTGGATTTTCTTGTAGATTATGGAGATTAGACCTTTTTGTCTTCCTTTTTAATTGTCCAGTTTTTGCATGCATATGTTAGGATTGAGAAGACCATGGCTTGTGTCAGGTGCACCTTAGTTATCAAAGTGACATCTTTGCTTTTTAACCCTTTAAAGAGGTCTTTTGCAGAAGAGTTGCTCAATGCAATACATCATTTAATTTCTTGACCGCTGTTTCTGTGGACAGACCTAAGTTAGCATTTTTATTACTAGAGGTAATTAATAAACCATATGGAAATCTTTATAGACTCAAACTCAGTACCTTGTTGATATAAACTGGTGCTTTATTATGGATAGATAGATAGATAGATTTGTTCCCATTGAATACATAATCAGACTTTAATATTGTGGATGCACATTTGAGTTAAAGGGAAGAAGATCTTTAACTTTCCATTACACAGTTTTCAATAGAATCCTCTAGTGGAATATATATTTTTTAAATTCCGGAGTAATATGCTGCAGTGTTTACTGAAAGATTTCTTATTCACCAGTAAAATGGTTGTGTTATTTTGATTACATTCTTAGTCCTTGGTAATTGCCTCATTTTCTTTTTGTAAAAGGAATTCAGACACCCAGCACAATCGTGGCCTAACACCGATTCAGGCTGTTATGAAGAATTCTGCTGATACAATTCAGTGAGTTGTGAATACCTTCTTTGCCCACGTTTAGTTTCCTCAAATCATCCGTGATTCCTAGGTAGCACAGATGTTCCCAGCTGCTGGAAAATGAAGCCTGAAGTTCATGCTGATAAGAAGAAAAATACCTAATTCAAATTCCAAGAATTATTTGCCCTAAATCAATTTCCACTTGAGAAAATGGGGTCAGCTCTCTGTACCCCATAAGCACCACCCTGGTGATTAAAAAGTAAATCTTGAAGAATTAAATTATGTTGTTCCTCAGCTTTCATATGCACACTTAGGGGGGGAAAAAAAAAAAAGCCACGGAGCATCAAAGGCTGTCAGAATAACTCAATTTAGTGATGGTGGCAAGCATCACTGGAAAAGGGCTTTACCAGGCAGCAAGCTTTGCTCGGGGGAACTGCTTGCTGCACACTTCAATTGGTATCCGAGGGAAAAGGAGAAGTCTTTCAAATGAATAATTTTATGACTTTCAACCACACACATACTGCTTGAATATGAAATTATTTTAAATGAGAACTTCAAAAAGATCCACCTGTTAAATGAGTAAAAAGCCCCGAACAGCTGCCTAACAGAACAAAGAGATGTGGATTCGAACGCCCAAGAGAAGGAGCAGGGGAAGGACTGCATTGTGCCAGGGTTCCCAAGACACAGGTTCAAGGTGGTTTACCCTCTGATGGAAAGGGGGACATTGGACCTCAGGATTTTGGAGATAATCAAACCCAGCTCGCCTTGTTTTGCAGATGAAAACCCTAAGGCTAGAATACAGGTCTCCTGCTGGGCTGCCTAGCCCGCACCCAATTCAGTGTCTAGTCCAGACACATCCCCAGTTAGTGCTTTCTAAGTAGCATGGGGAAACCCTGGTGGTGTAGTGGTTAAGATCTATGGCTGCTAACCAGAAGGTCAGCAGTTCAAATCCACCAGGTGCTCCTTGGAAACCCTGTGGGGCAGTTCTGCTCTGTCCTGTAGGGTCACTGTGTGTCAGGATTGACTTGATGGCAATGGGTTTTTTTTGTTTTACTTTTTTAAAGTAGCATAGGGAATAGTTAGTGACTGATAAACTGTTCTGGGCTGCGGCATTAAAGAAAGACAACGGTTTATGTGTGTCAGCTTTCCTAGATCATATTTGCAGTGTAAAGGGGGAACTTCCATACCTTCAACCCAAAGAAATGATCTAAGGTTGGGATTTTCAGGCAGCTGGGTAGGATCAGGAAACCCTGGTGGTGTAATGGTTAAGAGCTACGGCTGTTAACCAAAAGATTGGCAGTTCAAATCCACCAGGCGCTCCTTGGAAACCCTGTGGGGCAGTTCTACTCTGTCCAGTAGGATCGCTATGAGCCGGAATCGACTCGACGGCAGCGGTTCGGGTAGGATCAGGAGCCCCTGGGTGGTACAAATGGTTAAGCACTTGGCTACTATCTGAAAGGTTAGTGGTGTGAACCTTACCAGAGGTGCCTTGGAAGACAGGCCTGGTAATCTGCTTCCGAAAGGTCACAGCCTCGAAAACCCTATGGAGCTGTTCTATTCTGTACACATGGGGTCGCCATGAGTCAGAATGGAGTCAATGGCAGCTAACAACAACATGGGTAGGACTGGGAAGGGAGACCCCCCTGCAGCCTCCAGTGTCTTTCATATCAAACAAACATACATATTTATCAAGTTGTCTACTGAGTGTTGTAGAGGAAACTGTACCCTGGAAATGTAGTGGGAAGATCTGAACTCTTGTCCTGCTCTCATTTAAAATAATTTGATATTCAAGCAGTATGTGGGTCATTGTAAGTCATTCAATGATTCATTTGAAAGAATCTGCCACCAAATGACCCATGTATGACCCTGGGTAATTGGCTCATCCAAGCTGAGTCTCAGGAAACTGGGGTGACAGACATATTCCTTGGGTTTCCTCTCTCTCAGGAAGTCATGAGAAAGATAAGAAGCAAAAAACCAGTTGCCATCAAGTCAACTCTGACTCATGGCAACCCCATGTGTGTCAGTGTAGATCTGTGCTCCATAGAGTTTCAATGGCTGATTTTTCGGAAGTAGGTTGTCCGGCCTCTCTTCTGAGGTGCCTCCAACTTTTGGGTTAGCAGCCAAGCACATTGACTGTTTGCACCATCCAGAGACTCCCAGAGGAAGATACAAAAAACCCAAAACCAAACCCGTTGCTGTCAGGTGGATTCCAACTCATAGCAATCCTATAGGACAGGATAGAATGGCCCCACAGGGTTTCCAAGGAACGGCTGGTGGGTTTGAACTGCTGACCTTTTGGTTAATAGCTGAGCTCTTAAGTACTAGGCAACCAGGGCATATAGGCTAATGAAAAAGAAAATGCTCTGGGAACTAGGAAGAGGCAATGGGAGGGTCTTACTTTCACTCGCCTGGGAAGGGGCACCAGTTCTGATAACAGCGATGCATCCTGCCTAGTGTCTACCTTTGCTGGGTTGCTCAGTCCCCAGGTCTGCCCCTAACTAAGTCTTTGGGTCCAGGAGTGCAATAGGGCAGTCCCCAGGTGGTGCAAATGGTTAAGCACTCGGCTACTAACCAAAAGGTTGGCGTTTGAACCCACTCAGAGGTGCCGTGGAAGAAAGCATGGCAATCTGCTTTTTTTTTTTTTTTTAAAAAAATAGCGTTGTATTGTGTTTTTGGTGAAAATTTACACAGCAAATTAGGTTCCCACTCAACAATATCTATACATACTGTTTAGTGACATTGGTTATATTTTTTTATAACGTGTCAACATTCTCGTTATTTCTGTGCTGGTTATTCCATTTCCATTAAGCTAGCTTCCCTGCCTCCCCTACCCCCACCCCCACCCCCTTTACCTTATCGTCTTTGCTTTAGGGTAAATGTTGATCGTTTGGTCTCATACAGATGATTTTTTAAAGGAGCACAGTACTCACGGGTGATATTATTTTACGTACCAATCTGTTATTTAGCTGAACGGTGACCTCTGGGTATGGTTTCAGTACATAGTTTAAAGGGAATTTCAGGGCTATAGTCTTGGGAGCTCCTCTAGTCTCTACTGGTCCAGTAAGTTTGGCCTTTTTTTTTTTTTTTTTAAGAATTTGAGTTTTATTCTACATTTTTCTCCCATTCTAACTGGGACCATCTGTTGTGTACTTGGTCAGAATGGTTGGTGGTATTAGCTGGGTGCCATCTAGTTCTTCTGGTCTCAGGATAGATGAGGCTGTGGTTCATATAGGCTATTAGTCCTATAGACTAGTTTCTTCTTTGAGTCTTTGATTTCTTTGTTTCTCTTTTGCTCCAGATGAGTAGAGACCAATAGTTGTATCTTAGATGGCCACTCACAAGCTTTTAACACCCTAGATGCTACTTACCAAACTAGGATGTAGAACGTAAATTTTATGAACTATGATAGGCCAGTTGACTGAGTTGTCTCACGAGACTATGGTCCTAAGCCTTCAAATCCAGTAAAACAATCCCAGGAGGTATTTGGTTATGTCTAGGAAGTAGCCATAACTGCGTCCCCTATGTGCTTTATTATATATATGGATATATATGTAGCACACATATACATGTATATACATATACCTATAAATACGCCTATACGTGCACCTGTATGTACACACGTATACCTTCCTATATGCATATATGTATACATGTCTACCTATATAACCACACATATTTTTTGGTTGTTATTGCTGTTGGCAGTCTGCTTCTGAAAGGTCATAGCCATGAAAAGTTTGCAGCCATGAAAACTCTACAGAGCACAGTTCCATTCTGCAACACGAGGGACTGCTGTGAGTTGGAATCAACTCAATGGCAACTTTTTGTTTTTGGTGTGCGGCGTGTTCCCGGGAGAGGAAAGGTGATTCATAGATGTGGGTTGTCCATGCAGGTCAGCAAGTCAGCTCCTCCCCACCCCCACGCCCATAGCCCTGGGCACCAGGAAAGCACCTTCAGCCTCACTCCCATTGGCCAAAAAGAATTCCAGGTTCTGCCTTCTCACCTCAGCTCCCACAGTTCTTTTTTTTAATCTCACTTCTCTGATCTCTGCTCTCTGGTGCCATATGGGTTTTCTCCCACTCTGTGTTATCATCTGCCTGCTTTTTAAAAATTCATGTAAGGCCCTCATTAGAGTTTTAAAGTTTTTCCTCATATAACTTCTTCATGTTTATTATTAAGTTTACCCTTTGGGTCTTTTTTTGGTTGCTGCTTTTTAAATGGGATTTACTCTTCCATTGGGTTTTCAAGTTAGTTGTGTGTATGTAGTAAGCTATTGATTTTCATATATAAATTTTTATAGCTAGTCACCTTATTGAATTCTCCTATTGATTTGAACAATTTTACTTGATTCTCTTTGATTTTCCAGGGATAGAGTCAAAACCAGTAGCAAGTAATTCTAATTTTCCCTTCTTATTTATGTTGATGGCTTTTATTCTCCCAAGTTACAGCGGAGAGTGGACAGTCTTCTCCTGTTTCCTTGGCTTTTCAATTTGGTTTCTCCTGAGCATTCTGGCTCTGATTTTATTTACGATCCAGGTACTGATCCAAAGTTTTGACCTAGCGTGCCAGGCTCATTGGTTTGGGAAGTGCGCATCAGGGAGGTGTGGAAAGTTCTTAAGGTTTGGGTCCCCAGGGCTGAGGGATTGTTTCATCCTCTTCTCCACATCTACAGCGTGACTCCTTGTCCCCATCCCGATCCGTCCTTGGAGCCTTGAGCTTGAGCTGTATTCTCAGGAGCTTAGCAAGTGATCCGAGGGTAGATGAAAGAGAATACAGTCACAAAAATCTAGCACTGTTTCAATATAGAAACCAAACAAAACCCAATTGCTGTTGAGTTGATTCTGACTCTTGGCGAACCCGTGTGTGTTACTGTAGAACTGTGCTCTATAGGGTTTTCAAGGTGGATTTTTCGGAAGTAGATTGCCAGGCCTTTCTTCTGAGGTGCCTCTGGGTGGACTCGAATCTCCAACCTCTCAGTTGGCATTAACTGTTTGCACCACCCACTATTTCAATATAGTAATTATGCAGTTAGGAAAATGTCAGCATTATGGATGTATTTCTAAGTGTATTTTTGTCCCTCCCCTTTTTTTTTTTTTTAAACAACTCAAGCCCTTTTCAGGTGTAGTGATAGAAATCAAACTCAGCCCAGCTTTAATAAGAAAAGACTATTGACTCATATAACTGTGCTGCAGAAAGCTGAGTTGTAGCTCCTTTTACTGGTGCTCAATTTACTCTCCCTCCTGCCTCCTTTGAGGACTGACTTACTTTCTCAGGCTGGCTAGTCCCCTAAAGCTGTTGCCAAGTGTAGACAGCTCTGGGCCTGACTTCTTTAAAATCATAACCACCATCATTTGAGGTCTTAGTAGTGCCAGGCACTGTTCTAAGCACATTACATGCAGTATCTCATTTAATCCTCAGCACACCCCTTTGAGGTGGGTACCACTATCCCATTTGCAGATAAGAAAATGGCACCTTGGTGAAGAACCTTCCCAGCAAAGAAGTGGGCTAGGATTTGGAGACTCACAATGACCCTATAGGACATAGTAGAATTGTCCCACAGGGTTTCCTATGCTATAATCTTTATGGGAGCAGATCGCAGGGTCTTTCCTCCCCAGAGCAGCTGGTGGGTTTGAACCTCTGACTTGTCAGTTAGCATCTGAGAGCTTAGTCATTGTGCTATCAAGGCTCCCTTTTAAAAAAAAAAATTTATTGTGCTTTAGGTGAAAGTTTACAGTTTGAGTTAGTTTCTCATTCAAAAATTTATACACATATTGTTTTGTGACATTGGCTGCAACTCCCACAAGATGACACCACTCTCCCCCTTTCCACTCTGGGTTCCCTGTGTCTGTTTGTCCAGTGCCTGTCCCTTCCTGCCTTCTTGTCTTGCTTTTGGGCAGGAGTTGCCCATTCGGCCTCGTATATTTGATTGAACTAAGAAGCATGTTCCTCGTGTATTATTGTTTGTTTTACAGGCCTGTCTAATCTTGGTCTGAAATGTGGGTTTCGGGAGTGATTTCAGTTCTGAGTTAGCAGAATTTCCAGGGGCCATATTCTTGGGGTTTCCTCCAGTCTCTGTCATACCAGTAAGTCTGATCTTTTTTTGTGAATTTGAATTTTGTTCTACATTTTCCTTCTGCTCTGTCTGGGACTCTCTATTGTGATCCCTGTCAGCACAGTTGGTGGTGGAAACCAGGCACCATCTAGTTCTTCTGGGCTCAGGCTGGTGGAAGCTCTGGTTCATGCGGTCCTTTAGTCCTTTGGACTAATATTTTCCTTGTGTCTTTGGTTTTCTTCATTCTTTTTTGCTCCTGATGGGATGGGACCAATAGGGGTATCTTAGATGGCCACTCGCAAGCTTTTAAGATGCCAAACACTACTCACCAAGTAGGATGTAGAATATTTTCTTTGTGAACTATGTTATGCCAGTTGACCTAGATGTCCGCAGAGACTATGGTCCCCAGCCCTCAGCCCCAGCAGCTCGGTCCCTCAAGGTGTTTGGCTGTGTCTAGGAAAATTCTATGACTTTGCCTTGGTCAAGTTGTGCTGCCTTCTCCTATACTGTGTCTTGTTTTTACCTTCACCAAAGTTAACACTTGTCTACTATCTCGTTAGTGATTTCTTTTCCCCACCCCTCCCTTCCCTCATAACCATCAAAGATGGTTTTTTTCTGAGTGTAAACATTTTCTTGGGTTTTTATAATAGTGGTCTTATACAATATTTGTCCTTTTGTGATTGACTTATTTCACTCAGTATAATGCCCTCCAGATTCAGAAGAGAAAGTAGAACGAGGGATATCATTGCTGATGTCAGATGGATCTTGCCTGAAAGCAGAAAATATCAGAAAGATGTTTACCTGTGTTTTATTAACTGTGCAAAGGCGTTTGACTGTGTGGATCGTAACAAATTATGGATAACATTGCAAAAAATGAGAATCCCAGAACACTTAATTAATGCTGGACCATCCTTCCATAGCTGGTATGAATCCCACTTGGTCATTGTCATGGACTGAATTGTGTCCCTCCAAAAATGTGTGTAGCAACTTGGCTAGGTCGTGATTCCCACTATTGTATGATTGTGTAATCTGATATGATTTCCTTATGTGTTGTAAACTCTATCACTATGATGAGGTTATATGTAATCTCCTTATGTGTTGTAACTTCTATCACTGTGATGAGGTTATGCTGATGAGGTTTACAAGATTAGATAGTGTCTTAATCCAATCTTTTTTGAGATATAAAAGAGAGAAGTGAGCAAAGACACATGGGAACCTCATACCACCAAGAAAGCAGTGCCGGGAGCAGAGCGCATCCTTTGGACCTGAGGTTCCTGCGCAGAGAAGCTCCCAGACCAAAGGAAGATTGATGACATGGACCTTCCTCAGGAGCTGACGGAGAAAGCGTTCTCCTGGACCTGACGCCCTGAATTTGGACTTGTAGCCTACTGGACTGTGAGAGAATAAACTTCTCTTTGCTGAATCCATCCGCTTGTGGTGTTTCTGTTGGAGCAGCACTAGATGACTAAGACAATCATGATGTATTATTTTTTTGATATGCTGTTGAATTCTATT
>NW_004443977.1:10756717-10806372 GCF_000243295.1 Trichechus manatus latirostris
TTCTATGACTTTGCCTTGGTCAAGTTGTGCTGCCTTCTCCTATACTGTGTCTTGTTTTTACCTTCACCAAAGTTAACACTTGTCTACTATCTCGTTAGTGATTTCTTTTCCCCACCCCTCCCTTCCCTCATAACCATCAAAGATGGTTTTTTTCTGAGTGTAAACATTTTCTTGGGTTTTTATAATAGTGGTCTTATACAATATTTGTCCTTTTGTGATTGACTTATTTCACTCAGTATAATGCCCTCCAGATTCAGAAGAGAAAGTAGAACGAGGGATATCATTGCTGATGTCAGATGGATCTTGCCTGAAAGCAGAAAATATCAGAAAGATGTTTACCTGTGTTTTATTAACTGTGCAAAGGCGTTTGACTGTGTGGATCGTAACAAATTATGGATAACATTGCAAAAAATGAGAATCCCAGAACACTTAATTAATGCTGGACCATCCTTCCATAGCTGGTATGAATCCCACTTGGTCATTGTCATGGACTGAATTGTGTCCCTCCAAAAATGTGTGTAGCAACTTGGCTAGGTCGTGATTCCCACTATTGTATGATTGTGTAATCTGATATGATTTCCTTATGTGTTGTAAACTCTATCACTATGATGAGGTTATATGTAATCTCCTTATGTGTTGTAACTTCTATCACTGTGATGAGGTTATGCTGATGAGGTTTACAAGATTAGATAGTGTCTTAATCCAATCTTTTTTGAGATATAAAAGAGAGAAGTGAGCAAAGACACATGGGAACCTCATACCACCAAGAAAGCAGTGCCGGGAGCAGAGCGCATCCTTTGGACCTGAGGTTCCTGCGCAGAGAAGCTCCCAGACCAAAGGAAGATTGATGACATGGACCTTCCTCAGGAGCTGACGGAGAAAGCGTTCTCCTGGACCTGACGCCCTGAATTTGGACTTGTAGCCTACTGGACTGTGAGAGAATAAACTTCTCTTTGCTGAATCCATCCGCTTGTGGTGTTTCTGTTGGAGCAGCACTAGATGACTAAGACAATCATGATGTATTATTTTTTTGATATGCTGTTGAATTCTATTAGCTAGAATTTTGTTGAGAATTTTTGTGTCTATATTCATGAGGAATATTGCTCTGTAGTTTTCTTTTTTTGTGTTGTCTTTGCCTGGCTTTGGTATCAGGGTTATGCTGGCTTCATAGAATGAGCTGGGAAGTATTCCTTCCTTTTCTATCCTCTGAAATAGCTTGAGTAGTATTGGTGTTGCCTTTTCTCTGAAAGTTGGGTAGAATTCTCCGGTGAAGCTGTCTAGGCCAGAGCTTTTTTTTTTGGTTGGGAATTTTTTTTTTTTTTTTTAAATTACTTCTTCAGTCTCTTCTTTTGTTCTGAGTCTGTTTAGTTTTTCTACTTCAGTTTGTGTTAGTTTAGGTAGGTAGTGTGTTTCTAGAAATTTGTCCGTTTCCTCTAGGTTTTCAAATTCGTTGGAGTACAATTTTTCATATATTCTGTTATGATCCTTTTTATTTCAGTTGGGTCTATTGTGATATCACCCATCTCATTTCTTATTCAGGTTATTTGCTTCCTCTTCTGTTTGTCTTTTGTCTGCTTGGCCAATGGTTTGTCAATTTTTTCCAAGAACCAACTTTTGGTCTTGTTGATTCTTTCTATTTTTTTTTGGTCCTCTATTTCATTTATTTCTGCTGTAATCTTTATTATTTCCTTTCTTCTGGTGGCTGTGGGCTTCTTTTGCTGCTCTCTTTCTATTATTTGTTCCAGTTGTTGGGTTAATATTTTGACTCTTTCTTCTTTTATTGATGTTTGCATTTATTGCTGTGAATTGACCTCTAAGTACTGCTTTTACTTTGTCCCAAGGGTTTTGGTAAGATGTGTTTTCATTTTCATTTGATTCTATGAATTTTTTTATTCCATCCTTGATTTCTTTATTACCCAGTAGTTTTTAAGCAAGATGTTGTTCAGTTTTCATTTATTTGATTTTTTCCTTACTATTTGATTTATACTTTTATGGCATTATGATCAGAAAAGATGCTTTGTATTATTTCAATGTTTTGGATTTTGTTGTGGCTTGCTTTGTGGCCTAAAATGTGATCTATTTTGGAGAATGTTCCGTGTGAATTGGAAAAGAATGTATACTTTGCTGCTGTTGGTTAGCGTGTTCTGTATATGTCTATGAGGTCAAGTTGGTTGATTGTGGCATTTAGATCTTCTGTATCTTTATTGAGTTTCTTTCTAGATGTTCTATCCTTCACTGAAAGTGGTGTGTTGAAGTCTCCTACTATTATTGTGGAAGTGTGTATTTCTCTTTTCAGTGCTGTTGGAGTTTGTTATATGTATTCGGGAACCCTGTCATTGGGTACATATATATTTATTATGGTTGTGTCCTCCTGGTGTATTGACCCTCTAATTATTATATAGTGTCCTTTCTTATTCTTTATGGTGGATTTTTCTTTAAAGTCTATTTTATTGGCGATTAATATTGCCACTCCTACTCTTTTTTAGTTATTGTTTGCTTGATATATATTTTTTCCATCCTTTGAGTTTTAGTTTGTTTATGTTCTTGTGTCTAAGGTGTGTCTCTTATAGACAGCATATAGATGGATCTTGTCTTTTTAACCATTCTGCCACTCTCTGTGTCTTTACTGGTGCATTTAAGCCATTTACAGTCAGTGTAATTATTGATAGGTATGAGTTTACTCTCATTATTATTATTATTTTTTTTTGTGGTGCTGACAGTTTCTTTGTTCTGCTTAATTTTCTGTGCTGTATTCTTTTTGTTTATGAATTTTCTTTTCATTTCTTTCATTATTGTTGATTTTATTGAGTCTTTATGTTTTTCTTCTTTTTTATTTCGATGGGTAGGTTTGTTAGCTTCCTTTGTGGTTACCTTGAAATTTACCTTTGTTTTTCTAAGTTTAAACCAGTCTTTTATTTCTTGATATCACCTTGACTTCCTCTCCATATGGAAATTCTATTACTACACCATTTATTCCCTCTTTTTTGTTTTGACATTGTCATTGTTTTCATATTGACATCTCTGATTCCTTATTTTCAGTGTTTTAGCTTTGTTTTATTTTTGAGAATTCCCTATCTGGGTTGGTATCTGGTTGATCTGTCTTGTGTCCTAGTATTGGATTGTTGTCTGAAGTTGTTGGTTCTCTAACTGGAGGGCTCCCTATAATAGTTCTTCTAATTTTGATCTGGTTTTTACATATCCCCTTAATTTCTGTTTGACTGGAAATGACCTAATTTCACCATTGTATTTGGGAGACAATTTTGCTGTGTATATAATTCTTGGCTGGCAGTTTTTTTCCTTCAAGAATTTATATATGTCACCCCATTGCCTTCTTTCTTGCATGGTTTCTGCTGAGTAATCAGAGCTTAGTCTTATTGATTCTCCTTTATAGGTGACTTTTTGTTTTTCCCTAGCTGCTCTCAGGATTCTTTCTTTGTCTTTGGAAAGTTTGATTATGATATAATAAAAAAATATATATGACTTTTTTTGGGGGGGCTCTATCCTGTATGGGGTTTGTCAACCTTCTTGGATGGATCTTCTCGTCTTTCATGATATTAGGGAAGTTCTCTGCCTAAGATTTGCCAGCAAATCTTCAACAATTCTCTCTGTGTTTTCCATTATTCCCCCTGCCCCCCTGGTTTTGGAACTCCGATCACTTGTAAATTTTTCCTCTTGATTGTATCCCATGTAATTCTTAGGCTTTCTTCATTTTTCTTCATTCTTTTTTCTGATTTTTCCTCAAACAAATTGGAGTCAAGGGATTTGTCTTCAATCCCACTAATTCTGTCTTCCATTGTCTCAATTCTGCTCTTCTGTCCTTCTATTGAGTTGTCAATTCTGAAATTTTATTGTTAATCTTTTGGATTTCTAGTTACTGTTTTTGTATGGTTTCTAGTAGCCTATTTATTCTGTTGTTTTGTTCCTATATTGTTTTCCTGAATTCTTCTATTGCTTTGTCTTTATGTTTCTTGGTATTGTCTGTGTTTTCCCTGATCTCCTTCTTGATCTCTTGGAGAGCTCTGTATATTAGTCTTTTGAATTCTTTATCAGGTAGTTCTATTGCCTTATCTTCCTCTGGCAGGTTTTCTGCTTCTTTATTTTGGTTGCTTGCTGGAGTCATCTTGCCTGCTTCTTTATGTGATTTGATATTGACTGTTGTCTCTGAGGCATCAAAAAGTTATGATATTTATTTATTGTATGTTTGTTTACTGCATCTTGAGTTTTTATTTTGTTTTGGTGTATCAGAGTAGGCTGGGTGTGTGAGCTACTTTGGTCATTAATCTGGCCATGTTGAAGCTCTCACCTCCTGTCTCCAGGTAGGTGGGGCAGCTACTAGGTGTGTGAGCACGAGACTCTTCACTCTTCTTGAGGGGCTCCTGAGGATGCAGATGGTGTTTTTGGTGAGGTGATGTATCTGTTCTGCTGGTCATGTGGCCGTGGGTTTTCTCCCTGGTCATTGGGTTGAGTATTGTATATGTGCTCTGTCGCTTGCCAGATGGTCGGGGTGAAGGTGCCTGGATCATCAGTCACCATGTGTGTGGTACAGAGACTCTCATCTATGGTCCTGGGTGGGCAGGGCTGCATGGGGGTGTTTGGAGGAGGCACAAGTCTCTGGGTGCAGCTGGGGATGGTGTGAGGGGTGAGGCAGGAGGCTGTCAGTTGCCCCCAGGTGCCCTGTTGGAGGGTGTGCCCCTGTCTGCTGGAACGTGTAGTGGGGGGGTAGTGCAGCTGGTTCTTGGGTGCCCGATGCTGTTGTTTGGAGGGATTGGGGGGCACCACTTATCCTCAGGCCCCCGTCATGGGTGGCTGGGTGAAGTAGCTGGTACTGCTGGCCCTTAGGCCTCTGGCATGGGTGGTTGAGGTCCTTTAGGGGGCAGGGCTGTGGTGAATGCCACAGGTCTGCAGCTCTTGCTTGGCTGCTGCAAGTGTGCTTCAGTTGGAATCCCTGCTCGCCTTGTCCTAATGAGGACGTGCTGTGCTGGCTTGGCCAGCAAGGCACTGGTATGGGTGATCAGAGGGGGTGAAAGGCACTGCAAGTCCGTGACTCCCCTATGCCAGTGGCTGGGTGAAGGGGTGGGTGCCTTGGACTGGGCTGAGAGCTACTAGCTTAGGGGGTGGGGCAGTGTTGAATGCCACAGATCTGCAGCTTCCATTTGGCTGCTGCCAGTGAAAATGGGCTTCAGCTGGGGACTTTGCCTGCCTTATGTCAGTGTGGATGTGCTGTGCTGGCTTGGCCAGCAAGACACTGGTGTGGGTGATCGGAGAGGGTGGAGGGCACTACAAGCCTGTAGACTCCCTGCACCAGTGGCTGGGCAAAGCGGTGGGAACCCCTGGACTGGGACCATGAGTTCCTGGCTTAGGGGACGTGGTGGTGTTGAATGCTACCCAACTGGTGTCCGAGCAGGGACAGGGCTGCATGGGGGAGGGAGTGCTCCTTGGCTGTGGAGCTCAGGTAGAGGGTGTGGTGCAAGTGATGGGTTGGGGGCAGGCACTTAACTTTCACAGGTCTGATATCACTCCTGTTTGATTCTGGAGGTGCTTGCAGAGTTGCTTCTGCTCAGCTGCACCAGATGGGGTGGGTGTTGGCTTAAGATGCTGCTGTTTGTCTCAGTTTGTCCATGCTGTGCAGGTCCAGCTAGCAGGACGACAGCAATCTGGTGATCCATAATTGTCTGTTTCTACTGTTTTTGAATTGTCTCTCCTTCCACCTTTCACTCAGTCTGATTCTTCAGCTTTGTCTTTGATGCTTAGGCTTCCTAGATTGCCATATATATCTGATTCATTTGTTTTTTTTCGGGTCTTTGTTGTAGGAGGGGTGACATGAAACATCTGACTATTCTGCCACCTTGGCCCCACCTCCAGGGCTCCCTTCTTGAGCTCTTAACCCCTGCCTACAGTCCTCCCTCTTAAAAGAGAGCAGAGAGAAAAGTGAACTTCTCCTCTAACTCCAGTTGGAGACATTCCTGAGGAAGAGCTCTGATTGGCCTGGCCTGGGTCATTTGCTTATCCCTACAGCAATCACTGACGTCAAAGGGATCAGTTGCTAGGATCAGTCTAGCTGGGTCACAGGCCCATCCCAGGGATATAGAGAACCATAGTGTGGCTAGAATGTTGGAGGAGCTGTTCCTCCAAGAAAGTGAGGGTGTTGTTCTGGGAAGACAGAATAATAAATGTCCCCTGGAGCAGTGGTTGTGTTGGAAGAAGTACAACCAGAATGCTCCTTAGAAGGAAGGATGGTGAGATTATGTCTTACATATTTTGGACATGTTGTCAGGAGGGATCAGTCCCTGGAGAAGTACATCATGCTTGGTAAAGTACAGGGTCAGCAAAAAAGAGAAAGACCCTCAACGAGATGGATTGACACAGTGGCTGCAACAGTGGGAGGCTTAAGCATAACAACGATTGTGAGCATGGCGCAGGACCAGTCAGTGTTTCATTCTGCAGTGCATAGGGTTGCTATGAGTCAGAACTGACTTGGCAGAACCTAACAACAACAACAGAACTGTGGTGGTTCAGGGGTAGAATACTCACCTTCCACGTGGGAGACCTGGGTTTGATTCCTGGCCAACATACTTCATGTGTAGTCACCACCGATCTCTCAGTGGAGACTTGTGTGTTGCTATGATGCTGAACAGGTTTCAGTGGAGTTTCCAAACTAAGACAGACTAGGAAGAAAGGCCTGGTGATCTACTTCTGAAAATCCACCAATGAAAAACCCTATGGACCACAATGATCCAATCCACAATGGATCATGGGGAATGTATGGGACTGGGCAGCATTTCATTCCATTGTGCAAGGGATTGCCACGAGTTGGGGTCTGACTTGATGGCAGCTAACAACAACATAGCTCCCACATCCAAACCCTCCATTCCAGGTAAGCCAGCCAGCTCGAAGCTCTGGGAACAAGCCTGGCACATTCTTGCCTTCCATTTCTGTGCATGCCATTCCCTCCATCTGAAATGCCCTTTACTCCTGAGTCCTAGGTAGCATGCCCCTTCCTTCTATCCTTCTATATATGGTGCCTTTCTTTATTTTTTTTTTACCTTTATTTATTTATTTATTTATATTATTTTTTAAAATTTATTTATTTATTTATGGTGCCTCTCTTTAGATAGCATTGGGCTTCCTCCCGTCTTGCAGAAATTTTGGGAGAGTAGCTCCATAGACTTCTCCAATTATTATTCACTCTTCCATGATCTTACCCACCCCTTTGAACTTTTCAGCTGATGGAACTTTGCTGGGAAACAAAGTAGTTCAAGCTGCCTCTGCCAAGATATTAGCATACTCTGCCTCAGGCAAAGACACCTCTGGTGAGCTCCATCTGTTTTGCCAAGTTCTGTTATGTAAGTGACAGCTGAGGGTGTCTTTTAAGAAACGAAGTATTTGTGAATGCTATGTCTTAATAGAGGAACAATGAGACACACCATCATGCAGAGCTCGCTTTGAGGGAGCAGGTTTTGTGCCAGAGGGTAATCTGGAGGTGAAGGCATGTACAGAAGGAATGGCAGTTAAGGTGAGGTGGTTGGTGACAGCAAGGAGAGAGAGAGAGAGAGAGAGAGATCTTTTCATTTGTGAAGGGATTTCTAGAAGCAGGTTGCTGGTGACTGAGACCCCCATAGGGCAGGGTTGATATACTCTTGAGCTACAACTCTGAGGGGTTTGCTAGGGCCACCAAATATCCCCTTTTCTCCCACCCATGCCAGAGACCAGCCCATGTCTGGTCGACTTGTGGCTCTATAGATTATCTCTAAGCTTGAGAGCAGTAATGTTCTCTTGGTCAAGGAGGTGATTTTATTTATTATTTTCATTTTGTATATCTTTTTTTTTTCTTATTCAAAAATTTATACACTTATTGTTTTGTGACATTGGTTTCAATACCCACAATGTGACAACATGCTCCCTGTTTCCACCCCTGGGTTCCCTGTGTCCATTTGTCCAGTTCCTGTCCCTTCCTGCCTTCTCATCCTGCTTTTAGACAGGGGCTGCCCATTTGGTTTCATATGTTTGATTGAACCAAGAAGCACTTTCCTCATTTGTATTATTTTTTTGTTTTATAGGCCTGTCTAATCTTTGTCTGAAGAGTGGGCTTCATGAATGGTTTCAGTTCTGGGTTAACAGAGTGTCTGGGTGCATATTTTCAGGGGTTCCTCTAGTCTCTGTCAGACCATTAAGTTTGGTCTTTTAATGTGAATTTGAATTCTATTCTAACATTTTTCTCCTGCTCTGTCTGGGACTCTCTGTTGTGTTCCCTGTCAGGGTGGTCATTGGTGGTATCTGGGCACCCCCTAGTTCTGGTATCAGGCTGGTGGAGTCTCTGGTTCATTTGGTCCTTTAGTCCTTTGGGCTAGTATTTTCCTTGTGTCTTTTGGTTTCTTCATTCTCCTTTGCTTCGAGTGGGATGGGACCAATAGATGTATCAAAGAGCTTGTTTTAAAATGTGACCTCCAACATTCTTTGACACTCTTCCCATCGAGGGGGTGATTTTATTTCTGTTCCTCTTGAATCTGGGCAGACTTGTGTCTACTTCAACCAACAGAGTATGGTGGAAGGGCTACATCAGAAAAGTCCATGAAGCTTCCACTTGGTCCTCTTGCAGCGCTCACTCTCTAGAGACTACCCCTTGGGTTTCTCATGCTGTGAGAAACCCAAGTCAGATGGAGAGGCCATGTGTAGGTGCTCTGGTGGTTAGCCCCAGCTCAGCTGCTCCTTCAGTGAGTAAAGACGCTGACTTGAAAGTCATAAAGTCATTTGCATCTTGTCAGCAGAGGCCCTGAATATCACGGAGAAAAGAAGAGCCAACCCCACTGGGCTCTTTCTGAATTCCTGACCCACAGAATCTGTGAGCCAAATAAAACGGTGGTTGTTTTATGCCAGGAAGTTTTGGGCATTCATCACACAGCAAAGATAGTTGGAACAGTCAGAGTCTCTTGATATTAGCTATAGCTGAAGTCCCAGAACCCTCTTAAGCTCCCTAGTGCTAGAGGATCAACAGTCAGTGGCATCACTAGGTGGGTGCAGGGGGTGTATATCACACCGGTGACACCATCAGAGGGGGTGGACACCAAAATCACTGTCTATAAAACTTTTGTTCAGTGTTTCAGCAGAAATTTATTACTTTTTAATAAAAATATCCTTGTAGTTAGTCACAACAACAAAAACACTTTTCGTAAGCCCAGCTTACGTATATCAATATACCTACAAGGCTAAAACTCTATGCTAATTTACTTTTTGAACCTTCTAATGTGCTTGGATCAGTGCTGTCATTATTACCCAATTACAACGATGCTTCGGATCTCGTGGTTTCTTTTGCATGCACTACAAGCAAGCGCTGTTGTTTTCATTGCTGCTGTTGTTTTTATAGTCGCTGATCTTGTCAAATTTTCTGGTGTTTTAGTTACAGTATTGTGGGGGGTGACACAATGAGTTACTGCACTGGGTGACACCAACCCTGGTGATGCGACTGTCAACAGCTGTACAATGTTCTGTGTTGAGTGGGTTCTTTGCAAGAAACTAGTATCTCAGGCCACCTAGCATTATTTCATAAGGCTTCCAGTGATGACAAAAATGATGCTATCTTGTCTAGGATATTTTCCCAGCTTGGAGTCTGTTTCAGCTCCCATGACATTTGGGCATTTTGTCCTACCCTATCAGTCTTGATGGAAAATTCTCATGAACGTTTTAATCCTACAGCTATCTTTAGTCTCTAAAAAGCAAGCTCCAGCACGTCATCCCTAGAGTTTGCCAACATGCATAAGATCTCAACACCTTTCCTCCTCCTGCATGTTGTTTGTCTCATAGTCACTGTCTTAGGCTGGGTTCTCTAGAGAAGCAAAACCAGTGAAGCATATAAATATATATATAGAGAGAGATTTGTATCAAGGAAATGGCTCACTTGGTCGTAGAGGCTGGAAAGTCCCAAGTCCGTGGGGCAGGCTGGAGGCTTCTCCTGACTCATGTAGCAGCAGGGGCTGGTGAACCCAAGATTGGTGGGTCAGACAGCAGGCCTCTGGCTCAAAGGCTGTGGAGCCAGTGAATCCCAAGATTGGCAGGTAAGACTGTAGGTAAACTGCTAGCTCAAGTCCCAAGAACTGGAGGTCTGATGAACAGGAGCTAGCTGTAGGATCCAGAGTGAGCAAAAGCCAGTGAGGTTTGCCAGAAAGTTCACTTATATTGGGTGCAGGCTACACCCCCAAGGAAACTCCCTTTTAACTGATTAGCTGCTCATAACAGATCTCATCATGGAGGTGATTACATCATTACATAGCTGCCAGACTACATCATAGATGCCAAATCACTGAGAATCGTGGCCCAGCCAATATGAGACACAGCCTTAACCATCACAGTCACTGAATGTGATACTGAATTTAGACCACTGAAGGTTGGAAGATTTCTATCAGCCAGTCAGTCAACACACAGTGATTGAATGACTACTCTTTTTAAGGGCCCATGAAAGAAACAAAGAACTATAAGACTCAGTCCATGCTCTCAAGGAGCTGGTAATTAATTTGGGAAATAAAACACAAACACGTAAGGTAAATTAGCACAAAGATTCCAGGATTTATATAGAGACTTTCACCTATGAGAGTGTGTAGCAGGTATTTTTCATCTTTTGGGTGTGTGTGGTGGAGCCTGTTGTTGTTAGGTGCCATCGAGTCGGTTCCGACTCATAGCGACCCTAAGTGCAGCAGAACGGAGCACTGCCCAGTCCCGCGTCATCCTTGTGATCATTGTTATGCTTGAGCCCATTGTTGCAGCCACTGCGTCAGTCCATCTCATTGAAGGTCTTCCTCTTTTTTGCTGACCCTCTACTTTACCAAGCATAATGTCCTTCTCCAGGGACTGTTCCCTCCTGATAACATGTCCAAAGTATGTGAGATAAAATCTCGTAATCCTCGCATCTAAGGAGCGTTCTGACTACACTTCTTCCAAGACAGATTTGTTCATTATTTTTGCAGTCCGTGGTATATTCAGCATTCTTCACCAACACCGTAACTCAATTCTTCTTTGGTCTTCCTTATTTACTGCCCAGTTTTCGCGTGCATATGACGTGATTGAAAACACCATGGCTTGGGTCTTTAAAGTGGCATCTTTGCTTTTTTAAAAATTTAAAAAGGTCTTTTGCAGCAGATTTACCCAATTCAGTGTGTCGTCCGGTTTCTTGACTGCTGCTTCCATGGGAGGTGATTGTGGATCCAAGCAAAATGAAATCCTTAACAACTTAAGTCTTTTCTCTTTTTATCATAATGTTGCTTATAGGTCCAGTTGTGAGGATTTTCTTTATGTTGAGGTGTAATCCATACTGAAGGCTGTGGTCTCTGATCTTCGTCAGTAAGTGCTTCAAATTCTCTTCACTTTCAGCAAGCAAGGTTGTGTCATCTGCATATTGCAGGTTGTTAATGAGTCTTCCTCCCATTCTGATGCCTCATTCATCTTCATATAGTCCAGCTTCTTGGATTATTTGCTCAGCATACAGACTGAATAAGTATGGTGAAAAGATACAGCCCTGACACACATCTGTCCTGACTTTAAACCACGCAGTATCCCCTCATTCTGTTCGAACGACTGCCTCTTGATCTATGTACAGGTTCCTCATGAGCACAGTTAAGTGTTCTGGAATTCCCATTCTTTGCAGTGTTATCCGTAATTTGTTATGATCCACACAGTCGAATGCCTTTAAAACACAAGTGGAGCCTAGGGAACCCTTTTATAATACGTCGAATTACAAAAGAAACCAATTATATTGAAATATGGCTGTCCACCCACTAAAAACCAAAAAATCAAATTTGTGAATGTGGTGATGGCTACTCTGCTTTATTAATCCATTAAATAACAAGATCCAGCAACAGTCTTATAATCGCCGTAATTTTGAAGTAGTGATGAGTATAAACTATGTTTTGAGGTATCTGCAACAACTGTGATGTGATATGAAATACCTGAGATTTCTATTGGTGACAAAGTCACAGATACTGGTAATACTTTCTCGAGGTGTGCCTATATTCACAGTTTAGGAAAATGCTAAATTTTCATTTAATTTAGTTCATTTAGTTGTTGTTAGTTGCTGTCAAGATGACCCCTGACTCATGGTGACCCCATGTACAATGGACTTAAACACTGCCCTGTCCTGTGCCATCCCTATGATCAGTTGCTGATTGGACCGCTGTGATCCATAGGGTTTTCACTGGCTGATTTTCAGAAGTAGATAGCCAAGCCTTTCTTCCTAGTCTATCTTAGTTTGGAAGCTCTGCTGAAACCTGTTCAGCACCGTATCAACACTCAAGCCTCCACTGACAGATGGGTGGTGGTTGCACATGAGGTGCATCGCCCAGAAACCTAACCTGGGCTTCTGGCATGAAAAGTGAAAATTCTACCTCTAAACCACCAAGTACCTGCAAAGAAGTATATTGTCTGTAGAGAATTTAAAAACAATAGCAAAATTGAAGCTGGTCTTGCTTTTATCATCATTATGCATCATCAATTTTTTAAAACAATGTCAATAAAATATGTCCCTGCAGGGTTTGAAGATTCCCACTGCCTCCCTCTCTCACCCCTGGTATGCCACTGAACAAGGATGTAATTTTTTTCTCCATCCAAATTCACAGACCCCTTGGAGCTCTGCAGACTCCAGGTTTCAAACTGCTGTTGTACGGTGTCCTGGTTTAGTGCAAGGACTTTGGAATCAGAAGGACTGGGCTTGGGTTGGCTGTGCCATTGATTAGTATGTGACCTTGAGAAAATTGTTTACCTCTTTGAGAATCAGCTTCCTTCTCTGGAAAATGGGGTATAATAACAGTGCCCTTCCCATCATTGTTGGGAGGATTCACCGAGATCACAGAGTAGGTGAAGTGTCGAACACTGTGCTTGGCCTGCGGGGAGAGCTTGACAATGGTGGTGGAGATGGTGGTCTTTATAACAGATGATTTTCCCAATGGTGCTGTGAAAAAGGTACTACCTATATTCTTCTGGTTTTTCAGATGAGAAAATTGGGTCTTTACATCTGCTGAAGATGGTCTGGTGGGGCAGGAAATGCCTGCTCCTCTGTGACCACCCACCTGCCAAGAATGGCTGGCCTTTCTGATTGACTCTTCTCTACCATCAATGCCCTCTTGTTACCTGCTCCCAGCCCTGCTCAGGCTGGAACTGACTGGGATGGGGAGGGTTCTCCTGGGAGTGTTGGTACTTGTTGGGTTCAGCTGCCCAGTAGAAAGGCTGCCTGGTATTGCAGAGCCTTGCTCACATCCTTTTTTCCTCTTGCATGGAGCCTCTGGACCTTGGGGATCGCTCTCTTGTTATAACTCTTGCAGCCCTCCTGGCCTGTGCCCCTCATTTGGCACTTGATTCATATATGCTGTTGTTGTTTTTCTTATGCCAGCTGCTCTCCTTGGTTGGATCGTAGATGGATTAAGGGCAGGGACTGCAAGATAAGTCCACTGGATGGAAGGTGCCTGAAGGGGCACCATCAACTCTTTATCTTTATCCCTGTCTAGCCAAGGAGACTTGCACGTGTTAACTACTCAGTAAATGCTTGTTGAATGAGTAGATGAACCAGTGGGAGAAGTGACCAACTGCAGCATCGTGGCTCTTGGTGCACTTCTCAGAGTGCCAGCTTTGGGCTTTGCTGTTGAAAGCCTAGGTCTGCTTGTGTTGGCACATGTCTTAGAGCCCTTCAGCGTTTACACGGTGGCTCTGCATCCACCAGCTGCTTTGCCTTGTGTGATTGGTTGGGCAGATTGGTCAGGCCCTAAAGTCAAATAGCTGGTGAGGCATGGCACCAACCCTCGACTCCAGGGGGTCTGATTCCAAGAAGGGTACCTTGTCTACTTTACCTGTAGTACAGGTACCCCAGCCCCAGGCATTCAGATTTAATGGGTCTGGGGTGGGGTCCCTAAAAAGCCCCAGGTGGTTCTGTCCTTCAGCCCCAGGCTGAGAACTACTGCCCTGTGCTAACATTCAGGTGGCCTAGGCAGGAGGTGTGCTTTTGTGGGTTATTCGGAGCCTGGATTTTGGTGTGAGAGACCATGATTAGAGTCGAGGTTCCCCTACTCATTAACTGTATGATCCTGGGTAAGTGTCCCAGGATGTTTGAGCCTCAGTTCCCTCCCCTATAAAATGGGGGTAATAACAGTGCCTAGACCCCTAGGGGGAAACCCTGGTGGCATAGTGGTTAAGAGTTTGGCTGCTAACCAAAAGGTTGGCAGTTCAAATCCACCAGGTGCTCCTTGGAAACACTATGGGGCAGTTCTACTTTGTCCTGTAGGGTCGCTATGAGTCGGAATCAACTCGACAGCAACGGGTTACGGGTAGACCCTTAGGGAAGTCAAGATGATCAAAATAGTTGATGTGTGCAATGCTCTTAGCTTGTTGTAAGTGCTTAATAAATGGTAACTGCTATTATATTATCGAGGTCCCTGGGTGGTGCATGTGGTCTGCAATCTGCTACTAACCTAAAAGTTGGCAATTCGAACCTACCTGGTGCACTGCAGAAGAAAGACCTGATGATCTGCTTCTATTAAGACAACAGCCAAGAAAACCCTATGGAGCAGCTCTACTCTGTAACACATGGGGTCACCATGAGTTCACATCAACTTGACAGCAACGGGGTTTCGTTTGGGTTATTATTTCACCGACATGTATAAGTGGTGGAAACCTGGAGGCACAGTGGGTTAAGAGCTCGGCTGCTAACCAAAAGGTCCACAGTTCAAATCCACCAGTCACTCCTTGGAAACCCTATGGGGCAGTTCTACTCTGTCCTATAGGGTTGCTATGAGTCCGAATAGACTTGATGGGAATGGGTTGTGGGTTTTGTATGAGTGGTAGGGGAGAAGAGTTTGGGCCGTAAAGATGTGGCTACCCACTCCCAGTCTTGACTTACTCCTTGTGTGGTGGTGTTGTGTGGGTCTGTATTCAAATACCCAGCAACTCCCCCACCCCCCCCAATGCTGTGCTGTGCTCTGGAAAAGGTACCCTGGCCGTCCCCAGCCCGTTAATCACAGCAGGCCACAGACGTTCTGAACTGTAACATGTCATTTACTATCCAAGCAGGAGAAATGTAGAGGAAGAGACTTCTGCACTTAAGGCACTTTTGCTTTATTAAGAGCCTTTCTAATGTAAAAAATGCTCACACAGTCACTTTCTCCAGCAGCTGCATCACCATTATTTTCAACACCCTGAGGACAGAATGAGATTAGGTGTGGGGAAGGGGCTGAGGCAGGGTGAGCATTCAAGAGCTGGATTTAAATCCAGTTCTGCAGGTTGATCCTGTGTTAATGCAGTATTAATAGGATTTGAAGGCAAGGGCCCGTGTGGCTTGATTCAAGGTTTCTCCAACATCTGGGTCATTGGCAATGTCACTGCTGCTTTTATTCTAACTACTCCAAGTAGGCAGTCGGGGAGAGAACTAATTCTTAATTCCAACAGTCTCTTGCCTTTGAGGCACCCAGTAGACACTCCTGCCAGCGAACTCTTCTTGATCACAGGAGACCTGAAATAAGAAATGATTTAGCCCTTTCCAGTGATTAGGCAAAGCGTGGGAATCCGCATACCTGGTCTCTTTCCACTGCATCCAGGTGAATTTCCAACAGGAGTGCTCAGAGATCAAAGAAGGGTGCACATTTCATGACACCACTGCAGCCCAGCGTCTGCGAGCCTGCCAGGAGGATGAGAGCCTGTGCACGAGGCCACACACACATGCAGCGAGCATGTATTCATCCGAGTGGCGGTGCTAGGCCCTGCAAATGCGCAGTAATGGAGAACTCAGTCCCTCCCCATATGGAGTCCAGGGTTTAGTATGCAAAAAAGTGTAATAAAAGTACTACTGTGGCTAGGGACTTAAGAAAGAGGAGTAGACACTATTCCTAGGCTGACCTAACAGATATTCTCAACCCCCTTCTCCCTTTCCTGGTCCACTGTAGGGACTAGGGGAGTTAAATGTCATTTCTCACCCCCTTGCAAATAGCAGAGCCCTGGTGGTGCAGTGGCTAAGAGCTCGGCTGCTAACCAAAAGGTCGGCAGTTTGAGGCCACCAGCCACTCCTTGGAAACCCTATGGGGCAGTACTACTCTGTCCTGTAGGGTCGCTATGAGTCAGAATCAACTCAACGGCAACGGTTTGGTTGGTTTTGGTATTGCAGCTAGAAGGTCCCCAGGTGGGGCAAATGGTTTGTGCTCGACTACTAACCTAAAGATTGACAGTTCAAACCCACCCAGTGGCACCATGAAGGCCTGGCAATCTGCTTCCATAAAGATTACAGTTAAGAAAACGCTGTGGAGCCCTTCTATTCTGTAACACATGGGGTTGCCATGAGTTAGAATCCAATTGATGGCAATGGGTATTGCAGTTTAAAAGTTGTCGGTGATGCAGTTTGGGGCATGAGTTGTAAGTAGAAGTCTGCTAGTGGGTTTTAGTAAAGATTTTACTCTCCTAGTAAAACAGGAGAAGCAGCTGGCTCTGCTTCTTCTCCCTTCTTGTCTGGAAAGAACTTTATGATGCCTGGATGTGAAGCAGCCATCTTGTGACCATGAGGCAACAAGCCTAAGACAGAAGCCACTGTAGAGATGCTGTCTCTGATACTGTCAGGCCTTCATATCAAAGCTGGCAGCTGCCTTCCTCAGGACTTTTTGTTATGTGAGAAAAAGAAATCCCTACTTATCTAAGCCATTGCGAGTCAGAGTTTCTATTCCTTGTGGCTAAATGTAATCCTGATGGACACAGAAAAGTATAGAAGGGACTGGCCAGGTGGAGAGGTGGGTTGGCGCAGGAGGGGATCAGGAAGGCCTTCATGGAGGAGATGATGTTTGAGTTGGGACTTAAGAGACTTTAAGATTAATTATGTAGAGATGAGAGAAGGGTAAGCAAAGTTGGAAGTGGGAAGTGGGATATGGCTGGTGGAGAGTGATAAATTAGTGTCAACTGTTCTGGGCTGCAAGTTGCAGAAACCAAACCCAAACTAGATGGAACAGCAAGACTCATGTGATTAGGAAGTCCAAGAATTGATCTGGCTTCAGGCATGTCTAGATCCAGGAACATAACTTACGATGTCAGGAGTTTATCTCTGTTGTTTTTTTAGTTCTTCTTCCCTCTGGCTTTGTTCTTAGAAAGTAGACAAGATGACCAGCAGTAGTGCCACACTCACGTTCTCCCAGCTTAGAAACCTCCATCAAAAGAGAACTTTAGAACCTTAATATCCATATAACAAGCCTGACAAGACCACCATTGACCTTGCTTGGTCACTCCTGATCAATTCACTGCAGATAAGGAGATATGGAGGCCTCTGAAGGAAACCTGACCAGGGTCCTCACTTGCAGTGTCCCTGCCATGTTTGACAGCCCCAAGGAGACCACATGGACCAGAGAATTGGAAGAAGACAGTGGGGAAAGCATCCTGGGTAGACAAAAACCATAGTGATAGTAGTCCTCGATGAGCGGGTCATCCAGGTACAACTAGGCTAGGAAGAGGCTGGGTGCCAGATCTCTGCCCTGACCACTTGTCTCCGGGTCACCTGGTTGGCTCCCTGTTTGCTAAAATTGTGAAGAACATGAACGAGGGCAGGGCCTGTCAGGCAGTGTACGAGCAGCCCCTCCAGGGGACACTGAGGTTTCTCACAAGTCCAGCCTCACTACTGGAAATTTCTCTCAGATCTATCACTTTTTTTTTCTTCTTTTACCTGGCTTCCAGTTGGAGGGATGATCACTTCGTCCTGTTAAGGAAGACTCTCTCTCTGTCTTGTTCACACTGAAGTAAACAATGAGGCAGGAGGGATGGTGTTATGGATTGAATTGTGTCCCCTAGAAATTTGTGTTGGAATGCTAACCCCTATGCTAGTGAATCGAATCTTGTTTGGGAATAGGGTTTTCTTTGTTAGGTTAATAAGGCCATATCAGTGTGTCCTGAACCTATTCACTTCTGAGTGCTATAAGGGACAGCAGAGACAAGCAAGTACAAATGGGGGAAAGATAGATGCCCCATGGAGATTGCCAAGGAACTGAGGATCACCAGGGCTACAGAAGCTGAGACAAATATCCTCCCCCAGAGCTGAGCGAGAGAGAGCCTTTCCCTAGAGCTGGTGCCCTGAATTTGGACTTCTGGCCTCCTACCGGTGAGAAAATAAACTTCTGTTCATTGAAGCCACCCGCTTGTGGCATTTCTGTTACAGCAGCATTGGAAACTAAGATAGATGGGAAGAACAGCAAATCCCAGGCTGGACTCATTATCTCTGGGCTGATAACGGTGCAGGGAGGGTGGTGTCTAGCAGCCACCTCTCCCTGCTCCCTCTGCATCTTGCACGGGGACGGGGTGGGGGTGCTGTCTGTTCTGTTCTCATCTCTCCGGGAGATTTAAGAGGTTCAGCCTCTAGAATTGTCTGTAGCCTTTTCGTCTACTGAGGCTTCAACAGCAGAAACAAAGCTGCTACTCTCTGACCATCTGGAAACTGTCAGGGCAGAGACTTGCAGGCTTAGGCAATTAGACAAACAATGTAGCTTTGTGCAGCTCAAGAGAGAAACCTAATTTGGACTCTTTCAGTGACTTTGTTTCTGCTCAGTCCCCGGAACCACCCCACTGCCTCTGCAGTCCTCTGCCATTAAAGCTGCTGGGGACTCCGCCTTCTTCCTGATTCCTTCCCCAACTATTTATTGAGCTCCCATTATACACCAGGCACTTTCCACAGCTCTGTTCCTTGGCCAAGCAAAGAATCCCTCAGAACTTTTGGCCGCCAAACACGGCAGGTGCTTCTTATCCCTGCTTTAGGGTGACCCCTTTGGAGTTTAGTACCATCTTCTCCCTTCCATCTGCCTCCTGGAGTCTTGCCAATTCCCTTCTTTCCTCCCTTCTTCCTTCATTCCTGTTGTTTTTTCTCCACGACCTCTGGCCCCATCTGGACAACATCCATTGTTTATCTTTGGCTGTTTTTAATATATACCAATCTTTTACTCAAGTTATGGTTTATTTTGGAGTCCCTGGGTGATGCACACGCTTAAGTGCTTGACTACTAGCTGAAAGGTTAATTGTTTGAATCCACCTAGATGTGCCTTGAAAGACAGGCCTGGTGATCTGCTTCTGAAAAGTCACTGAATTGAAAACTCTCTACGGAGCACAGTCCTACTCTGCACTCATGGGGTTGCCATGAGTCGGAATCAACTCGACAGCAACTAACAACAACACAGCTTTTTGCCTTAAACACCTCTTGGCTCTTACAGAAGTACTTCTATTTGGAGGCGGCAAGTATAGCGGGAAGAACCGACAATTTTGGAGGGGGAAGGGTTTTCAGTTTTAAGTCCTGGCCACCTCCATTCACTGTTGTGACTTTGGGCAACTTTGTTAAGCTCTCGAAGTCTGTTTCTTCATCTGTGAAACGGGTATCATTTAATACTTACCCAATAGGTCTTTTATGGGGATTACATGAAGTGATCTGCTGGAAAGTGTGATATATGCCCAAAAGTGCAGTGTAGACGTTTCGCGAGCATGGACTGTGTGGAAGGCAGCTTGAGTCTGGACTGCCGCTCAGGGATGTTCACACCCGTCCTGGGAAATGTCCTTCACACCCTGATTTTAAGATTGCGAAAGCCCTTCATTTCTAGTGCTTCCCAGCCTTGCCCCAGAGGCAGATGTTAGAAACTGACCGAAATGTTTTCTGGATGAATCGCACCAAAGCATTTCGGGTTTATGTCTGACCAGGATGGAATTTTAATCTCCCTTCTGCCACTCCTACTCTTATTTTGGAAAGAGACTTAAAGTCACATTTTTGAGATTCTGAATGTGTGTGATCCACTGCCACTGAGCTATCTGGAGTGTCCCTTAGCTGCTGTTTGTTACCCTGGACTCTTGACCCGGCACTACCTGCAGCTTTGAACTCCCCCAAAGCCCTGGGACTCTGCAGGGTCCTCTCAGCTCTCTGGACTCGGGTTTTGTGTCCTTCCCCGACTCTTGGCCTCTGATTTAGATTTGGCATCTCTCTGGTTCCTTGACTGCTGACTCTGTCCATTCCACGACTCCTCTCCTGCCCTTCCTTCCACAAGCCCATCCTGGGCCACTCAGCCTTCTAGGTGGTCCAAGCCCTTCCTGGAGCTTTCTGGTGGGATGGCTCTCAGATAGATACCTGCTCCACCCCTTGATGTTAAGCAGCACTGCTTTCATTCTTTCTCCTGGAACCAGTAAATGCTGATTGAATTCTTGGTGCTGCAGAAACACTTTATTTACCTGTGCATAGGACGTTTCTTACTTTCTCCCAAATTATATATTGTATATACAATATATACTTGTATTATGTTGTATATTATATATAAACTCCTTGGTGTCGAGTCAATTCCGATTCATGGCAGCCCCGTAGGACAGAGTAGAACTACCCCACAGAGTTTCCAAGAAGCGGCTGGTGGATTGGTGGATTTGAACTGCCAACCTTTTGGTTAGCGGCCAAGCTCTTTAACCACTGTGCTACCAGGGCCCCAGTATATATACTATATATTATTGTAAGGATGACATAGGACCTGGCAACATTTTGTTCAGTTGTTGCCATATTATAGGTAATATATATTGTATCATACAGTATATAATTGTTTACTACCCATTTCCCTGTGAGTCCAACACATTGGTATTAGGGATACATGAAAGCTGAAGGAGAGGTAAAATAATGGGTCGTGCTACCCCCTAGTGGCAGAGCGTGGCAACACACATCTCAGCAAAGGTGAAAGTTTTATATATCCTCTTCTTAATTAAAAATAAAAAGCTAGAGACCACACAGATGAATGTAGAGCTTAGGTAATTCTCCTTGACAGCTAGCTTCTATACACAGATATCACCATATTTCTTTTTAGCTTTATGCTTTTATTCTTTTAAGGATAATGAACTGTTATTGCATGTTAAAAATATTTTTTATGAATTCACAATGCTGTGTACTGTATTTCTATGAATGAAATAACTTTTTTCCTTAAACTTGATGCATTATCCCCCAAAGAACTTCCTTGTAAAGTTGAGATGTGTCTTATGCTTCTGGGCATTTTACATGCTGGCAAATGTGGTAAACTGCTGTCTCCCCAGACACAGACAGCCTTGGCGGGCTCACTGCACCCTGCTAGGGAATCCCTGCAGGAGCCCAGCAGCCAGTGAATCAGTCAAGATTTGAGTCTGCTGCGGTTGTGGTCCTCTTTGCTAGTGCACAACCTTTCTTTGGTGCCTTTACCTTCATGCTTTTGAGCATTTCCACCTCTTCCTGCCAAGGGCCCAAGCCTGCGACCCGGCAATAGGCTTCAGTGATCCCCCAGCTGCAGCCCAGACACTGGAGGTGGGATCTGCCTCACCCCGATGCCTGTTCCAGGCCTTTGCCACACCGAAAATACTTAACACTCACAACACATTAGAGCAGGTGTTGGCAAACTTTTTCTGAAAAGAGTCAGAAAGTAAATATTTTAGGCTTGTGGGCCACACGGTCTTTGTTGTAACCACTCAGTTCTGTTGTTGTACAAGAGAAGCCACAGACAGTACAGAAACAAATGGGTGCTGCTGTGTCCCAATAAAACTTTTATGGACCCTGACACTTGAATTTCATGTAATTTTCATGTGTGATGAAATCTTATCCTTCTTTTGATTTTTCCCCCCCCTCACTTAAAAATGTAAAAATCATTCTTAGCTTGTGGGCAGTACAAAAACAGGTGGCAGGCCAAATTAGGCCCACGGGCTGTAGTTGCTGACCCTTGCATTGGAATGTTCCATCACCCTTTTCTAAATCTGTTGCCATCGAGTTGAGTCTGGCTCAGGGCGACTCCATATGTTACAGAGCAGAACTGAACTCGGATAGGGTTTTCTTGGCTGTAATCTTTATGGAAGCAGATGGCCAGGCCTTTCTTCTGTGGTGCCACTGGGTGGGTTTGAACTTTTTGCTTAGTAGTCAAGCACTTAACCATTTCCACTACCCAGGTACTTTTACCTCTTTCTGTTGTTGTTGTTGTTAGGTGCCATCGAGTTGCTTCCGACTCATAGTGACCCTATATGCAACAGAACAAAACACTGCCTGTTCCTGCCATCTTCACAGTCGTTGCTATGTTTGAGCTCATTGTTGCAGTCACTGTGTCAATCCATCTCACTGAGGGTCTTCCTCTTTTTCTCTGACCCTCTACTTTACCAAGCATGATGTCCTTCTCCAGGGACTGGTCCCTCCTGATAACGTGTCCAAAGTACGTAGGATGTAGTCTCACTATCCTTGCTTTTAAGGAACATTCTGGCTGTACTTCTTCCAAGACAGATTTGTTGGTTCTTTTGGCAGTCCATGGTATATTCAATATTCTTTGCCAACACCATAATTCAAAGGCATCAATTGTTTTTCCTTCTTCCTTATTCATTGTCCAGCTTTAACATGCATATGATGCGATTAAAAACACCGTGGCTTGGGTCAGACGCACCTTAGCCCTCCAAGTGACATCTTTCCTTTTTAGCACTTTAAAGAGGTCTTTTGCAGCAGATCTGCCCAGTGCAAGGTGTCGTTTGATTTCTTGACTGCTACTTCCATGGGCGTTGATTGTGGATCCAAGTAAAATGAAATCCTTGACAACCTCAATATTTTCTCCATTTATCATGATGTTACTTACTGGTCCAGTTGTGAGGATTTTTTGTTTTCTTTACGTTGAAACGTAATCCATACTTAAGGATATGGTCTTTGATTTTCATCAGTAAGTGCTTCAAGTCCTCTTCACTTTCAGCAAGGGAGATTGTGTCATCTGCATATCGCAGGTTGTTAATGAGTCTGCCTCCAATCCTGATGCCCCATTCTTTTTCATATAGTCCAGTTTCTCAGATTATTTGCTCAGCATACAGACTGAATAAGTACGGTGGAAGGATACAACCCTGACACACACCTTTCCTGACTTTAAACCATGCAGTATCTCCTTGTTCTGTTTGAACGACTGCCTCTTGGTCTATGTACAGGTTCCTCATGAGCACAATTAAATGTTCTGGAATTCCCATTCTTTGTAATGTTATCCATAATTTGCTATGATCCACACAGTCGAATGCCTTTGCGTAGTCAATAAAACACAGGTAAACTTCTTTCTAGTCAGTGGCAATTTTTCTCACAACCCTAAATGACTGGATTTGGGACTCTATCCAGTTTTCTGGATAAAACACAGTTCCTAACAGGTTAAGAGCTTCTGTCAATTCCTAACAGACACTTATTTAGGTGGTTTGAACTGCTCGGCCAGGCCTGGCCTTTTTTTCCTCCAAAGAATTTGTTGATCTGTTGGAAACTCTCTTTCCAAAAGCAGCCTCACGGCTTTGTTTTAAAAGTCTAATTTATAACCCTTGGAACCTCACTCAGTCACCTCAGGGTCCTTTTCTTTCCACGTACGCATCTCTGTCCATCCTCTCCTTTCTTCTTCCTAATTAGCTGACTCTATAATTAAACGTTTCCTCACTGAGAGGTTTTGAGCCCTCACCGAGGCTACGCGCTAATCACCTGTGGCCCTCCTGTGGTCTCTTCTATTTCCTTTTGAGATGAAACGCCCAGAACTGAATAGCGTCAAGGTCGAGCCGCCTGCATTTGTATTACAGACTAGCACGCCATTATCATGGTGTTCGCTCACCCTTAATACAGACTAATAGCTTGTTCTCCTCCTTGACCTCCAGAAGCATTGAGCAGTCGTCTTCACTGCACCCTTTGTGGTAATTTCAAGATCTTTTCCTTAGGAAGTTATAACTAATTCAGGACCCATCAGCTATCATAAATAGTTTAAATTGCTCTTTCGAGTGTGAACTGCCTCCCACGGGCCACTTAATTTGCCAGGTGTCCCCTGGCTGTGCTCGTACCATGACCAGCTCCGGTCCCCGCCCTTATTAGCCTGGCTTCTGTACTTTGGTCCAGTCAGGAGAAGTGGAACTTATATTTGGCAAGGACCTGGTGCTCTGCTATGGGCCTGCCTACCGGTTGCCATCGAGTTGAGTCTGACTCATGACAACCCCATGTGCGACAGAGTAGAATTGTTCTCCATAGGGGCTTCAGTGGCTGATTTTTCAGAAGTAGATCGCCAGGCCTTTCTTCTGAGGAGCCTCTGGGTGAACTTGAACCTCCAACCTTTTGGTTAGCAGCCGAACGTGTTAACCATTTGCACTACCCAGGAACATGGACCTACCTAGCAGTGCTTTAAAGATGGATTTAATCTTATTTGAAGTTTCTTAAGCCCAAGGGGGTCGTCTCTGGAGGATTCTTGAGAGGCCAAATAGATCTTGCGATTATGCTTGAAGTTGATTTGCTTCTTTTCAGAGAAAACCAAGAGATTTTACTCCACCTGAAACTTTCCCAGTTTTTTTTGGTTTTAATAATTTTTCACCTCTGGAGAACTCCTGAGACAAGGTTCCACCCCTGTTGGCTAGACTAAGTTTGTTAGCTGTCTCAAATTGCTAATTGTTTAAGATGTTTAAAAACACTAATTAAATTGGTAAAAATTGAATGTTATTGTTAGTTGCCATTGAGTCAACTCCGACCTATGGCAACCTTGTGTATAACAGATACAATATACGTATAACATATATGTGGATTATATATTTGGTAATGATGTTGTGTCAATGATAAATTTCCTCCATTTGGTAGTTGCACTGTGGTTATGGAAGACAATGTCCTTGTACTTGGGGAATGCATGCTGAAGGATTTAGGGCTAATGGATCATAATGTTGGCACCTTATCTCAAATGGTTCACAAAAACAAAAGAAGAATAATATGTATAATAACCCAAACCAAACCCATTGCCATCAAGTCTATTCTGACTCATAGCGACCCTATAGGACAGAGTAGAACCGTCCCATAGGGTTTCCAGGGGGCAGCTGGTAGATTTGAACTGCTGACGTTTTGGTTAGCGGCTGAATGTTTAACCGCTGCGCCACTAGGGCTCCAGTATGTATAATAGTGCACACTAAACACCAAAAACCCATCGCCGTCGAGTTGATTCTGACTCAGAGCAACTCTATAGGACAGAGTAGAGCTGCCCCATGGAATTTCCACGGCTGTAAATCTTTTTTTTTTTTTTAATTTTATTTGTTTTGTTGTTATTGTTGAGAATATACACAGCAAAACATACACCAATTCAACAGTTTCTACATGTACCATTTAGTGACATTGATCACATCCTTTGAGTTGGGCAGCCATTCTCACCCTCCTTTTCTGAGTTGTTCCTCCCCCATTAACATAAATTTATTGCCCCCTAAGATTCCCATCTAGTCTTTTCAGTTGCTGTTGTCGGTTTGATCCCATATCGATAGTTCTTAAAAGAGCATAGTGCTCAAGGCAGAAATTTTTTACTAGTTAAGCTAAACTTTTATTTGATTTTAAGAGGACTTCAGGGAATATTTTTGGTTTAAGGTTTAAAGATTATCTCAGGATGATAGTTTCAGGGGTTCATCCAACCTTCATGGCTCCAGGAAGTCTGGAGTCCATGAGAATTTGAAATTCTGTTTTGTATTTTCCCCCTCTTGATCAGGATTCTTCTATAGAATCTTTGATCAAAATGTTCAGTAATGGTAGCCGGGCACCATGCAGTTCTTCTAGTCTCATGGCAAAGGAGGCAGTTGTTCATGGAGGCAGTTAGCCACTATTCCCTATCTTCTTTCTATTCCTGACTCTCCTTTTCCCAGGCAAATAGAGACCAACTCTTGTGCCTGGGATGGCCGCTTACAAGCTTTGAAGACCCCACACACTATGCATCAAATTAGGAGGTAGAACAGACACACTAAACATGTTCAAGGTTGTAATCTTTATGGAAGCAGACTGCCACAGCTTTCTCCCACTGAGCAGCAGATGAGTTTGAACAGTCTACCTTTCAGTTAGCAGCTGAGCACTTTAACCACTGTGCCAACAGGGCTCCTTACACTAAGCACCTACACTTATGTGTAGAGAGATAAAGCAAATGTGGCAAAATGTTGACACTGAGGTGAATCTAGGTGAAGGGCACATGGGAGTTCGTTTATATTTTTGCAACTTTTCTGTTTGTCTGAAGTTCTTTAAAAATAAGTGTAATTAATTTGGCAGGTCGACCAAGGGTAATAGTAGCACCTGAGACATGAGTATGACTGCTGGCCTGGCCCTGCCTTCCCTGCAGAGCCCTGGTGTGTTCTTGGATTTAGTCACTGCGTGGAGCTGGTCCGCCTCTTTGCATCTGCCCTGCCTTGTTCCTGTTCTTTTGGTCCCTGCCCCTGCTGGTCTGTCCCATCTCAGCCAAGAAGTTGTCAAACATGGACTGAACCCCGGTATGTGCCAGGTACTGTGTCAGGGACAGGGGCATGGTCAGTAAACAGATGTGGTCTCCATCCTCAAGGAACTGTAGTCTAATCTGGGAAGACAGAAACTGAACAGAGAATTATGAAGGGCTGCAAGGGAGAAGTGCAGGCTGCTGCAGGAAGTGCGTGGAAGGCTCTAGCCCACAGGGGGCTCCGGAACACTTCCTGCAGGCAGTGGTATTTGATTTCAGACCTGTGGGACTGCGTGGAGTAGCCTGGCAAGGACAGGGTGAGGACGTGCTGTAGACAGGCCTTAAGAGTGAAGCAGGCCTTGGGGCCCAGCATGGGGGAGGCAAGGAGAGAGAGGGAGGCTGGGGTCAGAGCAGGCAGGGCCTTGTAGGTCACATTGTTAACTTATTTTTCTTTATTAAAAATAGACAAGGAAGTCATGATTAGATTTGCATTTTGGAAAAAATCCCTCTAGCTGCAATGTAGACAATGAATTGGAAAGACTATTATTGGTGGTGGGGAGAGAAGCCAGAAGGCCATCTTAGCTGTCCAGTGAGTGGCCATGCTTTCCTGTACCAGATGGTGGCTATGCAGATAGAGACATGGATGGACGTCAGAGTTATATAGGAGGTGCACTCTGCAGAACTTGATGATTGAATGGATTCTCCCTTTCTGACACACTTTTAGTGAAAAATTTCTCTGTTTTTCCTTTTTATTTATAGATCTCATTGGAAAATACTTTCTTTTTTTTCAAAAGGTATTTTCAAATATACTCCTTTAACTGGTTGCCATAGAGTTGATTCCGACTCATGGCGATGCCATGTGTTACAGAGTAAATTGTGCTCCATAGGGTTTCCTTGGCTATAACCTTTATGGGAGCAGACCTCCAGGTCTGTCTTCTATGGCACTGCTAGGTGGGTTCAAACCGCCAATTTCTAGTTAGTCAAAACCCAAACCAAACCCATTGCTGTCGAGTTGATTCTGACTCATAGTGACCCTAGAGGACAGAGTAGAATTGCCCAATAGGGTTTCCAAGGAGAGGCTGGTGGATTTGAACTACCAGTCTTTTGGTTAGCAGCCTGAGCACTTAACCACTGTGCCACCAGGGCTCCATTTCTAGTTAGTGGTCCAGTGCAAGCCTTTTGAGCCACCCATGGCTTCAATGAATTGTCTTGCTTATGTATTCCTGATATGAATATTCCTCAAATAAAGACGATGGTTTATCTCATTCAATAAGATCATGCTAATTTGGAGTTAGGACTCACCTATCTCACATATTCTGGAAACTGAAGATGTAGGGGATGGAAATTAATGTAATTCAAAAGAAACTATTGCACTTATGAAATGGCACATTAGACAGTAGGGCTTATATTGGAAGATAATTAATTTTGTCAGGGAAGAAGCCCTGCATGGGGAAATTACAACACTGACAAATAAATGCCGTTGTACTTTTCCATGCCATGAATGATTTACAGTTACAGCTGTGCATCCTTCTCTTTGATTTATGGCATCCTGTACACTGTGGAATTACTTAGCTTCAGTTTGGCTTGATGTAAGGTTTTTTCCTTGCCCAGAAAAAATTTTGGCCTGAAGAAAAGATGACATTAATTTAGAAATATGGAGTTATCATTGAATTATCAAAATAAATCTGAGGACATAAATCAATTCTACCCCTTGGAGAATGCTAAATCGATAAGTCCAGAAAGACTTTATTGATTCCATGGCCATTACTCAAGTGTTCTTCATTAGATTCCTCAGCTATATGTTTAATTGAAATGATAATGTTGATAACTTTGGGTAAACCCATGCATACTGACTTTGATATGGGGTTGTTCAAGGTAGTGGAAACAATTGGGCTAGACTGGCTCTCTTCTTCAGATGCAGGAGGGTACACGTGGGGAGACTTTTCATCTTCTTCCTGTTATTCTCCTGGAGCTTCTACTCTGGGCAGATGCCTGCCCAGACGGTTTTAAGTCACCTCTTTTAAATTCAATTAAAAAAATAGTATGAACAACCTGATTACAATATTAAGGGAACATTAAAAGAACTACTCATGATTAACCATCTTTACATATTAGTGACTGTTGTACTGAACTGTAATATCTGTTTCTGTGACTTGTCTCTCTTTTAAAAGATTGTGAACAACTGAGGGCAAGAGTGTTTTATCACATTATCCTCTAGATCTTATTTAAATGCATGAGTATTTTGATATAGTTGGATTACTAACTGAAAGGTTGATGATTTGAATCCACCCACCAGTGCCACGGAAGAAAGGTCTGGTGATCTATTTTTGTAAGATTGGAAACGCTATGAGTGCAGTTCTACTCTGAAGCATGTGGGGTTGCCATCAGTCAGGATGGATTGCTGGCAACTGGTTAGGCTTCTTTGGTTTTATGATTTACAAAGCATATCCATATTTATTAGGTTATTTCATACTTCTTAAGATTTCTCTGTTTCTAGCAATTTACGTGTAGCTGGAAAGGAGGAAGGTTTATCACAGCCCCTCCCTTAGACACTGGCTCATTCCTCTCCAGATTATTGTTGCTTCTCAGACATAGTATTAAAGATGTTTCCTACAATCTTTATTACAGCCAATCTGTAGTGAATTCACATCAGGAAACAAAACCCCTTAAGGGGTTATTAACAGTTCAAGTGGAAAGAGAAATGTCACTTGCCAAAAGTAGGTACGGGTGTAGGTTGTCTTTGAATCTATTTCTCTCCTTAGGGGTAATGAGTGGGGAAGGTGGGGTACATAGGGAAGTACTGTATTTTTACGCAAATAACATGCACTTTCTATGTTTGCCAACCACACCCTCCCTCTGCAAGGTATTTTCGTAAGAGCACTATGCCAATTTTTTTTACATGTTGCTGTAAAAAAAAATTAGCATAGTGCACTTACAAAAATACCTTGGGGGTACATAGAGGGGAGGAAACAGCTGCCTCAAGCCTTGTGGAGAGAGCTCCTGACTGTTTTCTAAATGTCTATGCTAGCTTTTTTATGTGGCATTTGCATTTGTACACACACACACACACACACACACACACACACACACACACACACACACACACACACACATTGTATATAGGTAGTCCCTGAATTATGAAGTATTTGAGTTACGACGAACTGTTCTTAGACTGTTTTTCGTACATCTTATCTGTAGTAATATGTACTACATACAATGCTGCAGTGCATAATTTGCTGATGTTATCATTCTCAGATGTTAACTCGCAGATGTTCAATGTTATGATTTATAGTGAAAGGATTAGCTAAAGTTTTTTCTAAACTAAATCAGGGGCTTCAGTTGCTTGAAAACATGGACCGAAACGCTGATCACTTTGCTAAACTCAATAGGCAGATTCGGGAAGCAGTGAGATGTTACCGTGAAATATATGAAGAAAGAAAGAAAAGGACCATACAGACAACCTTCACTAATTTTATGACTAGAAACACCATCCCTTTTCCCAGGGATAATCCAGATGATCCAGGACCTTCCACAAGTAGAGTTATTACTGCAACTGACAAAATGCTAACGTTGTCCAGCTCTTCTTCAGTGTCAGAGTAAATTTTTATATTTCGTTTTTTTTTAATGTATGTATGTATTAAAATATATCTGTAAGGTTATATGTAATGTTTCCAACCCCCAAAGACAATTAAAGACCGGATTTATAAAGATACGATAATAAAAAACAATAATAATGAAAACTAAAAATAAAAAGGTTTTTAGACTTAACGTCAGAACCAATTTATAATGAAGCCATTGGAATGGAACCCCGACGTAAGTCGGGGACTACCTGTATGTATGTGTATATATATGCATATGTATGTATATATGAATATACATGTGTGTGTGTGTGTATACACTATGTATATATGTATCTATATACGTAGTTCCTGGGTGGTGCAAGTGTTTTATGTGCTCGGCTGCTAACTGAAAGATTAGAGGTTGGAGTCCACCCAGAGACTCCTTGGAAGAAAAAGCCTGGCGATCTACTTTAAAAAAATTAGTCATCGAAAACCCTATGTAGCACAGTTCTATTCAGATATATATGGAGTCACCATGAGTTGGAGTCAACTCGACGGCAGCTGGCTGTATATATACACTAAAACCTGTGAAAGCTGGAAACTGTGTAAGGCAGAAACTTGTTAGAGAAGGGAAACTCAAATATTTTCCATGAAGATGTGTGATAGAAAAGTGGACTGTACCCTGTCAAAGGCAGAAAACTTTCAAGACCTGGAAAAACAAGGCAGTCCCATCGAGTTCCACCTCTCACAGGTTTCGGGGTGTGTGTGTGTGTGTGTGTGTGTGTGTGTGTGTGTGTCTATGCAACCCAATTATTTATTTCTTGTTGTTGTGATCAACATTGTAGCATGTAAGTTTTGCTCTGAAAAATTCTGCATAGACTAAGGTATGAATTAATACAAAAACGTGCTCATTTGTAATAGCTCACGGCTGTTAACAGCAATTAGGTGAGATCTCTCCAGCCCCTAGGGTGTTGGGAGTTTGGCTGTTCTCCAGTCAACATGATTGGTTTCCAGAGCTACACGAGATCGCTCAGAACTGCAAATGGACATTTGGGACAAAAGAACTGGTCTGATGCTCTCCGATGATCAACCTAAATCACATGGTTATCAAATCTTTATTCCACTTTATGCTGCATGAGTTTTGGTTGTCTACAATAGCATCCTTGGCACACTTTGGGATGAAAAAATTCTATTTCAAAAGTAAGCACAGTTGAAAAACAAAAATAGTTCAGAGGATGGCGTATGCATATAACAAAGGCCAACTAATTAAGCCCAACAAATGCAACTGAGGGCTGCAGAACTGAAGCAGTATTTTATACAGCAAAGGATTGCTTTCTCCCCCTTTAGTTATTGATTACTTTTGTGAAAGAGAGAATATTGACATGTGCAGGAGACCGTAACAGGTTGAAATAGTTTTAGATAGAGTATCGTTGGCAGGTCTTCATGTTCAGATTTAAGCGGGAACCACTGAGGTTCTGAAATGGCTTCTGTAACCAGTTTCATCACAGACCTAATCATCCAAAACATCATTCTCTGTAATTTGACTGAAAAGCAGCCAGACAGCAAAAGCTTCAATTCTTGAAAAGGATTTAGCAGCCAGCAAGCTTATGCTTATTAGAGACACCCTTACCCCATCTCTTCCCTTCTCTCTGCACTCCAGCCATGTCTAAATGAATCCAGAGGCTTGAATCAAGTGTGGAGGTGGGAGGAGCAAGGGAAAGGACCAGAACAAACTCCAGGGCGAAAAAAAGTTTGGTTAAAAAAATATTAAGATCTCACTGTCCTACAGAAGTTCAAGTCTCAAAAGACTGAGAGCTTGAAAAGTGAGACATTCTGTTTATTTTCAGAGGACAGGCAAGGACACGCACTCAAACCAGATTAGAGTAGAAGGAACCTAACCCTGGCTGGACCTCTTCTCGTCTGTGTGACTTTGGACAACATCATTAACCTCTCTGAGCCTTGGTCCCCAGCTGCAGCTGAGTTTGCTTTCAGGTCCCTTCCAGTTTTAAGATAAAGATTCTTTAAAGACTTTGTTCTCACATGACATTGTCTTAATTTTGTGCTATGGGTTTTTAGCAAACATGGTATTCAGAAACTATATTGGGATTCTCCGGGAAGGCCAGAAGTTTTTGGAATGCATAAACCAAAAGGTAAGGAAAGTGCCACCCTCCAGGCAAATCTACATTGTCACAAGCCAGTCCTCATTTCTAATGTTTACACTGTAGCATTAAATACAAAAAGCAGACACAAAACTGGATGTGTATGTATTACCCAAGCATCTGCCTTCTCCTTGTGAAGGGTCACCCTCCTTTAATGTATTGTCTCTTGTGTACACCTTTGTCAGCCTCTGACACCGCCTTTGCCTTCACTGCTGTTCTCTCCTCAGGCCCGTGCTGTCTCCTGGGACTGCCCTCACCTCTTACTTTCTTCACCTTCCCCCAACATACCAGTGACAAAGCACAGGTAGATCAGACCTACACTAAATGTTCGGAGGTATCAGAGAGTGATTATAGTGCAGGACGGAGCCCCTGGGTGGTGCAAATGGTTAACGCGCTCAGCTGCTAACTGATAGGTTGGAAGTTCGAGTCCACCCAGAGGCACCTTGGAAGAAAGGGCTGGTGATCTACTTCCAAAAAATCAGCCATTAAAAATCCTGCGGAGCACAGTTCTGTTCTGACACACATGGGGTCACTGTGAGTCGGAATTGACTCGATGGCAACTGGTTTATGGTGCAGGACAGGGAAAAAGTTCAATGTTAAACATCACTTTCTTAGAAATTTATCAGTGAATCCCTACTGTGATGGGTAGGTGGTAATGGGGGGGGGGCGGGGTGTGACTAAATGGAACATTTAACAACTACCCTTTCTTCTCTCACCCTTATTATATGCTGGAATGGGAGCTCTAGGACAGAGAGGGACAGGGTATTTCAGGACATGCAAGGGAAGCGAAGGGAGCCGCCGAGAGCAAGCTACCTTGTCTACAGTTTTTATTTATTTATATTTATTTCATTATTGTACTTTAGATGAAGGTTTACAGAACAAACTAGCTTCTCATTAAATAATTAGTACACATATTGTACACATGTCAACACTCTCTGTTTTCAACCTTGGGTTCCCTATTACCAGCTTTCCTGTCCTCTCCTGCCTTCTAGTCCTTGCCCCTGGGCTGGTGTGCCCCGTTAGTCTCATTTTGTTTTATGGGCCTGTCTAATCTTTAACTGAAGGGTGAACCTCAGGAGTGACTTCATCACTGAGCTAAAAGGGTGTCTGGGGGCCATATTCTCAGGGTTTCTCCAGTCTCTGTCAGACGAGTTAGTCTGGTCTACCTTGTTCAGTTTGCCTGGAGCTGGCTCTGTTAGCAGTAATCCCCCAAGGAGACGAAGACCTTTACCAATTCCTTTGGCTTCCCACATCTGGTGAAGCCAACGGCGCTGCGACACCAAGCCTGCCTGATGAGGTTGGCCTAAGCCCCACATTTTTCTCCGTCAGCAGTCACACAGGTCTGTTTTTGTAAAAGCTCTTTGAGGGTGTTTAACCACCTAGTGACAGATGGGGAGGTTAACAACGTTCAGGCCCTGGATTTTCTTGGTGGGATAAAGAGGCTCTTCTGCTGTTGCTCATCGGCTCCAACTTGTCTTCAGATCATGTTGAAATTCCTTTCTGTCACACCCCACAGATCATAATGAAAAGGCAGATTAGCCTGACGATCGAGGCCTATCAGCTGGATGCTCTTAGTTAAGCGATGCTCCCCTCGAGCCACAGAGCAGAGCCGTGCAGGGTGAGCTCGGCGCATATTGCAATGACTTCATTTAATAAACCTGCCGTCAGCATCTTAATCCTCAGTCAAGTATGAGCATGAGAATCCTTGTCAGAGCCGTGATTAGGCAACATGATGGCTAACGAAATCATCCCATCCCACAGGATTCATTTTCATTAAAAGTCTAAATTGATTTAAAAAAAAAAAAAATTTGATAAGAGCCCCTGATTGATGGTGACGTTACGGGTTTTTACCATGAAGTCCTGTGACAAGTAAACCATTTCACCTGTTAAGCTGAATTTTACATTTGGGCTTATGCTGGGGCTTATTTCCTATATAGGTTCTAATCTTTCAGCCTTCTTTTCTGCCTTACCACATCGTGGTCATTCGGACGAGGGGTGCAGACTGTTCCCCAGAGGGGAGTGGAGTAAGGAACGGTCCACTGTTTTCCTTCCCGTTAATGTCTGAGGTAGGGCCATGATGAGTTCTTGGCAGTGCCCCAGGATCTGATCAGACTGGTGGATTCTGCCCTGACTTCCAGCTCCTTTCTCCACCTGCTCCTTCCTGGGGAGCTGCCATCGTACCCCCACACCCGACTCTGTGCTGTGTGCACAGTAAGCCCTCCATGAATGTTTGCAGAGTGAAGAAGGAGGGGTCCAGGAGGGTCCCAGGTCTCAGTTACACAACTGTCGTCTCTTTTCTTGAGAGCTGTGTTCATCTGGGTCCTTGGAGAAGGAAAGGCCAAGGGAGGATTAAACACACAAGGATTTTATTAGGAGAAACGCCTGTGTGAGAGAAAATGAGGAGAGAGCTGAAGACGTCTGGGAGAGCTGTCAGACTCTGGTGCCAGTCTGACCCTGAGTGAAGGAGAAAGGGAGGGAGATTTGGGTGGTAGTGTCCTTGACTGGCACACAGACACAAGGTACGGCAAGGCTGCTGGGGAGTCCTTGGGCCAAATCTGGACCTGTGTCAGCATCTCCGCTGTGCCCACTTGTTGGCTGGGAGTAGCCCTTGGGAAGCATTGCCTAGGTGCAAAAGTAGAGCTAGATTTCAGAGTGCAGCAGCTGAGTCCCTGATGAATTATGCAACCTGGAGTTGGAGGTCTGCCAGATGCCTTACCATGGCTGCCACAGAGCCGTGGCTGTTGTTATCTGCCGTCAAGTTGGCCCCTCGCTCATGGGAACCCCATGCACAATGGGATTGGACCATTATGATCCATAGGGTTTACAATGGCTGGTTTTTGGGAAGTAGATCATAACACCTTTCTTCCTGGTCTGTCTTAGTCTGGAACTCCCCTGAAACGTGTTCAGCATAATAGCAACACACGAGCCTCCATTGACAGACGGGTGGTGGCTGCATATGAGGTGCATTGGTCTCCCTCATGGAAGGCGAGAATTCTACCACTGAACCAAAGGCTGAACTTATTTGGTTCAAAACTCACATTCTATAAGTACCAGTGTACTTTTACGTTTAAATACTCCACAAGGAAGACCAATCATTATCAGAAACAGCAGTAAACAACCTTGTAATCCCTTTAATGCAATTAATTAATTAGTAAATTGCTACCAATTTAAAACGCGACGTGCATCCATAGCTCGTGAGTAAAAAGCTGCGGAAATAAAAATTTACTGTTTTCACTTTGGCATGTTGCAATGAATTTTGTAATGGAAAGCAAATGGCTTTCTATAGAACATTTAGTTAATTGTATTTGCTCTAGTGGGATTTTATCTGAATTATCGGGCATGTGAAAGAAAGGAACTAGGTTCTAGCTTGAGGAAAAAAAAATAATAGGGGAGGTTTCTGCGATAATTTTCAAGTATTGCAGGGAGAGGACTGATCAGTTTTACTCCACATCCAATATACAGGGAATTAAGACAAAAAAGGAAAATAAATGTATACCATAAACGTGGCAGTATGCCCTACTGGAAATTAAACCCGTGTTTTCCTCTGCTGTAGCAAGAGAGGGATCAGAAAGAAACTTGGTTGTCTTCTCAAGTCACTGTGCCCATGAAGAGCTCGGGAATCTCTGCCAACCCGTTGCTGTCCTTGAGTCAATTCTGATGAGTGGGGACCCCATGTGTGTCAGAGTAGAACTGTGCTCCATAGGGTTTCAATGGTCAATTTTTCAGAAGTAAATCACCAAGCTTTTCTTCTCAGGTGCCTCTGGGTGGGTCTGAACCTCCAGCCTTTTGGTTAGCAGCTGAGTACGCTAACCATGTACACCACCCAGGCTTCCCTGGACCCCTGTAGACACCGAGAAATGTGATAGGTAGGTAGTTTTATTTTCCAGAAAAGGGGGTGTGACCACACGTTTTGGATCCGGGGTCTGGGAGAAGCTAATAACCCCCTGGAAGGAGGCTTGGGGAAGAGAAGGCACCCGAGGCCCTGGGTTTGTGAGATGGCGAAGGCTGACCCACCTGGTCCTGCATTCTAGGGCAGGCTTGCGGTCCAGGAAGTGGAGGAGGATGGGAACCAGGAAGGACCACTGTGATGGGCATCCTGCCAGTACCCACAGCAGGAGCTGGGCAGAGGACCCCCCCTGACACCATGCTCTTGCTTTGTTCCTCCTGCCGGGTCTGGCTCTGCCGCCAGGACTCTCTTGGGGCTCCCTGCAGGCAATGATACCCCCTCATAGGAAGGAGGCATAAAGTGCCTACACTTTGGAGAGAGCCTGAAGCATGAAAGTGCACCCTGGGAAGAGTGGGTGAGACAAAAAGCCTGGCCATTTCAGTTACATAAAGCTTCATGGTGAGGCAGGGTTTTCTGATAATGAGGGGTGGTAGTCATTGGGATGAATCCCTGGATGGTGCAAACTGTTAATGTGCTCAGCTGCTGACTGAAAGGTTTGAGGTTCAAATCCACCCTGAGGTGCTTCAGAAGAAAGTCATGGTGATCTACTTCGGAAAAATCAGCCATTGAAAATCCTATGGAGCACAGTTCTACACTGGCACACACGAGGTTGCCATGAATCGAAGTTGACTTGACAGCAGTTGATAATTATTGGACTGAAGACCCAGTGGACTTCCCTTGGGGGCCTTTAAAATAGAATCTCCTCTGTTTGGGGTGGATTTTGTGTGGTCTTGCCTGGTAGGGAATGGGCTGGGGCTTGCGGAGGCAGGTAGTAAAGGCTAACAACACAAATTTACTCCTCACACTGGGATTATCTGCTGATTTATCTGCTGCAATCTGAATGGGCCCCATCCTTGTTCCTGCTTCTCCTCGTTTGCTAGAACTCCCCCAGGGCACATAAAAAAATATAAAAATCAGGAGCATTATCCTTTATGTTTAGTTTCATAAAAATCAATTACAGGAAAAATATATGCTGTGATGTACCCTTTTTATCCTACTGAGAGAAGAATCTTTGTAGCACATTCTCTTGTGAATAGAACTCAATTGTTCTCCATTCTGTGGTAAAATGGTCTTATAGTTATGCTAACCAGTGGTACTGCATGTAATTACAAGCCTGCTGAGTTCTGCATTTAAGCCCGGTTTGGGGGGGGTGTGGAGCTCAGCTTTTTTCAATCACGCGTGATTAAACTTGGCGTTCAAGTTTTTGTATAAAGCTGAGGCTAGCTGGTGAACGCACATTCTGACCACTGGTGCGAAGAAACATCAATTCCATTCAGGGTCCTCAGCCAACCTGCACGGGTACTGCTGTTCCACCAGTACCTTTTCCGATGCAGGGCTTGTACCTGATTGGTCTGTATCCACGTGATACCAGCTGTGAAATATTTTGAATATCGCCTCTGACCACATATCTAATTTTTTTCCCATGAAGGTTGGATTACCAAATGGCAACCCAAGATATCTTGTCCAGCCATGAAAATAAACACCAGCTGACTTGTCTAAAGTTTATGGACAACTGATGATGTGAAATTGATTTACAAGGAGTTACCCTCAGGCTTCATCAGGTGAGGCAACAGAATAGTGTTGCAATAATTGTTTTACTTACAGCCTATTTAACTTTCAGTGGGCAGACTTTTAAGCTGGGTTTGATCATACCTGGGACTATAGATCAATAACATCCCTTATATGTGACTGTTTCTCCCTGATGCCCAGTTTGGTCCACATGCTTATCTGGCCCAATCATATTCTGGCCTCCATGACTCTGTGGAGGGTCAGCTTACTAGGCCAACTCTTATGGAGGTGGGCACATGCTTTCATGTGTAAAAGTTGATCACCTGGTCCCCATGGAATCCTTAGTTCTGAAGGTTGTACCTTAGACTGAATTTCTGAGACATTCTACTCTGCCTAAAAGGACCGAGAATTGGGAAGAAGATGGGGATAAGGTAAAAAGCTTTGGGATTTATGTAACAGTGGTGAAGTTGGAGATTACACTTCCTTTGTCCAATTTTTTTTGGGCCATTGTAAACTCTTCTTGCCTAAGAATAGCCAGTCATATGTTGTGACCTGTCCTGACCTACTATTCCAAATATATAATGAATAATACTAATAGTAATAAGAATAAGTAGGATAATAGCTGTCATGCAGCAACAGGAGCCCTGGTGGTGCAATGGTTAAGTGCTCCGCTGCTAACTGAAAGGTTGGCGGTTCGAACCTACCCAGCAGCTCCGTGGGAGACCTGGCGATTTGCTCTTGTAAAGATTACAGCCTAGAAAACCCTGTGGGGCAGTTCTACTCTGTCACATGGGGTCGCTATAAGTGAGAACCAACTCAGTGGCACCTAACAACAATAACAGCAAGTGGAGCAGCTGCCACGTGCCAAACCCAGGACCAGATGGTTTCACGTACATTATCTCATTTAATTTTAGAACAAGAACGCTGCAAGTAGGAATTATCTTATAGATAAGTAATCTGAAGCTTTGAGAGATGTAGGAACTTGCCCAGGTTTACTTAGCCCTGCTGTGCCCAGCACCAAAGCCCAAAGTGCATCCTGACCACCATGTCGCCTCCTAAGGAAAACCAACGGCCCCACGTGTCCACTTGTAGCTGTTAGGTACCGTCAACTCGGTTCTGACTCATAGCGACCCTACGCACCACAGAACGAAACACTGCCCGGTCCTGCGCGATGCTCACAATCGTTGCTATGCCTGAGCCCATTGTTGCAGCCGCTATGTCAATCCATTTTGTTGAGGGTCTGTCAGTTTGTCGTACTGTGGGGGCTTACGTGTTGCTGTGATGCTGGAAGCTATGCCACCAGTATTCAGATACCAGCAGGGTCACCCATGGTGGACAGGTTTCAGCAGAGCTTCCAGACTAAGGCAGACTAGGAAGAAGGACCCGGCAGTCTACTTCTGAAAAGAATTAGCCGGTGAAAAGCTTATGAATAGCAGTGGAACCTGTCCAGTGCACTTTCTAAAATGAGGTAAGTGTCCCATGTGCTCTAACTTTGTATACAAAGTTCATATTTCCTTTAAAATTAGTCTGCTCACTCCTGCAGTCAAGATTATCTTGGGCACAGAAAGTTCTTCAAATGTTCAGACCACCTGTCATCCAAGGAATATTCTGAACCTTGACAGCCTCTGAAGTGTTCCTCCCCTTGCATGAAAATGGCTGTATCTGGCTTATAATTAGAAGTGAAATAATTGTAAATGGCTTCCACACGGCTTAGCTTTCAAAGAGGTTCCAGTTACATATAACTTCACATAAGCAGATAATCAGAGGCCAGAGCTGGGAAGCATAGTTCCTGCCTGCTAATTGGCATGAAGCAGGGACATCTGCTTTGCATGAAGCCTGGGTCAGGCTGTCCCTCTCATCTGTGACCTCCTGCGGTTGGGAGGGACTTGCCCTTGATTACATAAAGACTTCACAGGAACACTGAAAAACTGGATGACATCAACTCTAACAGAAAATTTAATTGCTTTGAATCCTTCCGTAACCTTCCGTAACGATCAGCAATTATTTTGGGATTGATATCCGAGCTTATAAAATAAATTTTTCCCTTCCTGAGGTAGAATTTCTTGCCTTGGTTGCAAGTCCAAACGATTTCACTTATGATGCTCCAGCAGAAATGAACCTTATGTGATTCTAACCACTCTTTGTGTTTAAGATAAGTTATGCAGATTGGAGAATATGGAACACATTTATTCAATGAATTTCTTCCCAACCCACCTCTTATCTCCTCAACACACACACACAACTACAGTACTCACTTGCCTTTATTATAATTTTTTTTAAAACTTCACAACTGGGTGGAGGTTGTGGGGGTGGAGAAATTCTGCAAGCTGTAGGGCCTGTATCTGAGGTTTCTTTCGAAACTGTCATTGATGTTCAAGTTTCTTGCTTTCCTTTCCAGAATGTACTTGAAAGGTGCCTGGAAACTCGGGTCCTTAGACACCTTCTTCAGAAACATTTTGAGTTCCTGAGAAGGCTGCGCAGAGCAGAAGTTCGTCCTAAGTGAGGCCTGGAGGCCCGATGTGCGTTTGTGAGATAGGCAGAAGGAGAATTTTTTCAAAACTTTGGTATGGGGTTCTAGCAACGCCTACCCATGCTGTTTCTGTTTCTGGGGACAGGGAAGAAGGCAGGGCCTGAGGAGATTGGGGCAGGCAGGTGAGAAGAGGCTGGTAGGAAGAGGAGTAAGACAGAAGGTGAGCAGGCAAGCCCTGGGGCCTGAGGGGGAGGAAAGGGTCAGGTGCGCAAGGCCAGGTGTGCAGGAACATGCCTGGTCTTGGCCTAGAAAGCCTTCTGGGGTTTCCTGACACAAGCAGAAGGGGAGTGCTAGGGAGGTTCTGAGGACAGGGAATTACTCCTAGCTTGGGGATCAGGGCAGGCTCCACAGAGGAGGTTGAATGTCATTTGAACCCTGATGGACAGTCCAGGTTTGGCACATAAAGCCTAAAGGAAGAGAGAAGATTATGGTTAACGACAGAGGGGCAGGAAAAACATGGGCAAGGCTGTGAATAGGAAGTAATTGCATTTGGCTGGGGCAAGAAGGGAAGGAGGCGAAAGGATGGAAATGTAAGTAGGGGCCAGATCCTGGTGTAGCTAAGGCGATTGGACAATGTAGGGTGGGGGGTGGGTCACTGAAGGCTCTGTGAGGGTGTAGTGCTGTGCGTTAGGGAGACTGCTCTCACAGCAGTGTGGAGAGAGATTGGATGGAGAGAGATTGGCAGATGCAGAGAAATCAGGAAGCCATTGCTCTGATCTAGGGGAGAGAGAGGTAATGGGGTCTGGATTAGTCAGGATTAATTTCTTCTGCCTGTAACTTTCACAAGTTAAAAGTTTATTTCTGTCATGTAAAAGAAGAGTCGGTAAGTAGTCAAGATCTGCTGTATAGGCTCCCGAAAGTTACTACTGATCTAATCTTCTTGTAGCTGTTTGCTCCGGCATCCTTAGGGTGTTGCCCTTGTCCTCAAGATGGCTTCTAGAGTTCTGGACATCACATTAGCATTCCAGACAGCAAAATGGAAAAAGAGTATAAGGGCAAGTTTTTTTTTTAGGGAAACTTCCCATAAGACCTCCATAATATTTTTTGCTTATTTCCCATTGGCTAGAACTTAGTCACATGGCCACAGCTAATTGGAAGAGAGTCTGGGAAATGTAGTCTCTTAGTTGGGTGGCCATGTGTCTGGCTGAAACTGAGGGTTCTATTAAGGAGAAAAGGGAAGAAGGGATGTTGGGGAAGGCAACTGGTAAACTGTCTCAGTCTGAATTCAAGTAGTGGGAAAGGGAATGGAGAGGAGGGGGAGAATATGTGAGACACCTGGTGACGAAATGAATGATTAGTCATTATTAACTGATTATAAATGGGTGAGGAATTTTAGCCTGCATAAAGTGAAGTAGTGGAAATGATAGCTAATTTGTGCCAGACGCTATTCTAAGTATTTTCTCATGTATTTCACATTGATTCCTCACAACACCCCTATGAGGTAAGTCCTAGTATCATCTCCATTTTATGATGAAGAAAATGAGGCACAGGAAGGGTAAGTTGCTTTCCCAAAGTACCACTCTGTAGCAGAGCCAGAATTTCACCCCAGACAGTCTGGCTCCAGAACCTTTGCCCTGAACCACTATGCTTGTTGTGGCACTATTATTAAAGAGAGGAACACAGGCATATGTAGCTTTGAATGTTCATACCACTTCTTTTCTCCACATTATTCTCCTTCCCCCTTGATTCTATTTAACCTCTGTAGTGCTCAATGGTAGACGGTAAAGAAAAACTTGTGGAATTGATATTTGTGCATGGGCTGGAAGAGGACTGGAGGTGCTGAAGACCTGACCCTTGTTTTGGTCATTGACAGTTTCAAGCTTTGGCTTGGGGTGGGCACTGAGCACTGGAAATGCCTTGTGGGGCCTGGGGGTAGTTCTGGGGGCTGCATCCTAGGAGATTTCCCTGTTGGTCAGAAAGTAAGACAGCCCGGATCCTGGGTTACCAGGTCCAAATGGGGTAAGAGAGGAAGGGAAAGCCAATAAAGACGCTAATGGGGCCCAGAGCCTTGGGGAGCCCAAGCCTGGAGAAGCCTGGATGGGAAGCCAGGAAGGTAGGCTCAGGCCAGATTCAAAACAGGGAGCTCTTAACATGATTCCTGGGAGCCGGGGGCAACTCTGTGCCCCAAGGGCTTGGGGATCCAGCCCTAGAAAGACAGAAGGCATTTATTTTGTGACCAAATGTAACTTGGAAATAGTCTTCTCTGCCTGCCATTGCTGTTTTGCAGAAAGCATGATTGAGGTCAAGTCCGTGCCAGGGCTAAAGACCAAGAATGGAGTAACATCTGCAGAGAGAAGGGCAATTAGCAAATTCGTTAATTAACGCTGGGTTCCCATTTCTCCAGTCAGTTCTAATCACTTGTTGTTAGCTTAACTCCTTGGCCTGCAGTGGGGAGCCATGGAGTTCAGGAAATCAGGATGCAGGTTCGGCCTCCAGAAAATCAGCACCCAGTGATCCCGGATAAAGTAACTAAGACCTGGTTTCCCCTTCTGTAAAAAGGCTATCACAAAACTTACTTCCTGGGGTCATGAGGACCCCAAGAAATAATATATGAAAGTCTTGACAAACTGTTAAGTTTAGCTATTTATTACATTAGTGATAATGGTGCCCTATTAGTCATTAATGCCTGCTAGTAGAGGATCCTGTGCTTAAATTCCTTGCTTCATTGAATCTCACTGACTTCCGTTTCTCACCAAGGTCCCATTGCGCACTGACACCTATAATCAAAGACTGGATATTTCCTAGGCACTGAAATATCCATCTTGACAAATTTTACAGGTTTTCCATTTTTTTTTTTTTCTGTTCACTGGGCACTAGCCATGATCTCAGGGTTGTAACATCTTCCTCCTAGTCTGATGGGAATGATTTGTATTTAAATATGTGTTTAGAAAATACGTTGTTGAAAAGCTCAGGTCGGTTGACTGTTGAGCAAAAACTCACACTGGAATGAACCGCGATGTCTTGGTATATATAATGCTTCCATTCTAGATTGTTACTGGATACTTCTATTCTTCCATTCCATTTCTCCTTCTTTCTTTTCAACCACTATTAATTGCCAGAGACTAAGCTCATCTGTAATTGGTCTGTGCTAAAGAGTCAGACAGGAATAAGACATAGTTCTGTCTTTACTAAGCTCAGTCTGGAAGAGAAGGCAAACTTGAAAATAAATAATTGTACTATGGCAAGATAAACCAAACCAAACCAAACCCGTTGCTGTCGAGTTGATTCTGATTACAGCTACCCTATAGGACAGAGTAGAACTGCCCCATAGAGTTTCCAAGGCTGTAATCTTTACGGAAGCAAACTGTCGCATCTTTTTCCTGAGGAGCATCTGGTGGGTTCAAACTGCCGACCTTTCAGTTAGCAGCCATGTGCTTAACCACTGCGCCATTGGGACTCCTTATATTATGGTTATGTAAAAGAATGTCTCTATTCATAGGAAACAAACTGATGTATTTAGGATAAGGGGCTCTGATGTATGCAGCTTTCTCTGAAATAGTTCAGGGGAAAGTATCTATGTATATATATCCATATGTATGTATATGTATACATGCATATACATACAGAGAGAGGAAGCAAATAATAAAGCAAATGGGTAAACTTAAAAAATAGGTGGATCTGTGTAAATGAAATGCAGACTTTTATTATTATTATCCTTGCAACTTTCCTGCAAATTTAAAATTATTTCCAAGTAAAAAGTTAAAGAAAAAATTCAGTCTTGCATAGCCTGCTTTGGTGCAGGAACATGTACTATTCTGTTTATAATTTCTGATTCTGGGGACTACGTTGATCCTGACCGCTTCTTAGAGTAGATAAAATCAGTAATTACAAAAAAACTCTTTTTTCTTCCTGTTGGTAGTAAAACCCTTTCTTTCCAAATGAAATCTCATGTGGAACGTCAAGTTGTAGAGGAGATGAAAGGAGGGCTGCTCTGATGGAAGCATGTGTGCGTTTGTTGGGGCGGGAACGTTAGTATCCCATCCACCCTCAGCTGCACTCTGTTTTGGCGGCCCCAAGGCACCTTTGGGAATGGAGTTTGAAAACCACACCCTAGATTAAAGTGGGCGTGGTCCAGCTGAGTGGGTCTTTGTGGCTTTAGTAAATACTGAATGAGAATGACTGTTCTGTGATTGGGTGAAAACCCCAGGATGACTTAAGACCCGTTGACTCCGGCTTTTTGGACACAGCCTAATATATGCTTTCAGTGATAAACGACCAGTTCCTTTTCTGCCTCTCTGTGAGATTATTCTGCATTTGACCTGTGGTTCACACTTGACAGCTATTCAGCAACCAGGCCCAGTATGTCAAGCCCAGCGTGTGGTTGTTCCAAAGAGTAGAGGTGTTTCTGAAGAAAAAAGTGTGTATAAATAAGGCTTGTGTAAATAGAATCACTCTTTCTCATAGCTGCTTCATGATCATTTGGGACTCATTTTCCAATGGCTGTGGTGTCTCATAGATGGGATTTACATTTATTTATCCGACCTCCTTCCTTTCCCTTTCTGTCAGGTGGCCTTTCTCTCAGGTAGTTAAGAGTCTTCAACACATTTGGTGGCAAGAGAGGAGTTTGGCATTTAAAGAAATCCTTGGCAAGCCCTTTGGTAAAGTGACTTAACAGTCCCCAACTTAATTGCTCTGAAAGTTGGGATCTCCATGTATTTATATATATTTTAAAACTCAAACCTGAGTCAACCCCAAATTTAAGAGTACCATTTATTCAGGGAGCCTAGAAGTCTGCACATTTATTTTGTGAAAGGAAATACAGCCGTCTTCTTAGTGATTTGCCTCAACTCTCCGTAAGGCTTTTTGCAGAGTCCAAGACCCTAATTGCTACCTGCCCCATTGTTCTTTTCATAGGAAAACAAGTCCCCCACTGGGAACATCAGACTGCTGTAAAGCTGCGGACAGATATGGCCCTTGAGTTACATCTCTTGTGGCAATTCCTGTTGATTGGTAGTGACTACCTGGAATCCTATGTTGACTGAAATTTCCTGTGTTGAGAAGGATTCTGGGACAGCATCTGGGCTTACTGAGAATGAGTGCCATGATCGATTCATAATGTCTGCCTGGGGTATGGGACGGGGCAGTTATCTGGATGTGTGCAGCATATGTAATGCTCCTGGCCTAAAAGTAAGTTTTTGGGGCTTCCTGGTGGAAAGACCACATCTCCTCTCGACCATGGGCACTGATTTCATGTGGTGGTTCAGTGGTAGAATTACTGCCTTCCATGCAGGAGATACAGGTTTAATTCCCGGCCAATGCACTTTATGCACAGCCACCCCTTGTCTGTCAGTGGAGGCTTGTATGTTGCTATGATGCTGAACAGGTTTCAGCAGAGCTTTCAAAGTAAGACAGACTAGGAAGAAAGGCCTGGTGATCTATTTCTGAAAATCAGCCAATGAAAACCCTATGGATTACAACAGTCTGATCCATAACTGATCATGAGGATGACGTAGGAGTGGGCAGTGTTTTGTTCCGTTTGCCTGGGGTTGTCATGAATTGGGTGCTGACTTGACAGCAGCTAATAACAATAACAACAACAACTCGGCTAAACAAGGAATCCTGGCTGTGGAACCCTAAACAAGATGTGGGAGGAGCTGGAGAACCATCCATCAACTCTGGGACCCTGGCTGAGGCTTTGTGGTGTTTTACCTATGCACATATTTCTGCCTGATGCCACAATGGAATCCTTAGTGGAGGGGATGGCCAAAAGCAGTGTTAGAAATCTCCCATAGCTAGTTTGTATTCAAATGGTTTCAAAATCTTGAAATTTTAGAATCCTAGCCTTCCTTTTTAAAGACTTCAGAACCCTGACAAATCTTGTGCAAACCCAGTGAATTTTCCTTGTAACTTAAGTGGCAAGAAAAATTGACCCTGGTAGAACCCAGCCTCTTTCAGCGCCTACTTAATACTGCGGCATGAGAAGCAGAACAGAACGTAGAGAAAATTCCTCCGTGGAGCTATGCCTGGCCTTCACGGAAGAATGGAGAATTCTCCTCCTTTGATTCTCAGAGCATTTTGTACCTCTCTTAGATTAGCTTGGAGCCCTAGGTAGCAGAGTGGTTAGAGCTCAGCTGCTAACCAAAAGGTAGGCAGTTTGAATCCTCCAGCCGTTCCTTGGAAACCCTATGGGGCAGTTATACTCTGTACTGTAGGGTTGGTATGAGTCGGAATCAACTCAATAGCAACAGGTTTGGTTTTTTTTGTTTAGATTAGCTATGCTGGGCTGTTTGACTTCTTTCCCACTAAGATCCCTTCCCTCTCACCGCCCCCCATTAGATGACAAGAACCTTTCAATAAGCATTCAATCAGTAAACATTTAAAAGGCCAGTTGTTATTTCTTGCTTTTCTTTGTTTTCCCACAGTTCCTGGCGATGTTGCAAACTTTCTAAGACCCCAGTACATGTTTGCAAAAATATTTGTTTCAAAAATAGTTGTCTTCGGGATTATTTTTCAAGGTCAGAATAAATAAGGCTGGCTGAATGGTGTTAATCCAGGCGATTTGTGATAGAATTGTGCCTTCTCCATCCTGCTCCCCATTTCCCCCCTTACCCAGATGTTCGGATTCGAGTTACTTTTGGAAATCTGCAAACACCAACTTCCTGAAGCAGAATAGTTGAAGGTGTTCTTACCGGGAGGCAGGGTATTGAAGGCACTACTCAGAAAGGTTCAATGAGTGTTTTGTTCACAAACAGCCCTGAATAAAGAAGACTTTGTGTGAAATTGTCATATTTCCCAGTAACACTTGCTTGAATTAGCCAGTGGCAACCCTCCCTTCCCCAAAGCAGAAAATAGCTCCTCATCTATGTGCCCCTTTCATGGCTGGCCCTGTTTCCATGACACTTGCCTACGTGTGTTCTAACTTTGGAGCCCCATAAATAAACACGGGGATGGAGATAAAAATACCTGTATCCAAAAAAAGTTGCAGATGGAAGTGGGACCCCACAGAGGAGTAGAAATAGGTGCGGTGGGCTGAGAATGGGGGGTTTAAGGAATGCTATTTAGGGCAGAGAATGAAGGCCCATGTTCCTATTTTGAAAATTGTGTGACATGTGTCTTAGGTTCCTAGGGCTCCCATAACAAAATGCCACAAAGTGAGTGGCTTTAAAGAACAGAAATCTATTTTCTCACAGTTCTGGAGACTAGAAGTCTGAATTCAGGGCATTGGCAGAACTATGCTCCCTCTCTCTTGCTAATTGAAGGGCAGATTCTTCCTTGTCTTCTTCAGTTTCTGGTAGCCCTGGGCGTTTCTTGGTGTTCCTTGGCGTTCCTTGGCTTGTAGATGGATCTTCACATGGTGTTTTCCCCTGTGTGTGACTGTTTCCATGTCTGTCCTTCTGTTTTATGAGACACCACTCAGAAGGGATTAGGATTGGGACCCACTCCACTCTGGTATGACTTCGTTAATTTAACTGATCACCTTCAAAGAAAAATCCCATTTCCCCAAACAAGGTCACATTTACTGGTGCAGAGGTTAGGACTTGAACGTATCTTTTCTTGGGGGACACAATTCAATCCATAACAAAATAGCTCTTTCCTGTCTCATTTTCTTCTGCATCTGTACCCCCTCTTTGCTGGGGAATCTGTGAAGTTCTTTTTTTATTAAAGAGTTGAAAAGAAAAAGAAAAAAAATTACAAAAATAACATCTATAGATGAACTTTATTTCATTGATTAAAAGAAGTTGAAACCACATCAAAATGAGAGTTTCAGAGAATGTTCATGTGATTCTCCTTCAACAGATTGTCCCATTTCTCTTCCATAGAGGTGGGTTGTCTTGACATAACCATGACTTGAGATACTTTGAAGGGTCAGAGAGAATAATTGTATTGTTTATAGGAAATGTGAAAAACTTGAGGTATTTAATATTTTTGAATTTGGGTAGCTTATGGCTAACAGCCACCTGGGCCCTAAATTCTGTCAGATAACAATTTAAAACTCATACATATCAATAGATACCTTATACCCCTACCTGTCTTCCCAAACTCACCTCATCTCTTTTTCCCTCACTCACCAGGGTCCAGGCCTTAAACATGCCCTTCCTTTCCTGCCTCAGAGTCGCCCAGGGTACTGTTCCCCCACCTGGAAGGATGTTCCCCATCCCACCTACCACAGACACATGGCTGGTTCCTCGGGCTTAAAGCTCACCTCCTCAGACAGGCCTTCCCTGATCACTCTAATTGAGGAGGAATCTTCTTCTTTATTTTAGCCTCTTTTTTTTTTTTACCCCCTTAAAGCAGCATTTATTACATTTACAATTATTTTATTTGCTTGTTTACTAGTTTTTGGTTTCCCTGAAATGTAACCTCTCAGAGGACTGGGACCATGGTGTTGCTGTGCAGAAATTATACCTGTTGAATAGGCGAATGAACTTGTACCTCTTGTAGGCCCCTAAATGGAGCTGGCGGGAACAAAACCAGCACTGCCTTTTGCCGACAGTGTCCACATGTGAGTGAGGTGTTTCCATCAATAGTTTTCTTAGCTGCGAAGATTGCCAGGGGTGGGTCAGTAGGCGCTGGTGTGGAGCAACGTGAAGAGGAAAAGCTGAACGCCTTTCGATTCACTTTCTGTCGTTTAGTGGTAAGGCCGCGCGAGTCAGCCTAGGCATGAGCTGCGGCTGTGCCTTTTCTGGCAAAAGGTGGGGATGTTTATAAGGGGATGTGGATTACAGCTACTACTTTTAATATTAGAAAGGAATACAACTTGAAATTTTCCTGGAAAAATGTGGCATTTTAATAGCTGACATTCTGTAAGCCCTGAAGGTGTCTTCTCAGCCAGGCGTGGTGCTAGGGTCAGAAGGCACAGGGATGAAGGTGACAGTGGCTGAGTGTCATGGGGAGCCCAACATATGAACAATTACAACACAGAGTGACAAGTGCTACTGAGGAGAGAAGCACGGGGGGTGGGGGGTGGGCAGAGGCTGGAGGGGCCGTGGGCGTGTGTGGGAGGGAGATCACTGAAGGTTTTCTAGAAGGGACAACCTAAGCCTCCCGGCTCCTTGCTAGTTCCTTAAAAGAGGATATGGTGACCTCTGCTGGGAGAACAGACTCCAGCATGAACTAGGGAGCTAGTGGCAGGAGAGGGGAGATTTGCAGACCAAGAAGGATTTCTAAAGTAAAACATTGGGTTTAAGACATAAAACTTGAAGGAGATTTGACAAAGGGTAGAGGGTCTTAGACCAATAAAATCCAAACCAAACCGGTTGCCGTTGAATGGATTCCGACTCATAGCAACCCTATAGGACAGAATAGCACTCCCCATAGGGTTTCCAAGGCTGTAAATCTTTACAGAAGCAGACTGCCACGTCTTTCTCCCTTGGAGCGGCTGGTGGGTTTGAAATGCCGGCCTTTCAGTTAGCAACTGAGTGCTTAACCACTGTACCACCAGGGCTTCTCCTTTAGAGCAAGGGTCACTATGAGCTGGAATTGGCTCGATGGCAATGGGTTTTTCTTAGACCAGTAGCAGCTAGAAAATACTTTATTTATGAACAAGGACTAGAGAGTTGAGGAAGCTGACAGGGGTAGGGGAGTGGGGAGAGTAGAAGGGAATAACAGTTCCCCTGGATGGATAAATAGAAATGGAGGCCCAACTATTGGAGTCCAGTTGGCTGGGGATTCAGACTGTGTAATTCCACTTCCAGGAATTTATTCTAAGGAATCAATCAAGCACACATGCAAAGACATCTGTTCCTTCGTTGATGGTAAACACTGAAGTAGTTAACTGAGGATCAGTGAAATAATTTAGGGAATACCCAGAGAACAGAATACGATAGGACCATTCAAAATGAGAATATAGTTATA
>NW_004443977.1:10808121-10808983 GCF_000243295.1 Trichechus manatus latirostris
TGATTACTTAGAAGTTCCCGCCTTCTTATTCCATTTTATGTTCCTATCTCCATCTGCCAAGAAGACACCCAAAGCTCTAAAATATCACTTGGTTGTAAGAAATGTTTAGAACTGAAGAGCTGGTTTGACACAATTAAAAGCTTCCAGAAGGCTGTTATGGTGCCAATTCTTTACTTAGCTATAGCAAGCTATTTAAATTTCGTTACAGAGTAGAAAATAGATAAGAACAAAATATGGTCAGGCCGACTGTGACCTCAAAACCCCTGCTCCTTTTGTTCATGAAAGATAGCAGAAGCAGAACATTCTGATTCAAGGATCATTTTGTTAATCTGTGCTTTCCTTAAATGGAATTGTTTCTTAATCTCTTTGTGGACTGCTAATGGACCATTTATCAGGATGTCCAAGGCAAAGTGAATCTGGACCAAATGGGGCTACCAATTTGGGGAGGGGCCCCTGTCTTGTAGGTGGTTGGACAATGACTCAGTGACCATTGCTTTGAGCTAATGAGGTTCACAGTTGCAAAGTTATAAATACCTCCCATCTCCAAAGCAAACAAAGGACTTGTCACTCTGCATATTTCCGCCTCCCTTTTACACACACCACTTTGTTGCAACCCCTCCTGCCCCCAAGCTCCACTCAAGGCTGTTTTCTATGGTCATTTTAATCTTAACATTCCCAATGACACAATTTCTCATTTTGTTCTTCCTGTAGGAGGCAGTCCCTGGGTGATGCAAATGGTTAAGTGCTCCACTATTAGCTGAAAGGTTGCTGGTTTGAACCCACCCAGAGGCACCTTGGAAGACAGGCCTGGCGATCTGCTTCTGAAAAGTCACAGCCTTGAAAACCCTATGGAGTGCACCTC
>NW_004443977.1:10809203-10810684 GCF_000243295.1 Trichechus manatus latirostris
TTAATCATTTGCACTACCCAGGGACTCTATGCCAAAAGGGACACTTACCTTTTTAATTGCAGGCAGTATAATTTACATACAGTAACAATTACCCTTCTTAGTGTGTAATTTATGAGCTTTGACAAATGAATACAGTTGTATAACTACTACCAAAATCAGGGTATAGAACAGTTCTATCACCCCAAGAAGGTCCCTCGTGCCCATTTTGTGGTCAATTCCTTCCTTCCACCCGCAGCGCCTGGTAGCCCTCGATCAGTTGCTGTCTCTAAATTCATATACGTGGGATCGTAGAGTTGTGTTCTTTTGAGTCTTAGCATAATGCGTGTGAGATTCCTCCTTGGTGTTGCGTATATCAGTAGCTTGTTCCTTTTTGTTGCTGGGTAGTATTCCATTGTATTGTTGCTGGGTAGTATTCCATTGTATGGAGGTACCATAGTTTGTTTATCCATTTACGAGTGGATTGACATTGAAGTTGTTTCCAGTTTTTGGTGATTATGAATAAAGCTGATATGAACATTCACATACAGGTTTTTGTGTTGGCATATGTTTCCATTTCTCTTGAGTAAATACTGAGGAGTGGTATTGCTGGGTCACATGATAAGTGTATGTTTAACTTTAAAAACTGCATATTTAACTTTATAAATAATATGTTTTTGGATTTAATTGTTTTTAACTTTATAAAAGGGTATCATGCTGAGGTAATCTTTTGGGGATGCAGTGCAGTGAATTACTTAATATGGCCCTTCTAGCCATAGTCTTTGTAACTCCCACCAAATGACTGAGTGGGACTATGCAAATGGGATGCTGTGGCCCAACAAGGGGATTGTATAGCTTACTAATAACGTAAATAAGGCGCATGGCACCCTTGTGGGGGTGGGACCATGCAAATAAGGTGTATGGAGCCCTAACACGGGGATTGGTCAGTTTGCTATCCCACTAGGCTTAAAATGAGCCATCCCAGAAGAGCTACCACCAAGAAGAGCTAGGAATGGAGTACGTCCTTTGGACCTGGGATCCCTGATCTGAGAACCACCTAGACACAGGAGATAGAGCAGTAACACCAGAGATGGTGAGATACGATGAGAAGCAGCGGCAAAGAAATAGTGACAGCAGAGGCAGCAGAACCAGGAGACTGGCAGGAAATGGTGCGTTGGGCTTCCTGGCCCATGGAGCGAGGTGGTTACAGTGGGTGTGCCAACCCATGGAGAGAGACAGTGGAGTGCCAGTGGGCAGGAGACTTCCTGGTGGAGTGGGGTGCCTCTGGGAACTTATTGGAAGAGTTAAAAGAGCTTTGTAACACTTGCCCAAGCAGGGCAGAGGCCGGGCCAGTCCAAGAGGTCCGAGGGCCAGAGAGAGGCCTGCCTGCAGCATGGTGAGAAGAGGCTGTCCTGATGGAAGAACTGTATCCTGAGTGTTCCTGAACCTGAATTGTAACCTGTTACTTCCCTAATAAACCCCATAATTCTGAGTATGGTCTTGTA
>NW_004443977.1:10811169-10812820 GCF_000243295.1 Trichechus manatus latirostris
TCATGCTTGGAGAGTCAACAAAAAAGAGGAAGACCCTCGATGAGATGGATTGACACAATGGCTGCAACAATGGGCTTAAACATAGCAATCATTGTGAAGATGGTGCAGGACCGGGCAGTGTTTTGTTCTGTTGTACCTTGGGTCGCTATGAGTCAGAACCGACTTGATGGCACCTAACAACAACAACACTGGTGATTTGGTGGTAGAATTCTTGCCTTCCATGTGGGAGACTTGGGTTTGATTCATGGCCAATGCGCCTCACGTGCAGCCACCACCTGTCTGTCAGTGGAGGCTTCCATGTTGCTATGATACTTAACAGGTTTCAGTGGAGCTTCCAGACTAAGACAAGCTAGGAAGAAAGGCCTGGTGATCTACTTCTGAAAATCAGCCAATGAAAACTGCATGGATCACAACTGTTCGGTTTGTAAATAATCATGGGGATGGTGCAGGACCAGGCAGAGTTTCACTCCATTGTGCATGGGGCCCTCATACGTCAGGAACCGACTCGACAGCAGCTAACAACAAATTTATGTATTATATTGTGTACGCATGTGTGTGTAAAAATGGCGTGGCATCAGACCTCCTCTAACTTCAAGGGTAGAGAAGAGAATTACCATCAACTTCAGCCCAAAGCTGATTCCCATGAGGTGGAGGTCAGACATACCTCCTCTCTCCAATCTTTTTACCAATTCTGACACCAGCCATCCCTCCCATGGCACTCTCTACTTCCCTGCTGGGTTTGATAATTTGTTCCAATGGCTACAGAGAACTCACAGACTATACTCACAATTACGGGGTTTATTAGGGAAGTAACAGGTGCAACTCAGGATCAGGATGAACAGGCTATAAATCAGGATATAGTTCTTCTATCATGACAGCTTCTTCTCAGCCTAGGCCCTGTGCTCCTCGACCCCTTGGCCCCTCGGCCTCTGCCCTGCTCGGGCAAGTGTTACAAAGCTCTCTCACTCTGCCAGCAAGTGCCTGGAGGCACCCTACTCTGCAGGTTAGCCTCCTGCCCAAAGGCTCTCAGTTATCTCACCCTGTGGGCTGGGAAGCCCACTGTAGCTGCCTTGCTCTGTGGACCAGAAAGCCCACTGCACTGTCTTGCGCCTGTCTACTGGTTCTGCTGCTGTCATTTCTCTGCCACGCTTGCCAATGCTTCTTGCTTCTCCAGTGTTACAGCTCTCTCTGTCTCCTGGGTCTAGGAGGTTCTCAATGCAGGGACCCTGGCTCTTCTTCTTGATGGTAGTGAGGTCCCCTCTCTGCTTCTGGGATTGACTCCCTTTAAGCCTAGTGTAGTGGCAAAACTGACCAATCCCTTACAAGGATCCTATGCACCTTATTTGCATTATTAGCAGGCTGTGCAATCCCTTTGGGTCACAAGCAGCTTATATGCATAGTTCCACTCAATCATTTTGTGGGAGTCACAAGACAATGGCTAGAAGGGCCATATTAAGTAATTCACTATACCCCATGTATATGCATGTGTGTATGTGTGTATATATCTATATATATATCTCATACATACCATATTTTAATGAAAATAACACGTACCTTCTATGTTTGCCAACTGCAACCTCCCCTGGGAGGTATTTTCATAAGCGCCACTATGCTAATTTTTTTTACATGTTGCCGTAAAAAAAAAATTAAC
>NW_004443977.1:10813533-10815102 GCF_000243295.1 Trichechus manatus latirostris
GCTGTGTCCTAGGGTACTCTCGAGGAGTCCTGGTGGCACAGTGGTTAAGTGCTTGCTGCTAAAGGAAAGCCACCAGCTGCTCTGCAGGAGAAAGTTGTGGCAGTCTGCTTTTGTAAAGATGAGGCCCGTTGCCATAGAGTCGATTCTGATTCATAGCGACGCTATAGGACAGAGTAGAACTGCTCCATAGGGTTTCCAAAGAGCGCCTGGTGGATTCAAACTGCGGAGCTTTTGGTTAGCAGCTGTAGCTCTTAACCACTATGCCAGCAGGGTTTCCAGGTTGCTAACCAAAAGGTTGGCAGTTCAAATCTACCGGGTGCTCTTTGGAAACCCTGTGGGGCAGCTCTGCTCTGTCCTGTAGGATCCCTATGAGTAGGAGTCGACTCAATGTCAATGGGTTTTATGGTACTCTCTCTATCCCTAATAATACTTTTTGCTTAAAGACTATTTAATATAGCTAAGTCAGCTCCCTTTTTATTAATATTTACCTGGTATGTCTTTTTCCGTTCTTTGGCTTTCAACCTTTGCATGTCCTTCTGTTTGAAGTATGTCTCTTGTAAATAGTAAGCAATAGAATTTAAAAAATAAACCCAATCTGTCAGATCTTGTCTTTTAACTGGCAAGCTCAGTTTCTTTACCTTCATTATAATAAATGACATACTTGTACCTGTTTCATTCTAATTTGTTATCTCAGTTTGTGCCACTTTTCCAGTGCTTTGTTCTAACTTTTCTTACCTTTATTTCTAATGATAATTATCTGTATCTCTCTACTAATGAAGAAAAACATTAGAATTCTCTGCTGTCTCCCCAACCCACCCCTATCATGTTGATGTACTCTAGGCTTTTAATTTGGAATTATTATAGATGTAATTCCCCTTTTCTCATTGATCTTAGCTTGCTTTTTAACTTTTCATTTTTTTTTAAAGCAACAAGAAAGTTTATCAAAGGATTTGATTACTTTTGCTCCACAGATCTCTTGCAGAACCTGCTGGATTTTTCTCTCTCATTGTACTTCAACCAAAACTGTTTTCTGCTTTGTATGTCTGAGAATATTTTTATTTGACCCTCGTATTTGACAGATAGTTTGATTGAATATAAAATATTAGGTTCTAAGTTCTTTTTCCTTCAGTTCTGTTAAAATATTATTCCATTTTTTTTTCTCATCTAATATTTCTGAAGTCAGTCTGATTCTTGTTCTTTGGTGTGTGGTCTACTCTTCCTCTGATAGCTTTTAGAACTTTTTCTTTGTTTTTAATATTCTTTAATTTTATCATTGTGTGTAGGTGTGCATTTTCCCCAATTTCATATGAATTTGGGGAAAATGCACACCTACGCATAAAGATATATATTATCTGTCTGTGTGTCTGTCTATATGCATATATGTATATATATACAGTGAAACCTGTGAGAGCTGGAACTTGACAGGACTGCCTTGTTTTTCCAGGTCTCATAAGTCTTCTGCCTTCAACAGGGTGCGGTCTTATGACTTTTGTCACTCATTTCCATTTCTGCCTTACACAGGTTCCAGCTTTCACAGGTTTTATATATTTATATATACAAATATATATA
>NW_004443977.1:10820814-10830784 GCF_000243295.1 Trichechus manatus latirostris
CCAATAAATGGCTTATTAGTCATGATTCCTTAGTCCAAGGAAATGCAGGAGTTTTCAGCTTGAAGCACAGCCAGAGGGCTGGTGGAAGTATATGCATCATTTGCACTACTGTATCTTCTTACAGATGCACTGTTTAAACATAGTATTCTACCTGAACTCAAAAATGGATAACTCACAAACACATAATAAAATTCATTAGGTGATCTGTAACAATCCTACTCTTTAGTAAGTACGCTTCATTAAGCATTTGTTCAATGCCTACCGGTGCCCAGTTCAAACCTGCCCAGTTCCTTGACTCATGGACCAAAGAGTAGGTTGTCATAACACCCTAGATGGGACTGGCCCAAGCCCTCAGAATCCCCTTGTGAGTTTCTGCAGAAAAAAGAGGAAGAATTAAATAGGACGAAGCTGCATTGGACGTTGGCCAAGCATAGAGCCCAGTGCCAGGTACTGAAGGGTAAGCTTGTTGTTGTTAGGTGCCGTCGAGTTGGTTCTGACTCATAGCAACCCTGTGTGCAACAAAATGAAACACTGCCCGGTCCTGCGCCATCCTCACAATCATTGCTATGTTGGAGCCCATTGTTGCAGTTACTGTGTCAATCCATCTTATTGAGGGTCTTCCTCTTTTTTGTTGATCCTCTACTTTACCAAGCATGATAGGGACTGGTCCCTCCTGATAACATGTCCAAACTATGTGATACGTAGTCGCCCCATCCTTGCTTCTGAAGAGCCTGATGCGATACGTTTTTTAATTTCTTGACTGCTGCTTCCATGGGCGTATTGATTGTGGATCCAAGTAGAATGAAATCCTTAACAAATTCAATGGTTTCTCCATTTATCATAATGCTACTTATTGGTCCAACTGTGAGGGGTTTTGTTTTCTTTGTGTTGAGTGTAATCCATACTAAAGGCTGTAGTTTTTGATCTTCATGAGTAAGTGCTGCAAGTCCTGTTTGCTTTTAGCAAGCAAGATTGTGTCATCTGCATATCACAGGTTGTTAAAGAGCTTTCTTCCAATCCTGATGCCGTGTTCTTCTTCATATAGTCCAGCTTCTTGGACTATTTGCTCAGAATACAGATTGAATAAGTATGGTGAAAGGATATAACCCTGACACACACCTTTCCTGACTTTAAACCATGCAGTATCTCCTTGTTCTGTTGGAAGGATTGCCTCTTGGTCTATGTACAGGTTCCACATGAGCACAATTAAGTGTTCCAGAATTCCCATGCTTCACAATGTTATCCATAATTTGTTATGATCCACACAGTCAAATGCATTTGCATAATCAATAAAACACAGGTAAACATCTTTCTGGCATCTTGGCTTTCAGCCAAGATCCATCTGACATCAGCAATGAGGTCCCTTATTCCACATCCTCTTCTGAATCCAGCTTGAATTTCTGGCAATTACCTGTGGATGTACTGCTGCAACTATTTTTGAATTATCTTTAGTATAATTTACTTGCATGTGATATTAATGATATTGTTTGTTAATTTCCACATTCCGTTGGGTCACCTTTCTTTGAAATAGGCACGTATATGGATCTCTTTCAGTTAATTGGCCAGGTAGCTGTCTTTCAAATTTCTTGGCCTAGACAAATGAGCGCTTCCAGTGCTACCTTCGTTTGTTGAAACATCTCAACTGGTATTCCATCAATTCCTGGAGCCTTGTTTTTCACAATTGCTTTCAGTGGAGCTTGTATTTCTTCCTTCATTACCATCCATTCTTAATCATATGCTACCAACTGAAATGGTTGAACATCTACAAATTCTTATTGGTACAGTGACTTTGTATTCCTTCTATCTTCTTTTGATGCTACCTGTGTCATTCAATTTTTTCCCCATAGAATCCTCCAAAATTGCAACTCGAGGCTTGAATTTTTTCTTCAGTTCTTTCAGCTTGAGAAATGCTGAGTGTGTTCTTCCCTTTTGGTTTTCTAACTCCAGGTCTTTGCACATTTCATTATAACACTTGGTCTTCTTCAGCCACTTTTTGAAATCCTCTGTTTGTCTCTTTTACTTCATCATTTCTTCTGTTCACTTTAGCTACTGTATGTTCTAGAGCAAGTTTCAGAATCTCTTGTGACATCCACTTTGGTATTTTTTTTCTTTTCTGTTTTTCTAATATCTTTTTACTATGATGTCTTTGATGTCATCCCACAACTCGTCTGGTCTTCGGTCATTAGTGTTCAATGCGTCAAATCTATTCTTGAGAGGGTCTCTAAATTCAGGTGGGATATACTCAAGGTCATATTTTGGGTCTCATAGACTTGTTTTAATTTTCTTCAGCTTCAACTTGAACTTGCATATGAGCAATTCACGGTCTGTTTTGCAGTCAGCCCCTGGCCTTGTTGTGACTGATAATATTGAGCTTTTCCATCATCTCTTTCCACAGAGTACTTGATTTGATTCCTGTATATTCCATCCGGCAAGGTCCAGGTGTATAGCCGCCGTTTATGTTGCTGATAAAAGGTATTTGCAGTGAAGAAGTCATTGGTCTTGCAAAATTCTGTCATGTAATCTCTAGCGTCGTTTTTATCACCAAGGCGGTATTGTCCAACTACTGATCCTTCTTTGTTTCCAACTTCTGCATTTCAGTCACCACTAATTATAAATGCATGTTGATTGCATGTTTGATCAATTTCAGATTGCAAAAATTGGTAAAATCTGCAATTTCTTCAACTTTGACATTAGTTGTTGGTAAGTAAATTTGAATAATGGTTATATTAACTGGTCTTCCTTGTAGGCATACGGGTGTTATCCTATCACTGATGGTATTGTATTTCAGAATAGATCTTGAAATGTTGTTTTTGATGATGAATGTGACAATGTTCCTCTTCAATTTGTCATTCCCAGCATAGTAGACGATATGATTGTCCGATTCAGAATGGCCAGTACCAGTCCATTTCAGCTCACTAATGCCTAGGATGTCGATCTTCACGTGTTCCTTTCATTTTTGACAACTTCCGATTTTCCTTGATTCATACTTCATACATTCAGTGTTCTGATTATCAATGGGTGTTTGCAGGTATTTCTTCTCATTTTCAGTCGTGCCACATCAGCAAATGAAGGTCCCAAAAGCTTGACTCCATCCATGTCATTAAGGTCGACTCTACTTTGAGGAGGCAGCTTTTCCCCAGTCATATTTTGAGTGCCTTCCAACCTGAGGGGCTCATCTTCCGGCCCTGTATCAGACAATGTTCTGCTGTTATTGATAAGGTTTCCACTGGCCAGTTTTTTCAGAAGTAGATTGCCAGGTCCTTCTTCCCAGCATGTCTAGTCTGGAGGCTCTGCTGAAACCTGTCCACCACAGGTCACCCTGCTGGTATTTGAAATACTGGTGGCATAGCTTCCAGCATCACAGCAACACACATGCCACCATAGTATGACAAAATGACAGACGAGCGGTGGTGGTGTGTGCTCATGAGGTATAAAACCAGGCTTTTGCTTTCAGTTTTGTTTTGGAAATAAAAGCATATGTTTTTAGTTTGTTTGAAGACTAACATTGAACCACAGAATGAAATTCTAAATGGGCTATACACACATGTCCAGGGTATGGTTCAGTTCATAAGTATTATCTTCAGAAGGTCAGGGGTAGGGAGTGATGGAATTGCCCCATCCTGTTGGCTTGTGCTGGGGAAACCACTCAGCATGTGCCTGGCCAAATCTAAAAACAGCCTTCAGGGGTTCCTTTTCTCCCCTTCCCTTTATGGGGGAAATAATAGGCATTTTCTTGGGGTCCCTGGGAAAGCTGAGCTTATTGGTTTTTCAATAGTTGGTGGTGAAGATCTATTCTAAATTCCCTCCCCTCCCTCTCTTTCTTTTCTTTTGTCTGTGAATGGAAGTTCTTGTTGACATTTTAGAAGTTTAAAAATGTGATGGATTTTGAGGATTCTCTATGACCACTGCTCTTCCCTTGGGCTCCAGATGGCACAATCACTGTTTACAGGAAAGAGGTGAAAGCTTCCTCAAGAACTGAAACCCATTTCTCCCTCCTGGGCAGTCGGGAGGAAAATGACCGTGACGATATGGGTCTCCATGAACGCTTGTGAGGAAACACATCCCAGAAAGAAGGGCTCGCCCAGGACCTGCCTGTGTTCCTGACTTCGACTTCTGCTTTCTCCTCTTTTGGTTGCTGGCTGTCATGGATTGAATTGTGTCCCCCAAAAATGTGTGTCAATTTGGCAAGGCCATGATTCCCAGTATTGTGTGATTGTCCACCATTTTGTCACCTGATGTGATTTTCCTATGTGTTGTAAATCCTACCTCTATGATGTTAAGGAGGCAGGATTAGAGGCAGTTATGTTAATGAGGTAGGATTAGAGGCAGTTATGTTAATGAGGTAGGACTCAATCTAAAAGATTAGCTTGTATCTTGAGTCAGTCTCTTTTGAGTTATAAAAGAGAGAAGCGAGCAGAGACGGGGGACCTCATACCGCTAAGAAACAAGAGCCAGAAGAATAGTGCATCCTTTGGACCTGGGGTTCCTGCGCTGAGAAGCTCTTTGACCAGGAAGATTGATGACAAGGACCTTCCCCTAGACATGACAGAGAAAGAAAGCCTTCCCCTGGAGCTGGCACCCTGAATTGTAACTTCTAGTCTCCTAGACTGTGAGAGAATACATTTCTCTTTGTTAAACCCATCCACTTGTGGTATTTATGTTACGGCAGCACTAGATGACTAAGACACTGGGCTTCTGCTTTTGTGCCAGGTTACCTGCCACTTGCCTACCAGGCATGCTTCGCATTGCTGGAGCCGCCTGGTACTGACTTACCACAGACTATTGTTAAATATTCAGGAATTTTGCAAGCTGGTTGTTAAACCATTGGTACCTTGAAATTAGCCCTGGTGAAAGTATAACACAGAAGTCAGCAAACACTACAAATCAACCCCCACCCCCCACCACCTTACCAGTACTTCATAGTTTCTACCAAAAAAAACCCAAAACCCATTGCAGTTGATTCCGATTCATAGCAACCCTATAGGACAGAGTAGAACTGCCCCATAGGGTTTCCCAGGAGCAGCTGGTGGATTCGAACTGCTGACCTTTTGGTTAGCAGCTGTAGCACTTAACCACTACGCCACCAGGGCTTCTCATAGCTTCTATGCACCTCTTAATATTGACTAAATCATACTAGTTACCGTTGAGTTGACTCTGATTCATGGTGACCCCATGTGTGTCAGAGTAGAACTGTTTTCCATAGGGTTTTCAATGGCTGATCTTTTGTAGAAGTAAATCGCCAGGGCTTTCTTCTGAGGCACCTCTGGGTAGACTTTAATCACCAACCTTTCTTTTTGGTTAGCCGTCTAGCACATAAACCATATCACCACCCAAGGACTCTGACTGAAACATAGCCACATCCTTTTCTTTCACCTTATTTTAACAGACAAACTTGGGAATATTTTGACACAAATATTTACTAGGAAAAAAAAGAAAAAAATAGTCTCATTTCCTTCTCCTCTTCCTTAAAAAGTTTAGAAACAGAAGTTTTTATCGAGTACAGATTTCTACTCTTAATTTTAACTGAAGTTTGTTTAAAAGACTGGCATGTCCCAGATTTCAAGCATGGTTCCTTAAACCCCAACTTGGCCTAGATATTTTCCTCTGTAGTAGGTTGAATGGTTAACATGCTTGGCTGCTAACTGAAAGACTGGAGGTTCAAGTCTACCCAGAGGTACCTTGAAAGAAAGCCCTGGTGATCTACTTCTGAAAAATCCATTGAAATCCCTATGGAGCAGTTCTACTCTGAAACACATGGGGTCACCATGAGTAGGAATCGACTCAATGGCAATTGGTTAGCGGGTTGATCGGTGGCTCCCTGAAAGACATGTCTAAGTTCGAACTCCTGGTACCTGTGAATGTTACCTTATTTGGATAAAGGGTCTTTGCAGAGGTAACTACCTTAAGGATCTTGAGATCAGATCATCCTGAATTACCTGGGTGGGCCCTAACTCCAATGACAGGTGTCATTATCAGAGTGAGGCAGGAAGGGATTAGACACACAGAGAAGAGCTGAAGACCACATGATGATGGAGGCAGAGGTTGGAGTTATGCAACCACAAGCCAAGGAGTGCCTGGAGCCACCGGAAGCTGGAAGGATTCTCCCCTAGAGCCTTTGGAGGGAGTGTGGCCCTGCTGACACCTTGATTTCAAGCTTCTGGCCCCACAACTGTGAGACAATAGATTTCTGTTGTTTGAAGCCATCAAGTTGGTGGTAATTTGTTACAGCAGCTCTAGGAAACTAATCCAGCCCCAAAATTCCCTTTTAAAATGTCTCCATTTTTCTCTTACTATCTTCTCTGGCTTCCTGAAGGTAACTGTCCCCTAACATTGTCCCTGGCCTAAGACAGCAGACTCTTCACTGGCCCTTTCTGGCTGTAGAAGATGTTCCAGATCTACAGGCCCACATGGACTACTGGCCCTTCTTGGGTTTGCCTGTGAGGGACGATAGGCTATCTCCCATTTCTCCACAGCATCATCCCCTTATTTCCTTGATAGGGCGAGTCTGGATGCCATAGCATTGCACCTGGACTATGGCTGGGGGCAAGTCGCTGGTCCCCTGCCTTCCTCACCCAGACAATGAGCACTGCTCTTCTCTCCTCTGAGGAAAGTACAGCTACGTAGGCCTGGAGGCCAGTGACGTCACTAGGGGTGGGGGTTGCAGACCACACCGAGTGTCACTGTCGGAGAGGGTGACACCAAAGTGACTGTCTATAAAGTTTCTGTGCAGTGTTTCAGCAGAAATTTATTATTTTTTATAAAAATATCCCTGTAGTTAGTTATAACAGGATCCCTGATGCAGGTTAGCTATGGCTGCTAACCAAAAGGTCAGCAGTTTGAATCCACCATCCACTCCCTGGAAACCCTGTGGAGTAGTTCTACTCAGTCCTATAGGATCACTATGAGTTGGAATCCACTCGATGGTAAAGGGTTTGGTTTTTTGGTTTAGTTATAACAAAAATTTTTTTTGTAAGCCCAGCTTACATCTATCAGTATTATACCTACAAGGCTAAAACTCTATGTTAATTTACTTTTTGAACCTTCTAATGCGTTCCGGTCAGAGCTGTCATTATTACCCAATTACAACTACGCTTCGAGTCATGTAGTTTTTTCTATATGTGCTACGAGCACACGCTGTTGTTTTCGTTGCTGCTGTGTTTTTATAGTTACTGATTTTGTCAAAATTTCTGATGTTTTAGCTACAATATTGTGGTAATTAGCATGTGGAGTGACACCATGAGTTACCGCACCAGGTGACATCAACCCTAGTGACGTCACTGCTGGAGGCAACGTGTTAGAACAACGGACATGAATTTTAGAACCAACGGGCTAGAGGTCTTATGAGGAGGCTGCTCTGCCCCTGCTGGGGATGTTGTCATATTTCCTGGCATAAACTCAGTGCTTGGAATAATAGTTAATTCTTATTTGTTGACTGACCCAGCTCATCCTTTTGGCTCAGGCAGCGAGACAGCTTCCAGCACAAATGGGAACTAATTCTGTTTTAAAAATATTTACGGAAGAAAGAAATGCTTTCACAATCTCCTTTGATTCCCTCTTTCTGATTTAACAGCTCTCTTCAGGAAAGTCTCCCACGTATCCTAAATCCTGCTCAATGCAGGGTGAAGCTATTTCTCTCTTTCCAGTGAGTAGGAAGGACAGAGAGCTAATCCTAATTCTGCGTATCTGTGATCTCCATCTATGTCTCTCCACTTATCTCTCAAAATCTCTCCATTCAAAATTAATTTTTATTCATTCAAATTTAAATAATAAACATGTGTAGTAATTTAAGGAGAAGTACATGTAGCCAAGTCAAGTAAACAGTGTTGGGCCTTTACACTTCTCAGAAGTGAGAAATTTTATTCCTTAAAAATGTTAATAACACGGTGGAATTGAAAATGGCTGTCATATTATTCCTTATCCTTCTCTTTTCCAACTAAAACAATTCCAGTTTCCTCCCTTAGTGGTGGAGGACATAACGTAAATCAGGATGGAAGTCAGACAGCAGGCCTGACTGTTTACTTCTCATTTCTATTCAGCTTTTTCTTCAGACATTTAGCTTTTGTGCCTTTCTCTGGACGAAAGACAGCTGTCCTTGTGTTTGTCAGATGCCTTTGCTGTGTGCTTGGGCGCCTGGGGAGTGGCAGTAGAGGCTGGTGAATGTTCGCAATGAGCAGTGGTATTACTAGGTGGGTGCCGGGGGTGCAGCCCACAGCAGGTGACACTTTCAGAGAGGGTGACACCAAAATGACTGTCTATGACATTTTTGTGCAGTGTTTCAGTAGAAATTTATTATTTTTTTACAAACAATATCCCTGTAGTTATAACAACAAAATTTTTTTTTTATAAGGCCAGCTTACATGTGTCAGTATACCTACAAGGCTAGAATTTTATGCTAATTTACTTTTTGAACCTTCTAATGTGCTCACGTCAGAGCTGTCGTTATTGCCCGATTACAACGCGGCTTCGAATCACGTGGTTTCATCTGCAGGAGCTATTATTTTCGTCGCTGCTGGTGTTTTTATAGTAGCTGATTTTGTCAAATTTGCTGGTGTTTTAGCTACAATACTGTGGTAATTAGCGTGGGGGGGATGACACCATGAGTTACTGCAGTGGGTGACACCAATCCTAGTGACACCCCTGGTAGTGAGAGAGTGGCATTGGGAAAAAAATCCCAAGGCTGAGTACACACTACTCTTCTGCACATGTATGCATTTAACAGGAAGCTTCTGGAAGCAAGATAGATGCCTGAATGCAAAGAATCTCAGTGTCTGTGATGAGGATTCCAGGCAGTTCTGTGAGGGAGATGTTTTGTGGGGTGTATGGGGACTTCCTTCAAATCACACCTTCTAGACAAGTGTCTGCCTCTCCCTCCACTCATGTGAGGGTGGCCCAGAGACCTGGAGGCTGGGGGGCAGGTAGACTTGAGGCTCAGCCACAGAAAAGTATTGGAAGTGGGACCTGTGTTTGCCATGCACACATATTCCCTAGGCTGCATAGGTAACACTGACTTGACATTTCTCTGCCATGTGTGGTCCCAGGTGCCCAGGCTTGAAAGGAGCGGGCCTGGGCCATGTCAGGGGTGCGGCTGGCAGTTAGCAACCCTGGGGGTTTAGCCTCCCTTCCCCCAGCGGAATCCTGGTTCTCAAGACTTCAGAACTGGGAGGCACCTTAGAAGTCCAGTGAGTATAAGCCTTTCATTTCACAGATGAAGTCACTGAGGCCCCATAGAGGTCCACCCACTCTCTGCACTTGTCAGAGGCACTTAAGAAATACATGTTGACTTGACATGACCCATGGTGAAATAGGCATAACAAAACTCCCCACATGGCAGCTGGATTAGGCTGCTAGCAGCTGGAAATGATTCTTCCTTCTGTAGGTATAAACCTAAATGGTGGGGGAGTGGCAAAAGGGCATTGTGGGAAGCTCCCTCAGGTTTTAGATGGTACAAATGGCAGAGTGGAGGTTGAAAGCCCTCCTTCACAAATGAACTCTAGTAGAATGTCAGAGCTGACCGGGACCTTATACATCATTAAGTTCAACCCTTTCAGGCTATAGATAAAGAAACTGAATGTTATGAATTGAATTGTGACCCCCAGAAAGATATGTTAGAGTCCTATTCCCTGGTACCTGTGAACTTGACCTAGTTTGGAAATAGGGTTTTTGAAGGTGTTATCAGTTAAGTTACCATGAGGTCATACTGTAGTAAGGTGGGTCCTAATCCCATCTGGGAAACCCTGGTGATGTAGTGGTTAAGACATATGGCTGCTAACCAAAAGGTTGGCAGTTCGAATCCACCAGGCGCTCCTTGGAAACCCTATGGGGCAGTTCTACTCTGTCCTATAGGATCGCTGAGTCAGAATCCACTCAGTGGCAAGGGGTTTGGGTTTTTTTTTTTTTTTTTGGTTAATCCCATCTGAGTGAGGACATGGGGGTGAGATGCCATATGATGATGGAGTTATGCTGTAGCTGC